>NC_090647.1:555402871-556002871 GCF_040937935.1 Hyperolius riggenbachi
ATTCACCCCTTTCGGGTAGTTTGTAAACTATCAACCAATGAAATCCAATAAATACATCATATGTTCAGATATTCTGCGCTGTAATAAGCCATATATAAAAACAAATGGTTATTGATAGTTACCAACATGGAGTTTAGGGGGTGTTCCTTTGGGGCGTGATTATTCAGAATGCATGGATCTCCTTTGATGACCTGTGAGCCTTTTCTGCTGGTGATCTGCTGATCTGATCTCCTCCCTTCTTGAATGATCTCTCTTCTTATTCTCATCACTATCTATAGTCCTGCGCAGGAGATCAAATCTTCCAGCCTATCACAAGGCAGTGGGAGTGAACAGTGGGAGTTTTCTGTAACTAATTTTTAACCCAAGTGCAATACTGGATTTCACCCTTTGGAGGTGCTGTTGGCTAACTAATCACATTCTTAATGGGATATTTGGAAAAACTAAAGACATTTTGATCGTGTTTTATTAATTCTCCCCCACAGTGAATAAACCAATGCTATAATTCCTCTATGGATAGCTGATCTGGATTGAATCACTGGTTATGCTTTATTATACAGTGACCGTTTCTACCATATTCAAGATAGATTTGATTTGTATCCAAAAATCATAGTGGCATACTTAAAAATCACCATGGATCTTTCCTTTTTATAGCACATTATGCATGTTAGCAGAGTTTTATATTTCTAACCATTAATATAATTGTCTAAAATACAGCAAGGATAAATATATCATTTCCATACCATCTTAGATATATTCATTCAAAGAATCTTTATATTAACACGCATACATTTTCATATTACTGGTTTGCATTAACTCTTGATAAAACATAATTGATTGTAACTACTATATAAGACTTGATCATAAAATAGCTGTAGTATTCTTTGTGTGATACATTTCTACTCATGAGGCATACATATAAATGCCATAACCATATATCTCTATCTCTATCTCTCTCTATCTCTATCTCTATCTCTCTCATTCATTTTTAAATAAGAGCATTCATACGTTCAGATGTGTTTTTCCCAACTTGTACTTTGTCCATAGATTAGGGATGCATGTGTTCACACCTTGTTTGCTATGTTGCCAAGTGTTTTGGTCTAAAACAATGGTTAATTTCTAAAATCTACAAGCCTTAGAGGTTGTATACAGAGGTTCATTTATTCAGCAAATATATTTGCCTCTTGAGAGGTCTGTTTCATTGTT
The DNA here is from genome assembly GCF_040937935.1 of Hyperolius riggenbachi. Lineage (NCBI taxonomy): Eukaryota > Metazoa > Chordata > Amphibia > Anura > Hyperoliidae > Hyperolius > Hyperolius riggenbachi. The sequence continues at coordinate 555,404,075 of NC_090647.1, forward strand.
ACTCCTCTTGTTTGGCAATTATTTGGCCAAGCAAGGTAACTGTGTTAACTATTAGTCAGATTGTGGTCTCCTTTCTATTCAAAAACACTCTTGAATATCTGACTACTTGCTAACTAGCATCTGATCTTCCTAGAGGGACACAGATTGGACAATTTAGCATTACATGTTATATTAAAGTAGGCTATACATGTCTTAATAATCAATGCACCTATATTAACCTATAATAACCATGATCATCACAAGTCTTTGTCTTCTGTACCCTAAGGGAAGGAAAGTATTAGACTTGTTTGTATCTGATCATGTACAGTTCAATTTATCGGAAAAACGATATTCCGCCATATGGACATCTGGACACATCCCCCTTTTTTTCGGAATGCTTCGCAAAGTGTAAACTTTCCAGAATTTTTTTTTTTTTTTTATGAATGTGATATATTTGTATTACACACTTCTATCATTACAGGAATTGTGTAAACCAGAAGGGCTGACACCTAACCATATATTTTCCCTTTGATTCATATTTTTAACCTTCATCCCTTGGATTGTAAAGATAGTAATAATAGTTAACCATCCTATTATAGCTGCTAATACAATATTCCATGTATAATTTTCTCCCCATGTCCACATGGAAGGGAATAGTATTTCATCGTCAGTTGAGGAGTATTGCGGTGCATCCATAGTTATATTGTCCCTTTTTAATAATCATGCGAATAATATGGCTGGGTTTATTTAATAAAAATTTCAAATCAGGGTTTATGGTAATTTCCTGATCTTGAAAAGCATCAGTACTTTCTACCCCTCCTTCAATGTCCTCAATGTTCACAGGAAACAAAGTGCGGTTTCCTATAACAATTCGAGAATTGGGAGGTACTTTAATAATCGATACATGGGATGGCAATGCAATAGTTTTGGCCATTATGTGATCGTGAGAAAATAAGGTCATATTTGATAACCGGGTGCTAACAAGCCATTTGTCCTTTATCAATGCTGCATTGACCCAGTTTTCCCCTTTCATCTTAGATAATGTCACTTGGCATTTTTCAGACCCATGGTTTTCGAATTCAAGTCCGCATGATGCATTTGTTGTATCCTAGTTGAATGGATCTCCTTCGCATTGATGATTATTATCCCTAAAAATTGCACAATTTTCCAGAATAGGCACAGATATCCAATCCGGTCTCCATGATTGATAGGCCACAAGATCAGGTGTTTGGATCTTAACATGAATATCATCTCTCCATGTGCCAACATTATGGATTTTCTTTATTTGGAAGATATTATTTATATTAACTGGGATGGATAACAAAAAACAAATTTCCATTTTTATTGGATCAATATACAAGGGAGTAGCTATTCCCATATTGAAGGCTAGGTTAATCTGAATATCTTCAATTTTTCCTCCTTCGATATCTTTAACATTTTACGGATTGTCGTATGACACAAAGTAAAGGGGAATTCGTCCTTCTCTTAAGTCCTGTATTCCACTCTGCACCTCATCGTGGTAAACTTGGAGTTGAAAGTCGAGACATTCTTTTAGCAAGATCAATTCCTGGTTAAACAATTCATGACTTTGATGCAGGTTTATAGATCGATCTAACAACTTAGAATGTAGATTAGTAGTGATAACTGTGTCCTCTACAACAGTATAGAGATCCGCTAAGTCTTTCTTTTGTTTTTCCATTTCAGCATGGATGTGTTGCAGATTGGTTTTTAATGAATGTATTTCATGCTCCAGTGTCTTAAGGGATATAGAATTGGCAATCGTCATTCCAGTCGCAAAGATAGATCCCACAGTCGCCAAGATTACGGCTGCTACTATAATAGATATGAAACGTTTCGGCCTCTGATTGGTAGATAACGGTTCCCTTGTTAAAGTTTTCCGAGCCTGTTCCAAGATCTGGGTGATTCGTTCCTGCGAGTATCCCAGATGTGACTGATACCAAATACGGATTTCCGGTGAACGGATTTCAGAGATGTTGATATGTTTCTCCACGATGCATCGTGGATCCAGACTCATATATATCATCTGAGATATAATTCTTTTATTCGTCATTATGAAACCGGCTGTGTCTTGTAGCATAATTCCGGATGACTGGCCTGGTACCACAATCGGCTCAGGATAACATTCCTTTCCCAAGATGATGAGGGTGTAGAAAATGGCAGTTATCATCCGATGCATCTTTAGATTGGTATCGTAATTTCTCTGTCAAGATAAAGCATATTGTTAAAACATATTCATATATACATATTCAGATTTGTTCGATTCTGCGAAGCTGTGAACTAGGGTGACATATATGCAGTTGATATGTACCCATTTTTCAACAAAGTCATCCCCCTTAGGGATTTTAACCTTGTAAACTACAGGAGACAGTTTATCAGTGATTGGATATGGACCTTTCCATGAAGGTAGGAACTTCTTTTCCTTTACCTGGTCTCTGGCAAAATTATACAGATAAACCTTATCGTCAACCTGATACTCCTTTTGTGTAGTTTTGAGGTCATGAGGTCATAGTACGTTTTCGTACTGACTGCGGCTTTTTCAATGTTTCTTTGAGCAAATGCAAAGACATGCTGGAGGTGCTTTTGTAAGTTCTCTACATATTGATGTGCAGTAGTTGCATTCATCAAGTTATGATCTGTGGTTTTGTAAAGCAAATGCTGGGGTAACACCATCTTTCTACCTGTGAGCATCTCAAATGGAGAAAGTTTGGTTGCTGCGCTTGGAGTAGCTCTAATAGCCATAAGAACTAGTGGAAGCTTGACGTCCCAGTCTTTACCTGATTCGTTAATGAGAACCCGAGGTGTGTTTAAAGAATGTTATCTGCATACAGAGGCTGGATCTGCCTATACAGCCCAGCCTCTGTTGCTATCCCAAACCCCCCTAAGGCCCCCCTGCACTCTGCAATCCCCCATAAATCACAGCCGTGGTGTGAGGCTGTGTTTACATCTGTAGTGTCAGTCTCGGCTGCTCCCCCGCCTCCTGCATAGCTCCGGTCCCTGCCCCCATCCCTTCCCTCCAATCGGCAGGGAGGGAAGGGATGCAGGCGGGGACCGGAGTTCTGCAGGAGGCGGGGAGAGCAGCAGACTGACACTATAGAGATAAACACAGCCAGCTCTGACAAGCTGTTTGTCAGCAGCGTGGCTGTGATTTATGAGGGATTGCAGAGTGCAGGGGGACCTTAGGGGGGTTTGGGATAGCAACAGAGGCTGGGCTGTATAGGCAGATTCAGCCTCTTTATGCAGATAACATTCTTCAAACCCACCTCGGGTTCTCTTTAACAAATTTTTTCAGGATATTTACAATGGATTGATTGTAACGCTCCACTCCACCACTAGAGGCTGGTCGGTAAGCTATGTGTAGCTTTCCGTCTTACTCCTAGGATTTGCCACATTTTGGTCATTACTTCACTGGTGAAGTGACTTCCGCGATCGGATTCGATGTGCTGGGGAAGACCAAATCGGGAAAATACGTGGTTAATGAGCAGTGATGCGCACACACTAGAACTGCATGTTTTACTCGGTAGACATTCTACCCATTTAGTAAATAAACACGTTACAGTCAACATGTATTGATTTCCCTTTGAAGATGTTGTTACTGGTCCAATGAAAACGATCTGGATGTCTGACCATGGCATAGCTATTCCTCTTCATCAGCGGTGCCCTGTGAGTGGGACCTTGTGGCTGGAATATCAAACATCCTTGACAATATGTCCTGACATCCTGTAACATGTGTGGCCAGTAAGCGTAGTCTCTTAATAACTCATACGTTATTTTCTCTCCTCGATGACGAGCTGTCGGGGCATCATGAGCATGTTGCAACATTAGACCCCGATATGCTGCGGGTACTACCCATTGCGTAATACCATTTTTCGAGGTTCGTATCAGCAATCCATCCTGTAATGAAAATTGTGACACACCTTTCATCAGAATTCGTAATTCCTCATTGTCACTGCAGTCTTCCACGGTGATGGGATAATACTGTAGACTTTCAATATGTTTATAAAACAAACCAATAATGGGATCCCCCTTTTGGCTTGCAATGAGATCCTCACTAGGAAAATCTTGACTCCACATTGCCACACTGGGTTGAGACTCCTTTTGAGCTTGCCCTCTAGTGGTGACATTTACTTCGATAGTTCCCATGAGGTCATTGATATCGAAGATTTCACCATCAATGGCTGCTTTCTTAGCGAGGGAATCTGCTAGATCGTTCCCATCTTTATCAGCGCCAGGGTGTTTCGAATGACCCCTTACCTTTTTCCAATAAATGGTAAGGCCGTGGGTATTAACAAGTTCATCAATTTTACAAAACAATTTACCATGTTTCACCGGTTTCTTGTTACTACTTGTCATGCTATTTCTTTTCCAACTGGGAAAATATTCCTCAAAACTGTTCCGAACATATTCAGAATCTGTTATCAAAACAAATTCCTTAAGGTCATGTTCGATAGCCATTTGTATAGCTTTATACACGGCAGCAAGTTCTGCGACCTGGCTACTTTTGGGACCAATTTTGTATCCCGCGGATATCTCTGGAAATATAATATTCCATACGATACCGATACCTGCAACCAGCATCTTTTCATCTCCTTCTGTGTGAAAAGAACAGCCATCAACATATGCACATGGTAGTGATTTGCAGTACTCCTCTTCATAGGATTTATATGGAGATAAAGATTGCTCTTCCAGAAAATCGTTTTCTGGTGGCTCATCTTTATGTTCCACATGGGTGCAATCATGGAGTTCAGCTAATCCTTGAGCAACTGGGTTTTTAGTATCCTGTTTATATTTGATTTCCAGTGGCCATCCCATTAGGGACATCGTCCATGCAGTTATCCTGCTGTTTGACATGTTCCCTTTTATTTGATCACTTTGTAAATATTGTAGTGATTGGTGTGCAGTTTCCACAAGGATCTTTTCACCTTGAATAAAACTTCTGAAATATTGCAAAGCCCACACAGTTGCTAATGTCTTCTCGCAATTATTAAATTTGATTTCAACTGGTGATAGTGATTTGCTGGCATAAGCAATTATTTTATTCAGTCTTTCTTGCTTTTGGAAAAGAACTGCACTTACACTCTTGTCGGTAAAACCTGTTTCAACATAGAAGGGTTTACCACCTTCTGGATAAGCAAGGCATGGGGCCTGTATGAGTTTTTTTTGTTTTAAGCACAGATACAACTTGTTCATGGCACTCATTCCATTCCCATTGTACTCCTTTCTTTAGCAGCTGCAATAGCGGTTTTGTAATCTCAGCATAGTTATCTATGAACTTGCAAGAATTCATCATCCCCAGGAATGATCTCAGTTCCTTGAGATTTGTGGGGGACTTCGTATTTTTGATTGCTTCCACTTTTTCTGTGGATTAATTCCTTCTGCAGTAATTTCATGTCCTAGGAAATTTACCTTAGATCGGCACCATTGAGCTTTCTGTAGGGGAAGTTTAACACCTGCTTTTCTTAGTTGATTTAATACACATCTCAATTCTGAAATATGTTCCTCAAAGATTGTACTTTTGATAAGGATATCATCGACGTAACTTGGGGTACATCGTTCTGCCGCATCAGGCATTGCTTTGTGCATAAATACAGCAAACTCGTGGCCTGCGTTGATGTACCCGAAAGGCATACGGGTCCACGCATATTGTTTACCAAATGTAAATGCCAGTTTGTATTGATCCCTTTCATCCACTTTAATTGTCCAGTATCCTTGTGACAGTCAAGGGCTGTGAATATTTTAGATCCCTGGATTTGCGCCAAGCATTGGTCAATGTATGGTACAGGCCACCCAGACATGTAGACTCGTTTGTTTAACTGTCTCAAGTCTGAGCATAGACGGAACTGACCATTCGGTTTAAGAACTCCGAGTACTGGACGATTGAAGGAACTGTGTACTGGTCGGATAATACCTTTCTTTTCCAAGTTCTTAACGATTTCCGATAGTGACTCGTAGGCTGCTAACTGAAGCCGATATTGTTTGATAAACACAGGGGGTGCATCTGGATCAGTCAGGATTCTTGTAACATGCAGGTTAGTTTCCCCGCAGTCATAAGAGTCCTTGGCAAACATGTCCTGGAAATCCCAAAATAGTTGCCTTAGCTGCTGTCGTTCTGATTCATTAGAACATCCATCAGTTATAGAGAGTTGTTCCTCCACCCGTTCCTGAAATTCTGGGAAAATCTCAGGTTGACCTACCTCATAAGCTTCTTCAAGCCTATTAGTTAAGTCATTTGGGGTGTAACATGCTTGATCCTTACCCTGCTGGAGTGATTGATACTCACTTTCATTGATCTCATGGTTGAAAATCAATGATGTTTCCTCGACATGACATGTACCTTCCTCAGGACTGAAAGGATAAATAGTGTACGCTGAACAATCCTTCAGGTGTTGAGAAATATTGTTGGTCCACCATCTGTTCTTCTGTCAAATATTCATCAGGTATTAATCCAATGACTTCATTTTGGAATCCAAAAGTGTAATATTCTGAGTCAATGGCTAAGCCAATCATTGTATTCTCCTGTAATGTGATACTATGAGGGCTCATGTTTTGCGTGACCATATATAATGGTTCCTGATGAATATTTATTAGGGGAATTGGTTTTACCCTCAACCCCAATTGTTGCATCCGATTGGATAAACAAATTAAGGCATCTGCATTTCTCATCTTTTGACCCTTCTTTACTCGAATGGGTAAGAGAAATGATTTGCAACCTTCAGGGATTTTTACTTTTTCAGCGACAGTGATATCCACTGCATATGGTATTCGCTGTCCCCATCTCAGGGCTTGTTCTCTATCCTGGAATTCCTCTGGGTTTCCGGATAATTTGGACCACAGAACATCATTGATCAGATCAACCTGTATGGCAAATCGATGAATAATATCGTTTCCTAAGTACATTTGGTACTGTGGTTCCTTTAACACACTGATGACATGTTTTGCAGATTTGTTTCCTAGAGACACAGATAAGATGCATTTTGCAATCACATTATGACTCTGGTTATTGTTATCCAGATTGTGGATCCATTCCTGTGTTGAAATCAATTTGATTACCTGAGGGTCTGTAACCTGCTTCAGCAGTCCTAGGTAGTGTTGGGCGAACACCTGGATGTTCGGGCCGAACATGGGCCAGATGTTCGGCACGAACGCCGAACTCAATGGAAGTCAATGGGACCCCCGAACATGCCCATTTTGGGGGCCCTATGGGGTCGCAGGCATAAGGGGGAGCATGCCCCGATTGCGGGGGGGGGGGGTCGGAAATTCCCCCCACCCCCTCCGCTAGCGCTCCCCCCTCTGCCCGCTTCCCCATAAAAAAAGTTTGAGGCAAGTTAAATAGTACTTGGTGGCTGGCCTGGCACTGGCAGTGGAGTGAGGAGGAGGAGGAGTCCGAGTAGCAGAGTGACGCGTTGAGGCCGGGCAGCGGGCGGTTCAGCGGTAGTACCCTTGTGGTACTTCCGCCCTTTCTCTGACCTCACGTCCTCTACGTGATGACGCATACGAGGGTACGCGTGACGCGTACCCTCGTATGCAGAGGACGTGAGGTCAGAGAAAGGGCGGAAGTACCACAAGGGTACTACCGCTGAACCGCCCGCTACCTGGCCTCAACGCGTCACTCTGCTACTCGGACTCCTCCTCCTCCTCACTCCACTGCCAGTGCCAGCCACCAAGTACTATTTAACTTGCCTTAAACTTTTGTATGGGGAAGCGGGCAGAGGGGGGAGCGCTAGCGGAGGGGGTGGGGGGAATTTCCGACCCCCCCCGCGATCGGGGCATGCTCCCCCCTTATGCCTGCGACCCCATAGGGGGGCCGTATTGCGGCATGTTCGGGCGAACAGGGCCCTGTTCGGCGGCCATTCAGTAGTTCGGGACGAACCCGAACTTAAAAGGCCGAACACCATCAGGTGTTCGGCCGAACTCGAACATCACCCGAACAGGGTGATGTTCTGCAGAACCCGAACAGTGGCGAACACTGTTCGCCCAACACTAGTCCTAGGCTTATGTAGCTGGCTTCGGATTTGAGATCCAACTTAGCATATTTTACCCGAGCAATATTATTTACCTGCAAGGGAACCAGCACATTATTGATTTTTTTCGATTTTGACCAATGCTTTTGTATGGCTGGTTATGCCTGCCACTTCCTGACTTCCCCCTTTAAGGGAAATAGTTAACACATCATCCTCCAGAATTATTTTATCAATTTTATCCTTTTGGATATTGATATGGAAAGATGTATCAATTAATTGTTCGGGTTTACCGTTTTATCAGGATTGTGACTTCTGGTATCTGACTGTTCCGGAAATGGATTTCAACAGAGTTAGGCCTTTCCTCAATCATATGGCAGCTGCGTTGCAGTTGTGCATTGCTGGAGCGCTCAAAAGCAGTTGGAGTATTGACTTGAGTCCATATTGCTTGATTTATGAAGTCAATTATGGAATTTAGTGGTTTGAGCAGATCAATTCCAATGATCAATCATATGGAAGATCAACAATCAAAGTTGGATGTTTAATGACCTTTTTACCGATCTTGTACGTCAGCCAGGATGTGCCTTTCACTTGTAAACTATTACCACCTATGCTTATCAGCGCACCATCAAAGGCTTTTAATCTTGGCTTCCTTTTTGATGAATCCAAGATCTGTTGGTAATAGTTAAGACAAAATAGTAACCTGGGAACCGGTATCCAGTAACCCTGGGATCGTTTCAATACATCCATCTTGCAGATGGGTATTGATAAAATACCGGCCATCTACCTGTTCAAGATTGCAAAGAAAATTGGAATGTTTTTCCATTTGTTGCTTCAGAGAATGATCTCTCTGCAGCGTCAGGGTATTAGGAACTTGTTCCTCCTGATTCTGCCTGCAAGGCATTTGGGTTCCCATGGATTCTACCAATGGGACAATCTGAACAGAGGGTACTTCACGCTCTGGCTGAAATGACACAGTATCACACCTTTGTGGTGAAACATCAAGAACCTTAGACTTCTCTTCTTCGACCTGGGATAGGTCGGTGCCATGCACATCATTTTCATTAACCGTGTTTAGTACTGCCATATCCATTTCCGTACAGTGATCTGTCTCGGTTTCCTCTACTTGGCAGAGCTGGGCCCTGCCTCCCCAGCTAAAAAATCCTCAAGCTGTCTTCCTGCAGATCCCTGAGCCAACTTACCCATCATGTCACTCAATTTGTTCACTTGATCGACAAGCTGATCAAACCTTTTAGGCCGGCGAGGGTTCTGGTTCCGGGGATCATTTCTGTTCCCTGCGGGTGATCTACCCCTAGCTGAATTAGGTGGGTCCTGTCTCCTTTCCCACTGCTGCCTGGGTCGGTTATCCCACCGTCTATATCCTTGGACGCCTGTACCCCTGGGGTTCTCTATATCCCTGGTAACCTCTGTACCCCTGGCTACCCTGGTTTCCTTGGTAACCCTGATATCCTTGATACCTGCGATTGAACCGAGGACGGTAGTCCTGGTTCCCAGAGCCCGAGCTATTCCTATCTGACCCTTCAGAATTTTGGGGCCTATTTTGATTAGGATTTTGTCGCTGTCTTTGGCCCTGCTGGGTAGGTACATTTGAAGGAGGGATTTTTTTCTGCTGGGATTCAAAGTTTAGGTCCGCTTTCACTTTGGTTTCTTCTACTCTGCGCTCTGTGTACTTTTTATTATTGTTTCCATTTACATTGGGACTCTCACTGATATTGAACAGCAGGGTTGCTGAGGTAACCATTTTCTCTAAGGGGTTTCCGAAGTCTAACTCATTGGCCATGCTTAACTTTATTTGCGTAGGCAATGCATCATAATATGCCTGTTTAAAATCGAGAGACTCCCAGTTAGGTTTCCGATATGCTAAACCGTAAGCATATTTTAGCACAGAAAGGAATTCTCGGGGGCTCTGATCGGGTCGACAAGTCGATACACATCTCGTTTGGCTGCTAAGCTAGTACGATACGGACCAAACTCGAGTTTTACTTCGTGCGAAACGGCTTGCCATCTGATACCCCGCTCCCTAAATGAGGTGAAATAGTGGTGGTATCTGTCATCAAAAACCCATGGGAGAAATCTGATTCTGTCTGCTTCAGACAGATTTAGAGTCCATAGTGGATTCATACAACTCCAGGTGGGATGCTATTTGCGCTGAACCCTTTTTAGTGAATTTTGGCACAGCGGTATTTAAGAATTTTATGATGCTGGCCGAGCTCTGTTTTTCTGGTGGGTACTGATTATTTCCCCTGTTTGAATCCCCTCGATACGTACCTTTCCCTCTTCTTGGGATAGGGCTGGATTCTCGCTTTCTCTCCTCAGCCTCAAATTCATCTGAGTCAATATCAGCAAAGGAATCGTGACCTTTATGGGAATCATCATACCTAGGGGCCCTCATTTGCATATCTCTCTGGAGAGGAATCCAAATGTCGATCTTTAGGGACCCTAGTACTATCATTCATCAAGGTATTCATTGCTTTGCATGTCTCACCCATACGATCCAACATGTCTTGCATTTTTGGGTCATAAGGAGTGAGTATTGGCGGGCAAGGGCTGGATGTTCTGTCAGTTTTGGCTGTCTGTTTGATCTTGAAGTACTGCTGTTGTAGTTCTTCAAAATCCTGTTTAAGTCTGTGATGCGCTTTACGATTTCGTTCAGCGTCTTTTTCCAGACTTTTGATTGCTGCCTCCCTGTCTGAAATATCAATCATTAATTGGTCTCTATCAGCCCTCATAACCTGAATACTTGATTCCATATCATGTAACTGAGAGGTCAACAGCGTTTGCTTCCGTCTCTTGCAATTGAGATCTCAGTTGTTCTTTCTCTTTTTTCCTAGATCGTGAAAGGGAACTTACTTCCAATAAACCATATAACACAGAAGGTAGAGCACTTAACAACCTTTTCTTCAGTTCGGAATCTGAAGTTATTGTGGTCATACATGATAATGATCAAGCGTACCCTTAGACATAAATATACAATCAATTTCCCGTTTTATATGTCTTAGATTGCCTATCCATTCATCTACTTCCTCATTATATTTTAGCTGTATAAATATGAATTCAAAAATCTTTCGGAACATCTGTTCTAAGTGAAGTTCTGAATCACTACTTGCAGCACTCATGATTTAAATAGCCAATACAATGAAACCAGCTCAATAAAAATGCGATAAAGCGTTTTTACACTGTTTAACCACCCTGGCATTCTGATAAGATCGCCAGGGTGGCTGCGGGAGGTTTTTTTTTTTTAATACAAAAAAAACTATTTCATGCAGCCAACTATTTGTTCCGGCTGCGCAGGGCTCGGGTGGCTGGGGGGGACCCTCTTTCGCCGCTGCTCGTGGCGAATCGCCGCAGAGCGGCGGCGATCAGGCAGCACACGCGGCTGGCAAAGTGCCGGCTGCGTGTGCTGCTTTTTATTTGATGAAAATCGGCCCAGCCGGGCCTGAGCGGCACCCTCTGGCGGTCATGGACGAGCTGAGCTCGTCCATCCTGCTAAGGTGGTTAAACCAGTAAGGGAAAGTAAACAAATCTCACTAGGGCCTCCAATCTTATGTCGGGCGTTTTGTCAATGTTTGTATAAATAGTTAAAAAAAATATAAAATCAAAAATGTAATGCTCCTGAAAAAAATGGGAGGAGCTAAAAATACAAATATACGCCTAACACTGAGTTCGTTTTTCGAGGGTTTCTCACAGTACTGGTTTAAACATGTAAACGTAGACCAATTTGTAAAAATATCAATTTAATATCAAATATAACAATATCTCAAAATATAAAATTGCACTTTTGATTCAAAACAAAACTCGTAAGGTTATTCCTATAATGAGCAATGAGCTGGATAATACAATTTCAGTGATACAATCAAAATGTTATCATACGCATTTACTAATAACAAAAAGGCTTAAACCATTTAGCAGTCAATTCAAATACAGTGTTGAGCTATGACTCATCAAATATGGCCACCGGGCGTGTCTATCAATTTACCACAGGATTTGTGGAGACAAGATGGCTGAATCAAAAATAGTCCAACAAAATGGCGCTATCAAAAACAAAATGGCGCTATCAGAAATCAAAATGGCTGATGTCAGCTATACCATTTAACCATGACAACTTTATGATGACTCAGTGGATATAACGACTGGGCATTGTCCCACAATTGATATGCGACCAACTATAAATGACAGGTATGGTACCTCTGTCAGCACTTCAACCTCCGCTGGTCTGTCACTACACAGAGCAAGAGGGTAACACATATATATAATTTTGGAATAAAATATCTATTGAGTCATCCTAAACTTTGCTAGGCGTGGCCTGCACATGCCATATGAAACATAAATGCTTGAGATAGATAATTTGAAATATATAGTGTTTACTTTCAGAAATGAGTTAAACAGCCAGTTATCAATGAACATATGGTAAATCCTATGAGTTGTTCCAATTTGCAACGTTGGAAGAATTCACCCCTTTCGGGTAGTTTGTAAACTATCAACCAATGAAATCCAATCAATACATCATATGTTCAGGTATTCTGCGCTGTAATAAGCCATATATAAAAACAAATGGTTATTGATAGTTACCAACATGGAGTTTAGGGGGTGTTCCTTTGGGGCGTGATTATTCAGAATGCATGGATCTCCTTTGATGACCTGTGAGCCTTTTCTGCTGGTGATCTGCTGATCTGATCTCCTCCCTTCTTGAATGATCTCTCTCTTCTTCTTCTCATCACTATCTATAGTCCTGCGCAGAAGATCAAATCTTCCAGCCTATCACAAGGCAGTGGGAGTGAACAGTGGGAGTTTTCTGTAACTAATTTTTAACCCAAGTGCAATACTGGATTTCACCCTTTGGAGGTGCTGTTGGCTAACTAATCACATTCTTAATGGGATATTTGGAAAAACTAAAGACATTTTGATCGTGTTTTATTAATTATCCCCCACAGTGAATAAACCAATGATATAATTCCTCTATGGATAGCTGATCTTGATTGAATCACTGGTTATGCTTTATTATACAGTGACCGTTTCTACCATATTCAAGATAGATTGGATTTTATCCAAAAATCATAGTGGCATACTTAAAAATCACCATGGATCTTTCCTTTTTATAACACATTATGCATGTTAGCAGAGTTTTATATTTCTATCCATTAATATATTTATCCTTGTTGTATTTTAGACAATTATATCATTTCCATACCATCTTAGATATATTCATTCAAAGAATCTTTATATTAACACGTATACATTTTCATATTATTACTGGTTTGCATTAACTCTTGATAAATATAATTGATTGTAACTACTATATAAGACTTGAAAATAAAATAGCTGTATTATTCTTTGTGTGATACATTTCTACTCATGAGGCATACATATAAATGCCATAACCATATATATATATCTCTATCTCTCTATCTCTATCTCTATCTCTATCATTCATTTTTATATAAGAGCATTCATGCGTTCAGATGTGTTTTTCCCAACGTGTACTTTGTCCATAGATTAGGGATGCATGTGGTCACACCTTGTTTGCTATGTTGCCAAGTGTTTTGGTCTAAAACAATGGTTAATTTCTAAAATCTACAAGCCTTAGAGATTGTATACAGAGGTTCATTTATTCAGCAAATATATTTGCCTCTTGAGAGGTCTCTTTCATTGTTACTCAACTTCTCTTGTTTGGCAATTATTTGGCCAAGCAAGGTAACTGTGTTAACTATTAGTCAGATTGTGGTCTCCTTTCTATTCAAAAACACTCTTGAATATCTGACTACTTGCTAACTAGCATCTGATCTTCCTAGAGGGACACAGATTGGACAATTTAGCATTACATGTTATATTAAAGTAGGCTATACATGTCTTAATAATCAATGCACCTATATTAACCTATAATAACCATGATCATCACAAGTCTTTGTCTTCTGTACCCTAAGGGAAGGAAAGTATTAGATTTATTTGTATCTGATCATGTACAGTTCAATTTATCGGAAAAACGATATTCCGCCATATGGACATCTCGACACATCCCTTTTTTTCGGAATGCTTCACAAAGTGTAAACTTTCCGGAAGTGTTTTTTTTTTTTTTTTTTTTTTTTTAGGAATGTGATATATTTGTATTACACACTTCTATCATCACAGGAATTGTGTAAACCAGAAGGGCTGACACCTAACCATATATTTTCCCTTTGATTCATATTTTTAACCTTCATCCCTCGGATTGTAAAGATAGTATTAGTTAACCATCCTATTATAGCTGCTAATACAATATTCCATGTATAATTTTCTCCCCATGTCCACATGGAAGGGAATAGTATTTCATCGTCAGTTGAGTATTGCGGTGCATCCATAGTTATATTGTCCTTTTTAATAATCATGCGAATAGTATGGCTGGGTTTGTTTAATAAAAATTTCAAATCAGGGTTTATGGTAATTTCCTGATCTTGAAAAGCATCAGTACTTTCTACCCCTCCAATGTCCTCAATGTTCACAGGAAACAAAGTGTGGTTTCCTATAACAATTCGAGAATTGGGAGGTACTTTAATAATCGATACATGGGATGGCAATGCAATAGTTTTGGCTATTATGTGATCGTGAGAAAATAAGGTCATATAACAGGGTGCTAACAAGCCATTTGTCCTTTATCAATGCTGCATTGACCCAGTTTTCCTCTTTCATCTTAGATAATGTCACTTGGCATTTTTCAGACCCATGGTTTTCGAATTCAAGTCCGCACAATGCATTTGTTGTATCCTAGTTGAATGGATCTCCTTCGCATTGATGATTATTATCCCTAAAAATTGCACAATTTTCCAGAATAGGCACAGATATCCAATCCGGTCTCCATGATTGATAGGCCACAAGATCAGGTGTTTGGATCTTAACATGAATATCATCTCCATGTGCCAACATTATGGATTTTCTTTTTTTGGTAGATTTTTTTTATTAACAACTGGGATGGATAACAAAAAACAAATTTCCATTGTTATTGGATCAATATACAAGGGAGTAGCTATTCCCATATTGAAGGCTAGGTTAATCTGAATATCTTCGATTTTTCCTCCTTCGATATTTAACATTTTACGGATTATGTCGTATGACACAAAGTAAAGGGGAATTCGTCCTTCTCTTAAGTCCTGTATTCCACTCTGCACCTCATCGTGGTAAACTAGGAGTTGAAAGTCGAGGTTCTTTTAGCAAGATCAATTCCTGTTTAAACAATTCGTGACTTTGATGAAGGTTTATAGATCGATCTAACAACTTAGAATGTAGATTAGTAGTGATAACTGTGTCCTCTACAACAGTATAGAGATCCGCTAAGTCTTTCTCTTGTTTTTCCATTTCAGCATGGATGTGTTGCAGATTGGTTTTTAATGAATGTATTTCATGCTCCAGTGTCTTAGGGGGTATAGAATTGGCAATCGTCATTCCAGTCGCAAAGATAGATCCCACAGTCGCCAAGATTACGGCTGCTACTATAATAGATATGAAACATTTCGGCCTCTGGTAGATAACGATTCCCTTGTTAAAGTTTTTTCCGAGCCTGTTCCAAGATCTAGGTGATTCGTTCCTGCGAGTATCCCAGATGTGACTGATACCAAATACGGATTTCCGGTGAACGGATTTCAGAGATGTTGATATGTTTCTCCACGATGCATCGTGGATCCAGACTCATATATATCTTCTGAGATATAATTATTTTATTCGTCATTATGAAACCGGCTGTGTCTTGTAGCATAATTCCGGATGACGGGCCTGGTACCACGATCGGCTCAGGATAACCTTCCTTTCCCAAGATGAGGGTGTAGAAAATGGCAGTTATCATCCAAAGCATCTTTAGATTGGTATTGTAATTTCTCTGCCAAGATAAAGCATATTGTTAAAACATATTCATATTCAGATTTGTTCAATTCTCCGTAGCTGTGAGCTAGGGTGACATATACGCAGTTGATTATGTACCCATTTTTCAACAAAGTCATGCCCCTTAGGGATTTTAACCTTGTAAACTACAGGAGACAGTTTATCAGTGATTGGATATGGACCTTTCCATGAAGGGAGGAACTTCTTTTCCTTTACCTGGTCTCTGGCAAAATTATACAGATACACTTTATCGTCAACCTGATACTCCTTTTGTGTAGTTTTGAGGTCATAGTACGTTTTCGTACTGACTGTGGCTTTTTCAATGTTTCTTTGAGCAAATGCAAAGGCATGCTGGAGGTGCTTTCGTAAGTTCTCTACATATTGATGTGCAGTAGTTGCATTCATCAAGTTATGATCTGTGGTTTTGTAAAGCAAATGCTGGGGTAACACCATCTTTCTACCTGTGAGCATCTCAAATGGAGAAAGTTTGGTTGCTGCGCTTGGAGTAGCTCTAATAGCCATAAGAACTAGTGGCAGCTTGACATCCCAGTCTTTACCTGATTCGTTAACACATTTTTTCAGGATATTTACAATGGATTGATTGTAACGCTCCACTCCACCACCAGAGGCTGGTCGGTAAGCTATGTGTAGCTTCCGTCTTACTCCTAGGATTTCCCACATTTTGGTCATTACTTCACTGGAAGTGACTTCCGCGATAAGATTCGATGCGCTGGGGAAGACCAAATCGGGAAAATACGTGGTTAATGAGCAGTGATGCGCACACACTAGAACTGCATGTTTTACTCGGTAGACATTCTACCCATTTAGTAAATAAACACGTTACAGTCAACATGTATCGATTTCCCTTTGAAGATGTTGTTACTGGTCCAATGAAATCGATCTGGATGTCTGACCATGGTATAGCTATTCCTCTTCATCAGCGGTGCCCTGTGAGTGGGACCTTGTGGCTGGAATTGAGGACATATCAAACATTCTTGACAATATGTCCTGACATCCTGTAACGTGTGGCCAGTAAGCGTAGTCTCTTAATAACTCATACGTTATTTTCTCTCCTCGATGACCAGCTGTCGGGGCATCATGAGCATGTTGCAACATTAGACCCCGATATGCTGCGGGTACTACCCATTGCGTAATACAATTTTTCGAGGTTTGTATCAGCAATCCATCCTGTAATGAAAATTGTGACACACCTTTCATCAGAATTTGTAATTCCTCATTGTCACTGCAGTCTTTCACGGTGATGGGATAATCCTGTGGACTTTCAATATGTTTATGAAA
This sequence comes from Hyperolius riggenbachi, assembly GCF_040937935.1. NCBI lineage: Eukaryota > Metazoa > Chordata > Amphibia > Anura > Hyperoliidae > Hyperolius > Hyperolius riggenbachi. The sequence goes on from NC_090647.1 coordinate 555,421,195, forward strand.
CAAACCAATAATTGGATCCCCCTTTTGGCTTGCAATGAGATCCTCACTAGGAGAATCTTGACTCCACATTGCCACACTGGGTTGAGACTCCTTTTGGGCCTGCCCCCTAGTGGTGACATTTACTTCGATAGTTCCCATGAGGTCATTGATATCGAAGATTTCACCATCAATGGCTGCTTTCTTAGCGAGGGAATCTGCTAGATCGTTCCCATCTTTATCAGCGCCAAGGTGTTTCGAATGACCCCTTACCTTTTTCCAATAAATGGTAAGGCCGTGGGTATTAACAAGTTCATCAATTTTACAAAACAATTTACCATGTTTCACCGGTTTCTTGTTACTACTTGTCATGCTATTTCATTTCCAACTGGGAAAATATTCCACAAAACTGTTCCGAACATATTCAGAATCTGTTATCAAAACAAATTCCTTAAGGTCATGGTCGATAGCCATTTGTATAGCTTTATACACGGCAGCAAGTTCTGCGACCTGGTTACTTTTGGGACCAATTTTGTATCCCGCGGATATCTCTGGAAATATATTATTCCATACGATACCGATACCTGCAACCAGCATCTTTTCATCTCCTTCTGTGTGAAAAGAACAGCCGTTAACATATGCACATGGTAGTGATTTGCAATATTCCTCTTCATAGGATTTATATGGCGATAAAGATTGCTCTTCCAGAAAATCGTTTTCTGGTGGCTCATCTTTATGTTCCACATGGGTGCAATCATGGAGTTCAGCTAATCCTTGAGCAACTGGGTTTTTAGTATCCTATTTGATTTCCAGTGGCCATCCCATTAGGGACATTGTCCATGCAGTTATCCTGCTGTTTGACATGTTCCCTTCTTTTATTTGATCACTTTGTAAATATTGTAGTGATTGGTGTGCAGTTTCCACAAGGATCTTTTCACCTTGAATAAAACTTCTGAAATATTGCAAAGCCCACACAGTTGCTAATAATGTCTTCTCGCAATTATTAAATTTGATTTCAACTGGTGATAGTGATTTGCTGGCATAAGCAATTATTTTATTCAGTCTTTCTTGCTTTTGGAAAAGAACTGCACTTACACTCTTGTCGGTAAAACCTGTTTCAACATAGAAGGGTTTACCACCTTCTGGATAAGCAAGGCATGGGGCCTGTATGAGTTTTGTTTTAAGCACAGATACAACTTGTTCATGGCACTCATTCCATTCCCATTGTACTCCTTTCTTTAGCAGCTGCAATAGCGGTTTTGTAATCTCAGCATAGTTATCTATGAACTTGCAAGAATTCATCATCCCCAGGAATGATCTCAGTTCCTTGAGATTTGTGGGGGACTTCGTATTTTTGATTGCTTCCACTTTCTATTTCTGTGGATTAATTCCTTCTGCAGTAATTTCATGTCCTAGGAAATTTACCTTAGATCGGCACCATTGAGCTTTCTGTAGGGGAAGTTTAACACCTGCTTTTCTTAGTTGATTTAATACATATCTCAATTCTGAAATATCAAAGATTGTACTTTTGATAAGGATATCATCGACGTAACTTGGGGTACCTCGTTCTGCCGCATCAGGCATTGCTTTGTGCATAAATACAGCAAACTCGTGGCCTGCGTTGATGTACCCGAAAGGCGTACGGGTCCACGCATATTGTTTACCAAATGTAAATGCAAGTTTGTATTGATCCCTTTCATCCACTTTAATTGTCCAGTATCCTTGTGCGCAGTCAAGGGCTGTGAATATTTTAGATCCCTGGATTTGCGCCAAGCATTGGTCAATGTATGGTACAGGCCACCCAGACATGTAGACTCGTTTGTTTAACTGTCTCAAGTCTGAGCATAGACGGAACTGACCATTCGGTTTAAGAACTCCGAGTACTGGACGATTGAAGGAACTGTGTACTGGTCGGATAATACCTTTCTTTTCCAAGTTCTTAACGATTTCCGATAGTGACTCGTAGGCCGCTAACTGAAGCTGATATTGTTTGATAAACACAGGGGGTGCATCTGGATCAGTCAGGATTCTCGTAACATGCAGGTTAGTTTCCCCGCAGTCATAAGAGTCCTTGGCAAACATGTCCTGGAAATCCCAAAATAGTTGCCTTAGCTGCTGTCGTTCTGATTCATTAGAACATCCATCAGTTTTAGAGAGTTGTTCCTCCACCCGTTCCTGAAATTCTGGGAAAATCTCAGTTTGACCTACCTCATAAGCTTCTTCAAGCCTATTAGTTAAGTCATTTGGGGTGTAACATGCTTGATCCTTACCCTGCTGGAGTGATTGATACTCACTTTCATTGATCTCATGGTTGAAAATCAATGATGTTTCCTCGACATGACATGTACCTTCCTCAGGACTGAAAGGATAAATAGTGTACGCTGAACAATCCTTCAGGTGTTGAGAAATATTGTTGGTCCACCATCTGTTCTTCTGTCAAATATTCATCAGGTATTATTCCAATGACTTCATTTTGGAATCCAAAAGTGTAATATTCTGAGTCAATGGCTAAGCCAATCATTGTATTCTCCTGTAACGTGATACTATGAGGGCTCATGTTTTGCATGACCATGTATAATGGTTCCTGATGAATATTTATTAGGGGAATTGGTTTTACCCTCAACCCCAATTGTTGCATCCGATTGGATAAACAAATTAAGGCATCTGCATTTCTCATCTTTTGACCCTTCTTTACTCGAATGGGTAAGAGAAATGATTTGCAACCTTCAGGGATTTTTACTTTTTCAGCGACAGTGATATCCACTGCATATGGTATTCGCTGTCCCCATCTCAGGGCTTGTTCTCTATCCTGGAATTCCTCTGGGTTTCCGGATAATTTGGACCACAGAACATCATTGATCAGATCAACCTGTATGGCAAATCAATGAATATCGTTTCCTAAGTACATTTGGTACTGTGGTTCCTTTAACACACTGAAAACATGTTTTGCAGATTTGTTTCCTAGAGACACAGATAAGATGCATTTTGCAATCACATTATGACTCTGGTTATCGTTATCCAGATTGTGGATCCATTCCTGTGTTGAAATCAATTTGATTACCTGAGGGTCTGTAACCTGCTTCAGCAGTCCTAGGTAGTGTTGGGCGAACACCTGGATGTTCGGGTTCGGGCCGAACATGGGCCAGATGTTCGGCATGTTCGGCCCGAACGCCGAACTCAATGGAAGTCAATGGGACCCCCGAACATGCCCATTTTGGGGGCCCTATGGGGTCGCAGGCATAAGGGGGAGCATGCCCCGATCGCGGGGGTGTCGGAAATTCCCCCCACCCCCTCCGCTAGCGCTCCCCCCTCTGCCCGCTTCCCCATAAAAAAAGTTTGAGGCAAGTTAAATAGTACTTGGTGGCTGGCCTGGCACTGGCACTGGCAGTGGAGTGAGGAGGAGGAGGAGTCCGAGTAGCAGAGTGACGCGTTGAGGCCGGGCAGCGGGCGGTTCAGCGGTAGTACCCTTGTGGTACTTCCGCCCTTTCTCTGACCTCACGTCCTCTACGTGATGACGCATACGAGGGTACGCGTGACGCGTACCCTCGTATGCAGAGGACGTGAGGTCAGAGAAAGGGCGGAAGTACCACAAGGGTACTACCGCTGAACTGCCCGCTGCCTGGCCTCAACGCGTCACTCTGCTACTCGGACTCCTCCTCCTCCTCACTCCACTGCCAGTGCCAGCCACCAAGTACTATTTAACTTGCCTTAGACTTTTGTATGGGGAAGCGGGCAGAGGGGGGAGCGCTAGCGGAGGGGGTGGGGGGAATTTCCGACCCGCCCCCCCCGCGATCGGGGCATGCTCCCCCCTTATGCCTGCGACCCCATAGGGGGGCCGTATTGCGGCATGTTCGGGCGAACAGGGCCCTGTTCGGCGGCCATTCAGTAGTTCGGGACGAACCCGAACTTAAAAGGCCGAACACCATCAGGTGTTCGGCCGAACTCGAACATCACCCTAACAGGGTGATGTTCTGCAGAACCCGAACAGTGGCGAACACTGTTCGCCCAACACTAGTCCTAGGCTTATGTAGCTGGCTTCGGATTTGAGATCCAACTTAGCATATTTTACCCGAGCAATATTATTTACCTGCAAGGGAACCAGCACATTATTGATTTTTTTTTTATTTTGACCAATGCTTTTGTATGGCTGGTTATGCCTGCCACTTCCTGACTTCCCCCTTTAAGGGAAATAGTTAACACATCATCCTCCAGAATTATTTTATCAATTTTATCCTTTTGGATATTGATATGGAAAGATGTATCAATTAATTGTTCGGGTTTACCGTTTTATCAGGATTGTGACTTCTGGTATCTGACTGTTCCGGAAATGGATTTCAACAGAGTTAGGCCTTTCCTCAATCATATGGCAGCTGCGTTGCAGTTGTGCATTGCTGGAGCGCTCAAAATCAATTGGAGTATTGACTTGAGTCCATATTGCTTCATTTATGATGTCAATTATGGAATTTAGTCGTTTGAGCAGATCAATTCCAATGATCAATCTATCATATGGAAGATCAACAATCAAAGTTGGATGTTTAATGACCTTTTTCCGATCTTGTACGTCAGCCAGGATGTGCCTTTCACTTGTAAACTATTACCACCTATGCTTATCAGCGCACCATCAAAGGCTTTTAATCTTGGGTTCCTTTTTGATGAATCCAAGATCTGTTGGTAATAGTTAAGACAAAATAGTAACCTGGGAACCGGTATCGAGTAACCCTGGGATCGTTTCAATACATCCATCTTGCAGATGGGTATTGATAAAATAACGACCATCTACCTGTTCAAGCTTGCAAAGAAAATTGGAATGTTTTTCCATTTGTTGCTTCAGAGAATAATCTCTCTGCAGCGTCATAATATTAGGAACGTGTTCCTCCTGATTCTGCCTGCAAGGCATTTGGGTTCCCATGGATTCTACCAATGGGACAATCTGAACAGAGGGTACTTCACGCTCTGGCTGAAATGACACAGTATCACACCTTTGTGGTGAAACATCAAGAACCTTAGACTTCTCTTCTTCGACCTGGGATAGGTCGGTGCCATGCACATCATTTTCATTAACCGTGTTTAGTACTGCCATATCCATTTCCGTACAGTGATCTGTCTCGGTTTCCTCTACTTGGCAGAGCTGGGCCCTGCCTCCCCAGCTAAAAAATCCTCAGGCTGTCTTCCTGCAGATCCCTGAGCCAACTTACCCATCATGTCACTCAATTTGTTCACTTGATCGACAAGCTGATCAAACCTATTAGGCCGGCGGGGGTTCTAGTTCCGGGGATCATTTCTGTTCCCTGCGGGTGATCTACCCCTAGGTGAATTAGGTGGGTCCTGTCTCCTTTCCCACTGCTGCCTGGGTTGGTTATCCCACCGTCTATATCCTTGGGGACACCTGTACCCCTGGGGTTCTCTATATCCCTCGTAACCTCTGTACCCCTGGCTACCCTGGTTTCCTTGGTAACCCTGATATCCTTGATACCTGCGATTAAACCGAGGACGGTAATCCTGGTTCCCAGAGCCCGAGCTATTCCTATCTGACCCTTCAGAATTTTGGGGCCTATTTTGATTAGGATTTTGTCGCTGTCTTTGGCCCTGCTGGGTAGGTACATTTGCAGGAGGGATTTTCTTCTGCTGGGATACAAAGTTTAGGTCCGCTTTCACTTTGGTTTCTTCTACTCTGCGCTCTGGGTACTTTGTATTATTCTTTCCATTTACATTGGGACTCTCACTGATATTGAACAGCAGGGTTGCTGAGGTAACCATTTTCTCTAAGGGGTTTCAGAAGTCTAACTCATTGGCCATGCTTAACTTTATTTGGGTAGGCAATGCATCATAATATGCCTGTTTAAAATCGAGAGACTCCCAGTTAGGATTCCGATATGCTAAACTGTAGGCGTTTTTTAGCACAGAAAGGAATTCTCGGGGGCTCCGATCGGGTCGACAAGTTGATACACATCTCGTTTGGCTGCTGAGCTAGTACGATACGGACCAAACTCGAGTTTTACTTCGTGCGAAACTGCTTGCCATCTAATGATACCCCGCTCCCTAAATGAGGTGAAATAGTGGCGGCATCTGTCATCAAAAACCCATGGGAGAAATCTGATTCTGTCTGCTTCAGACAGATTTAAAGAGTCCATAGTGGATTCATACAACTCCAGGTGGTATGCTATTTGCGCTGAACCCTTTTTAGTGAATTTTGGCACAGCGGTATTTAAGATTTTTATGATGCTGGCCGAGCTCTGTTTTTCTGGTGGGTACTGATTATTTCCCCTGTTTGAATCCCCTCGATACGTACCTTTCCCTCTTCTTGGGATAGGGCTGGATTCTCGCTTTCTCTCCTCAGCCTCAAATTCATCTTAGTCAATATCCGCAAAGGAATCGTGAACTTTATGGGAATCATCATACCTAGGGGCCCTCATTTGCATATCTCTCTCTGGAGAGGAATCCAAATGTCGATCTTTAGGGACCCTAGTACTATCATTCATCAAGGTATTCATTGCTTTGCATGTCTCACCCATACGATCCAACATGTCTTGCATTTTTGGGTCATAAGGAGTGCGTATTGGCGGGCAAGGGCTGGATGTTCTGTCAGTTTTGGCTGCCTGTTTGATCTTGAAGTACTGCTGTTGTAGTTCTTCAAAATCCTGTTTAAGTCTGTGATGCGCTTTACGATTTCGTTCAGCGTTTTTCCAGACTTTTGATCGCTGCTTCCCTGTCTGACATATCAATCATTAATTGGTCTCTATCAGCCCTCATAACCTGAATACTTGATTCCATATCATGTAACTGAGAGGTCAACGGCTGGGCATTTGCTTCCGTCTATTGCAATTGAGATCTCAGTAGTTCTATCTTTTTTCCTAGATCGTGAAAGGGAACTTACTTCCAATAAACCATATAACACAGAAGGTAGGGCACTTAACAACCTTTTCTTCAGTTCGGAATCTGAAGTTATTGTGGTCATACATGATAGATAATGATCAAGCGTACCCTTAGACATAAATATACAATCACCTTCCCGTTTTATGTTTTCTTAGATTGCCTATCCATTCATCTACTTCCTTATTATATTTTAGCTGTATAAATATGAATTCAACAATCTTTCGGAACATCTGTTCCAAGTGAAGTTCTGAATCACTACTTGCAGCACTCATGATTTAAATAGCCAATACAATGAAACCAGCTCAATAAAAATCAATCATCAAGGGGTGAGCAGCACAAACCAACTTTTAATGCATTTTTTTTTGCAAAGTATGCACGCAGCGGGGATTGGGGTCTCCACTGCTGCGTGCATACTTTGCAAAAAAAATTGCATTAAAAGTTGGTTTGTGCTGCTCACCCCTTGATGATTGATTATAATTTTCCCCTGTGAGCCTGCATAACCACGCCCACCTCTAGCACAGTTAAACATATAAATGAGTGCATTGCACATGTCCAGAGAGTTCGTTTGGTAGCTAGTGAAAGGTGAGGTGTTTTTAATTTCCTTTTTTTTTCCCATTTAGTTGACTCTTGGGTTTTTGGATTAGTTCCCACTAGACTGCTGATAAAAACTAGAATTGTATGGTTAGAGTAAGACTCACCAGATCGGGGACACTTTGGCGCAGTTGGTGAGCTTAAACGCGTTAAAGCGTAACCAAGAGCCCCTGTCACTGTTTTCCTGTTGTGTGCTGCAGCCCCTCTGTATGTTATATATTTCTTGTGGGGATTGGGGTCTCCACTGCTGGGTGCATACTTTGCAAAAAACAATTGCATTAAAAGTTGGTTTGTGCTGCTCACCCCTTGATGATTGATTATAATTTTCCCCTGTGAGCCTGCATAACCACGCCCACCTCTAGCACAGTTAAACATATAAATGAGTGCATTGCACATGTCCAGAGAGTTCGTTTGGTAGCTAGTGAAAGGTGAGGTGTTTTTAATTTCCTTTTTTTTTCCCATTTAGTTGACTCTTGGGTTTTTGGATTAGTTCCCACTAGACTGCTGATAAAAACTAGAATTGTATGGTTAGAGTAAGACTCACCAGATCGGGGACACTTTGGCGCAGTTGGTGAGCTTAAACGCGTTAAAGCGTAACCAAGAGCCCCTGTCACTGTTTTCCTGTTGTGTGCTGCAGCCCCTCTGTATGTTATATATTTCTTGTGGGGATTGGGGTCTCCACTGCTGCGTGCATACTTTGCAAAAAACAATTGCATTAAAAGTTGGTTTGTGCTGCTCACCCCTTGATGATTGATTATAATTTTCCCCTGTGAGCCTGCATAACCACGCCCACCTCTAGCACAGTTAAACATATAAATGAGTGCATTGCACATGTCCAGAGAGTTCGTTTGGTAGCTAGTGAAAGGTGAGGTGTTTTTAATTTCCTTTTTTTTTCCCATTTAGTTGACTCTTGGGTTTTTGGATTAGTTCCCACTAGACTGCTGATAAAAACTAGAATTGTATGGTTAGAGTAAGACTCACCAGATCGGGGACACTTTGGCGCAGTTGGTGAGCTTAAACGCGTTAAAGCGTAACCAAGAGCCCCTGTCACTGTTTTCCTGTTGTGTGCTGCAGCTCAATAAAAATGTGAGAAAGCGTTTTTACACTGTTTAAACCAGTAAGGGAAAGTAAACTAATCTCACTAGGGCCTCCAATCTTATGTCGGGCGTTTTGTCAATGTTTGTATAAATAGTTAAAAAATATAAAATCAAAAATGTAATGCTCCTGAAAAAAATGGGAGGAGCTAAAAATACAAACATACGCCTAACTGTGTGAGTTCGTTTTTCGAGGGTTTCTCACAGTACTGGTTTAAACATGTAAACTTAGACCAATTTGTAAAAATATCAATTTAATATCAAATATAACAATATCTCAAAACAATATAAAATTGCACTTTTGATTCAAAACAAAACTCATAAGGTTATTCTTATGAGCAATGAGCTGGATAATACAATTTCAGTAAACAATCAAAGTGTTATTATATGTAATTTACCAAAAACAAAAGGCTTAAACCATTTAGCAGTCAATTCAAAATACAGTGCAGAGCTATGACTCATCAAATATCGCCACCGGCCATGTCAATCAATTTACCCCAGGATTCCTGGAGACAAGATGGCTGAATCGATCAAAAACAAAATGGCTGCTATCAAAAATCAAAATTGCGCAGTTAAAATCAAAATTGCGCTATCAAAAACAAGATGGCTGATGTCAGCTATACCATTCACTATGACAAATTTAGGATGACCCAGTGGATATAACGACCGGACGTTGTCCCACAATTGATATGCGATCAACTATAAACGACAGGGATTTTACCTCTGTCGGCACTTCAACCTCCGCTGGTCTGTGTCACTACACAGAGCAAGAGGGTAACATATATAATTTTGGAATTAAACATCTATTGAGTCATCCTAAACTTTGCTAGGCGTGGCCTGCACATACTGCGGCAAAATACCAAAATATAAATGCTTAGAGGAGACAGCTTTAAGTCTCGCTTTTATCCAAAACAAGTTATGGAATTCACAGCCAGCGATCCATAGAACTATTGATTGTGTTTATCTAAAGAAAATATACCCACTGTGTGGGTTTTATCAAAGATACAGAGTAAGCAATTTCTGTGCACTGAAAGAGCTCCCTCCTTTTGGCTATAAATGACTATAAAATAAGAAAGACAATTGTCAATAAATCAAAGGTTCAGATATCTGTGCTGTGATAAGCCATATGACTAAAAAAATGGTTGATAGTTACCAATATGGAGTCTAGGGCGTGTTCCTTTGGGCGTCCTCATTCAGATGGCCTGGATCCCCTTTGATGACCTGTCGGCCTTTTCTGCTGGTGATCTGCACCCCTGATCTCCTCATCATTCCTTTCATGATTCCTCTGTTGAATGATCTCTCTCTTCTTATTCTCATCACTACCTATAGTCCTGCCCAGAAGATCAAATCTTCCAGCCTATCACAGGGCAGTGGGAGTGAACAGTGGGAGTTCTCTGTAACTAATTTTTAACCCAAGTGCAATACTAGGTTTCACCCTTTGGAGGTGCTGTTGGCTAACTAATCACATTCTTAATGGGATATTTGAAAAACTAAAGACATTTTGATTATGTTCTATTAATTATAACTCACGGTGAATAAATCAATGCTATAAAAATTCATTATGGATCTCTCATTATAACACATTATGCATGTTAGCAAAGTTTTATATCTCTATCCATTAATATAATTGTCTAAAATACAACAAGGATAAATATAACATTTCCATATCATTTTGGATATATTCATTCAAAGAATGTTGATATTAATACATATACAACGCCATAACATTTTATATATTCATTCTTAATTGTTATGCAATAATACATATATGTGCTGTCTGTATTCTGAACCTAGATGGGGAATTGTAATATAACCTTATGTTTCACATTGCTGACAGCAACCCAGTATATTTTTCCTAAGTCTTGTTTTAGTGTTAGGACTTCAGTAACCTTTGAATCACAAACATTGTGAAAAACCCCCATGCAAGGTTTCTATGCATTCAATATAGCCAGGTTCGAGCAATTGTATACAGATGCTAGTCCATTCTTAAACAAAACCAGTTAAGACCGTCTCTTTCTATTGTCACTCAGACTTCTCTTGTTTGGCAATTGTTTGTACTTAAAACAAGGAATGGCCTGATTTCATTGTTCAGGCAAGGTGAATAGGATTATCCATTGCAAACAGCACATCAGCTGACTGCCTGTTATTCACAGCTACCTCTCCTAAGGGACACAGATTATTCAGCATTACATGGCAATATTACATCGCCATATTAAAATATGCTCTGCATTTCTCAATAATCAATGCACCTATATAACTAGAATCATCATATATTAAAAAGTATTTGTCTTCTGTACCTTAAAGGGAAGGTTCAAGCAAAAAAAAAAAGATTCACTTACCTGGGGCTTCTACCAGCCCCATGTAGCCATCCTGTGCCCTTGTAGTCACTCACTGCTGCTCCAGTCTCCCGCTGGCAGCTCTCTGACCTCGGAGGTCAGGGCCACATTGCATACATTTTTACGCATTCCAGCTAGTGCAGGAACAAAAATTTACGCGTTTCACCACTAACGCGTAAAAATGTATGTGTTAATGTTCCTGCACTAGCGGGAATGTGTAAAAATGTACGCAATTTGGCCCTGACCTCCGAGGTCAGAAAGCTGCCAGCGGAGGACTGGAGCAGCAGTGAGTGACTACGAGGGCACAGAATGGCTGCATGGGGCTGGTAGAAGCCCCAGGTAAGTGAATCTTTTTTTTTTTGCTTGGACCTTCCCTTTAAGGGAAGGAAATATTAGATTTATTTCTATTTGATCATATACAGTTCAATTTATCGGAAAAACGATATTCCGCCATATGGACATCTCGACAGGATGGGGCTAGAGGAAGCCTCAGGTATGTATAAAAGTTTAGTACTCGGCTCTAGTTTCCTTTTAAACATGCAGTCAAACAAAATGAAGAGCATTTGACTACATGATATAAAAGAGACTATGCTCAGTCATGACATAAATTATTGGCAGACCTCAAGCATCTCATCTGGTCCAGTCATACTGGTCCTCTAGAAGTTTCACTGTAACGTACTGAAATACAAGACAAAAAAACATGTCACTCCTCCGGCAGTCAAAATGCATGTTGGGAGATGTAGTCCTTTAAAGTGAATCAGATAAACTTTTACTCATTGCATAATTGTTACTTTCATATAGTTTATAGGGCATTCCTCAAGCCAAATACTTTTATTGTTTTGTTTTAATACTCTGATTCCCTATAAACAAAACAAACCTCGTCCACAGCTTTTCACAGTGCCTTGGCACTGTAGCACGGGCTTATGGGAGCTCTGTCTGGGCAGGAGAAGGAGGTTACTAGCCAGAGATTTCAGAGGCAGAGGGGAGGAGGGAGGAGGAGAGGGGACTAAATTTACACACAGGAAAGCTGATAGCATCTCCAGCCCTCAGCCTGTGACAATGTGACAAACAGAACATGGCTGCCCTCATTTGTATCACAGGAATCAATAATCATAAATGTTTGAAGCTGTTTCCACCTGGATATGCTGTGTAAACTATCTAAAGTTTAGATAAGCTATGTAGACAAGTAACTTGTTATAGTTTTTCATCTCAGATCTGCTTTAAAGTGGGTACATGTCCTGGGCAAGTGATGTACTCCCATTGAAGGGCTACATCTCCCAGCATGCATTGTGGTGGCTGGGGGGGGGGGGGGGGGTGGAGGCAATACTACAGGAACTTAAATTTGTAGCTACTGTGGTTCTTGGTGAAGATGGTGGATCTGTCCCTGCCCTAAGGCAATGCCAGTCACAACTACCAATGACCCACTCTGCTGTGTGAGGTATATGTATGTTCTTGGGTCCCTTTCACACAAAATCTACAACACACCAATCCATAGGTGAGGAATGGGGTGCTGCTGCAACATAGCCTTAGAAAACCTTGTAAAAAAATAAAATTGTGACAAAGGTTTATGTAAAAGATTATGTAGATAAATATGTAAAAGATTGTGTCTAGTAAAAAAAGAACACAGCCTAGTTATTTGTGTGCTTGGCAATCTATGAACCATGGGCATCCGCAAGTTAGGCAAAATAGGGCATCTGCCCCCCCCCCCCGGCCATCCATTACTAACATTTATTAAAGTTCCTGTTTGTTCATTCATTCTCCTCACAGCGCGCACAGCTCCTAGTTCCCTTACTACAGTCTCCTTCCGCCCCCCCGGCCAATAGAGACACAGCTCTTACCCACCTCTCCGCCCCTTCCTTATAGCATAGTATCCACAGAGCATGTGGATCTGCCACTGACCCACCTCAAACTCCACCCCCAACAGCCAAACGGTTGACGTCTCTAGGGTGCTACTATGCGTCCCCCTGAAAGTGATAACATGGCAGAGATGAGGGTGAGCTGCGGGGTGGGGGGATGGAATCAGCACAGCAGTGATTATCAGTGCAGAGGAGCGAGGACGAGTCTCCTGACAGGCAGCTGTTCACTGTGTGAGCCCAGAGCTGTGTATTGGCATGTAGCATATGAACAGTACGTTGCTGATATACACAGCTCTGTGCAGCTCACAGTGCATAGCTGCCTGTCAGGACACTTGCACATCCCCTTCTCTTATCAGCGCTGCTGCCAGGAGATCATGACTTAAAAAACAGACTGACCACCTGCTTGGGGGAAAGAGCAACAATGAATAGCAGCATACATGCTGACAGTGGGAGGGGGGGGGGGGAGGGTGAGGGGAGATAAACAAGGGAACACAAAGTTAGAACAATTATCTAGGAAGGGTGCCCATAGATCTAACGATTGAGCGCAGATCCACTAAGAGACAGATCTCTCTCTGATCGAATCTGATCAGAGAGGTTTGTCAGCTGCCCATTCGCCGCAGGCTGATTCCTGATTGATTTCAGCATTAAATCTATAAATATGTCCACAGCGCTAAAAAGATAATTCCTCTTTATTAATCCACAATACAGTACAGTAGTAGCTTTTGATCCTAGGCTGAAACAAAGCACCTTCCCCTTTAAATCACATTCATGCAAAGACATGCAACACTCACTCAGACTCACTGCAGTGAGATAGTCTCCAAAATTTTTTTAAAAAAGGGATCCCAGTAAAAGATCAAAAAAAATCAAACGATAATTGTCTACTATTAAGCAGCTATAACAGGACTAATGTCCAATGGATATGCATAGTATAAAACTGTCTCAGCAGTCATAGTCCTCGTGACAATAATATTGGCTCGATAAATTCACATATAAATAATGATCCACAAGTTCATGTGTTGCTGCTGCTATGTAAGCTAGCACACTGTCCGTTCGGCATGAATGTACAGCTGATCTCAAGGTCCGTATACGTTACCCTCCTGCAGACTGGGTAAACACGGATCCCCGCACTGCCTCAATCCGCCTCACTCTGGCCAGACCTATGAGTGCGGAGAGGCTGTTTGTGTGCGATTGGTGTCGGGGCCAGATCCTCGAGACTGGTCCCTGTAGAGTTGAGCGTAATGACCTAATTTCGCTTTCGCGTAATTACTGTAATAACGATTATGGCCGTAAGTACATAATCGTAATGAAGTATTTCGTGAAATTTCGCGTAACCGTAATTTTTGCGTATTTTTCGCATTACAGTGGGTGTCGCGAAATTACGTTTGCGTTGCATGCAACCGTTTGTAAGCGTAGTTACATGCCGTAATTTCGCGATAGTTCATATTACTGTAAGCGTTCATTTTCGCGTAGCTTTCGCATTACAGTGGGTATCGCGAAATTACGGTTGCGTTGCATGCAACCGTTTGTAAGCGTAGTTACATGACGTAATTTCGCGATAGTTCATATTACTGTAAGCGTTAATTTTCGCTTAGTTTTCGCGTTACGGTGGGTATCGCGAAATTACGTTTGCCTTGCATGCAACCGTTTGTAAGCTTAGTAACATAACGTAATTTCGCGATAGTTCTTTTTACTCTCATTGATCACAGTGTAATGTAAGCGTTCGTATGCGAAAATTTGTTAGCGTTCGTCTGACTACTGTTGATTCGCTTCTGATTGGCTGATGTGAACAATAACAGGAAGTTGAGCAATCTCATAGGGGAAGAGGCTGCCTGCACGTTCTACAGCAGAATCGAGGACAGGAGAGTGAGCTGAGCAGGGTGTGTCACAGACTGTCTGCAAGATGCCTCCCAGAATGCCTCGAGGAATGAAGGAGATGCTGATTACGGTAATGAATCAAACACATTGTATATCATTTTTTAAACTGTTTTTGTGAATGTCTTTACCATCTAAAAGGCTGACAGGTTTTACAGAGGGTTTGTATTGTAGCATTGTTACCTTCAGGCTAGCTTCACATATAATATAACATAGCGCTTTCCGCAGGTGCGTTTGTGTTAGGGTAATGCGTTTTTACTGTTTGTTTTGGTGTGTTTGGGTGTTGTGTTTTTTATATGCAGGTGCCTTTTTCATGCTTACTGCGTGTGTTTGTATGCATTTGCGGTTCGCGTATGTGTTTGAATTTTTTTTTAGTATATGAAAAATGGTTGGGAAAACAGCAGAAAGTGGAAAAACATCATAGATCTTTAACCGGTTCAGCACCGCAGTGCCGAAAATCTCATGCATTCGAGCAACGTTCACCTCCCATTCATTCGCCTAACTTTATTGCTACTTATCACAATGAATTGATCTATATCTTGTTTTTTCCGCCACCAATTAGGCTTTCTTTGGGGGGTACATTATGCTAAGAGCCACTTTACTGTAAATGCATTTTAACAGGAAGAATAATAGAAAAACGGAAAAAATTCATTGTTTCTCATTTTTTTGGCCATTATAGTTTGAAATTAATATACGCTACCGTAATTAAAACGCATGTATTTTATTTGCCCATCTGTCCCGGTTATTACAACATTTAAACGATGTCCCTATCACAATTTATGGTGCCGATATTTCATTTAGAAATAAAGGTGCATTTTTTCAATTTGTGTCCATCACTATTTATAAGCTTATAACTTTAAATAATATAATAACATATTCTCTTGACATGCATAATTAAAAAGTTCAGACCCTTGGGTAACTATTTATGTTTTTTTTGTTTTTGTTTTTTTTAAAAACGCATAAGCGTTGTTTACATGCATTTTTCCCTCCAAGCGTTTTTTCCATGTGACGCGGCCTCAGTGGTGTATCAATAGGGGTGCAGAGGTTGCGACTGTCCGATCGCATCGCGGCCCTTGGTCCATATGAGCCCCGAGCGGCCCTCCATCAAGCATAATATTAGCTCTTTTTTGGTCCTGTGCTGTTAATTATCACTTCTATAGATCCTTTATAGTAGTAATTATTAACAAACCATCCCCTACTTGCTCCTCTGACACTGCGGTTATCTTTGTTATGTATATAGTGCTTGGGGGGGCCCCCCGTATAAAATTTGCCCCGGAGCCCATAGCTCCTTAGGCTTAGCTAAGCCACTGGTTACCTTGATTGATATACAGTTTTGTTAACCACCCTGGCGTTTAATATTGCGTCAATTTTTTATTTTTTAACAAAATTTTTTGGTTCATTTAGGCATGAGAAAGGCAGTAGCAATTGTAGATGGATTTGGCTTGCCCTGTGATACAGTGGACCCCATACTGGCATCTACTGATGAGAGCAGTGTATGTTTATGCCACCCAGTGTAGGGGTGCAGATGGTTTTTATAGTCACTCAGTCATATCTTGTGCATAATCTCTCCCAATAGCCATCAACTATATTTATAGAAAGCAATAATCGGTTTCTGTTATAGCCATTGGTGGTTCTTAAAATCTCTCCCTATCCAAAGGTAGGCCCCAACATCGTGTCCCCTTATATCTTCTGATACTCATTGTTAATCTCAAATTACTAGCAGCAGTCATAGTTGGCTACCACAATTTTTAAACCCGGTAATTATTAATAATATCATATTCTACATGTGTATTTCATCTAGTTGTATGTAAGAAAAACACTAATTAACTATTGTGTAATACATATATTTGGTATTAATACTTTTTTTTAATTTATTTTACAGACCTTCATCCGAGGTCGCTATGACCATGTGTGCAGGAGGGACCAGCATGTCCTGATTGAGAGGGTCCAGGGGGTGCTGAGGACACAATACAACCGTGTCCTCAGCACCAAAAAGGTCCAGATCCTCTGGTCCGACATAAAGCGGAGGAATAGGGATCTGGTGGCCAGGGTGACCGCTGAAACCCGATGTAAGTCATCATAGTATTACTATATGTAGGTCTATTTTGGGTGTTATGCACTGTATCTATTGATCCTATACAAAATGCCATTGGGACTGAGATACGCGCAGGTCATTGGAGGATCGGAGGGGGCGGGCCGGTATGTGCCTGTGGACCAGATCAGAGATGTAAGTCGGGCAGGTCTTGTGCACTGATTTACAGGCCAACCACAGGATTTTGAAATTGATCCTAATTTCCTAAAGCTGATGTGGAGCCAGTGTACACTGTAGGGCTTTACAGAGCGGAGTTGTATAGGCAATGAGACTATGTTTGTTTAGGATGGAGTTCCTCTTAAACTCTAAACCCCCCTCCCCCCTCCAAAAAAAAGTCACTTAACTGGTGCTTCTACCAATCTCTTGAAGACGTCCTGTACTTAATGATCATTTGGTCCACTGCTATGGCTGAGTTTTGTTTTTCGAGCCACCGTGCATCCTTGCTCCCGTCTCTGTCCTGCACAGGCACAGGATGTTTTAAGGGGGCTGGTAAAAGCCCCAGGTATGTGACTTTTTTTTTGGGGGGGGGGGGGGGGGGTCACATTTGAAGAGACTCTGAAGGGAGGAAAAAATCTCACTTTTTCTTATATATAGCAGGGGCATGTGTGCCCCTGCTAAACCGCCGCTGAACGGGGGTCCCTTATCCCCCAACCCCCCCCCCCCTGCAAAACCCACTACTTTCTTGGTCGTGGATTTTGCTGCTGCTGGAGGCAGGGCTAATGGCCGCAGCCCTGCCTTTCAGCGCGTCTACAAGGCGGCTGATCTCCGCCTCTCCCCGCCCCTCTCAGTGAAGGCACAGTGAGAGGGGCGGGCAGAGGCGGTGGTCAGCCCTGATAGATGCACTGAGAGGCAGGGCTAATGGCCGCAGCCCTGCCTTTCAGCGCGTCTATAAGGTGGCGGATCTCCGCCTCTCCCCGCCCCTCTCAGTGAAGGCACAGTGAGAGGGGTGGGCAGAGGCGGTGGTCAGCGCTGATAGATGCACTGAGAGGCAGGGCTATAGCCGTTAGCCCTGCTTCACCAGTAAGTGATCCCCGGGCAGAACGGAGGGGATTTGGGAGGTAAGCGACCCCTGTTCAGCGGCGGGATAGCGGCGGTTTAGCAAGGGCACACATGCCCCTGCTATATATAAGACAAAAAGTGAGATTTTTTTTTCTTGCTTCAGACTCTGTTTAATGTTCACTTTAAATGAAGTAGAGTCTTTTCTAATCATTTTTTAAAATACTAATAAAAATATTTGTATTTAGACTAAAAAGTTAATCCTTTGTATCCATTTTATGACATACTGTATATGTTTCACAATATATTATGTATTATTTTCAATTACAGCTGGACATGCTGGCCCCCCCCCTGCACAGCCCCAGCGCCGAAGAGTGGCCAGGCCCAGCTCCTCCCGGGGTTCTTCTCCTGGGCCTTCTCACCACAGCGAGCGGCGAGTTCGACGGACATCAGGCCGATATGGTAAAAATCTTAAACTTTATAATTAATATCCCATATTAGGTTAACTGAAGTCAGGTCCTGTTTCCATTACGTGCGATGCGGCTACATAGCCGCATACCACCGCGGCTGTCCGCAAACCAATGCACGGTAATGGAACAGTTTCCATTGCATGTGGGTTTATGCCGAGCGGCGCAGTGATCCAAGAATGTGCAGCATGCTACAGATTCTCGCACAACTGCATCCACCTGTACACGTGTCCACTCTCCTCTATCAGGAGATGCAGAAGTGATGCCAAGGCAAGCAGAAGTGATTTCATAAGACGAGGTAGCTGCATCAGCATCACTACGATAGTGGCAATGGGCACTAAATGTTATTGTGTAAGCTGGGCATTATAGGTTCTTTTTTATTCCCCAAAGAAACCAAACCAAACACATAATATCAATCACATGATTAACTACATTTATTAGTGTAATGGTGGCATTGTTTCATATAAAAAGTATCATCATTGTATACCAACTGGTTACACTATTTTCCCCATTTTTTTTCTACAGTTTCTCTAGCCACCTACCATAAGGTGACCGCAGAGGTGAGGAGGCTCAGGAGGAAGGTCCGGGCGATCCCCATCCTCAAGAAGCAGGTCCTGGAGCTGCGAGAAAGTTCCGCCCGGCATGAGGAACAGATAGCACGGCTGATGGGTGTCGGGGGGCGACCTGACGCCTAATTTTTATTTACCTTTTTTTTTGTTTTATTGTAAATAGTTTTGATTTTTTTTTTACAAGAATTGAACTTCATCCCAATCAGTAGTTGATAACCCCTTTTACAAAAAAAAAAAAAAATAAGACCATCCGGGGGTGCTGTATGGCTGATATTGTGGTGATACCCCTCCCACAAGAAACCCCTCCCACAAAAAAATAAATGTTTTTTGTTTAAAGGTTACTATACTCCTGTGTATCTTTTAGAGCACAATAGGACGATCTCACTTCTCACTATACATTTAACTAAAGGATTATTAGGAGCACCATAGTAATACAGTGTTTGACCCCCTTTCGCCTTCAAAACTGATTTCATTCTACGTGGCATTGATTCAACAAGGTGCTGAAAGCATTCTTTAGAAATGTCGGCCCATATTGATAGGAAAACAAAACCTGTCGCCTGGCAGCCCTGCTGGTCTATTTGGCTGCAGTAGTATCAGAATCAAAACTGAATCAAGCATGCAGCTAATCTTGTAAAAAAAATCTGACACGAATATCAGAAACCCCTGATCTGCTGCATGCTTTTTCAGGGGCTATGGCTAAAAGTATTAGAGGCAGAGGATCAACAGGGTTGCCAGGCAACTGGTATTGATTAAAAGGAAATAAATATGGCAGCCTCCATATACCTCTCACTACCGTTGTCCTTTAACCCTCTGTGGACAACACAAGATATTTTTATGATAATTTCAAGGTTTCAAATATATATTACTGTGTAATGTGCAAAGGCTGATAGGTTGAAGGACAAGGAAAACCACAGAATCCGGGGATAAATTGTCAGGAAAGGTCACAAACATGGCCAGGGGCATACACAGTACATCAGGTAATTTAGGTACAGAATCGTAAGACTGGGCCAAAACAATAAGAATTCAGGGTCATACACAGGTGAGGTATTGCAGTACACAAGGGGTCATTCACAGGATAGGTAAAGGAAATTCTGAGATCAATACATGAAGCCTCAAAGGTAGTAAAAGTACAGGCAAGGTTCAGCAACAAGAAAAGATAATGAGACCACACCCAGCAGCACAGCACCAGCTACATACTATTACAGGCACTGAATCACTGAATGACCATGTTTAAATACAATCTATATATATAATAGAGTAAATGCCTCAACCTTCAAACAAGAAGAAGAAGTAGCGTCCTGCCCCCAGGGCCGGTCCAAGCAAGAAGAAGGGGCTGGTCCAAGCAAGAAGAAGTAGTGCCATATCAAACCAAGGGCAAAGAGGGATAATTTGCATGCATATTCAGTAGCCGTGCATTCTGGGTAACCACAAATGTTCACTTATAGCTCAATTATTGCAGATTTGCTTCTGTTTTAAGAAGGAAAATTACACCAAGCTTTGCTTTTTTTTTTTTTTTTTGTAGGAGGTCTTTTTGGTCCCTTTTATCCCCCTATACATTCCGAGTGGTTTGGGTCACCCTGAGCTGCTTGGTTACTCTGTTGTACTGGTCCAAGCCTTATCTCATACAGCCATAGCAATCCTTGCCATGTACAGATGAGGACAAAAAGTCTGAAACAGGCTGTCACATGTTGTTTTGATATGGCTGTGCAAAATTTAAAGCTGTAAGCTTGCTATACACCAGTGGATCTGGATGCTTGCTTGGGTTACTAAGGATGAAAAAGAATAACTGGCGTATTTAGTTGCAGTGCATTGTGGGTAACCACAAATGTTCACTTATAGGCTAGCTGAATTATTGCAGATTTCCTTTATTTTTAGAAATGCAAATTACACCAATACAGTGTGCAGCATTGCAGGAAGTTACGACAGTGGAATGCACGCTGGAACACGGAAGAGGTGAGACATCCCCGCCCACTGTCTCTTACTAATAGTGGCGGCTGCTACTGTGCTTAAGCAGGAGGGGGAGTGCCCATGGGGGTCCCAGGTGAGGGAAGGGGGGGGTTCCTACTGAGCTTAAGCTGGAGGGGGAGCACACAGGAGGGACCCAGTTGAGGCGGGGTCCAACCCCCTTCCCCGCCGCTGTGCCCAATACCCCCTTCCTGCCCTCTACCCCCTTATGCGGCGTATGCTACGCCGCGGGTCGGCTAGTATTACAAAAACCATGGCTGGCCACACATCATCTCAACCAATAAGCAGCAGTTTTTTGGATAACATTCTTTAAAACACAGCACACTGATGGTGGTGAAATCGATGTGAAGAAATATCGGAGTACAAAATGTACAGCGTGGGCGGCTCTAGGGTCGTGGAGGTTGACCTGGGCAGAGAAATATTTGTTGTCCCCTTCAGCCGTCTACGGCGATATGGTATGTTATACATGATAAATGACTACATACGTTACAGACATTGTATAGAGACATTTTTCTCTGGACACAATTGGTACATTTTACTGTATTTTGAGACTGCATTTTGCCAGCTTTCGCCGTTTCCACCAGGCACCACGTGGAGGTAGCAGCTATGCCCAGTTTTTTTTTTTTTTTTATTTATTTATATATATTTTTTTATAATTTTTTTTTTTTTTTTTTTTAATAACTTTTTTTTTTTGGATTCTATGTGCGTAATAAACAACTTCAAACCGGATATATGGGAAAAAAAAAACAGTCAGAAACAACAGTGGGATGCAGCGGCTCAGCCTACACCATCACCCTCATTCTAATGACATTTCTGGACTCATTTAACAAACTAATTATCTTAGCAAAAAAGGGGAGCAGCGGCTCAGCCTAGACATAGACCATCACCCTCATTCCCAGGACACTTATAGTGTAAGTTAACAGACTATTAATCTGTGACACAAAGAGGGGAGCAGCGGCTCAGCCTAGACATAGACCATCACCCTCATTCCCAGGACACTTATAGTGTAAGTTAACAGACTATTAATCTGTGACACAAAGAGGGGAGCAGCGGCTCAGCCTAGACATAGACCATCACCCTCATTCCCAGGACACTTATAGTGTAAGTTAACAGACTATTAATCTGTGACACAAAGAGGGGAGCAGCGGCTCAGCCTAGACATAGACCATCACCCTCATTCCCAGGACATTTCTGTCAAAAGTCTGAAAAAAAAAATGAATCTTAGCCATGAGAGGGGAGTAGCAACAAAACACTACTATGAAAGACAGCAGCAGGTTTTTGTATAAAATTGTATTCAGCAGAGCACCCTGATGGTGGTAACACTGAGATGAATGACAGCAACAGGCTATAGTTATGGTTTATGTGGTGGTGGTGGTGGGGGGGCAGTGAATCCTGATGGTGGGAACACCGCTGTGACGAACCAACGCTGCTATTTGGTATATGTATATGGTGATGACAACACCATTATTAAGATCAACAATTTTTTGTCAGAATTTTTTTTTTGCCAGAGCTTCCTAATGGTGGGAACACTGCTAAGAATAAAAACAGGACTAGCGATGGAGAGGTAACTTAATGTGCACCCATTCTGTCCCTTGATATGACAGGAGGACCCAAGTAGTCACTGGCAATCCAGGACTGGTTCATTTTTAGAAATGTTAGTCTGTTCACCGAATCCGTGGACAAACGGGATCGCTTATTCGTGACCACACCGCCTGCCGCACTGAATGTCCGCTCTGATATGACACTGGAAGGTGGGCATGAAAGGAGTTCAAGGGCATACTGAGCCAGCTCACGAGAGGTATCAAGTCTGGCGGCCCAATACTCCATGGGGTCCTCTGTGCGCATGCTGTCTGGTGCACTGAGTGACCCCATATAGTCAGCAACCATACGATGAAGCCGCTGCTCTTGACTTCCTGGTACTGCTGCTGCTGCAGCAGGCTGATCTGAACCATAAAATTGCCTCATGGCACCAAACAGGTCTCCTGGTCTACTGGCTCTGCTTGGCACAGACACCTGTTGCGTAGGATGAGTGAGGATAGCTGGGCTTTGAGGCATTGGAAAAGCCGCTAACAGACGCTGGACGAGGGCCTGCTGTAGCTCACCCATCCTCTCCTCCTGCCGGCTGGAAGGAATGAATTGAACAAGCTTACCCTTGCATCGCGGGTCTAAGAGGGTGGCCAACCAATACTCTTCCCTCTCCTTAATATTGCGTATCTGGGGGTCCCTTTGGAAGCATCTTATCATGTGACCAGCCATTGGGAAGACCAGAGCCTGCTCCTCCACATCCTCCTCCCCACGTGTACTTAAAACTGTAAAATCATCCTGATGTTCATCTTGCATTACAGTTTCACCCCAACCATGAACCAGAGATGACGCACTACTCTGCTCTCCCTCCTCATCATGCTCAGGCACCTCCAGGAAATCCTCCACAACATCTACATCCTCATCCTCCACCTGTGGCTGAGATTGGCTGCTTTGGAGTGAGTGTTGTTGCTCCATCGCAGCAAGGGCATCCTCTCCAGCTGTCAACAGGCTAGTGAGTGACTCATCCAGAATGAACACAAGAGGGAGCACATTACTAATACTGACTTGCTCACTGCTCACTATCAGAGTAGCCTGATGGAATGGAGCCAAAACATAGCAGAACTGATGGATCATGTGCCACTCTTCCCTAGTGATGTATCTGAGTGTTGCACTTGCACCTGATCTCTGGGTGCTTTGCTCCAGGATATACTCAGTTACTACTTTTTTCTGCTCCCATAACCTCTCCAGCATGTGGAGGGTGGAGTTCCACCTTGTTGGACTATCTACCATGAGCCTGTGGGGGGGCAGGCCATGGCGCTGCTGCAATTGAGTGAACAATGTGTTGGCAACTGAGGAATTTTTGAAATGAAGAGCGATACTCCTTGCAGTCTTTACCAAATCACTCAGGCCTGGGTAGGATCGCAAAAATCGCTGAACCACTAGGTTAAGTACATGTGCAAAACAAGGCACATGAGTGATATTGCCATTTCTAAGGGCAGCCTGCAGGTTTGCAGCATTGTCACAAACGACGTGACCAATCTGCAGTCTTCGTGGGGTTAGCCACTTCTGCACCTGTTGCTGTAGCATGGAAAGGATGTTGACTGCAGTAAGTCTGTGTTCCCCAACACTCACAAGCTGGAGCACCGCCTGACAGCGTCGGTGAGCCACATTGGTGTAACAGCGTGCTCGCTTAGCGGGGGTGGGGGTTACAGTACCAGTAGAGACATTGGCACAGGGAAATGCACAACTGTTCCCCTTGACACCACGAGGTGGTGAAACCAGATCACTGACAGGCCCAGGACCGGAACCCTCCTCCTGATTATGGAGGGTGACCCAATGCGCAGTGAATGAGAGGTAATGTCCCTGCCCGTGGCTGCTGCTCCATCCATCCATGGTGAAATGTACCCTGTCACCTATTGAATGATCAAGTGACAGGGTAACATTCTCCAGCGTATGTTGATACAGAGCAGGGACCCCGGTCTTAGAAAAATAATGGCGACTTGGGATCCGCCATTCTGGTATTCCATACTCAAGTAATTGGCGAATAGCGGACCCCTCCTCCACAATAGAGTAGGGCAGCAGCTGCTGGGCCATAGCCTGTGCCAATAGGCCATTTAGCCTACGGATTCTACGATTGGATGGAAGTGGTGGCCTTGTCGGTCGCATTACCTCGCTGATCAAGGGCTGGGTGCTGCGAGATGATGAGGATCGTGCAATGGAGGAGGATGAGGTCTGGCCTCTGTTACCTGACTGTGTTGCAGAGGGAAACCTAGTTGGAAGAGGCGGGACAATGTCAGACGCTGGAGAAGAAAGGGAAGGCGTCGGCGAATGGGACTGTACAGTATTACTCTCTTTGCTTTTTCTGCCCTCTAGAACTTCTTGGATAAGGTTATACTGCCTCTTGTGGTAGTTTTTTAGGTGGGAGTGTTGTGCACCTGTTCCCACGTTTGACAATTTTTTCCCTCTGCGCATCCTGACACCGCACCCTGGAATAGTACAAATGACAATCAGAGGATCAACGTTTGAGACGGTAAAATATTTCCAAATTGGTGATTTCTTCTGTGAAGGTTTTTTTTAATGAGGTTACAGTCCCAGGCCCTCCAGTATGGGAGAGGGTGCCTTCAGATGAAGGCTCTGTCTGCGGCTGCTGCCTACTGTTTGCTGCACCTACACTACCAGAGGAGACCGTGTGGGCACTAGGCTGAGACGCCATTATACGCCGATGCACCCTCTTCCTCCTTTGCCGATTGGATTCATCAGAACTGGCATCACAGTCAGGGTTATAATTTTCATCCAAGAGCTCATCATCACTGTCTCCCTCGTCAGAACCCACCCCCTCATCATGAACACCAAAGGCAGGCACTTGTTGCGGGGAGACTTCCACCGGGTTTAAATTTTGCTCCCTTGACAGCTGCAATGGATTATTGGGTTTGCACGCTATGCTCTCATTATCACCTGCTACGACTGCATGCGTGATGTCAAGGTTAGCATTCTCCTCAACATCAACCTCCAGTAAACTCTGGCCATCAGGCAGATTTATGTCTGCCTGCTGAAGAGCTTCATCCACAAGGTTGGAAATATGGTCATCAAACAGTGCAGACTCCTCAGGTACAGGAGTTTTGGGGCCAGCTTTTTGAGCAGGCATGGGTGTGCTACTCATGGTACTGCAGCTGCTAGGTACATCGTCATTAGGGGACTGGCTACTAGTGTCCCTTGTCACCCAGGCCACAATTTCATCAGCCTGTCTTTCACCAATGCGCTGTGGTGCCTTTGAAGATAAAAAGGACCGCATTAGGTTTAAGCCTCTTTTTGGTGGTTCATCACAACTGCCTGATGCTGAGTGGCCAGCACCTGCTGCAGCTGAGCCGACTCTACCTGCTGATGATGTAACCCTGCCTGCTGTGGACTGTCCCCTGGCTCGTGCAGATTGTACCTTGCCTGTATCAGACCCTCCCCTGCCTGTCACTGATTGTCCCACATTTGATTTGAAATGTCCCCTGCCTGAGGCTGGCTGATCCCTGCCTGACAAATCACCGAACAGATATCTTCTAGCAGTACTTCCCCTGCTTATGCCACGATCACCACGTCTTCCAGACATGTTACTAAAGTTTTCGGGAGTAGTAACACAGATAGAACTTTATTGTAGGGGATGGGCAACAGTACAATAGAAATTGTTGGAAAAAAATAAAACTAGCAAAATTAAATTAAATAAAACAATTTGAAAAGTACAAAACACGAAAATGAAAAAAAAAAAAAAAGGAAAATAAATCCAAATAACTTCCACTGGCTCAGTGGAAAAACAGAACTTACATACAGGGGTTATGTCGTGTCTGCCTGTTACTGACACTTAAAACAAGTACTTAAAGATAAAAACAGACAGATATATATATCACTGGCTGTTGATGAACACAGACAGAGCCTACCACTGGGTCTCTATCTGTCTGAAATAGCTGATAAACACTGAAACAAAAAAATCCCAGTCTGAATAATGCCCTAAAATGGTTAAATAAACAAATGAACTTCCTCACAGTCTATAGCAATGACTAAAATAAAGCAAAATGCTAGAAAAGGCAAAGAAATGGTGTATATGAGTTCTGCAATGTGCTCTCTCTCACTCCTTCTCCTACAGAAACAACAACCCACAAAGTGAAACTGACATGGCTGCCAGATTATATGCTAGGAGGGTGGGTCAAACTACAATTGGTTGTTTAGGATGTATCTCAAAAGAAGCCTGTAATATGATTGGACAATCTCCAATACCCAGACACTTTCCTGTGTATAGTAATTACTATTGTAAACGAAATTACTTTCATTTTCAAAATTACAATGTATTTCTATTTATAGCTAACAAGTAATTACGAAATTCGCGAAATTACGAAGAAATGCGAAATTACGGTATAGTTTAACGCGAAATTACGGTATGGTTTAACGCGAAATTACGTTATGGTTTAACGCGAAATTACGGCGTGGTTTAACGCGAAATTACGTTATGAACGAAATGCGAAATTTCGCGTTGAAAATTACGCTTACGGTATTTTCAATTACGATTTTAAAGGCAATTACGCTACCATATTTTCGTAACGTAATCGCAAATTTCGCATGCGTAATTATAGTAACGCGAAATTTCGAAAATTTCAGCTCAACTCTAGGTCCCTGTATTTCCGGTAGGAGAGAGTTGATGCGCTCCACAGTAGTGGGATTATACTCTGTGATGTCACTGCTGCGTTTGGCGTGAGGACGCTAACGTTTCATTTTTTGCATTTTCTGCATCTTTCATTATGGATTGTTGATCCCCTTTTTTAAAAAAGTTAAAGGGGCGCTCTTGGGGAAAAGATGGGGGGACAGGTCCCCTACCAATTGGTAATAAAAGGAGGGATTTCCCAAAACCTCCTATATCCAGCAGCTTAACTCAATAAGTTGGAGTACCCCCGATCTCAACTCTATTCGCAAGACAATGTATAAAAGTATGAGAAGCGCTAGATTTACCATATATAAATTATTCCTTTTATTAAAATATCAAGGGTAAAAGGACAAAGTTAGTTACTCTCTCTAGTACCACATACATGCATACACACATCAATAGCAATACTTCTTTATATCCACACTGGGAGTGTGCTGATGAGCTGTTATAAAAATGTGAAAAAAAAAAAAAAAAAAAAAAAAAGGTTATGGAAAAATGCAAAAAGAAGGAAAAAAGTTAAAATACTTTTCCTTAAAGGATCTGTTGTGAACCTTTCATATATGACAGAAAATGGATTGTTCCTTCCAATCAAGCCCACGCAATATGTCCAGTCCTTTTGTTATATGGCTCACATGTAAGGCTAAAAAAATCAATTACTTCCAATTCTATATTCCAAGATTACGTGTAAATCCAAATCCAAAGTAGAGCTGTATAGAGGACATGCAGTTGTCACTGCCAGTTTCCCAAATACGCCAGCAAGTAGATACGATAGGGACTAGGTATTACTCACTTGACCGTCACAAGCAGCACAGGTCACTCACGTCCGCAGCGTGCAGTAATCTCCACCAGTTTCCCAATATACCAACTGATAGGATACAGTGGGGGATAGATGTTACTCACGTAACCTCCTGGGTCACACGCTTTCACTCCAGCCTCAGTTACTGATTCATCCGGTGTGTCCGTCTGTTCATGGATCCCAGTCTCGGTTTCCTTGCTGTTAGATCTCCGCAGCGTACAACACCTGCACTTCCCATTCAGAGTGCCCACAGTGACGTCACTTCCTTGCGCCTCAGCGCTGGCTTGTGCTTCCTTGCGTTCCAAGCGGATAGTGCGCAGGACCTTTGTCAAAAGCAACCGCAGCTCACCGGTTATTCCAAGCGATCTAAAGGGGCGCCCCAACAAGATCTATTAACATGTTTCGACACTCACGGGTGTCTTCATCAGAATAAGTTTGGAATACCATACAGCAATGGAAGCCATCTTCTTATAGTGTACCAGCTCCTCCCCTCGTATCTTTCTTAAAGTGACCTTCCTTATTTATGCTTCCTCCATCAGATAGCAGTTGTTTCTCCGTTTATATTTCAAGGGATGAAAGAGGTCACAAACATACTTAAAGGAAGGGGCCCAGAGTCCCCTGAATCACAACCTAAAATTGTATACTTTAATAGACAATCATAATTCAAAATCTAAAAATAGGTAATAGGAAAAAGGATATATAAACAAATATAGTAAAGTATAAAAAAATCAATTCTATAAAATCAAGAAAAATATATAAAAAATATCTAAATATAAAAAACCATAAAATATATATATATATATATATATATATATATATATATATATATATATATATATATATATATATATATATATATATATATATATATATATATATATATATATATAATCATAATTCAAAATGAAAGGAGGGAGTGAAGTACATAATCCTGGAGTGAGAGAGTTTTGGGAGAATTGCTGATGAGCAGGGGGTTGGCTGATGCTGTTGATATTTATTCTCTCTCTCTCTCTCTCTCTCTCTCTCTCTCTCTCTCTCTCTCTCTCTCTCTCTCTCTCTCTCTCTCTCTCTCTCTCTCTCTCTCTCTCTCTCTATATATATATATATATATATATATATATATATATATATATATATATATATATATATATATATAGAGAGAGAATAAATATCAACAGCATCAGCCAACCCCCTGCTCATCAGCAATTCTCCCAAAACTCTCTCACTCCAGGATTATGTACTTCACTCCCTCCTTTCATCACCTTATCTCAAAAATCCAAATAATTCCATCTCCTCATTGAGGCCTTTGGGGGTCAGAGTGTCCAAATTAAACATCCATCTACTCTCCGCCCTGGACATTTTAGCAATATAGTCCCCGCCTCTTAAGTCTCTAGGGACTATCTCTAGCCCAAAGAAGATGATATCTCTCACCTGGCAATCATGCCACTTTTTGAAATGTTTGGACAGGGGGTGTTCCTCCCATCCCTTCCTTATGTTGTTAAAATGTTCACCCAACCTCTTATGTAATTCCCTCTTGGTTCTCCCAATGTATTTTTTACCACATGGACAGACCATACAGTATATGACCCCCCTTGTATCACACGTAATTAATTGATTAAGCTTGAAACTTCCATGTGGACCTTCGGCCATTAGGACCCTCTTGTAGCCTCGTGTACTTCGACAGCTAGTACATCTCCCACATCTTGCAAATCCTCCTTCCTTATCTCTTTTAATTAGTGGACCACCAGCTGCCATTGCCACCCTTAGGCCAATGTTACCAGGTTTTCTATATACAAATGAAGAGTGTTCAGGTAATATATCATTCAAAAATTTATCCTCTTTCAATATTTGCCAGTGTTTATTTATAATTTTCCTTACCACCCCACTTTGCGAGCAAAATTTTAAATTCAATTTCAGTGAGTGGTCCCCCAAATCCCCTCCCCCTCTCTTTACCAACAAATCTTTACGTTGTATTGAGTCAACCTCCATTTTAGCTTTCTCTATAATCCCGTCATCATAACCCTTCTGTCTAAACTTTTCTGACAGTATATCAATTTCTCTCAGGTATTCACTATTTTCTGTACAGTTTCGTTTCAGGCGGATCATGTGGCCTTTTGGAACATTGTTCAACCAGGATGGCAAATGACAGCTAGTGGCCAAAATATAACCATTCACATCCGTAGGTTTAATATATGTTCTTGTTTTAATTAGATTATCCTCAATATATATATTTAGATCCAAAAAGTTCACTTGTTGTCGATTTGTGACTGCAGTGAATTTGAGGTTATATGTGTTCGTACCAATACTTGTCAAAAAGTTGTTTAGGGCATCCTCCGTGCCCCTCCAGACAAATAGGACATCGTCAATAAACCTTTTCCAGAGGACCAGGTCCGCGCCGGGCCCCCCATGCCCGTATACATGGGATTCCTCCCAATGAGCCATGTAGAGGTTAGCATAACCCGGCGCGAACCTGGTCCCCATCGCCGTCCCACTCGTCTGGAGGAAGCACCTCCCCCCATACTGAAAATAATTATGCGTGAGGATATAACCTATTGCATCTAAAATGAATGAATTTTATTTGAGACAGGATGACCTTATAAGGGAGGAACAAAGAAGGTTCATTTTAGATGCAATAGGTTATATCCTCACGCATAATTATTTTCAGTATGGGGGGAGGTGCTTCCTCCAGACGAGTGGGACGGCGATGGGGACCAGGTTCGCGCCGGGTTATGCTAACCTCTACATGGCTCATTGGGAGGAATCCCATGTATACGGGCATGGGGGCCCGGCGCGGACCCGGTCCTCTGGAAAAGGTTTATTGACGATGTCCTATTTGTCTGGAGGGGCACGGAGGATGCCCTAAACAACTTTTTGACAAGTATTGCTACGAACACATATAACCTCAAATTCACTGCAGTCACAAATCGACAACAAGTGAACTTTTTGGATCTAAATATATATATATTGAGGATAATCTAATTAAAACAAGAACATATATTAAACCTACGGATGTGAATGGTTATATTTTGGCCACTAGCTGTCATTTGCCATCCTGGTTGAACAATGTTCCAAAAGGCCAAATGATCCGCCTGAAACGAAACTGTACAGAAAATAGTGAATACCTGAGAGAAATTGATATACTGTCAGAAAAGTTTAGACAGAAGGGTTATGATGACGGGATTATAGAGAAAGCTAAAATGGAGGTTGACTCAATACAACGTAAAGATTTGTTGGTAAAGAGAGGGGGAGGGGATTTGGGGGACCACTCACTGAAATTGAATTTAAAATTTTGCTCGCAAAGTGGGGTGGTAAGGAAAATTATAAATAAACACTGGCAAATATTGAAAGAGGATAAATTTTTGAATGATATATTACCTGAACACCCTTCATTTGTATATAGAAAACCTGGTAACATTGGCCTAAGGGTGGCAATGGCAGCTGGTGGTCCACTAATTAAAAGAGATAAGGAAGGAGGATTTGCAAGATGTGGGAGATGTACTAGCTGTCGAAGTACACGAGGCTACAAGAGGGTCCTAATGGCCGAAGGTCCACATGGAAGTTTCAAGCTTAATCAATTAATTACGTGTGATACAAGGGGGGTCATATACTGTATGGTCTGTCCATGTGGTAAAAAATACATTGGGAGAACCAAGAGGGAATTACATAAGAGGTTGGGTGAACATTTTAACAACATAAGGAAGGGATGGGAGGAACACCCCCTGTCCAAACATTTCAAAAAGTGGCATGATTGCCAGGTGAGAGATATCATCTTCTTTGGGCTAGAGATAGTCCCTAGAGACTTAAGAGGCGGGGACTATATTGCTAAAATGTCCAGGGCGGAGAGTAGATGGATGTTTAATTTGGACACTCTGACCCCCAAAGGCCTCAATGAGGAGATGGAATTATTTGGATTTTTGAGATAAGGTGATGAAAGGAGGGAGTGAAGTACATAATCCTGGAGTGAGAGAGTTTTGGGAGAATTGCTGATGAGCAGGGGGTTGGCTGATGCTGTTGATATTTATTCTCTTTATATATATATATATATATATATTTATTATATATATATATATATATATATATATATATACTTTATGGTTTTTTATATTTATATATTTTTTATATATTTTTCTTGATTTTATAGAATTGATTTTTTATACTTTACTATATTTGTTTATATATCCTTTTTCCTATTACCTATTTTTAGATTTTGAATTATGATTGTCTATTAAAGTATACAATTTTAGGTTGTGATTCAGGGGACTCTGGGCCCCTTCCTTTAAGTATGTTTGTGACCTCTTTCATCCCTTGAAATATAAACGGAGAAACAACTGCTATCTGATGGAGGAAGCATAAATAAGGAAGGTCACTTTAAGAAAGATACGAGGGGAGGAGCTGGTACACTATAAGAAGATGGCTTCCATTGCTGTATGGTATTCCAAACTTATTCTGATGAAGACACCCGTGAGTGTCGAAACATGTTAATAGATCTTGTTGGGGCGCCCCTTTAGATCGCTTGGAATAACCGGTGAGCTGCGGTTGCTTTTGACAAAGGTCCTGCGCACTATCTGCTTGGAACGCAAGGAAGCACAAGCCAGCGCTGAGGCGCAAGGAAGTGACGTCACTGTGGGCACTCTGAATGGGAAGTGCAGGTGTTGTACGCTGCGGAGATCTAACAGCAAGGAAACCGAGACTGGGATCCATGAACAGACGGACACACCGGATGAATCAGTAACTGAGGCTGGAGTGAAAGCGTGTGACCCAGGAGGTTACGTGAGTAACATCTATCCCCCACTGTATCCTATCAGTTGGTATATTGGGAAACTGGTGGAGATTACTGCACGCTGCGGACGTGAGTGACCTGTGCTGCTTGTGACGGTCAAGTGAGTAATACCTAGTCCCTATCGTATCTACTTGCTGGCGTATTTGGGAAACTGGCAGTGACAACTGCATGTCCTCTATACAGCTCTACTTTGGATTTGGATTTACACGTAATCTTGGAATATAGAATTGGAAGTAATTGATTTTTTAGCCTTACATGTGAGCCATATAACAAAAGGACTGGACATATTGCGTGGGCTTGATTGGAAGGAACAATCCATTTTCTGTCATATATGAAAGGTTCACAACAGATCCTTTAAGGAAAAGTATTTTAACTTTTTTCCTTCTTTTTGCATTTTTCCATAACCTTTTTTTTTTTTTTTTTTTTTTTACACATTTTTATAACAGCTCATCAGCACACTCCCAGTGTGGATATAAAGAAGTATTGCTATTGATGTGTGTATGCATGTATGTGGTACTAGAGAGAGTAACTAACTTTGTCCTTTTACCCTTGATATTTTAATAAAAGGAATAATTTATATATGGTAAATCTAGCGCTTCTCATACTTTTATACATTGTTCCCCTTTTTTAATTTATATTTTTAATTTCATTTTTGCTATATAAATAAATAAATTAAATAAATAAATATAATTGGGCTTTAGGAAGAAGCTTACACTTTGCATACTTATGTGGGGAAGTCTATTGTGATACGAAGGAGGAACCAGCATCATATTAGCATGTCAGGATGACATGCAACAAGCAAGCGCTCTATGTGAAGGGATGAGGTCTCCATGGTGAAGGGGCGGGTCTACAGGGAGAGACAAGCGCTCATAAGTGGTGGATGAAGGCTGATGGGCAGCTCTGAAGAGGGGCATACCCCTTAAAACGTTAGCGTCCTCACGCCAAATGCAGCAGTGACATCACTGAGTGTCACCCCACTACTGTGGAGCACATCAACTCTCTCCTACCGGAAATACAGGGGCCCGTCTCGAGGATCTGGCCCCGACACCATCGCGCACAAACAGCCTCTCCGCACTCATAAGTCTGGCCAGAGTGAGGCGGATTGAGGCAGTGCGGGGATCCATGTTTACCAGTCTGCAGGAGGGTAACTTATGCGGACCTTGAGATCAGCTGTACATTCATGCCGAACGGACAGTGTGCTAGCTTACATAGCAGCAACACATGAACTTGTAGATCATTATTTCTATATGAATTTATCAAGCCAATATTGTGTCACAAGGACTATGACTGCTGAGACACAGACTGCTGTTTAACAGAAAACTGTGTTGTACTTACAAACTGTGCAAATTATACAACGTAACAAACTTAAGTGTAACCATAACACAGCAGGATACCTACAGGTTATCGTTCAACAAAATTCTGTCATTGATGACTACAGACTCTGCTGTGAACTGCTACTTTCTTCATCTCTATTTGCCTGAGTAGGTGCAGAGAGAGTTGCATACACCCGTTCCTGTTCTCTTTGGCGGAATGCAGGATGGGGAGTAGAGGGAGTGGCTAGTCCAATTTGCGGGCATTGGTGATCTGTGGGAAACTGGGACAGGTGCTATACTGCCATGTTGAAGGTGTTGCCCATGAGCACCTTCGGGAACATACTGACCATAGTAGCGATAGGGTGGTTGAACAATGTAAGGTCAGGGCCGGCCCGCTCATGAGGCGGGGTGAAACATTTGCCTCAGCGGCAAACTTCTAGGGGCGGCACCCACCCGGGGGGCCGGCCGCCGAGCCGGAGGGGTAGCGGGCAGGTCGGGGGTATTGGGCCTAGCGGTGGGAGGGGGGGTCGGACCCCCCTCCCCTCCCTCGCCCTGGGTCCCCCGATCTGCGCTCCCCTCTAGCTGTAATTAGGAAGCAGCCGCCTGCAGATCGTAAGAGGCAACGGGCGGGGAGGACTCACCTTTTCCACGTTCCAGTGAACGCTCCACTGACGTCACTTCCTGCATCGCCGTCCACTTATGCATCGCCGCCCACTGTATTGTAAGTGGACAGCGATGCAGGAAGTGACGTCAGTGGAGCGCACGATGGAACGCGGATAAGGTGAGTCCCCCCCCGCCCGTGCCTCTTATGATCTGCAAGCAGCTGCTTCCTAATTACAGCTGGAGGGGAGCACAGATCGGGGGACCCAGGCAAGGGAGGGGGGGGTCCGACCCCCCCCTCCCCACCGCTAGGCCCAATACCCCCATACCTGCCCGCTACCCCTCCGCTCGGCGGGCCCCCCGCACCCATGGACGGACGGATGGGGGGGGGGGGTTGCGGCAGCAATTTTCTCCTAATTTCCCAAAAGAGTCTAGGGCCGGCCCTGTGTAAGGTGCATGGTCAGGTGCATAGTGACTCCCATATGAGTCTTCTACGCCACGGGTACTTCCTGTGTCAGGGGACAGGTGACTATCAATGCAGTCCATTATTGCTTCCGGGACAGAGAACTGTTTTGTCTTCAGGCACTTTTCTAAATTGGGAAATAAGCTCATTAAAAATTGATAACATGGGCTTTTTTTCTCTTTAGCTCTTCAGCATTGTGCATTTGGACTACTGTTGGTCTATGGAAGACATATTTTTTTTTGTCATGGTCTGCCCTGCTTACAGGTTTTAGGATTTTTTTTTTTTTTTTTTAATGCCGTTTTTGTAGGCCTTTTCCCACAAGCAGATGTGTTGGATTGGTCAGAACTCTGACACACTGGAGGGGCTAGGACATGTTTCAGACACACTTTGAGCAACTACATTCTCATTTCTCATTGTCATTATAACCAGAAATGTCAATTACTTGATTATCAAAGTTCGAAATCAGTGTCAGCAGAATTTCTAGTGTCCCTGCTCTCCAGGGCAACCTCTAGTTCCAGGCTGTCTGCAGTCCTAGAAAGACACGGGCAAGAAAATTATAGAAGTAACACCTTAATAATAGCAAAGATAGACATTGGGCTACTTTTTGAAAACGTACTCTCTAGGTCCTGTGAATAGTGCATAAACTGTAGTATACCGGCAAACTTGTACTTGGTTCGATTGACGCACCAGAACCACTTTGACTCTCGTTCTTCTTTTAGCAGTTCTCGGTGATAATTATCCTAATATTCTTCCATCTCTTCGTAAGCTGTTCAACTGTAAATAAAACAAACAAGTGAATGTTATATGGAATATATGCATTTAGCACAGTTCTCTTACTAAAAAAAACTACTTTTCTCAATTTTTCAGGTTCTTGCAACCGGACATTCTTATGCCAGCCTGCACTGTGATACAGACTGGAGAAAAGTACAATACACTACATCGTTATAGACACCTGCCGCCAGATTTGGATTGCCTTCACAATGATCTGCTGATCCCCAACAGACAGCGGTGGGAGGAAATTTCACAGGATTTTCTGTCCAAGCATGGCTTCCCAAACTTCCTTGGTGCTGTAGACTGAAAACACATGCGCTTAGTCATGCCCCGTCTAGCGGAAGCCTGTATTTCAATCACAAGAAGTACTTCGATTGTGCTGATGGCAGTCGTGGATGCAGGGCCGTATCTCTTAAGAGGCACCCGTGGCCGGTGCATGGGCGGCCCCTCGGGGGGGGCGCCCACCTGTTAGCTACGTATTTTTTTTTATTAATATTTTTTTTTCTTTTAAAATTGTATTAAGGAAAAAAAAAAAGTTGCCTGCCGAGGGAGGATTGGGGGGGGGGGGGGTGGGGAGTGTCTGCGGCAGAGCGCACAACCACATGGAGGGGATCTCGCCCCCCGCCTACTTCTACATTGGGATAGCCCAGCACGTCATCCCCTAGCCGCATTCGACTCTTCATTGCGGCTCTTTAGTGTGCCGGACTTCCCAATCCAGCTAGAGACGAGTCTCTGCCAGAGAGTCTCTAGCAGGCTGCTCCTGTGACTCATGAGTCGACTCAAGAGTCAAAGATTGCTGGCCTAGAATCTAGGGCAGCAATCTTTGATTCATGAGTCGACTCATGGGAGCAGCCAGAGCGAGCAGCCTGCTAGAGACTCTGAATAGCGTGGGGAACGGCTCTCCTCTCTGAAGGCGGTGGGGGCAGGGCGCCACGAACTGGAGCAGGTCAGGACCAGAGGGGGGACGACTTATTTTTTGTTCTCCTTGGGCCCCCCCTCCTGTCACCATGCCCCTCCATAGCGCTGTGCAGTGGATGAGAAACCACGCTGCAGCGGAGCCCAGAGCCAGGGAAAGTGAGTGTGAAGCTGTTTGTAATGCAGCAGCAGCGCCATGGAGGATCAGGGTGACCGGATGGGGACCCCGATGTGCGTCATAGCAGCCCCCCCCTGGAGATACCTTAAACCCCACAGTAGCAGCCCCCCCCTGGATATACCTTCCCTCCCACCAACCCACCCCACAGTAGCAGCCCCCCCCCCTGGAGATACCTTCCCTCCCACCAACCCACCCCACAGTAGCAGCCCCCCCCCCCCCTGGAGATACCCACCCCACAGTAGCAGCCCCCCCCCCCCTGGAGATACCCACCCCACAGTAGCAGCCCCCCCCTGGAGATACCCACCCCACAGTAGCAGCCCCCCCCCCTGGAGATACCCACCCCACAGTAGCAGCCCCCCCCCTGGAGATACCCACCCCACAGTAGCAGCCCCCCCCCCTGGAGATACCTTCCCTCCCACCAACCCACCCCACAGTAGCAGCCCCCCCCCCAGGAGATACCTTCCCTCCCAACCACTCCCCACCCCCCACAGTAGCAGCACAGCAGCAGCCCCCCCCTGGAAATATTCTCCCAACACCCCACAGCAGCAGCCCCCCCCTGGAGATACCTTCCCTCCCAACCACTCCCCACCCCCCCACAGTAGCAGCACAGCAGCAGCCCCCCCCCCCTTGGAAATATTCTCCCAACACCCCACAGCAGCAGCCCCCCCCCCTTGGAGATACCTTCCCTCTCACCCACCCCACAGTAGCAGCTGCAACCCCCTTGGGGATACCTTCCCTCCCAACCACTCCCCACCCCCCACAGTAGCAGCACAGCAGTAGCCCCCCCCCCCCTTGGAAATATTCTCCCAACACCCCACAGCAGCAGCCCCCCCCCCCTGGAGATACCTTCCCTCCCACCCATCCCACAGTAGCAGCAGCCCCCCCCTGGAGATACCTTACCTCCCACCCACCCACCCCACAGTAACAGCAGCAGCCCCCCCCCATTTGGAGATATTCTCCCACCACCCCACAGCAGCAGCCCCCCCCCCCCGAGATACCTTCCCTCCCACCCACCCCACAGTAGCAGCTGCAACCCCCTTGGGGATACCTTCCCTCTCACCCACCCCACAGTAGCAGCTGCAACCCCCTTGCGGATACCTTCCCTCTCACCCAACCCACAGTAGCAGCTGCAACCCCCTTGCGGATACCTTCCCTCTCACCCACCCCACAGTAGCAGCAGCAGCCCCCCCTTGGAGATATTCTCCCAACACCCCACAGCAGCAGCCCCCCCTCTGGAAATACCTTCCCTCTCACCCACCCCACAGTAGCAGCAGCAGCCCCCCCTTGGAGATATTCTCCTACCACCCCACAGCAGCAGCCCCCCCCCCGGAGATACCTTCCTTACCACCCACCCCACAGTAGCAGCAGCAGCCCCCCCTTGGAGATATTCTCCCACCACCCTACAGCAGCAGCCCCCCCTTGGAGATACCCACCCCACAGCAGCCCATTGCAGATACCCACCCACCCCACAGCAGCCCATTGCAGATACCCAACCCACAGCAGCCCCTTGGAGTTTCTCTGACCCCAGTACTAGAAGAAGGAAGCAGTGTGGGATGGAGAGAGCAAGACTGCTGCTCTCGGGGACCTGTCCTGAGGCTGGCGATTATTTTATGGTGATATGATGCCCACATTGCGATTATTTTATGGTGAAATGTTGCCCACATTGCGATTATTTTATGGTGATATGATGCCCACATTGCGATTATTTTATGGTGATATGATGTCCACATTGCGATTATTTTATGGTGATATGATGCCCACATTGCGATTATTTTATGGTGATATGATGCCCACATTGCGATTATTTTATGGTGAAATGTTGCCCACATTGCGATTATTTTATGGTGAAATTCTGCCCACATTGCGATTATTTTATGGTGAAATGATGCCCACATTGCGATTATTTGATGGTGAAATTCTGCCCACATTGCGATTATTTTATGGTGAAATGATGCCCACATTGCGATTATTTGATGGTGAAATTCTGCCCACATTGCGATTATTTGATGGTGAAATTCTGCCCACATTGCGATTATTTTATGGTGATATGATGCCCACATTGCGATTATTTGATGGTGAAATTCTGCCCACATTGCGATTATTTTATGGTGATATGATGCCCACATTGCGATTATTTTATGGTGAAACGCTGCCCCATTATGATTATTTGGCACCTATTGGGGGGGGGGGGGGCCCATCCAAATTTTCGCAAGGCGGCCCAGTGATTTCTAGTTACGCCCCTGACTACTACCTAAACTGGGGATACCTATAGACCTGGCTACTTATACTGTACTTATGCTAATTATTTATATAGCGCCAACATATTACGCAGCGCTGTACAGAGTATTTTGCCTTGTCACTAGCTGTCCCTCAGAGGGCTCACAATCTAATCCCTACCATAGTCATATGTGTATGTATGTATCGTAGTCTAGGGCCAATGTGTAGGAGGAAGCCAATTAACTTATCTGTATGTTTTTGGGATGTGAGAGGAAACCGGAGTGTCTGAACGAAGCCCACACAGACACAGGGAGAACATACAAACTCCTTGCAGATGTTGACCTGGCTAGGATTGAAGCCCAGCGCTGCAAGACGAGAGCGCTAACCACTACGCCACCGTGCTGCCATACTACTGTACTATATTGTACTGCCATCTTCAGCAGTACTTCACAGAGTACGTAGTCATGTCACTGACTATCCTCTGAGGAGCTTACAATCTAATCCTGCCATAGTCTAATGTCCCACCATATTATTCTGTAGTTATATAGTACTGACATCTTCTGCAGCACATTACAGAGTACATAGTCATGTCACTGTCCTCAGAGGAGCTCACAATCTAATCCCTACCATAGTCATAGTGTAATGTCCTACCATATTATTATTATTATTATTATTATGTATTTATATAGCAGTGACATCAACTGCAGCACTTTACAGAGTACATAGCCATGTCACTGACTGTCTCAGGGGAGCTCACACTCTAATCCTACCATAGTCATAGCCTAATGTCCTACCATATTATTATTATGTATTTATATAGCACTGACATCTTCTGCAGCACATTACAGAGCACATAGTCATGTCACTGACTGTCCTCAGAGGAGCTCACAATCTAATCCTACCATAGTCATAGTGTAATGTCCTACCATATTATTATTATGTATTTATATGGCACTGACATCTTCTGCAGCACATTACAGAGTACATAGTCATGTCACTGACTGTCCTCAGAGGAGCTCACACTATAATCCTACCATGGTCATAGTGTAATGTCCTACCATATTATTATTATGTATTTATATAGCACTGACATCTCCTGCAGCACATTACAGAGTACAGAGTCATGTCACTGACTGTCCTCAGAAGAGCTCACACTCTAATCCTGTCATAGTCTAATGTCCTATCATATTATTATTATGTATTTATATAGCACTGACATCTTCTGCAGCACATTACAGAGTACTTAGTCATGTCACTGACTGTCCTCAGAGGAGCTCACACTCTAATCCTACCATAGTTATGGTCTAATGTCCTACCATATTATTATTATGTATTTATATAGCACTGACATCTTCTGCAGCACATTACAGAGTACATAGTCATGTCACTGACTGTCCTCAGAGGAGCTCACAATCTAATCCTACCATAGTCATAGTCTAATGTCCTACCATATTATTATTATGTATTTATACAGCACTGACCTCTTCTGCAGCACTTTGCAGAGAACATAGTCATGTTACTGACTTTTCTCAGGGGAGCTCACAATCTAATACCTACCACTATTTTGCGCGAGAGAACACTGGCTGTGTGTTTTTTTTTTGGGGGGGGGGGGGGAAATTTCCTACTTGCTTTTTTAGGGTCACTTTACTCATACCCGGGGAGAAAACATGGCCCCACAGACTTTGGGCTGCACTGAAATTTTAATTGGTCCCACCCACTGTATGTTATGGACACGCCCACTGCATTCTGTGGACACGCCCATTTTTTGCCGCGGCGCGCTTCGCGCGCCGCCAACGTCCTCCTAGGGGGGGCGCCAAAGGTTTGGGGTGCCTAGGGGAGCCCAAACCCTAAATACAGCACTGTAGGCAGGGGTATATGTCCCCAGTATATGTAGGCAGGGGTATATGTCCCCAGTATATGTAGCCAGGGGTATATATGCCCAGTATATGTAGGCAGGGGTATATGTCCCCAGTATATGTAGGCAGGTGTATATGTCCCCAGTATATGTAGGCAGGGGTATATGTCCCCAGTATATGTAGGCAGGGGTATATGTCCCCAGTATATGTAGGCAGGTGTATATGTCCCCAGTATATGTAGGCAGGGGTATATGTCCCCAGTATATGTAGGCAGGTGTATATGTCCCCAGTATATGTAGGCAGGGGTATATGTCCCCAGTATATGTAGGCAGGGGTATATGTCCCCAGTATATGTAGGCAGGTGTATATGTCCCCAGTATATGTAGCGAGGGGTATATATGCCCAGTATATGTAGGCAGGGGTATATATGCCCAGTATATGTAGGCAGGTGTATATGTCCCCAGTATATGTAGGCAGGGGTATATGTCCCCAGTATATGTAGGCAGGTGTATATGTCCCCAGTATATGTAGGCAGGTGTATATGTCCCCAGTATATGTAGGCAGGTGTATATGTCCCCAGTATATGTAGGCAGGTGTATGTCCCCAGTATATGTAGGCAGGTGTATATGTCCCCAGTATATGTAGGCAGGGGTATATGTCCCCAGTATATGTAGGCAGGTGTATATGTCCCCAGTATATGTAGGCAGGTGTATATGTCCCCAGTATATGTAGGCAGGGGTATATGTCCCCAGTATATGTAGGCAGGTGTATATGTCCCCAGTATATGTAGGCAGGGGTA
Organism: Hyperolius riggenbachi; assembly: GCF_040937935.1. Classification (NCBI taxonomy): domain Eukaryota; kingdom Metazoa; phylum Chordata; class Amphibia; order Anura; family Hyperoliidae; genus Hyperolius; species Hyperolius riggenbachi. Next base: position 555,462,775 of record NC_090647.1, read on the forward strand.
TATGTGGCCAGTATATGTAGGCAGGGGTATATGTCCCCAGTATATGTAGGCAGGTGTATGTCCCCAGTATATGTAGGCAGGTGTATATGTGCCCAGGTAGCCAGGTGTGCCCCCACCCGGAGGGAGCAGAGCAGGGAAGGCGAGCTATAGGGACAGCGGGGAGCACAAAGGTGAGGGATGGGGGGGGAGATGTCCGCCCATCCCCGCTGTCCCTATAGCTCGCCTTCCCTGCTCTGCCCCCCTCCACACAAGCCAGGGTGAACGGCGTTCACTTTGAAGAAAAAGTGGGTGGACGCCGTTCACCCGCGTTCACGCAGGACTCGACCCCTGGTTGGAGCCCATCAGATCCTCCAGGATCCATCGATGTAAGCAGCTCTCCAAAGGTTGGTATACACGGCAGTCAGTTGTGAACATGCAGTGAATGATAAGCCTGGCTGGGCCATGTCGGGATAAAGGCTGAGACAGCAGAAGCGTAATGAAGATGAAAACGGTTCCCCCCTTCTGAGCGGAGCTGCAGCGAGCAGAGTAAACTCCATATGGCGTTCCTGGACATTTGCAGAGACAGCAGTCGTGCAGTCTGGCTAAGGCGAATCCCAGCCAGGCAGCCACATTTCAGTTCTTACACAGAAAAAAAAGCTAAGGATTTACAGAGAGCAATGGAAATGCCAACATACAAAAACAGGCCCGCTAGAACCTCTGGCTACCTAGATTTCCTTGCAGGAGGCATCTAAAGTTTAGGATAGCAAAGTTATCTCCTCCCTCTCAGTAAGTCCTGGAGAACTAGGTTGGGACAGAATCTAAGCCTGGGAGGCAACTAAAAGGTTTGTACTGCAAGTCAAGATTAGGAGCTGCTTCTCATGCCCTGCCCCTGGCTGAAATTGCCAAATCCTAAAGAAGTCTCAACACCCATCAGAGCCTGTCCTCTGAAGAGTTCTTGGGTCTGCTTGATGACTGGTGCCAACAGTGAGGTGCCAGTATACCTGGAGAGGCTATTCCATACTTGTGCCAAGGCCTTTGTTCCAACTCAGGGGCTGACTAATTTTGGCTGTGAGTCTTATCCAAGAGAAATCGTGAAAGAGGAGTCCGTATATCTCATAGATAGAGCCTTCCCAGCACTGAGGAAGCCAGCCGTAATTTAGGACAGTCACATGGGACGAGGTGTCCACTATTGACGATGATTTTGGCAACAATATTTTGGCAAGTGTTTTGCAAATTTGTTGCAAATTGCTCGCAGCTTGGAACTGACTCAAACAAAGGGTCAGTTTCAACAAATTTTAAACAAAGCTTTCCATAATCACTCTTTTTCATAAATCTCCTCACTAGTTTCCAGATAGCACCACAACAGCAGTCTCCACTCTGCACTCTACCTTCTTCTGTCCTCCTCTAGAATTACCTCCTCGCTTTCCTGTATACAGTATTACTTATGAGCCTCACCCCTTCTCTGGAGTCTCCTTCCAAAACACATCCATCACTTTCTAACCTTTGAAATCTTTAGGCCCTTCCTCAAAAAGCAACTTTTTTCTGCCAAACATACATTCTTAATTAGGCCATTCCCCTTCAAGCTCTGGCCACTTCTACTAAATATAACCTAAAAACACACTGCCTTTAGGTATACACATTATATATTTACCCACAGCGCGTGCCCGGGCTTAGAGCACACTGCATATACTCATGACATCACTACTACTTCATGCACACGCACAGTGCGCTCTACGCCGTGGGCGAACGCTGTAGAACACTTGCCGTCTGGCCATTTCCCGCTCAGTAATGCAGCCTGAAAGAGGCTGGCAAAGAGGCATTTAGGAAGTATGCGGGGGTAGAGAGGAGAATGGGGGGTAGCGGTGGGCATCAGGATAGGTGACAGTATATATACCTGCTCCGCCATTTCTCCATGTTGATTCGGCTCTGGTATCCTCTGGAACCCGAGGCGGGGAGATGGGTGGCAGATGGGACACAGAGCCAGCAGAGGATTCTCAAGGGGGGGTGCTCAAATTTTAAAAAGGGGCCCTAATCGATAAATCGTGCTAAATTGTGTATGTAATACCCCTTCTCCAGAAAGCACTAGGCAGTCTTAACCCCCCCCCCCCCACCACCACCACCACCACACACACACACACACACACACACACACACACACACACACACACACACACACACACACACACACACACACACACACACACACACACACACACACACACCTTTATAGAAGTATCAGGCAGACTTTGTGTCTTCTTCCAACCAACTTCTTTGGTGCCACCACCCTCAAATCAGCAGTCATAGGTGCGCACTATTAGAGTGGGCACAGTGGAGCCTGATGTAGGCATGGATTCACCTTTCATTACTGGGACCTCTGTCCCTCTAGATCAGCACCCAAGCTTCTTTTCAGGCAAAGAAGCAGTGGTTGCCAATATGCAGTGGTTGCTAAGCATTAGTAGATGCAAAACTGCAGTAAGTGCCAAGGTGCAGTGGGTGCACAGATGCAGTGGGTGGTAACTGGTAAGACGCAAAGGTCCAGTTTGTGCTAATTTGCAGTGGGTGCCGATGTGCCAAAGTACAGTCCGTGTCAAGCTGCTGTGGGTACCAAGGTCCAGTTTGTATTGTGTGTTTATTTGCAGTGGATGCTATGCTGTATTGGGTGCTGAATGAGTAGCAGAAGGCGATAAACAATAGTGGGTGCCATGTGAGTGCTAATTGATACAGGGAGCCATGTGAGTGTTGGACATGAGTGAGTAGGTAGTGCCATGTGTGGTCTGGATGTGTGCCATGGGAGAGTACTGAGTCTCATATGGGTTCAGACCAAGGGTGGGTACTGGTTGCTATTTGAGTGCTGGCCATGGATGGGTACTAGGTGCATATAATGGCTTTGGAACTTTGTGCTGTGTGAGTACTGTGCCATGTGGGTGTTGATTATGGGGGTTATAGGGTGTCATGTGGGTCTTAGGTGCAAATACTGAGTGCCAAGTGGGTACTGGGAGCAAGTACATGGTAACATCTGGGTAATGGGTGCTGGCTAGTGGGGTATTTGTTGTCATGTGGGTGCTAAATGCAGAAGCTCAGTGCCATGTGGGTTCTGGGTGCTGGCACAGGGTGTCATGTGCATTCTGGCTGTATGGGTTGGTGTCAAGCATCATGTAGGTGTTGATTGCAGTTACTCAAGCCCTTGTGAGTTCTGGGTGCAAGTACTGGATGTCATATGTGAGTGTTTGGTGTTTGTACTGGGCACCAAGTGGAGGATTAGTGCAACTGGAACTACTGCAGATGAAACATGTGGGTGTTGGGTGCAGGTACATTGGTGCAAATACTTGGTGCATTGCCTGCACTAGGTGCTAGCTATGGGTGGGCATTGTGTGCCATGTGGATTCTGAGTGCAGGTACTTTGGGTGCTAGTACTAGTTTATGTGAGTTCAGATAATGTGCAAGTACTGTGCCAAGTGGGTGTGAGTACTGGGTGCCAGCTATAGGGTGAATGATGCAAGTACTAAGTGCCATATGGAGGTCGGATATAAGTATTGGGTGAAAGTTGCTTGGTGCAAGTACTGGGTGCTTTCTATAGTGGGGGTTACTGGTTGAGTGTAATGTGGGTGCTGAATATTGGTGGGATTGCGGTGGGTGCAGGGAGTGGAAGGTCACTGTGGGTACTGCTATGAATAGCATAGTTGCTGCTAGGAGAGGTAGAGGTCAGTGTGGTTGCTGGGGGAGGTAGAGGTCAGTGTGGGTGCTGGTGGAAGGGTAGGTCACTGTGGGTTCTGTGGAAGGAAGAGGTCAGTATGAGTGCTGGAGGAAGGGGAGGTCACTGTGGGTGCTGGGAGAGGTCATTGTAGTTATTGGAGAAGGGAGTAGTTGTGGGTGCTGTGTGTTGGGAGAGATCAGTGCGGGCGCTGCTTTTGGGATGGGAGGTCCCTGTAAGTGCTGTAGGGGACAGGAGGGTAGCCTCTGGGGGGGGGGGAAGACCACTGTGGGTGCTGGGGGAAGGATAGGTCAGTGTGGGTGCTGGGGTAGGCAGGATCACTGCTAGAGCTGGGGAGGGAGAGGTGATTGTGGGTGGTAGGTGAAGAGAGAGGTCACCGTGGGTGCTAGGTGGAGGGAGAGGTCACTGTGGGAGGGAGAGGTCACTGTGGGTGCTGGGGGAGGGAGAGGTCACTGTGGGTGCTAGGTGGATGGAGAGGTCACTGTGGGTGCTAGGTGGATGGAGAGGTCACTGTGGGAGGGAGTGGTCACTGTGGGTGCTGGTGGAGGGAGAGGTCACTGTGGGTGCTAGGTGGATGGAGAGGTCACTGTGGGTGCTGGTGGAGGGAGAGGTCACTGTGGGTGCTAGACGCAGGGAGAGGTCACTGTGGGTGCTAGGTGGAGGCAGAGGTCACTGTGGGTGCTGGTGGAGGGAGAGGTCACTGTGGGTGCTAGGCGCAGGGAGAGGTCAATGTGGGTGCTAGGTGGAGGGAGAGGTCACTGTGGGAGGGAGAGGTCACTGTGGGTGCTGGTGGAGGGAGAGGTCACTGTGGGTGCTAGGTGGAGGGAGAGGTCACTGTGGCAGGGAGAGGTCACTGTGGGAGGGAGAGGTCACTGTGGGTGCTGGTGGAGGGAGAGGTCACTGTGGGTGCTAGGTGGAGGGAGAGGTCACTGTAGGAGGGAGAGGTCACTGTGGGTGCTGGGGGAGGGAGAGGTCACTGTGGGTGCTAGGTGGAAGGAGAGGTCACTGTGGGTGCTAGGTGGATGGAGAGGTCACTGTGGGAGGGAGTGGTCACTGTGGGTGCTGGTGGAGGGAGAGGTCACTGTGGGTGCTAGGTGGATGGAGAGGTCACTGTGGGTGCTGGTGGAGGGAGAGGTCCCTGTGGGTGCTAGGCGCAGGGAGAGGTCACTGTGGGTGCTAGGTGGAGGCAGAGGTCACTGTGGGTGCTGGTGGAGGGAGAGGTCACTGTGGGTGCTAGGCACAGGGAGAGGTCACTGTGGGTGCTAGGTGGAGGGAGAGGTCACTGTGAGAGGGAGAGGTCACTGTGGGTGCTGGTGGAGGGAGAGGTCACTGTGGGTGCTAGGTGGAGGGAGAGGTCACTGTGGGTGCTAGGTGGAGGGAGAGGTCACTGTGGGTGCTGGGGAAGGAGATGTCACTGTGGGTGCTAGGTGGAGGGAGAGGTCACTGTGGGAGGGAGAGGTCACTGTGGGTGCTGGTGGAGGGAGAGGTCACTGTGGGTGCTAGGTGCAGGGAGAGGTCACTGTGGGTGCTAGGTGGAGGGAGATGTCACTGTGGGTGCTAGGTGGAGGGAGAGGTCACTGTGGGTGCTAGGTGGAGGGAGAGGTCACTGTGGGTGCTAGGTGGAGGGAGAGGTCACTGTGGGTGCTAGGTGGAGGGAGAGGTCATTGTGGGTGCTAGGTGGATGGAGAGGTCACTGTGGGTGCTGGGGAGGGAGAAGTCACTGTGGGTGCTAGGTGGATGGAGAGGTCCCTGTGGGTGAGGAAGAAGTCACTATGGGTGCTTGGGGAGGTAGAGGTCAGTATGGGTCCTAGGTGGAGGGTGAGGTCAGTATGCCACACTAGGATTCCTATCCAGACCTCTTCACCTGAAAGTGCCCCAGGAGGAGGCGGAGCTTCTCGCGGGTGGGCGGGGCTTACCGCGACAGGGGCGGGGCTTATTTTGCGCGATCAGAGGGGCCTTTTTTACTGATTTTAAAAAGGGGGGGTGCCTGGGCACCCAGAGCACCCCCCTCTGCACGTGCCTGTCCTCTGCCTAATGACATGGCTTTGTGTCTCCCAACCGCCGCACTCTGCCCACCACCACCACCACCACCGTGCTATCGTCCCCCGAGTTTAGCGACAAGTTTTGTCGCTAACTCGGAGGTAAACAGAGTGGAGAGGAATTCCCTGTTTAAAACGCCCACTAGGGGCATTCCTACAAGGTTTCCAGAGCTGCCATTGGGCAGCTCCTTCTCCCTGGCCGCGCCCCCTGCAGCTCCCCCACCTCCCTGCACGCTGTGAGAGACAACACGGTGTCTCTGCGCAGGGTCGTGACCCAGAGGTCACACAAGTGAAAGTGGGCTATTGCAGGACACAGGAGCGGCAGGGACCGGCGGTTTTTGCCTGATCGACCTGATCCGCTCAGCCCTGCAGATCAGGTAGCCTAATTTTTATTTTTATTTTTTTAGCCCACCTCGGACTCTCTTTAAGCAAATCCCAGTCCTAGGATTTAATGAGAAAAAAACTATATTACTTTCAAGATCAGGTCCCCATTTTAAGACATTTTAACAACACTGAATTATAAGTATGCCAACACGTTAGAAATCCCTGATCTCCGTCTGTCACAGTTGTTCTTCCTGTTGCCTCAGACATGGGGAGAGACTGCCAGTCCAGCAGGCATCACCTCCCCCCTGCTCCTCGCTCTCTAATACAGCGTCACTTTATAAATGTTTTATCGGCCTGATGTTTTCAAGGCTGACTGGCTTAGAATCCTTCCCAGAATCCTCCTGGGCCCATGAGAGGACAGGCTGCGCAGGCTGGAACATATGCTGCAGCACTAGCACAGCAGTCCACCCACACACTGCTCTGTACAGTACAGCGTCTGAATGCCAATTACAGCTCTCCTCTATGTGCTGTCTGACAAGCCTCTCACACCACTGGCCTATCTCACAGACATCTCATTCTACAGGCCCTCTCTGACAGGCCTCTCACACTACTGGCCTCTCTGACAGGCCTCTCTGACAGGCCTCTAACACCACAGGCCTCTATGACAGGCCTCTCACACCATAGGTCCCTCATACCACAGGCCTCTCTGACAGGCCTCTCACACCACTGGCCTCTCTGACAGACATCTCACACCACTGGCCTCTCTGACGGACATCTCACTCTACAGGCCCTCTCTGACAGACATCTCACACCACAGGCCTCTCTGACAGGCCTCTCACACCACTGGCCTCTCTGACGGACATCTCATTGTACAGGCCCTCTCTGACAGACATCTCACACCACAGGCCTCTCTGACAGGCCTCTCACACCGCAGACCTCTCACACCACTGGCCTCTCTGACAGACATCTCACACCACTGGCCTCTCTGACAGGCCTCTCACACCACTGGCCTCTCTGACAGGCCTCTAACACCACTGGCCTCTCTGACAGGCCTCTCACACCACTGGCCTCTCTGACAGACATCTCACTCTACAGGCCCTCTCTGACAGGCGTCTCTGACAGGCCTCTCACACCACAGGCCTCTATGACAGGCCTCTCACACCACTGGCCTCTCTGAAAGACATCTCACACCACTGGCCTCTCTGACAGGCCTCTCACACCACTGGCCTATCTGACAGACATCCCACTCTACAGGGCTCTATGACAGGCCTCTCTGACAGGCCTCTCACACCACAGGCCTCTCTGACAGGCCTTTCACACCACAGGCCTCTCTGACAGACATCTTACACCACTGGACGCTCTGACACATCTCAGTCCACAGGCCTTTCTGACAGGCACCTCACACCACTGGCCTCTCTGACAGGCCTCTCACACAACGGGCCTCTCTGACAGGCCTCTCACACAACGGACCTCTCACACCACTGGCCTCTCTGACAGGCCTCTCACACAATGGGCCTCTCTGACAGGCTTCTCACCCCACAGGCCTCTCTGACAGGCCTCTCACACCACAGGCATCTCACACTACAGGCCTTTCTGACAGGCATCTCACACCACAGGCCTCTCTGACAGACATCTCACTCCACAGGCCTCTCACACAACAGGCCTCTATGACACACCTCTCACACGACAGGCCTCTATGACAGACATCTTCCACCACAGCCAGGCCACTCTGAATGGCCTCTCACCCCACAGGCCGCTCTCATAACTCCCAACTTTTTGAGATGAGAAAGAGGGATATTTAAGCCACGCCCCTGCCACACCCCTGCCACACCCCTCGTCACGCATACCATGAAGATTTCATAAGAAACATATGTTGCTTTATAATTCAAACCACACTGGCCCTTTCTATCCTGGGTCATTTTCCTTCATAGTAACATTTGAAATAAGAAATATATCAATTTAAAGCATGGGAGTAAAGCTTAGAGTCAATTAAACACATTTTTCAGTACATAAATACATATATTTGCGTAGAACAAGGGACAAAGTCCTGAAAGAAGGACAAATGAGGAGGAAAAAGGGACAGGGTTCCCAAAGAGGGACTGTCCCTCCAAAAGAGGGACAGTTGGGAGCTATGCTCTCTCACCACAGGCCTCTCACCCCACAAAGCCTCTCTGACAGGCCTCTCACATGACAGGCCTCTATGACAGGCATCTCACAGCACAGGCCTCTCTGACAGTCCTCTCACATGACAGGCCTCTCTGACATGCCTCTCACTCTACAGATCTCTCTGACAGGCCGCTCACACCACAGGTCTCTCTGACAGGCCTTTCACACCACAGGGGCCTCTCATACCACAGGCCTCTCTGACAAGCCTCTCACACAACGGGCCTCTCTGACAGGCCTCTTACACCACAGGTCTCTCTGACAGGCCTTTCACACCACAGGTCTATCATACCACAGGCCTCTCTGACAAGCCTCTCACACAACGGGCCTCTCTGACAGGCCTCTCACACCACAGGCCTCTCTGACAGGCCTCTCACACCATAGGTCTCTCTGACAGGCCTTTCACACCACAGGGGCCTCTCATACCACAGGCCTCTCTGACAAGCCTCTCACACAACGGGCCTCTCTGACAGGCCTCTAACACCACAGGTCTCTCTGACAGGCCTTTCACACCACAGGCCTATCATACCACAGGCCTCTCTGACAAGCCTCTCACACAACGGGCCTCTCTGACAGGTCTCTCACACCACAGGCCTCTCTGACAGGCCTCTCACACCACAGGTCTCTCTGACAGGCCTTTCACACCACAGGTCTATCAAACCACAGGCCTCTCTGACAAGCCTCTCACACAACGGGCCTCTCTGACAGGCCTCTCACACCACAGGCCTCTCTGACAGGCCTCTCACACCACAGGCCTCTCTGACAGGCCTCTCACACCACAGGTCTCTCTGACAGGCCTCTCACACCACAGGTCTCTCTGACAGGCCTTTCACACCACAGGGGCCTCTCATACCACAGGCCTCTCTGACAAGCCTCTCACACAACGGGCCTCTCTGACAGGCCTCTAACACCACAGGTCTCTCTGACAGGCCTTTCACACCACAGGCCTATCATACCACAGGCCTCTCTGACAAGCCTCTCACACAAAGGGCCTCTCTGACAGGCCTCTCACACCACAGGCCTCTCTGACAGGCCTCTCACACCACAGGTCTCTCTGACAGGCCTTTCACACCACAGGGGCCTCTCCCACCACAGGCCTCTCTGACAAGCCTCTCACACAACGGGCCTCTCTGACAGGCCTCTCACACCACAGGCCTCTCTGACAGGCCTCTCACACCATAGGTCTCTCTGACAGGCCTCTCACACCACAGGGGCCTCTCATACCACAGGCCTCTCTGACAAGCCTCTCACACAACGGGCCTCTCTGACAGGCCTCTCACACATTCTTACTTCAGGAACTTAAAGGGCTCTCAGCAATGATTTTATATGTTATGTAAAACAAATCAACTCCACAATTGCCCCCGATCCTGCCATTAAAGGACAACTGAGTTGACATGTGTATGTACAGTGCCAAGCACACAAATAACTAGGCTGTGTTCCACTTATTTATTTCTCTGCCTGAAAGAATGAAACATCAGGTATGCAAGTGACAGTTTCTGTCTGGGTCGGGACTGGGTCGGACTGGGTCAGACTATAGCATAACCCTCACTGATAAGAAATTACAGCCATAAAACACTTTCCTGTTAATAAATGGCTTCTGAGAGCAGGAAAGAGATAAAAAGAGTAGAGCAGGAGCAGGGCGGGGCTAGGGGGCGGGCGGCAGCGGACGCAGTGCATGCGTGGTGACATGCAGCCGGCGGCGGTGATGGGCGGGAGGGGGGTTGTGAGGGTGGCCTAGAGCCTGTTATTATAATGGTATTAAATACAAGTATTAAATAAAACTGTGGGATATCTAAAAAAGTCATTTTTTAGGAGAAGGAGGATAGATAAAAAAAAATTTCTCATCACCTTTACTTTAACCTCGGATATCCTTTAAGGCAAAGGGGGCAATTGCCTCAGAGCCCCCCGATAGCTGCCTGGCCCCAACTTACCCTCTTTTGGAGGGACAGCTCCTCTTTGTCCCTCTCTCTCCCTCAGTTGTCCCTCTTTCAGGACTGATGTACAGATTTCTGTAAATATATGTATTTTTCTGCTGCAACGTGTTTAGTTGACTCTAAACTTCTTTCCAGGGGTGTAACTACAGGAGAGCAGCCCCTGCAACTGCAGGGGGACCTAAAGCTGTAAGGGGCAGGGCCGGATTTACCATAAGGCACTGTAGGCACGTGCCTACAGGCGCCTGATGATAAAAAGGCGGCTCAGTCCACTCCCCCAAGTGCCTCCCTGCTTCCCCATGCAGAGTGCTGATAAGAGTGTAAATGAGAGGCTACTCACCCAGCTCTCTGCATTCCACTGACGAGATCTCCCTTCAGTCGGCAGCACCTCTAGCTACTAATACTGAGTGTACCTCTGGCTCCCCAATATTAAAGGGCACCTGTAGCTACCTATGACAGGCAAGAGAAGTAAGGGAGAAGTGACAGCTGGGACAGCCAGCACACTTGTGGTGCGGTTTGGGTGGGGGTTTGTAGGTTCATGGAGGGCGGAGTCTAGGGTGCCAGGACATCTGTATGAAGATCCGGCACTGCTTCTAGCTTTAAAAAGAGCTTTATTGCCAGCGGCTCTTTCAATTTGCGAAAGTATTCAAAAAGTATTCATGCAGTACAAACATGTAGAGTGCACATACCCGTTGTGGTTAGTTCAGGTTGTGGGGCATGGTGGTAAGAACGGCCCGCCTAACGTTCGTTTCGCTTCAGTAGCGTCTTCAGAGGCAGTGTGGCCACTAGAGTTGGGCCGAACGGTTCGCCTGCGAACGGTTCCATGCGAACTTCAGTGGTTCGCGTTCGCGTCCCGCAGGCGAACCTTTGCGGAAGTTCGGTTCGCCCCATAATGCACCATGAGGGTCAACTTTGACCCTCTACATCACAGTCAGCAGGCCCAGTGTAGCCAATTAGGCTACACTAGCCCCTGGAGCCCCACCCCCCTTATATAAGGCAGGCAGCGGCGGCCATTACGGTCACTCGTGTGCCTGCGTTAGTGAGAGTAGGGCGAGCTGCTGCAGACTGTCTCTCATAGGGAAAGATTAGTTAGGCTTAGCGTGTTCCTGGCTGCATACCTGTTCTGTGAACCCACCACTGCATACCTGTTCTGTGAACCTGCCACTGCATACCTGTTCTGTGAACCCACCACTGCATACCTGTTCTGTGAACCCGTCACTGCATACCTGTTCAGTGAACCTGCCACTGCATACCTGTTCAGTGAACCTGCCACTACATACCTGTTCTGTGAACCCACCACTGCATACCTGTTCTGTGAACCTGCCACTGCATACCTGTTCTGTGAACCCACCACTGCATACCTGTTCTGTGAACCCGCCACTGCATACCTGTTCAGTGAACCTGCCACTACATACCTGTTCTGTGAACCCACCACTGCATACCTGTTCAGTGAACCTGCCACTGCATACCTGTTCTGTGAACCCACCACTGCATACCTGTTCTGTGAACCTGCCACTGCATACCTGTACTGTGAACCCACCACTGCATACCTGTACTGTGAACCCACCACTGCATACCTGTTCAGTGAACCCACCACTGCATACCTGTTCAGTGAACCCACCACTGCATACCTGTTCAGTGAACCTGCCACTGCATACCTGTTCAGTGAACCCGCCACTGCATACGTGTTCTGTGAACCCACCACTGCATACCTGTTCAGTGAACCCACCACTGCATACCTGTTGTGTTCAGTGAACCTGCCACTGCATACCTGTTCTGTTCAGTGGACCCGCCACTGTATACCTGTTCAGTGAACCCGCCACTGCATACCTGTTGTGTTCAGTGAACCTGCCACTGCATACCTGTTGTGTTCTGTGAACCCGCCACTGCATACCTGTTCTGTTTAGTGGACCCGCCACTGTATACCTGTTCTGTTCAGTGAACCCGCCACTGTGTACCTGTTCAGTGAACCCGCCACTGCATACCTGTTGTGTTCAGTGAACCTGCCACTGCATACCTGTTCTGTAAACCCGCCACTGCATACCTGTTCTGTTCAGTGGACCCGCCACTGTATACCTGTTCTGTTCAGTGAACCCGCCACTGCATACCTGTTCTGTTCACTGAACAGCGTATCACAATGAAGCAATGACCGGCGCCTAGATGAGTGTCTTGGGGGGCACACAAAAGATAATAAGGTCGTTGCTTCATTGTGGTCAGACCAAATTTGATCAGCTGGACAAGTCACTGTTCTGTCATTCAGCTACATCAGCCAGGCGACCATATGGGCTGTAAAGCCACCAAAACCTGCACTCTCGCCATGGTGCGCACCAGTCCAGCACGGCCGTCACTACACAAACAGCTGTTTGCAGTGCGTTTGGTGTGTCAGTGTGAAGCAGTACCTTAATTACACTACCTGATTGATGTATACACATGCAAGATGTTTTAAAGCACTTTAGGCCTGTCATTTAGCATTCAATGTGATTTCTGCCCTTAAAACGCTTCCATTGCGTCAAATCCAGATTTTTCCCGGGGACTTTTGGCGTGTATCCCACTCCGCCATGCCCCCCTCCAGGTGTTAGACCCCTTGAAACATCTTTTCCATCACTTTTGTGGCCAGCATAATTTTTTTTTTTCAAAGTTCGCATCCCCATTGAAGTCTATTGCGGTTCGCGAACTTTAACGCGAACCGAACGTTCCGCGAAAGTTCGCGAACCCGGTTCGCGAACCTAAAATCGGAGGTTCGGCCCAACTCTAGTGGCCACATACACATGGAAAAGGGGGCTGCACATGGAATGAGAGTGGGCTGCTGCACATGGAATGAGAGGGGGCTTCTGTATCTGGATGTTACTCATGGAAAAGGGGGCAGTAAATGGAGTGGAAGGGGGCTGTTGTATATGGATTATGGATGGTACACATGGAAGAGGGGGCTGCACATGGAATGGGGGGAGGGGGGTGCTGTACATGGATGCTACATGTGAAAGAGGTGGCTGCACATGGAATAGGAGGGGATATAGTATATAGTACATGGATGATACACATGGAAGAGGGGGCTGCACATGGAATGGGAGGGGCTGCTGTACATAGATGATACACATAGAAGAGGAGGCTGCACATGGAATGGGAGGGGGCTGCTGTACATGGATGTTACACATGGAAGAGGAGGCTGCACATGGAATGGGAGGGGGCTGCTGTACATGAATGTGACAAAGGGAAAAGGGGGCTGCACATGACATGGGATGGGGGCTGCTCTGCTGCATATGGAACCAATCCATTGTTTCTAGGTATTTCCCCTTCCTCTGGACACTCAACTCTTTGTGGAGTTTTTTTTTGTTTGTTTTTTTTTACTATGCCTTTAAGCATAGTCAATTTAAAACAATATATTATTAAATGCATTACAAATAAAAAACCTCTTAACAATCACCTATGGGTATGGCGTCCCTGTGTCCAGCACTCAGTGAACTATCGTGTGTTGGCTGTGGAGGATTCCTGCTGCCAGGCACAATGCTGGCTAAGAGGGGGTGATTTATAGGCGATTGCTCCTGTACACATTTCACGGCCCCTGTGTGAGGAGCTGGAAATCTATTAGCCGATTACGGGCGCACAAGGCGGCGGGCGAGCGCGTTATCAGGAGCAGGCGAGGCGTTTCATGTGGGATTGTCGGCTCTGCTCAAGGAAGGCGACCCACATTGTGTGAGCGGACTGAAGGATTCGCCGAGAAGCTCTGTGACGAAAGGTCATATTTTCCAGCCTTTCGCACCAATCCCTGGAACCAATTCTCACATTATAACCGTCCTCCAGATGTGAGGAGGGGGGCAGCGGGTCAAGCAGGCGAGATTGCGCGGGATAAAAGCCATTTATGTGCCAGAGCCACAGAGAATTCCGGTCACGCACAATAAAACGGAGTTTCAGGCAAACGGCTAAAGCCGGAGTACAGTGAAATGTCTCTGTTGTGTAAAGGTTTTTAAAACTAGTACGGTTGAAACATGAGCAACCAACACCAGTGGGAACACCACCACTGGAGAGGGGTCATCCACAGTATCAGAGAGGTGTAAACAGGGGAGGGAACAAATGTAGTGTCAGAGAGGTGTAAGCAGGGGAGGGGACAGCTGCAGTGTCAGAGAGGTGTAAGCAGGGGAGGGGGCAGCTGCAGTGTCAGAGAGGTGTTAGCAGGGGAGGGGACAGTTGCAGTGTCAGAGAGGTGTAAGCAGGAGAGGGGACAGCTGCAGTGTTAGAGAGGTGTAAGCAGGGGAGGTAACAGCCACAATGTCAGAAAGGTGTAAGCAGTGGTACGAGACAGCTGCAGTGCCAGAGAGGTGTAAGCAGGGGAGGGAACAGCCACAATGTCAGTGAGGTGTAAGCAGGGGACGAGACAGCTGCAGTGTCAGAGAGGTGTAAGCAGGGGAGGAGACAGCCACAGTGTCAGAGTGGTGTAGCCAGGGGAGGAGACAGCTGCAGTGTCAGAGAGGTGCAAGCAGGGGAGGAAACAGTTGCAACGTCAGAGAGGTGTAAGTAGAGGTAATCATAGCAATATAGCACCAATGAAGAGTTGAGAATAAAAATATAACAATAATACAAGCTTTTTACAGAGTATAAGGAAATCTTAGAATCCACAAGTTTATAAGGATGCTCTTTATTTTCTGCTCCCAAGACCAGTTTTCTTATTAAACCTGCATAGGGGCCCTAGTAGGCAGAGGGGTACCTATGTATGAAGGAGCCTCTCCTGCAAAACTTTTAGAAGCCCCCGCTTCCTACATTCACCACCCCCCCCCCTGCTCCTGAGGAGGGGCCCGGATAATCTTCACCCAGGGGCGTAACAATAGACCCTGTAAGGAATGCAGCCGCAGGGGGGGGCAGAAGCCGCAGGGGCCCCGTGGGGGGAGAACTTTCTTTTCCTTGTCCTAAGAGACAGACAACTAAGGGCATAGAGAGAAAAAAACTTTCTGCTCTCTGCACAATTGTTCTAATACTGCATCTGCTCAGCCACTGACTGATAAGGAATCATACAAAGATTTGTAGACAGTCGCCTATTTGTAGACAGCCCCGCCCCAACCTCTCTACCTCTCCCCAAGTGCTTTGTACTGTAATGATGCTTGAGGAATCTGGGCACTGAGAAAAAGCTTTCTGTTCTCTACACAATTGTTCTAAAGTCTGCATCAGCGCAGCCACTGATAAGAAATCATAGATACAAGGAAAGGGGGGGCAAGTTTCGCAGGGGGGCTCAGTGATTTCTAGTACGCCTCTGCCTCCACCTACACCAGGACCCCCTCCCGAGCTCCCTGGCTGTGTCAGACCCACAAATCAGGCGCAGCAGCAGTGACAGGGCTTATCTCTTCCACTGGTGGAAGTGTTCCCACTTCAGCCACCAGGTGTCACTGTCTTCTCTTGTCCCTGCCTAACTCTCTCTCTCTCTCTCTCTGATGGATGTTGTTGTGAACAAGTCACAGGATGTGCAGAGAAACTCAGAGAGGAAGCAAGAGACCAGAGAGGACAGGACACCTAGTGGCTGCAGTGCAAACACCAGGTGCAACAGACCCAATGGTGGAAATTGAAAAGATAAGCACCATAACTGTCGCTGTGCTGATTTGTGGGTGTGACATAGCCGGGTAGCACCAGGGCTGGATTTGTACCTTCCAGCGCCCAAGGCTCGCAGATTGAAATGCTTTACGGGGACGAAGGCATAGCTCAAGTTATTAACATAGTCTGACCAGCTATACTGTTCAGGTCAGCTTGAGTTGTAAAGTGGAGCTGATATTCCTGTGAATGTAAACCTTACCGGATCCGAAATTCTTCTATACAACCCTGGCACTAAATCAAGCTTCTATGTTCCAGCAGGATCATCAGGATATAGCACTGTCTCATTGCACACCAGGAAGAAAGAAAGATGCACGGAACTCAGGAATTTAGACTATGGGATTGATTCACTAAACCAAGATAAGTCATATCACGGCCAATTTCGCGTGCATTTTCGTGTTTGCGCGCTATTGCGAATTTGCATGCGCAATCGCAAATGTTCACGCGCAATTGCGAATTTTTAGTGCGAAAACGATATCGATATCGAAAACGGCTGTGCTATAACTTATCACGGTTTAGTGAATCAAGCCCTATGTGTGCAGCAAAGCAGGGTGGAGCAAGAGAGATTATTTTAAAGAGTAACTGTCGGGCATAAAATCAAAAATCAATTCTTTATTTTTATCTGGTAAAGAAGTAATAAGGTCAGATGCTAACCAGGCAATCCAAAAGTTAAAATCACTATTACTTTTCTTGTTGATAAATGCTATTTGCTACACATAAAAAAAACGAAGTTGCAGGGCATGCTGGGTTGTCCTTTTTTGCTTCCATACTTCCTCTCAGACTTAACTAATGCAGCCTGATTGGCTGAAGCCTCTTTCCCTCCTGTTTTCCCTCCCACAACTCTGTTCCTCTCTGATTGGCCAATATTTCTCATGCTGAGACAATGCACTTTCTATTGCAGTGCTGGGTGGGAGTGCCTAAAGACTGGGAGGAGGGCGGGCAATGCATACACAATCAGGCAGAGGAAAGTAAGGGAGGAAATGACTTTAGGATTGGCTTCAAGATAGCCACAGCTAAAATGGAAAATGCTAAGAAAGATTTTCTCTTTTTTTACTGTAGAAAGATCACTAAAATCAAAATGTGGACTGAGCAATACATGTGTTGTGTTAGTAGAGCAAGTATTTATCTACATATATGTGTGGGTTTTGTTTTCTGAGATAGTATGGCTGGCAGCTCCTCTTTAACATTTGGCCTCTTATCTCTCCCCAAGTCCTGCTGCCCGTCAGCCCTTCTGCTTTTTCAGCGCCCAAGGCCATGGCCTTTGCGGCCTTTCCATAAATCTGGCCCATGGTATCAAGAGAGGGGGTCCTGGTGTAGGTGGAGGATGGAAGAAGTCCAGGCCCCTCTTACTCACAGTCCCCCCACCCCTTCGTCAGAGGGGATGCTACTTCATAGTTACACCACAGGCCCTCAGGGCAAGAAGCTAGAGAAAACATTTGTAATAGAGACTCGGACATCAATAATAACCCCTGAAAGATTCTAAACCCTCCCCCACACTCTCCAAAACCAAAACGATTACATTCCTAGAGTTGTGATATTTAGACTGAGCAATTTGTACATTTTCTTTACCATCTTCTTTGTTGAATGTCTTTTAAACGCTGCTACTGTTCGGATGCCATTTTCCTGTGTGAATTAATAATTCATGAGGGGATTTTGCTTTCATTTTCTGCCTCATATCAGGATTTAAATGTGAAATCATAAAATAAACTCTGCGGTGAAGGAACGGGAACTGTCAGGGCATTCCTAATGAATATACGTATCCTCCTGGCCGCTGGTATTAGCTGTACCGCAGTTACTTTACATAATGTGGAAACCGGGAGACAATCTCACCTCAGTTATGTCTAATATGTGGCTGGAACAACAGCGACCTTCCAACCCTTCCTTCCCCACATAAGAAGCCTTTGTGATAAAAGATAAGGCTATAGGGAGGCCCTAGATGAGAAAGTGAAGAATATTATCCTGTACCCTGAGAGTAAGACAGGAATTTCAGAATAGGACACTGAGACACCCCCATTGCATTGTGGGAAGGTGGACCTATCAGTGGCTAATAGTGAATGTGGGATTTGGGACTTCTGAGGTAAAATGGCTGCAATTTTGTTATGCAATGTTATCACCAGCTACAGAGATTTCCCCTAGTGCATACATGTCAAACTCCAGCCCGAGGGCTAAATTTGGCCTACAGAGCCATCATATTTGGCCCCAAGCAGTTTCCCAACTTTGCATTATGTTTTTGCCTACTCTAAACCACCAGGGAAGCTATATTTGAGGCAAAGCCCTAGATCACCAAAGAAGCCATGTGGGAGTGTGGGAGAGGATGGGGAAAGCACTAGACATCATGGAATTGTATTGGGGGGGGGGGGGGGGTGGCGCCACTAGACATCAGGGAACTGTATAGAGAAGGGGCCACTAGACTCTAGGGAACTGTATGGGGGGGGGGGAGGGGGAGCGGCACTAAACACTAGGGAACAGTATAGGATAGGGTGGAAAGACAACTAAATACCAGGGAACTGTATCAGGGAAGGAGGTCCACTTGACACTAGGGGGCTGTACAGGGGAGGGAGGAGGCATTAGACACCAGGGAACTGTATAGGGGAGGGAGGCGGCATTAGACACCAAGGAACTTTATAAGGGAAGGTAGAGGCCACTAGAAATTGAGGTTGACCCGCAACTTGCAATATGGTAAATGCCCACTGAGAACATTGGGGTTTGAAAGCATCCAAGGTCTGAATATAAGGAATCTTCCAAAGCATAGACTAAAAAGCTCTCCTAGCGCCTGTGCTGCTGTAGTCTCATACTTCATTACACAATGATATATGCAACTAGTTCATGTTAGAACTACAACTCCAGCCAAAACTTTCTATGTATTGGAAAGTTTGGAGAAGCACGAGAACCTTTCAGGTTTGTTCTGCCATCCTTGCCCAATTCAAAGATTCCTACCTGATGTTGCTGACATGACAAGTCCCAGCATGATTCCGCCATAGGACCAGAAGGACCAAGTCCATGCAGCTGGAGGTGGCTGCAGTACAGAACACAGGAGCGCCACAAAAACGTCACTGATACAGCAGAGGTGAGGTATTGCTTACCTCGGCATAGCTCCTGTCTGCCAATTTCTGTACGCTGGTTTGGTGGGGAGGGGCTGGGCATCAGGGAAGTTGTAAAAGGAAACCTGAAGCAACCTAAAAAAAGGACTTAGATACTCACCTAAGAAGAGGGAAGGTTCTGGATCCAATAGAACCTTCCTGGACCTCTCTTGATCCCCTAGTTCCACTGTTGACCCCCGATGAAAGTATTCAAGTAGCCGTTGAAAGTACTTGTATCCCTGAGGAAGATGATTGAATCTGTACTGCGCATGCACTAGTCCAGTCTTGCACGGTATGGATGCGCCCATCTTCGGAAGCTTTCGGGAGGACAAGTGCTTCTGAAGCCCTCTGAGGAGTCCTGAAAGTGCATATTTTGAATGAGGTCAGCAGTGGAATAAGGAGACAGAGAGAGGCCCAGGAAGAGTCTGCCACCCCTTACGTGGTACAGAGGCAGCGCTACCATGTGTGCAAAGGCAGTAATTGCCCCAGAGCCCCAGCATCCATAGTGGCTTTAAAGTGTGCCCATCCTCCCACTGAATTATGCAGTATTATGGAGGCAATATTGGAGGCAGGCACCCACTCACCTTATCCAAATTCAGGGGGCCCCAGGTTTTTTTTGCCCTGGGGCCCCACTAAAGCTAGAGCCCGGCCCTGTGCGACTATCAAATTCACTTTTTTAGGCAGCTCTCTGCAGCAACCTTTCTCCCTTCTCTCACTAATACAGCAGCACACAGAGTGAGAACATGGCCGACGCTGCTGCCTTATATAAGTGTGTGTGGGGGGGGCAGCCATGTGTCTGCTGACTGTGATGTAGAGGGTCAAAGTTTAGCTCAATGATATAGTATAGGGGGCGGGTCAAACTCGTATAAGGTTCGCAATCCGATGCAAACGCAAACTTGCGTTGTTCGCACGAATAACTTTGTGTGCGATCCGTTCGGGACATCTCTATCCCCATGGTGGTGGAAACCAGTGTTGCTCATCACGAGCTCGTGATCACGTGTAACCCGTGATCATAAGCTGTTTTTCCTGATCACGAGGTCGGATTCCGAATTTATGATCGCCTCTCGATCCCGGATTCAGTTCCGTATGCACCCGTGATCGTGGTCCAAATCCGGCTCGTAATCATGGGCCGTGATTATTACCGGAAAACCCGCTGACTCTAGTGGTTATTAGCAAAGCCCATTTACATTCTAGAAACACCAAATTTGCAGGATATGTTAAGTCGAAAAGTGGGAACAAGGGGAAGTTTTTTTAAATTGATTTTCTCAAAAACTAAAAGTTCTTTTTGAATTTTTTTTTTACATTGTAGCCACTGATCACCTTTATAATCCGTGCAAATTTTGGTGATTGTAGCATGTTTGTGGGCTTTGCTATTAACGTTAAAGAGCCAGCCTAAACAAAAATACTGTCATTAAGTTACATTAGTTATGTTAATTAAAATAGATAGGTAATATCATCTCTTACCCACACTGTTTTAAATGAACAGGCAAATGTTTGTGATTTCATGGAGGCAGCCATCTTTTTGGTTGAAAGGAGGTGACAGGGAACATGAGACACAGTTCCAACTGTCCTGTGTTCTGAGCACCTCTCCCAGTTGCTAGGCAACGTGAATAACAACATAGGAAATCCCATCATGCTCTGCACAGCATCAGGGAAAAAAAGCCCGGGCTTTTTTTCTTTGATGGGTGGAGCTTAGCTAAAAATGCAGCTAAAAAGGATGCTTTGGTAAGAAAAACAAAGTTCTGATGCTGTGAAACTGTTAAAGAAACACCAAGCCTTTTCAGTGCTGCTGAGTAGATTTTTAGTCCGGAAGTTCACTTTAAAGTCAAACCCATGATCACAGCCATGATCACAGATTCTACATGCGATCACGGCTAAAATCCAAATCGAATTCGGAATTCCGTTTCAAATCCGGATCTCCGTTTCAATCCGGATCACGGCGTATCCGGATTTCGATACTACCGTGGCCGGATTTACTCGAATTCGTGATCTGGGGTATCCGAGGAACACTAGTGGAAACCCCTTTACTCTCGATTGGTATAAGGTGGCACTTGGGGCGACATAGCAGTGGTACAAACCATCTGCACTATTATATGTGTGTGTTTTTTTCTTTAAGGTGTTTATCCACAGAGATTGTGGAATTGAGCGCTGCTGTAGGGGCATTAATACCTTGTATTGCACAGAAATGGTAAGATTGTACAATCAAGGTTGTATCATTGGGCACCTTAATTCATTTCAAACCCTAATCCCCTCCTTATTTCAGGCCTGGCTTCTCTGCATATGGAAGTGGATCTGTGGTCAGGAGGATTTTTCTGGAACTTGGGGGTGGAACGCAGCCATACAAATAAAAGCAGATGGATCCTGTTTTTTGCTTTACTGTTTCGGCAGGCGGAGTGATTCTTCTTGTGATATGGTTTTCGGCAATAGAGAGGTAGAGGATTCACTCCTTCCTCATTTGCATAACTGCATCCCACCCCCTCATTACAGCAAAACTGTGACTGGAAACTCTGTTATCAATCTTTTTCATCTAATTTTACCAAATCCATGTAGTATGAGGGTCAACTGAGTGAATATATTGAATGGATACTATAGGCAGTCCCTTATATTGAATAGAAATGGTAAGATTGGATGAGATAGATTGGATCATTAGTGGCCACCATGATCCGCTAACTTGGGACATGCAGAGGAAATAAGACACAAGCGTTTTGCATTTCTGATTGCGTATGTAGTATAAAACAGCAATGACCATTATTTATATTTGCTTATAAAATCTCATCTTTCTGATACACGATATAAAAAAAGGAAAGGTATTGGAGAAAGTGAACAGAGGCGCCAAAAGTATAAAATATGCAAAAATTGTTAAAATTGTTAGGGAGGTAGTGGTGGACTCACCAACCCCAAACAGACACAAAGCTGTTGATTTATCAGCACGAAAAATGTATTCACATACTCCAAATATAACAGGTAATGCGTTTCGCAGGTATACCAATGCTTCCTCAGGCAATAAAAGGAGTATCACACAGCAAGAAGTGTAGTATACACCTAGCGTCGCTAGACGTATACTAGCCTTCTTGCTGTGTAAGGCCACATCTGGAATATGGAATTAAGTTCTGGGCACCACATTACAGGAAAGATATTGAGTTTTAGAGCAGGTGCAGAGACGAGCAACAAAATTGATACGTGGGATGGAAGGTCTCACTTATCGAGAAAGGTTAGATAAACTGGGTTTATTTAGTCTAGAGAAAAGACGCCTTAGAGGGGATCTAATTAACATGTATAAATACATCAGAGGGCAATATAATAGCTTGGCGGATGAGCTTTTTGTCCCTAGGCCTTCTCAAAGGACTAGAGGACATGATCTGCGCATGGACGAAAAACGTTTTAGCCATTTATTTAGGAAAGGGTTCTTTACAGTAAGAGTGATTAAGATGTGGAATGCATTGCCACAGGAAGTCATTATGGCAAACTCTATACCTGCATTTAAAGGGGGCTTAGATGCTTTCCTTGCATTGAAAGACATCCATGGCTACAATTACTAGGTTATGCCTAATGATGTTGATCCAGGGATTTTATCTGATTGCCATCTGGAGTCGGGAAGGAATTTTTCCCTTTAGGAATGCCTTGTAAGGTTTTTTTGCCTTCCTCTGGATCAACAGGGATATGTGAGGGAGCAGGCTGGTGTTGTACTTTATACTGGTTGAACTCGATGGACGTATGTCTTTTTTCAACCAAAATAACTATGTAACTATGTAACTCCTTTTATTGCCTGAGGAAGCAGGTATATACCTGCGAAACGTGTTACCTGTTATATTTGGAGTATGTGAATACATTTTTCGTGCTCATAAATCGACATCTTTGTGTCTGTTTGGGGTTGGTGAGTCCACCACTACCTCCCTAACAATTTTAACATATTTTATACTTTTGGCGCCTCTGTTCACTTTCTACAAAATCATCTTTCTGGTGTTCAAATTTATATAAGCTGTGTATTCTAACATGTTGTTAGTCTACAGGACTAGAGTCTGGAGAAAGCCTATTGGCCAAAAGCTCACTCTTTTTTCTTTTAAAGTGAACCTGAACTGGGAGACACATGGAGGCTGCCATATTTATTTATTTTAAACAATACCACTGACTTGGCAGTCCTACTGATAATTTTTTTAGCCATAGACCGCTAACAAGCATGCAGCCAATCAGGTGTTTCTGGCACAAATCTGACTAGATTAGCTGGATGCTAATTTCACGTCTGTGATGCAGATACTACAGATGCTGGAATGATCAGCAGGACTGTCAGGCAATTGGTACAGTTTTAAAGGAAATAAATATGGCAGCCTCCATGCAGTTTTTACTTCAAGTTCCCTTTGGCTGGGTTCACATATGACATAGCGGGAAAGGCTGCATTTTATGTCATGTTTTAGGTTACTGTTGTGTGCGGTTTTTGTACGTTTTTACTGCGTTTTTGGTGCGTTTGCAATGTGTTTTTCATGCGTTTTAATATGTTTGCGGTTTGCATATACAAAAACGCGTATGCATTTTCCATGCGTATATTTACAGTATGTTTATAAATATTTATATGTAAATATATTTATATAAATATACGTATATTTATGTTTATTTATACTTTCATTTATGCAAATCACTTGGATGACAACAGGAAGCGAAAATACAGCAAAAAATATTTTTGGGAAACGCATGAAAAACGCATATTATTGCGTTCCTATTGGCTTTCATTATGTGCGTTGTGGCAGCGTTCCTGCATATTATGCAACAAAACCAGCGTTTTTAAATATGCAGGTTTGAAAACTCATAAAAAACGCATATGCGGCCCATAGACTTCAATTAGCGGCAAAAACGCAGCGTTTTCTGCAACGCTAGCGTTTCTGCTATGTGTGCACCCAAGCCTTTAAAGGGGCACTACAGCGAAAAACAGTACAATTTTAAATATGTGCAAACATACACAAATAAAAGTACATTTTTTCCAGAGTAAAATGAGCCATAAATTACTTTTCTCCTATGTTGCTGTCACTTACAGTAGGTTGTAGAAATCTGACAGAAGCGACAGGTTTTGGACTAGTCCATCTCTTTATAGAGGATTCTCAGGGATATATTTATTTTTTTATTCAAAAGCACTTGGTGAATGGCAGTTGCTCCGTCCAACTGCCAAAAAACTGTGTAGGGAGCAGGGAAGCTGGCCTGCATCTTTGTATAAATCCTTTTCAGGGAATATCTTTATAAAGAATAAAAACCTTGCTGAGAATCCCCTATGAAGAGATGGACTAGTCCAAAACCTGTCACTTCTGTCAGATTTCTACAACCTACTGTAAGTGACAGTAACATAGGAGAAAAGTAATTTATGGCTCATTTTACTCTGGAAAAAAATGCACTTCTTATTTGTCTATGTTTGCACATATCTTAAATTTTACAGTTTTTCGCTGTAGTGCCCCTTTAAGTTAGCCACAAATGGTATCATCCTGATTCAGAACTTTCTTCCCAGCCTAATGATTTATTGTACTTTATACATTACCAACTGCTGACTGCACAACCTTGCTTATATAAAAATGTCTATGTTCCATGGTTAAGCTGTGATCAGTCAGGTAAGCTTATTCTCAGAAATGGGTAATACCCGTAACTCAGCAGGATTAGTGATCTTATCTGAGGATTGAGCTAAGCAGGGAGACAGGTTACTGCATTACCAACACTCAAGGACTCTGTCACGAGGTACACATCACCTGACTGGTCACAACCGTCACATACAATTGCTTTAAAGGGAAGGTTCAAGCAAAATAAAAAAATGAGTTTCACTTACCTGGGGCTTCTACCACCCCCATGCAGCCATCCTGTGCCCTCGTAGTCACTCACTGCTGCTCCAGTCCCCCGCTGGCAGCTTTCCGACCTCGGAGGTCGGCGGGACGCATTGCGTACATTTTTACAAATTCCCGCTAGTGCAGGAACATTAACACATACATTTTTACGCATTACTGGTTCAATGCATACATTTTTACGCATTGCACCACTAACGCGTAAAAACTTATGTGTTAATGTTCCTGCACTGGCGGGAATGTGTAAAAATGTACGCAATGCGTCCCGCCGACCTCCGAGGTCGTAAAGCTGCCAGCGGGGGACTGGAGCAGCAGTGAGTGACTACGAGGGCACAGGATGGCTGCAGGGGGCTGGTAGAAGCCCCTGGTAAGTGAAACTCATTGTTTTATTTTGCTTGGACATTCCCTTTAAAGCAGGAGGATCAGCCATACTATTCCAGGGAAAAAAACTCATATATAAGTAGATAAATACTTGATCTACTTACATAACACATGTATTATACTGTTCACGTTTTGATTTCAGTGAATGTTATATAGTGAATGACGAGAATTCTGTTAGTGGTGGGGGCCATGTCTTTTGCCCACAGTTAAGGCTAACTCGTGATGTCATTTCTGCCCTTTACTTTTTTTCTTGTCTCCTCCAATCGCTGAGTGGCCTCAGCCTTGCTTGTAAACACAAGTGAGTAGGGGATTAGGTTTCAGATAAGCAGCTGGCAGGGAAATAAAGGAAAGAGGAGGAATACATTATAGATGAAAAGAACCCCCAGCACGCAATTCTTTGGCACCGACTACTAAAGAGCCAGTGCTCCTTAAGTTTGTGATAACTCCAAATCATAACAGCAGAAAAAGTTTTGAATGCAGGATTAGCATCTTTATCACTTAATACACTCAGACCAGTTGCTGTTGAAATTTGATTTTTATGGTGACGATACCGCTTAAAGAGACTCCGTAACAAAAATTTCATCCGGTTTTCTTCCATCCTACAAGTTCCAAAATCTATTCTAATGTGCTCTGGCTTACTGCAGCACGTTCTACTATCACCATCTCTGTAATAAATCAACTTATCTCTCTCTTGTCAGACTTGTCAGCCTGTGTCTGGAAGGCTGCCAAGTTCTTCAGTGTTGTGGTTCTGTGATGCATCTCCCCCCTCCAGGCCCCTCTCTGCACACTGCCTGTGTGTTATTTAGATTAGTGCAGCTTCTCTCTGCTCTATTATCTGTTACAAGCTGGATAATTCCTCCTCTGAGCTGGCTGGGCTTTCACATACTGAGGAATTACATACAGGCAGAGCTGTCTGCACTCTGCAGGAAGAAACAGCCTGACACTTCAGTGGAAGATAGCTGCAGGGGGAAAGAAACACACAAATGATCTCTTGAGATTAAAAAAGAAGGCTGTATACAGCCTGCTTGTGTATGGATGTATTTTCTATGTGTGGACATACTGTACATCAACCTACTTCCTGTTTTGGTGGCCATTTTGTTTGTTTATAAACAAACTTTTTAAAACTGTTTTCAACCACTTTTAATGCGGCGAGGAGCGGCGAAATTGTGACAGAGGGTAATAGGAGATGTCCCCTAACGCACTGGTATGTTTACCTTTGTGCGATTTTAACAATACAGATTCTCTTTAAGTAACTACGCTCAATCTGATAAGTCAAAGTACTGAATAAAGTAGAATAAACTAGAGGCCTCAGTTAGGCCGTCATGTGACTGATCAGCCTATTTTAAAAGGACCATTCCAGCGAAAAAAGTAAGCAGTTAAAATCTGACAGAACCAGCAGGTTTTGGACTAGTCCATCTTCTCCCGGGGGATTCTCAGGGTTTTCTTTGTTTTCAAAAGCATTTCCTCAACGGCAGTTGCTAAGTCTAAGGCCACATACAGACATCAGACCATAGTCTTTGGAAAATGAAAGATCACAGACCAATCTTACCACCCTTCCTGTAGTATAAGAGCCATACCTACACAGTCTTTTCTATGGAGCTGAACTCCACATCAGAAAAAAATCTTGGCAAGATGCTGCACACACAGATGCTGTACACATTCAAAAGATCAGTATCTGCAAAAGATCTGTTCCTGCCAAAAATCCATTCCTGCAAATTGCAATGATAGTCTATGAGATCTGCAGATCATCATACACACATGATTTAACTGACATTCATCTGCAGATCTGCAGATCTGAAAATCCATCCTGGTGGATCTGATCTGCAGATGAATGTCAGTTAAATCATGTGTGTATGATGATCTGCAGATCTCATAGACTATCATTGCAATTTGCAGGAATGGATTTTTCCTTCCACGCAGAGGCGGCAATAGGAAAAAATTGCTCCTCAAACTTGAATCTAAGTGGATTCTCAGGACGGATGCTATGGGCCCTCTTGGTCTGAACGATCATCTGGACTGGCCTGCTTCCTTGACCCTTGAATTTTCCTCTCTGCATGTTGGCTCCAGCCTCTGCCCTCCGATGTATGATGCTTTTTCCCTCTCCCCTCCTTGATCTCATGTTCGCCACATTCTTGACCGTTCTAACTTTTTTAATTCGTTAATCATAACAAAAGTTTTTTCTAATAAATATTTTTGTAATATTTTAATATAATTATATTCATACATATATACCTTCTTGGTCGGTCTATGTGGCGAATAGGCGTTTGTATACCTTGTTGGGTATTCACCTGTAATGGAGTGGTCTCTCTCTCTCTCTTGTGGTCCATGTCTGCTCCCACCTCTCTCTCTCTCTCTCTTAGGGGCCTTTGAATCTAGGTCTTGTGCCCCGCCTCACTGCCCCTCTTTCCTCACCTTTTCTCACTCACACTTCCCCCGCTTGCACCCCACCTTTTTCCCTCCCCCCTTGCACACCTTTGGCACGGGACTACCCACTTATGTCTCTAGCACGTGGCATCTATTCATGCCGCAGTGTTCCTCCTATTATTAAAAGCTAATCAAGCTCAGGAATACGGATAATAGATCCTTTCCTCTATGTGGATGGAACAGAGCTTTGTTTACTGTCTGTTGCCTGGCGGCCTCGATGTGCGCTTTTGCACCCGCCCCTTGCCCGCCTATTGGCTGGCGGTGCTGATCGCCGCCTGCTGATGCGGTCAGGGACGGTCCAGGTCGCCATGGCAACTCTTTGAAGCTCCTTTTTGCACGCTTCATCTATTCCCAGTGACGCACCTGCGCCCTCACTACGGGGTGACGCATGTGCGCCGCCCATGATGATGCGTCTGTGTCAGCCAATGGTTGGGCCCCCTGTCATCTCCGCAGGTAGGCGGGACCTCACACGGAAGCAGGCGATTTAATGGCCGCTTCTATCCAACATTTTGTGCACGATAAGCCTCCGAAGAAGCAAGGCTCACCCCATTGTGAAACGGCTGTAAGGCCGTGCACCCTCTGGCGCCCACAGTTGCCTCCCCACCTTCAGCAGAGCACGATAAGTACCAGCATTTCACGGACTTTGTCCTTGTGTGTGTCTATTGCCACATGAATTGTACACCTGCTGTGTTGTATTAAAAGCTACAGTGCCAGACATCTTCTACTCTCCTCTTTGCATGATACTTAGCGTTTACCTGTTCTTGGCTTCACTTTCGCTCCCAGTTGAAAACAATCGATATCATTTATTATGATTCCGTTATCCACCTGAGCCCTTTTTTCCTTGGGCCTTTTTTTTAATGCATAAGTCCTACCTCATAGAGCCACCTGAATCCATGCCATGCACTGATGAGCATCAACCAGTCCGAAACTGTATGCATGTTGGATTATTGTGGCTCTGTGCAATTAACAAGCTGACACATCATTGCATTCCAGCGGTTCTGGAGGTGTGGTTAGCTTACAGGGACAACAATTTGCATATTCAGCAGTGATGCATTGTGGGAGACATCATATGCTCACTCCAACCTGAATTATCGCTAATACCTTCTGTTTTAAGAAGGCAAACTTTTATTTTGTACCACTTTTTACAGAAACTTGACATTTATTGGAAAATCTACCCCTTTTCCGAAACAAGGCACAGGACCACCGAGAACCGAGAACTATTTATTTACCTCCGTGTGCGCTAAAAATTAAAAACCGTACATTCTCAATGCCATTAAGGTGACATCTTCATTCACAACACAGGGAACTAAAGTTCAGAGATACAGAAGGGAAGGACTGGCAGGAAGCAGAGTGTCCTTGCGTGGCGTCAAAAAAGTCAGCGGATCAGAGAGGACAAGTAACACACACACGGGGGCGGACGGTCATGTATACGCTAATTGGCACATCGCTTTATTTTTGGAAAACAAAAAACCGTAGGAAAGGCTAATAATTTTTTTTTTTTTTTTACTTTTGTTGTTTTGATAAGTTCATTCCATCACACTGAAGAGGAACAAAAACTGGGGAAAAAAATAAAAATAAAAAAATAAACAGAAACAAAAATAAATGAGACACCTTTTTTTTTCCGGAGTTTCACTGGTAGGACCCGAAAACTGGGAGGAGAAAACGGAACATAGCACACAGTGTAACAGAGAGAGAGAGTAAAGATGACGGGAGGCGGAGTCAAACTTGGATACAGTGCAAGAGTTTCCAAAAGAAATTGGATTGGACCATACTGGAAAACTCGTCATAACAACACCAAGAAACACTTAAAAAAATGTTTAAGCCACACTGTTGGACTGAAAACTTTCCTGCCTGTTATAGAATCTGCCACAAAGAGAAATAGAAGGGGGGGGAGAGGGGAGGTGGAGGAGCCCACGTGAGGAGGAGGGGGAGGAAGGTCGAGAAGAATGGGTGGAGAGAGTAGGATAGAACAATGGAGTCCGAGAGGAGATAACGTGACATTTCAGTGTGTTCAGGCATTTTCTTGGTCCGCCTTGGCCTCCTCACTTGCAGCCTCTTCTTGATGGGCACTTTCGCTAGATTTGGTTCCTTCTACGTCATCTGCAGAAAGAACAAACACAGATATAATAAGTGGATTTATATAATTTGGGGGGGGGGGTTAAGCATATACATTTTATCAAAGTAGAAGTTCCAGAGACCCCCCTTAAACAGGGCTGGGCAGCTGAAGGCCATCGGGCACCTGGACATGAAAGAGGGGGCTGAAAAGTACTTCACCTCTTTTCTCAGTTGGTCCCTGCTCACCCAGTCTTGCTGCCTCCTTGGCGGAGATGCAACAAAGCCCTCTTCCAAGGTGGCCACCAGTATACCTCCCAACTTTTTGAGATGAGAAAGAGGGGCACTTAAACCACGCCCCTGCCACACCCCTAATCACGCCCTAGTCACGCATACCATAAAGATTTCATAAGAAAAATATTTTGTTTTATCATTTAAACCACACTGGTCCTTTCTATCCTGGTTCATTTTCCTTTAATAGTAACATTTTAAAATTAGTAATATATCAATTTAAAGGATTGGAATAAAGTCAAATACATTTTTAGTAGAGACACCACCAGTCCTGCCCATTCTCTTGGAGCTCTTCTCCACTTGAGCCAGTGTGCATCACCAGGACACACGCCAGCACTGTGTTATGAGAATGCACCCAAATTCCTCTAGTTGCAGCATACAAGCCTGTTATAAAGCTTTAAATATCAAAGTAACTGTCCTTCTGTAAACCCCACATCCCTATAGAGCTTTTAGCCAGCAACAATAGAAAGCTTTTCAGAGGTCTCTGATCACAGACTGTGTGAAAAGAATACCTTGTGTATCAGCTTTTTGTAACAAAGCCAGGAAGCCAGAGCTGTACCATGTAGATAGGTTCCACATCTCTGTCACTATTCACAGATGACAGCGGCAGACAAGAACAGAGGCATATCTCCATGTGTTCCATCGCGGAGGTCTGATCTCTAAGTGTCCCACGCTACTTCCTGATAAACAGGAAATAGCATCAGAGGCTTAGAGAGAGGAACCTCCTGTGTGTTACGCATGGAGGTATGTCAGTGTCCCTGCCTGCCGCTGCTGCCACCCCTCCCCCCCCCTGCAGCTGCATGGCTTGCAGCCACTACTGTTATGCCTCTGTAGAAACACCTCCTATATCTATATATTGCTGAATCTTGGTATGTAGCCCCACCCTCCCATGATAAGCTTAGGCTGGTTAGCTATGCGGAATTCTCCTCCTAGAGCTTTTTGGGAGACCGAGTATATTTTGTACTGGCTCCGGAATTCTCAGAAACAAACATTCCACATAGCTGCACCTGACAGGACTAAAGTTGTCGGCACCTGTGATAAATTGCAGAATGTAACTCGGGGTGAGGAAAGATTTTACAATGAGCAAAAACTGACTAAATCATTTATAAATGAATATTGTAAAAAAAAATAATAATAATAATATGTATCAATAATCTATAATTGTAATTATCTTTATTTATTTATTAATAATAAATACACAAGCAATGCTATTCATTACAATATTTTCACTACAGTTCCTCTTTAAAATGTACCTGAACTCTTGCACAGGACAGGAGGAAAACAGAGAAATGCCCCCTGTATGTATTTGGAGAGTAGCCTGTCTAATTCCTCCCTCATCTGTGACTAATCACATGTGTAATTTGATCTCACAGCTGTGTCAGCTCAGGAATTGCCACTGCAGAGCAGCTAATTTGTAAACACAATGTGTTAACCCTATGCCTGCTTCCATGAAAGCAGGAAGTAGGCAAACTGTAGATTTATTGAATGATTTGTATCAGCTGTAACAAAGAAATGTTTTCCTGCAAAGGTTATTATGCTGTTGCTTATCTTTTAGAGCAGAGAGGAAGTTCTGAGTTTAGGTCCGCTTTAACATTGTCACAAGGAATTCTGCCGTGGGTTGGGTGATGGGATTTGCCCGAGGCCGTTTGTCACGTATGCAGGGCCGGATTTACCATAAGGCACTGTAGGCACGTGCCTATAGGCGCCTTATTGGTCAGAGGCGGCTCCCCGAATGTCCCCATATGTACAGGGAAAGTGCAGAGAGCAATGTGACTCATATGTAAACTTTAATGAACTGACTCTTATCAGCTCTGACAACTAATTACATCGAGAGGTCTCTCATTAGAGGCGCTGAACAAGTCAATTACCCCGCTTGTTTATGCTGCCATTATACTGTATATTTCCAATTGTTCAAACAAGCCTGAAAGCGGACCTCAACTCAGACCTTCCTGCCTGCTCTAAAAGATAAGCAACAGCATAATAATCTTCACACTGGTTAACTTACCGCACGCCACCGCAGCCTAATGAAAGTCTGTGGGGTAGTTCACAGTCCCCAGGTTGCGGTACCCTGCGTGGAAGTGCCCTAGCTAACATACTTCAATGCCTACATTACCACGCAGCTCCTGCGGCAATCTGCGTCGGGCCGGAAGCCATGTAAGTTCATGGTAACGCGCATAGTTTTTGAAAAACCCGCCACAATTATCTGCGTTGTGCATATCATCGATTCCCAGACAGGAAGTGAGCGTCACTACCTGCTTGGCCGGATGCCAGACAGGGGATACAGCATAGTAACGCGGTATTCACCGAAGGCCCATTTCTATGCAGTGTGAAGTCAGTCTTAGTTGTTACAACTGATACAAACCCTGTAATACATCTGCAGTATGTAGCAGGAAAAGAGGGTGCCGGCTGAGGGTGGACGTAAAGGGCGCCGCCATAGACTTTAATGCAATTATCGTTAACACGGCAAAAAAAGCAGAAAAAAGGGCGCCGTGAAAAATATTGTTAACATTAGAACATTACAGTTTTTGAAGTACGTTATCGTTTTAGAAGCTTGCACCGTTATAATTTGTGTTGTATTATTTTGTTTATATGTACAGATTTTACGTTATCAAAGATATTATCATTTCTATGTGTAAAAGGGTGTTTCTGCAGAGGGAGTGGTTAGGGTTAGGCACCACCAGGGGGAGTAGTTAGGGTTAGGCACCACCCAGGCAGCGGTTAGTTTTAGGCAAAACCGGGGGAGTGGTTAGGGTTAGGCACTACTGGGGAGGTTAGAGTTAGGCACCACCGAGTGGGTAGTTAGGGTTGGGCCCCACTGGGGAGTGGTTAGGGTTAGGTACCACCGGGGGGGGGGTAATTAGGGTTAGGCACCACCGGCGGGGTGGTTAGGGTTAGGCACCACCGGCGGGGTGGTTAGGGTTAGGCGCCACCAGGGGAGTGGTTAGGGTTAGGCACCACCGGGGAGGTTAGAGTTAGGCACCACCGAGTGGGTAGTTAGGGTTGGGCCCCACTGGGGAGTGGTTAGGGTTAGGTACCACCGGGGGGGGTAATTAGGGTTAGGCACCACCGGCGGGGTGGTTAGGGTTAGGCGCCACCAGGGGAGTGGTTAGGGTTAGGCACCACCGGGGAGGTTAGAGTTAGGCACCACCGAGTGGGTAGTTAGGGTTGGGCCCCACTGGGGAGTGGTTAGGGTTAGGTACCACCGGGGGGGTAATTAGGGTTAGGCACCACCGGCGGGGTGGTTAGGGTTAGGCGCCACCAGGGGAGTGGTTAGGGTTAGGCACCACCGGGGAGGTTAGAGTTAGGCACCACCGAGTGGGTAGTTAGGGTTGGGCCCCACTGGGGAGTGGTTAGGGTTAGGCACCACCAGGGGAGGGTTCTGTGTGAGGGTAGGGTTGGGTTAAGCTGTGTTGTTGAATTACGTAATAATTTCTAACGTTAATATCTTTGCGTTATTATTTCCCGTCTGTTTTAACAACGGTATTTATCTTTAACAAAGTTTAACAACGATGTTTATCATTATCGGATTTTGTTATTCACCTGCACCATTTCGTTATCAAGCCAAGCCCTTTTTACATGCACGCCTGCAGTGTGTCTACTTCCTGCTATCATGGAAGCAGACATAGGGTTAACATCCTGTGTTTACGAATTGAGCTGCTCTACCAAGGCAGCCAGCTGACACAGCTGTGAGATCAAATTACACTTGTGATTAGTCACAGATGAGGGTGTATTAGGCTGGCTAAACTCTCTAAGTACATACAGGGTGTATTTCTCTCTGTTTTCCTTCTGTCCTGTGCAAGAGTTCAGGTCCACTTGAAGTCTGTTTAGCACACTGCAGTGCTAGCTAATCAAAAGAAACATACTATTTGTCAAAAACAACCAAAGCTGACGTGGTTATAACTTTACAGCCCTTTTCCACTACAAATCACGATGATCCCATTCGCAAAAGCACTGCCATTCTGATTGCAATTTGCAGTGTATTTCAAACTCGATTTCCTGTGTGTTGCAGCTCGAATTTTTTGTGCAATCATATAAGGGGGCAGGGCTTCATGCCGCAAAGGTGAATCATGTGAAAATCACATTGGCCTCAATTCACTAAGATCATGCTGGAGATAATAAGGCAAGAGAAAACTTACCTCCACACAGTGAGAGAGTTATCTTATCTCTTCATTCCTTACGTTACCTCATCTGTAGTTAATTTACCTCCTCTGTAGTTATTTTCACACACAGTTAATGAACAGCCTGTCTTTAACTCTGGAGTTATTTTAAGGATTAAAGAGTTAACTTAAAGACAGAAGAGTTAACTTTAGGCTTGCCTGAGGTAAAATGTTTCCTGAATACTACATGCCTTATCACCATGGTAACAACTCTAGAAGAGTTAATAAAGACAGGAGATAAGCTTAATGAATTGAGGCCATTGTATCCTGCTTGCTATTCATTTTCGGGCGCTCTCATAGAGATGCAAATAATTTGCAGTCGATGCAGAATTATGCAAATTTAGGCCTCTTGCACACTGCAAGTGATTCCGATTCAGATTACGCTTTTTAGGGCCCTTTTCCACCAGCTGAATCGCAAAAACGCAAACCGCTAGCGATTTTACAATCGCTACGGTTTGCTTTTTAACATAGGAATCGCGGTAGGTCATTTCCACTACCGCGATTCGTTTTTGCCGGGAACGCGAACGCGCGGCGGAGCGATATTTGCCGCGATTTTGCTATGCAGTGCATAGCATAGCAAAATTGCGGCCGCGAACTTCGGGGAATCGCCGGTAATTGCGATTCAGCAATCGCTAGCGTTCAGCGTGAACGCTAGCGATTGCTAGTGGAAAAAGGCCCTATATCAGTTTTTACATCCGATTCAGATTCCGATTTGCAGTGTGCAGGGAGCAAACTGGAAATCGGAATCTGAATCGGATGTAAAAACTGATTAAAAAGCGGAATCTGAATCGGAATCACTTGCAGTGTGCAAGAGGCCTAATACAGCTTTGAAGATGAACCAATCAATTCCTGGTGAGGTAAAATTCGAGTGGTTCACTTTCAAATTTGCATCCAAAATTTACATCAACTATCCCTAATCATAACAGCATCAACTGGCGCCCAATTCACCAGGCGACGGCGCTATACGTAGTCTCCATTCGCCTTCCGCTTCATTTCATTACAGTTTGCTTTTCACCTGTCTGGATAAATGATCCCCACATTCTATATCCATTTTTGTTCTATGGTAGAAAAGGCTTTTATTTCGGGGAGGGAGAGTGACAATAATGGCTATTTTCCTCGCCGTATAATAATAAAGGTTTTCTCTCCGGAGAAGCGGAACCGCTTTATGGCGCAGCCTAAATTACAGCCCAGGGAGGGTAATTAGTTGAATGGCTAGACAGGTCCATTCACTCTATACAATAATTCCCATACACCTCCTCCTCGAGACGTTCGCTTTACAATGCCTCTGAAATCGCACTTCCTCCCGAAACGCGTCAGCCGCAAAATACTCCTGACAAGCCGTTTCTTTAGCTGCTCCCCGGGGGGCTGTCATAGTACTTACGTACGCGTTCAGGGGAGGCAGGCGGCTAAAATAGCCCCGGCGTTATAGAAGGGTGCGCTGTGGATCGCGCCGGTAACAATGTGAAAAACTCTCCGGGATATGAAGAGATCGGGAAAGAACACGATTAAAAGGCTGCTGCATTGTTGTAAAGGAAGTGGCAGGACATATTTTATAGAGGCGCAATTAAAAATGACCTTTCGTTTCCTGTCTGTAGCCGGTAACTTTCAAAAGAAAACTAAACGTTGCTTCTACCGTTCTGTTTCCATTTCTAAATATTCTCTGTTGCTGGAGGACTCTGTCCCTCCCCCATGTGGTATAAAGATTTGTGCACAAGTGCAATGCAGGAGCTGCAGCAGGATCTGCAATAGCAGTAGACCAGAGATTATACAATACCCTGATACACTCTGTGCTGCTGGAGGACTCTGCTCCTCCCTCTAACTCTCCTCTCCTGATATACTCTGTACTGCTGGAGGACTCTGCTCCTCCCTCTAACTCTCCTCTCCTGATATACTCTGTGCTGCTGGAGGACTCTGCTCCTTCTATCTCTCCTCTCCCGATATACTCTGTGCTGCTGGAGGACTCTGCTCCTTCCTGCATCTCTCCCCTCCTGATATACTCTGTACTGCTGGAGGGCTCTGCTCCTTCCTCTATCTCTCCTCTCCTGATATACTCTGTGCTGCTGGAGGACTCTGCTCCTTCCTGCATCTCTCCTCTCCTGATATACGCTGTGCTGCTGGAGGACTCTGCTACTTCCTCTAACTCTCCTCTCCTGATATACTCTGTGCTGCTGGAGGACTCTGCTCCTTCCTGCATCTCTCCTCTCCTGATATACTCTGTGCTGCTGGAGGACTCTGCTCCTTCCTGCATCTCTCCTCTCCTGATATACTCTGTGCTGCTGGAGGACTCTGCTCCTTCCTGCATCTCTCCTCTCCTGATATACTCTGTGCTGCTGGAGGACTCTGCTCCTTCCTGTATCTCTCCTCTCCTGATATACTCTGTGCTGCTGGAGGACTCTGCTCCTTCCTGCATCTCTCCTCTCCTGATATACTCTGTGCTGCTGGAGGACTCTGCTCCTTCCTGCATCTCTCCTCTCCTGATATACTCTGTGCTGCTGGAGGACTCTGCTCCTTCCTGCATCTCTCCTCTCCTGATATACTCTGTGCTGCTGGAGGGCTCTGCTCCTTCCTGTATCTCTCCTCTCCTGATATACGCTGTGCTGCTGAGGGGCTCTGCTCCTTCCTGCATCTCTCCTCTCCGGATATACGCTGTGCTGCTGAGGGGCTCTGCTCCTTCCTGCATCTCTCCTCTCCGGATATACTCTGTGCTGCTGGAGGACTCTGCTCCTTCCTCTAACTCTTCTCTCCTGATATACTCTGTGCTGCTGGAGGACTCTGCTCCTTCCTCTAACTCTCCTCTCCTGATATACTCTGTGCTGCTGGAGGACTCTGCTCCTTCCTGCATCTCTCCTCTCCTGATATACTCTGTGCTGCTGGAGGACTCTGCTCCTTCCTGCATCTCTCCTCTCCTGATATACTCTGTGCTGCTGGAGGATTCTGCTCCTTCCTGCATCTCTCCTCTCCTGATATACTCTGTGCTGCTGGAGGGCTCTGCTCCTTCCTGTATTTCTCCTCTCCTGATATACGCTGTGCTGCTGAGAGGCTCTGCTCCTTCCTGCATCTCTCCTCTCCTGATATACTCTGTGCTGCTGGAGGACTCTGCTCCTTCCTCTATCTAACTCTCCTCTCCTGATATACTCTGTGCTGCTGGAGGACTCTGCTCCTTCCTCTATCTCTCCTCTCCTGATATACTCTGTGCTGCTGGAGGACTCTGCTCACCTCCCTATCTAACTCTCCTCCCCTGATATACTCTGTGCTGCTGGAGGACTCTGCTCCTCCATCTATCTAACTCTCCTCTCCTGATATACTCTGTGCTGCTGGAGGACTCTGCTCCTTCCTGCATCTCTCATCTCCTGATATACTCTGTGCTGCTGGAGGAATCTGCTCCTCTCCCTATCTAACTCTCCTCCCCTGATATACTCTGTGCTGCTGGAGGACTCTGTTCCTTCCTCTATCTAACTCTCCTCCCCTGATATACTCTGTGCTGCTGGAGGACTCTGCTCCTCTCCCTATCTAACTCTCCTCCCCTGATATACTCTGTGCTGCTGGAGGACTCTGCTCCTTCCTCTATCTAACTCTCCTCTCCCGATATACTCTGTGCTGCTGGAGGACTCTGCTCCTCCCTCTATCTAACTCTCCTCTTCTGATATACTCTGTGCTGCTGGAGGACTCTGCTCCTCTCCCTATCTAACTCTCCTCTCCCGATATACTCTGTGCTGCTGGAGGACTCTGCTCCTTCCTCTATCTAACTCTCCTCTCCCGATATACTCTGTGCTGCTGGAGGACTCTGCTCCTTCCTCTATCTAACTCTCCTCTCCTGATATACTCTGTGCTGCTGGAGGACTCTGCTCCTCTCCCTATCTAACTCTCCTCTCCCGATATACTCTGTGCTGCTGGAGGACTCTGCTCCTTCCTCTATCTAACTCTCCTCTCCTGATATACTCTGTGCTGCTGGAGGACTCTGCTCCTCTCCCTATCTAACTCTCCTCCCCTGATATACTCTGTGCTGCTGGAGGACTCTGCTCCTCTCCCTATCTAACTCTCCTCCCCTGATATACTCTGTGCTGCTGGAGGACTCTGCTCCTTCCTCTATCTAACTCTCCTCTCCCGATATACTCTGTGCTGCTGGAGGACTCTGCTCCTCTCCCTATCTAACTCTCCTCCCCTGATATACTCTGTGCTGCTGGAGGACTCTGCTCCTCTCCCTATCTAACTCTCCTCCCCTGATATACTCTGTGCTGCTGGAGGACTCTGCTCCTTCCTCTATCTAACTCTCCTCTCCCGATATACTCTGTGCTGCTGGAGGACTCTGCTCCTTGCTCTATCTAACCCTCCTCTCCTGATATACTCTGTGCTGCTGGA
Source organism: Hyperolius riggenbachi (assembly GCF_040937935.1). Lineage (NCBI taxonomy): Eukaryota > Metazoa > Chordata > Amphibia > Anura > Hyperoliidae > Hyperolius > Hyperolius riggenbachi. The sequence continues at coordinate 555,501,051 of NC_090647.1, forward strand.
GAACTCTGCTCCTTCCTCTATCTCTCCTCTCCTCTACTGGAGACCCGTGTCATGTGCAATACAGATGTGGCTTATGTAAGATCTTGTAATCCAGAGACGGAATGAGTTGACAGATCTGATCTTTGCAGCTGACAGGGATATTTCCCTCTGCTTGTTCCGGGGCTCTCTACCCCCCATGGGACAGCTGTGTGACTGGTGAGAGCGCCAGGCACCGAGGGCTGTGAATAGACAGGCATGACGGCAGCAGAGACCCGCAGAGCTCGTGTGTCTAGACAACAGCTTCCTGGTTGCCGTGGAAAAACGCCACCCTGGATGCATGGAGAGGGCCTAATGGCCTCCCAAGAGCCTCGGGAAAGGTGAAAGCTGAGTACAGATGCAGAGACCCCGACCCCGGCCCCCCTCATCCTGCTCTCCCCACTGATCCCGCCACAGCCAGAGGAACAGGGAGACTAAAATTGAATACTCACCTAAAAATGCAGGAAGATGGATCACCGGTGCTGGGTCTACCATAAGGCAGGGTAGGCACGTGCCTACAGGCGTCTGATGATGGAAAGGTGTCTCTCTCCCCTCCCCAAGCACCTCCCTCCCTCCTTCCCTAGGCAGAGCACTGATGAGAGTATAAATGAGAGGTTACTCTACCTGCTCTTGGCAATTCACTGGCGAGATCTCCCTTCAGTCAGGGGCACCTATGGAGGTTCTTCTAGCTATCTTATACTTGGGGGAACCTCTGGCTCATATGTATGTAATCCGCGCCAGGAGACTTGGGCGCAGGATACAGCCGGTATATGGCTTATCCTGCTCCTGCACAAGTTCCCGGCGTCGTTAAATACTATTCCCCCTCCAGGTCCATGTGGAATGGTGGGGAATTATGCAATTCGGCTTCCAGCTATTGCTGGCGTCCGAATTATAGTGTTTTAAAAGTAATTTCAGCTCCGTCTTCTGACGGCGCCGAAGTTACTCAGTGTGCACCTCTATACCTGTAATTCCTATTACGGCCTATGGTGGCGCCTGCTGCGCCCAAGTCTCCTGTGCCGAAAACAACTGCTCCACCTCTAGCTACTTAGTAGTAGGTAGCCAGAAGTACCCTAAATATTAAGGGGCACCTATGACGGGTAAGGGAGAAGTGACAGCTTGGACAGCCAGCACACTTGCGGTGCAGTTTGGCGGGGGGTTTGTAGGTTCATGGAGGGCGGAGTCTAAGGTGCCAGGACATCTCTGCCTATAGGCTCCTGTGTTGTAAATTCCGGGCCTGTGGTTCACAGTGACGTCTTCCGACAAGCAGCGTTCCCCGATCCATCTTCCTGCTGATGGGCACATGCTACGGCACATGAACGAGAGTTCAACCGATTGCGGCACTGTGCGCGGCAGTCGTCGGGGATCGTAAAGATCCCATCTGCCATGACGATAATTATTATTGCAGCGCATCGCCAAAAATTATTAATGCAATCACTTTTACCCACGTCACGAGATCACGGAAACAATCGCTCATAGCTCCAAAAAAAAAAAAAAATCACTGAAGGAAGGAGAACAGGTGGGCCTCAGGACGGCTCACCAAACATGCCTGCTCCCCCCGTTTCTCATATAGACTTCGGCTCTGGCATCCTTTAAAATCTTAGCCGAAAACTCCATAATGCGGCTGCACACAAATTAGAGAGGTTTTTATCCTTCTTTACTGAAACCCATAAAAACAATTAGGTTCCCACTGGAGCCAGACCTCCAAAATAGGGCCAGCGCTACCATAGTGACAACTGCCTCAGGACTCCTATCTGTATGGAGAATACAGAGGATGCTATCGAGCAGTGCTCCCAGAATGAGGCACCCATGGCACATGCCCTACCTGCACCCCTGCAGATACGCCTTTGCTTTGTTTCTAACGTCTTTGCCTCTAACTCTTTTTTGGCAGCAAAGTGTGAGGGTCTCTTTCTCAGCATAAAGTAGATTACCTGACCTCACCTACCTCCTCTCCATGCTGCAATACATGAACTATGTGCGAGAAGGAATGCAACTATATGTATCCCTTCCCACACCCTCCCCAGTGTGTTTATAAAAGCCATTACCCATAATGATCTCACTTTAGGTATACTTTAAGCCGTAGGATCACAATTTGCAATTCCCCTGCTTAATAAAATCACCCTCTAAGAATTTGTTAAAACACCACTACTGGGATCAGAATGTATCTAACAGGTCAAATGGTTACTATTTTATGGTTAAAAAAGGAAGGTATTTTTAAAGGACAACTGTAGTGAGAAGGATATGGAGGCCGCCATATTTATTTCCTTTTATACTATACCAGTTGCCTGGCTGCCCTGCTGATCCTCTGCCTCTAATACTATTAGCCATAGCCCCTGAACAAGCATGCAGCAGATCAGGTGTTTCTGACATTATTGTAAGGTCTGACAAGATCTGACAAAATCAAGCTACATGCTTGTTTCTGGTGTGATTCAGACGCCACTGCAGCCAAATCGATCAGCAGGGCAGCCAGGCAACTTGTATCGTTTAAAAGAAAATAAATATGGCAGCCTCCATATCTCTCTCATTTCAGTTGTCCTTTAATTTTGACACATACGCACAATTTACTTTGTATTGGAGGAAAAGGTAGGGGATATACAGATCATTCTGACAACTCTTCATATGCTTTATACAACTTTGGCCAAGTAAGTTTGTCTTTTCCACTCATAAAAGTAATTTTGTCCAGAGCTGGTTTCCAATCTTCTCTGAAGGGCTCTGAAGAAAATTAGAGGCTTCTGATCTGCACAGTATTTCGAGAGACACGGTTCTGGAGAACTGAGGACTTTCAAGATGAAATTGTATAGGATGAAGAGAGATGAGCGAGCGAAGTGACAGCGACAGGGAACAAAGGAACTGATTTCTGAAGACGTCATCTGTGACGTCCGGAGGTCAGAAAGTGTGCTGTGCGAGAAGGAGGAGGAATGTACGAACCCCACCATGCTGGAGAGAGATGAGTCACCAGTCAATGCATGCAAGGAAGACGTGAGGCCTGTACAGTGCGGGCAGATGGGATCTGTATGAAGGTAGCACAAGGAAATCTCAGCTCAGCAGCAACCAGTGGAGAAAGGCTTCACTTGCACATCACCATGTGACAGCAGTAGCAAGATCATCTCACTCAGCCGAAACAACTAGAACACTACAGTGGAGTAGAGTAGCACAACAGCACATAACACCGAACAAGCTCATTAACAAAAAGCACAGTGCCATCTTGTGGTGATTTAGCATAAAAATGCAATTTAAGCATGATAGCTGTCTGTATATTCCAACAAAATATTTAAATCAAAGCACATTCAAGGCTTCACGCCTTCCAAATGGGGTGATAGGCTGTAGGACTAGGTTATTGGAATGTTACTTTTCAATCTCAACATAAAGTCCGGTAAAGCCTGGACTCCAAAATAAATACAAATTGTGCCTTTAAAGGGACTCAGAGATGAGTCAAGTGGTTGTTACGAGGGGCTTCCTCCAGCCCCATAAGCACGGATGTGTCCCACGCCGTCCTCCTGAGTGCCTCCGTTAAGCCGCAATCTTCTTCGGTATTTGGCTCAGTGACGTCAGCAGGGGGCCTTCTGCACATGCGCATGTGCGCAAGCGCAGAAGGCCCCCGGCTGACGTCACACAGTCAGACTGAGCCATGTTCCCGGGGTTGATTGGGGCTGAATGGAGGATTCCGTGAGGACTGCGGGAGGCCGCGAGGGGCCCATCCATGGTTATGGGGCTGGGAGGAAGCCCCTCGTAACAATCACTTGACTCATCTCTGAGTCCCTTTAAAGGCAGGTAAGTAAAAAAAAACAGCCACTTGACTCATCTCTGAGTCTAGTTAACCACTTGAGGACTGCGGTGTTAACCCCCCGTAGTGACCAGGCCATTTTTACTTAATTGGGCCACTGCAGCTTTAAGGCAAAGCTGCAGGCCCGTACAACTCAGCTCACCAGTGATTCCCCCCTCCTTTTCTCCCCACCAACAGAGCTCTCTGTTGGTGGGGTCTGATCGCCCCCACATTGTTTGTTTTTATTTTTATAAACATTTATGTATTTTATTTTTAAATAAATTTTACTTTTTTTTTTTACTTTCCCTCCCTCCCTCTCTCCTGCCGGCCAATCACGCGATCGGCTGTCATAGGCTTCTGCCTATGAGAGCCGATCGCTCTCTTGTCCTCCAGGGCAACAGCTGTGTCACACGGCTGTCCCCAGTACAGCGCTGCTGCTGATCACAGCGCTGTACAAAGCAGTTAGACGGCGAAATCGCCATCTAATAGTCTCCCGAGCGGCGATCGCCGCATGGAGACTGAAGGCGGGGCGGAGCTCCGCCCCCGAGCAGGAGATGCGCGCTCGCGCGCGCGCACACTATCTCCTGCTAGCCCCATAGAAGACAGTTCACGCCAATGGGCGTGGAGTGGTCCTGGGGCTGCCGCACTGCTCACGCCAATTGGCGTGGAGCAGTCGGCAAGTGGTTAAAGCACACCTGAACTGAAAGGTATGTGGACGCTGCCATATTTATTTCCTGTTAAACAATACCAGTTGCCTGGCTGCCCTGCTGATCTTTTTGGCTGCAGTAGTGTCTGAATCACACACCTGAAACAAGCATGCAGCTAATCCAGTCAGCAGTCACACTTCAGTCTTAAACATAAATTGTTTAGGGTCTATAGCTAAGGCCAGAAACCCACTAGGAGCGATTTCTAAGCGCTAGTGATTTGAGAAAGCTCTTGCTAATGCAATGCTATGGGGGATTTTTATAAAATCACATCCCCCAAATGGGATCACACCCATAGCATTACATTAGTAAGAGTTTTCAAATCGCAAAACGCTCATAAAATCGCTCCTAGTGGGTTTCTGGCCTAAGCATCGCTGGGTCCCCGGTTCGAATCCCAGCCAGGTCAACATCTGCAAGGAGTTTGTATGTTCTCCCCGTGTCTGCGTGGGTTTCCTTTGGGCACTCAGGTTTCCTCCCACATCCCAAAAACATACAGATAAGTTAATTGGCTTCCCCCCTAAAATTGTCCCTAGACTACAATACATGTACTACACGATACAGACATAACTATGGTAGGGACTAGATTGTGAGTAGAGTTGGGCCGAACGGTTCGCCGGCGAACGGTTCCTGGCGAATTTCGGTGGTTCGCGTTCGCCTCCCGCAGGCGAACGTTTGCGGAAGTTCGCTTCGCCCAGTTCGCATCAAAAAACAAAATTTTTACCCTCCATTTCACTGTCAGCAGACATGTTATGGTCAAACACACTGCTTGAGGACCCGCCCACCCTCCCTTCAAGCTAGGTCCTTTATACCATTTGACTCAGTTGTCTGCCTACACTAATTAGTTATGGGACAGCTGCTACACTCTCTGCTAGTGAGATTTTAATTGGCCTCCCTCCTCCCACCTCCCACCTCCCACCTCCCTCCAACCCTCCTCCCTCCTCCCTCCTCCCTCCTCCCTCCAACCCTTCAACCCTTCAACCTATTCCCTCCTCCCTCCGGGAGGAGGGTGTCTTCTGGCAGGGAATTATACTTTTTTAAAAGCCAGTATATATCATACCATAGCTGGGAATCGAACCCAGATCACACTGCATGGTGGACACGTCAGTGCATCACCCTAAGCACTGTACCACTACAGTAGTAAGTGAAGCTACCGTAAAATGTACCATTAATGCTCAATGCAATAGAACCATTAGGTTGCTTAAAGGAGAACTGTAGTGAGAGGTATATGGAGGCTGCCATATTGATTTCCTTTTAAGCTATACCAGTTGCCTGGCAGCCCTGCTGATCTATTTGGCTGCAGTAATAATAATAATTATAATCCAAACATTTGTATAGCGCTTTTCTCCTGTCAGACTCAAAGCGCTCAAGAGCTGCAGCCACAGGGACGCACTCAAGAGGCCACCCTGCAGTGTTAGGGAGTCTTGCTTTGAACTCCTTACTGAATAGGTACTTGACCTAGCCAGGATTCGAACCCTGGTCTCCCATGTCAAAGGCAGAACCCTTAACCAGTACACTATCCAGCCACTGTCGTGTGAATCCCACCAGAAACAAGCATGCAGCTAATCTTGTCAGATCTTACAAAAATGTCAAACACCAGATCTGCTGCATGCTTGTTCAGGGTCTAGGGCTAAAAGTATTGGAGGCAGAGGATCTGCAGGATAGCCAGGTAACTGGTATTGCTTAAAAGGAAATCAATATGGTAGCCTCCATATACCTTTCACTACAGTTCTCCTTTAAAGGGAACCTTAACTGAGAGTGATATGGCTGTTTCCTGTAAACAATACCAGTTGCCTGGCAGTCCAGCTGATCTTTGTGACTGCAATAGTGGCTGAATCACACCCTGAAACAAGCATGCAGCTAATCCAGTCTGACTTCAGTCAGAGCACCTGATCTGCATGCTTGTTCAGGGGCTGTGGCTAAAAGTATTAGAGACACAGGATCAGCAGGCGATTCAGGCAACTGGTATTATTTTAAAAGGAAAAATCCATATCCTTCTCCGTTTAGGTTCCCTTTAAGGATTTGTAGCATAAAAGCCAACTCACATTGGCTGGGATTCGAACCTGGGTCTCACTGTATGGTGGACAAGCACACTATCCACTATACCAACTGAAGCTGGCCTGAAATTGCTGGCCTGAAATTGCTGGCCTGAAATTGCTGGCCTGAAAACAAGCTGCATCACACCCTGAAACAAGCATGCAGCTTGTTTTCAGGCCAGCAATTTCAGGCCAGCATTTTCAGGCCAGCATTTTCAGGCCAGCATTTTCAGGCCAGCATTTTCAGGCCAGCATTTTCAGGCCAGCTTCAGTTGGTATAGTGGATAGTGTGCTTGTCCACCATACAGAGAGACCCAGGTTTGAATCCCAGCCAATGTGAGTTGGCTTTTATGCTACAAATCCTTAAAGGGAACCTAAACGGAGAAGGATATGGATTTTTCCTTTTAAAATAATACCAGTTGCCTGAATCGCCTGCTGATCCTGTGTCTCTAATACTTTTAGCCACAGCCCCTGAACAAGCATGCAGATCAGGTGCTCTGACTGAAGTCAGACTGGATTAGCTGCATGCTTGTTTCAGGGTGTGATTCAGCCACTATTGCAGTCACAAAGATCAGCTGGACTGCCAGGCAACTGGTATTGTTTACAGGAAACAGCCATATCACTCTCAGTTAAGGTTCCCTTTAAAGGAGAACTGTAGTGAAAGGTATATGGAGGCTACCATATTGATTTCCTTTTAAGCAATACCAGTTACCTGGCTATCCTGCAGATCCTCTGCCTCCAATACTTTTAGCCCTAGACCCTGAACAAGCATGCAGCAGATCTGGTGTTTGACATTTTTGTAAGATCTGACAAGATTAGCTGCATGCTTGTTTCTGGTGGGATTCACACGACAGTGGCTGGATAGTGTACTGGTTAAGGGTTCTGCCTTTGACATGGGAGACCAGGGTTCGAATCCTGGCTAGGTCAAGTACCTATTCAGTAAGGAGTTCAAAGCAAGACTCCCTAACACTGCAGGGTGGCCTCTTGAGTGCGTCCCTGTGGCTGCAGCTCTTGAGCGCTTTGAGTCTGACAGGAGAAAAGCGCTATACAAATGTTTGGATTATAATTATTATTATTACTGCAGCCAAATAGATCAGCAGGGCTGCCAGGCAACTGGTATAGCTTAAAAGGAAATCAATATGGCAGCCTCCATATACCTCTCACTACAGTTCTCCTTTAAGCAACCTAATGGTTCTATTGCATTGAGCATTAATGGTACATTTTACGGTAGCTTCACTTACTACTGTAGTGGTACAGTGCTTAGGGTGATGCACTGACGTGTCCACCATGCAGTGTGATCTGGGTTCGATTCCCAGCTATGGTATGATATATACTGGCTTTTAAAAAAGTATAATTCCCTGCCAGAAGACACCCTCCTCCCGGAGGGAGGAGGGGAATAGGTTGAAGGGTTGGAGGGAGGAGGGAGGAGGGAGGAGGGAGGAGGGAGGAGGGAGGAGGGAGGAGGGAGGTGGGAGGAGGGAGGTGGGAGGTGGGAGGAGGGAGGTGGGAGGTGGGAGGAGGGAGGAGGGAGGTGGGAGGGTGGGAGGAGGGAGGTGGGAGGTGGGAGGTGGGAGGAGGGGAGGAGGGAGGAGGGAGGAGGGGAGGAGGGAGGAGGGAGGAGGGAGGAGGGAGGAGGGAGGAGGGAGGTGGGAGGTGGGAGGAGGGGAGGTGGGAGGAGGGAGGTGGGAGGTGGGAGGTGGGAGGAGGGAGGAGGGAGGAGGGAGGAGGGAGGAGGGAGGTGGGAGGTGGGGAGGGTGGGAGGTGGGAGGTGGGAGGTGGGAGGTGGGAGGAGGGAGGAGGGAGGTGGGAGGTGGGAGGAGGGAGGAGGGAGGTGGGAGAGTAAAAACTCCCTAGCAGAGTGTGTAGCAGCTGTTCCATAACTAATTAGTGTAGGTAGGCAAATGGTATAAAGGACCTTGCTTGGAGGAGGGGAGGAGGGAGGAGGGAGGTGGGAGAGTAAAAACTCCCTAGCAGAGTGTGTAGCAGCTGTTCCATAACTAATTAGTGTAGGTAGGCAAATGGTATAAAGGACCTTGCTTGGAGGAGGGGAGGGTGGGTCCTCGAGCAGTGAAGTGTATTTCACTCAATTAGGTGTGACTCCAGGCATTAGAGCTTTTGAAACATGTTTTCTATCATTTTTGCAGTGTATAGAATTTTTTAAAACTTTGAAAGTTCGCCTCCCCATTGAAGTCTATTGCGGTTCGCGAACTTTTTCGCGAACCGAACCTTTCGCGGAGGTTCGCGAACAGGGGTTCGCGAACCGAAAATCGGAGGTTCGGCCCAACTCTAATTGTGAGCTCCTCCGAGAGACAGTTAGTGACAAGACAATATACTCTGTACAGCGCTGCGGAAGATGTTGGCGCTATATAAATACTAAATAATAACAATAATAATAATAATAAGAGTATTACAGAGGCTCAGCAGGACAGCCAGACAATCTGCATTGTTTAAAAATAAATAAATATGTCAGCCTCCTTATCCCTCTCACTTGAGGTGTACATTAATTCCACAGGAACTTAAAAAACAAAGTGACAACAATTGTTGGGGTCATGCAGGTTTCCCTTTGTCAAGGTAGACAAACATCAGAATGAACAACACCAGTGAAAAGTGAAGTATAGAAAGGATACAAGACAATCAATTAGCCTAATTACACAACCAATTAGCAAATCAATAAAGGATGAATTGCAGAGCTCTGAGGCTCTATAAATAGTAAATAATAAAAGGTGTCCTGATCTCCTGGAGAGAAAAGAATCAATCAAAGATAACAAAGAGGAGTGCATACAATATAGCTTTACAAAACAGATGCTGCCACTGCTGGAAAAAGTTTAACTCTCAATAGAGGGGGCGTGGCAGAATGGGTGTGGCTTTATGCAGTGTTGCAAACCCATGGACTGAAACATGCTGGGCTGCCATTGGGGCGGAGCCCTAGCCACAAAGTTGGGTGCGCCACACGTCATATTCAACCAGTGGCGGCTCCAGGAATTTTTTTTAGGGGGTGCTATGCAGGTGCTGGACCAATTTCCGGGGGAGCTGACGACCTGCGCCGCGGCAAAAAATGGGTGTGGCTACAACCGCGACGAAAAATGGGCGTGGTCATGACCGGATGAGGGCGGGGCTAACTGTAATTTAAAGTGAACCCAGGGTGAGAGTGATATGGTGGCTGCCATATTTATTTCCTTTTAAACAATTTTAGTTGCCTGGCAGCCCTGCTGATCTATTTGGCTGTAGTAGTGAACTGAATTACACCAGAAACAAGCATGCAGCTAATCTTGTCAGTTCTGACAATATTGTCAGAAACCCCTGACCTGCTGCATGCTTGTTCAGGGTCTATGGTTGAAAGAATTAGAGGCAGAGGACCAACACGGCAGCCAGGCAGCTGGTATTACTTAAAAGGAGATAAATATGGCAGCCTCAATATTATTCTCGCCTCGGGTTCCCTTTAAAAGTACAACGCAAAGACAGAGGGCCCACGTTTTGGTGACCCTTTTCCCAGAAAATTCACATAATTGTGCAGGTGTTCTCAGGAAAATACACGTAATGTGAGCAGATTTTAACAAAAAACACGTCCAATGACCCCAATATGCACAATCGTTATCAGATATGGCTCCAATATGCACAATCGGTAGCAGATATGACCCCAATATGCACAATCGTTATCAGATATGGCCCCAATATGCACAATTGTTATCAGATATGGCCCCAATATGCACAATCGTTATCAGATATGGCCCCAATATGCACAATCGTTATCAGATATGGCCCCAATATGCACAATCGTTATCAGATATGGCCCCAATATGCACAATCGTTATCAGATATGGCCCCAATATGCACAATCGGTAGCAGATATGGCCCCAATATGCACAATCGGTAGCAGATATGACCCCAATATGCACAATCGGTAGCAGATATGACCCCAATATGCACAATCGTTAGCAGATATGACCCCAATATGCACAATCGTTATCAGATATGGCCCCAATATGCACAATCGTTATCAGATATGGCCCCAATATGCACAATCGTTATCAGATATGGCCCCAATATGCACAATCGTTATCAGATATGGCCCCAATATGCACAATCGTTATCAGATATGGCCCCAATATGCACAATCGGTAGCAGATATGGTCCCAATATGCACAATCGGTAGCAGATATGGCCCCAATATGCACAATCGGTAGCAGATATGGCCCCAATATGCACAATCGGTAGCAGATATGGCCCCAATATGCACAATCGGTAGCAGATATGGCCCCAATATGCACAATCGGTAGCAGATATGGCACCAATATGCACAATCGGTAGCAGATATGACTCCAATATGCACAATCAGTAGCAGATATTATTATTATTATTATGTATTTATATAGCGCCGACATATTACGCAGCGCTGTACAGTATATATATATATATATATATATATATATCTTGTCACTAACTGTCCCTCAAAGGAGCTCACAATCTAATCCCTACCATTGCCATATGTCTATATTATGAAGTGTAAGTACTGAAGTCTAGGGCCAATTTTAGAGGGAGCCAATTAACTTATCTGTATGTTTTTGGAATGTGGGAGGAAACCAGAGTGCCCGGAGGAAACCCACGCAGACACGGAGAGAACATACAAACTCTTTGCAGATAGTGCCCTGGCTGGGATTCGAACCAGGGACCCAGCGCTGCAAGGCGAGAGAGCTAACCACTACGCCACCGTGCTGCCCAATGACTCCAATATGCACAATCGGTAGCAGATATGACTCCAATATGCACAATCGGTAGCAGATATGACCCCAATATGCACAATCGGTAGCAGATATGACCCCAATATGCACAATCGGTAGCAGATATGACCCCAATATGCACAATCGGTAGCAGAAATGACCCCAATATGCACAATCGGTAGCAGAAATGACCCCAATATGCACAATCGGTAGCAGAAATGACCCCAATATGCACAATCGGTAGCAGAAATGACCCCAATATGCACAATCGGTAGCAGAAATGACCCCAATATGCACAATCGGTAGCAGAAATGACCCCAATATGCACAATCGGTAGCAGATATGACCCCAATATGCACAATCCGTAGCAGAAATGACCCCAATATGCACAATCCGTAGCAGATATGACCCCAATATGCACAATCCGTAGCAGATATGACCCCAATATGCACAATCCGTAGCAGATATGACCCCAATATGCACAATCCGTAGCAGATATGACCCCAATATGCACAATCACCTGAAAAAGAAAAGAAAAACCCATTTACTCACATACAGCCAGAAGACCTTCTTTCCCGACCTCCTGTCCCGACCTCCTTGTGGCGCGCAGCGCCCGTGCGCCCACGATCCTCTTCCTTCCCGACGAGACTTCCTGCCTGCATACTGAGAGCAGGGCTACGGGAAAATGGCCGCCCGAAGTCTGCAGAACAGGGCTCCGGGCGGCCATCTTACCGTAGCCCTGCCTGCTGCTCCGTGCTGCCGCTGTGTGAACTGACTTGGCGTCTTTTAGACGCCTGAAGTCAGTTCACTCCAGGGGGTGCTTTGGGGGTGCTTGGACAATTCTAGGGGGTGCTCGAGCACCCCCAAGCACCCCCCTGGTGCCGCCCCTGTATTCAACCACTCCCTTCATTCCTTCTCATAGGGATTGTCATCTTCATTTTTTTTCATTTATTACATTTGTAAAGCACCAATTTATCACGCAGCACTGAACAATAAATAGGGTTACGAATAACAAAACAGAACACCTGAATATATGAATACAAATATTCATGAGAACGTTTAGGTAGGACATACCTCCCAACTTTTTGACATGAGAAAGAGGGACACTTAAGCCACACCCCTGCCACACCCCTGACCACACCCCGGCCACAACCCTAGTCACGCATACCATACAGATTTCATAAGAAAAATATGTTGTTTTATAACTTAAACCACACTGGTCCTTTCTATCCTGGTTCATTTTCCTTCATGTTAACATTTGAAAATTAGTAATATATCAATTTAAAGGATCAGAATAAAGTTTAGAGTCAAACACATTTTTTGTAGAGAAATATATATATTTACATAGAAAGAGGGACAGGGCTCCCAAAGAGGGACTGTCCCTCCAAAAGAGGAACAGTTGGGAGCTATGAGGTAGGAGGCTAGGCTCATGAAGTCAATGGAGTGGTAATCACGTCCAGGCAGTTTAGTCATGGGGGCTTAATGTCAGGCATTGTGGGGTGCCAGGTCTGTTGAGGTTAGGTGTCAGTTTTTGTTTTAAGATTAGTAATTGGTGGGTGGAGGGTCGGTTAGGGATCGAAGGGGGGCTGATTTGGGTTAGGTATTGGAAGGGGGGTGGTTAGGGTTAGGCCTCAGAGGGGGGTGGTTAGGATTAGGTGTCGACATGGCCGGATTTCAGGCAAGGCCACAGGCCATGGCCTAGGGCACCAGGAGGCAAGGGGCGGGATGCAGGATGGCACAGTCCTGCAATCAAGCTGCCAAACGTGAACTGCAGCAGTCGGGCAAGTGTCTGTGGGCAGCTTATTGTCTGTGACCTGAGCTGTCACTCATCACCGTCAGCTGCTCTTCAAGTCCAAACTCCACCCTCCACCCAGCTCCATCCTATCAGAGCAGAAAAAACATAGATTTGGTCCTTAATGGAATAAAAATTATAACCATCATTTCAGATGTAATCGGTCCACAAAAGCAGATTGATAAAATGATTGACAAATTGGTCGTTTGTAGTCGATTGGCACCATCAACACTGTCCAATCCTTTCAATCGGTTCAGTAAAATTGCATTGTTAATAAGAATCTTTAAATACACTGATTACTGGGACCAAAAAATTGTGTGTATGTGTGGTAGGTGGTTTGTTGTTTGTCAGGGGTGGCTGCTGATAGTGGTCTTGGGTGGTAAATAGTACATGTCCGGCCCAGGGCGTCGGTAGATGGAGAGCTCTGAAATAATAGGAATAGGGTTAAGTTTAGCTGTAGTCAAATATCCGGTATTAGTACTGCAATATATTAGAATATCTGCAAATTTACCAATATTCTACTAGCAACTCTTTCCGGTGTCCGAATTTCTGGGGGCCTTTTTTTAGCATTTACGCCAATCACACATCTGTGTGTGGCAAATGGCAATGGTTAGCTTGCCCATATTCACTCTGCGAATCTGCCTGAGCTTAGACCGCCATGCCCGTGCTTAAAGAGGAACTGTCGCAAAAAATCTTAAAATTTAAAACACATACAAATAAGAAATGCATTTCTCCCAGAGTAAAATGAGCCATAAATTACTTTTCTCCTATGTTGCTGTCACTTACAGTAAGTATTAGACATCTGACATTACTGACAGGTTTTGAACTATTGCATCTCTTCATGGATGATTCTCAGCATGGCCTTTATTCTTTATAAAGGCATTCCCTGAAAAGATTTATACAAAGATGCTGGCCAGCCTCCCTGCTTGCCGCACGCTTTTTTGGCAGTTGGGACACAGCAACTGCCATTCACTAAGTGCTTTTAAAAATAAAGAAAACCCTGAGAACCCCCCATGAGAAGATGGGCTAGTCCAAAATCTGTCAGTAATGTCAGATTTCTACTACCTAGTGTAAGTGACAGCAACATAGGAGAAAAGTAATTTATGGCTCATTTTACTCTGGAAGAAACACACTTCTTATCTGTATATGTTTACACGTATTTTAAATTTTAAGAATTTAGTGACAGAGGTCCTTTAAGTGCGCGAGCGCATCAATGTATAGATGGAGAGAGGATACGCGGTAGTCGGTCGCTGTGGGAGGTAATCGGACCCAGTGGCCATCAGCAGGTCAATAACACCTCCACCGATGTGGTCATAATTGAACAGCGCTACACGGGATAACGACTTGGTGTACGTAACTGGAAAAAGAGTAAAACGTTTGCAGTTATGAGGATTGATTGCTGAAATGCTGTCAATACCACAGAGGTGTTAATCACAGTAAGTGGATAACGGCTGGACAAGAGAATCAGTTTGGGCATCTCTCTCTTGGAGATCCGATAACTTCTGTGGTGTCTCCGGGATCAATAGATGACCTGATATCAGGCCCTGCGGGAGAAGGGGAAGGAAATGGAACAGGAAGGCAAAAAGATGAATAAACTTCTCATTAGCCTGAAAGCAGGGCTGGATTTATGGCAAGGTCGCAAAGGCTCGGGTCTTCGGGGGTTGCAGTCGAGGGGGAGGCACCTAAACATGAGATAGAGGCTGCTACATATGATAGAGCAGGCAGAAAATGGGAAGCAGCACATGGAAAAGGGAAACTGATGCCCAAGGGAGCTATTTATGAAAGAGGGCGGTACAGTACATGGATGATACACATGGAAGAGGGGGCTGCACATGGAATGGGAGGGGCTGCTGTACATGGATGATACACATGGAAGAGGGGGCTGCACGTGGAATGGGAGGGGGGTGCTGTACATGGTTGATACACATGTAAGAGGGGGCTGCACATGGAATGGGAGGGGCTGCTGTACATGGATGATGCACATGGAAGAGGGGGCTGCACATGGAATGGGAGGGGCTGCTGTACATGGATGATACACATGAAAGAGGGGGCTGCACATGGAATGGGAGGGGGGTGCTGTACATGGTTGATACACATGTAAGAGGGGGCTGCACATGGAATGGGAGGGGCTGCTGTACATGGATGATACACATGAAAGAGGGGGCTGCACATGTAATGGGAGGGGCACAGGTGCTCAAAAAAAAGGGGGAGCCACAACATACTTGGCCTCAGGGCACATAAAGAATAAATCCAGACCTTGCTTGAAATAGGAGGCGAATGTACCGAGACACAACTGATATGAAGGCCCATTAGGGTAATGAGATCAGGCCCAGGCTGAGGGAGAGGCTGGAGAGGTAGCAGCCTAAGGGCCCAGAGCCGTGAGGGTGCCCCACTGACTGCCATCCCTCCTCTGGCCACTGTAATGCAGAGTTGTAGGTGGAGAACTCACATGATCATCTCCAGGTTTCCTTGCAGGCTCAGCTTCTTCTCCTCAGCACTGTTCCCAGCAGGATTCCATGGCTGCGCGCTGAAAAGTCTATCATTATGTGACTCATCTGTATGGGCCCGGCAAGTCACATGATGAGAGATGCTGGCTGCAGCCATGAACTCCAAACACTAGGTGGTGCTGAGGAGATGAAGTTGAAGATGTCATGAGCTTGTAGAGGCAAGAGGGGGCGACTCCGGCTACCTATACTGAAAGGGAGACACCTACTTTATACTAGATGCACTTCTGCTATTTTTACTTTTACTGGGGTGGGCACAATTTGGGGGGAGGGGCACACTTTGGCATCTCTGCTTTTAGTTCTGGAGAGCCTTATCCCGACCCTGGATGAGATCATAAAAAATCTATGACTACAATCTAAATTTTCAGAGCCCATGGAGGAAGCCTAGCCATCGATTTGGGCCAAAAGCAACGCTTAAAGGACCACTAAACTAAATTTGAAATGCATGTAAACACAGACAATTAAGGAGTATGTTTCTTCCAGAGTTAAATGAGCCATATATTACTTTTATTCCTATGTTGCTGTCACTTGCGGTAGATAGAAGAAATCCGACAGAACCGACAGGTTTTCGTCTAGTCCATCTCTTCATGGGGGATTCTCAGCAAGGCTTTTGTTCTTTATAAAGACATACCCTGAAAAATAAGATGCTGGTCACTGCACACTTTGTTGGCAGTTGGACAGAGCAACCACCATTCACTAAGTGCTTTTGAAACTAAACAACCCTGAAAATTCCCCATGAGGAGATGGACTAGTCCAAAACCTGTTGGTTCTGTCAGAATTCTATTACCTACTGTAAGTGACAGCAACATAGGAGAAAAGTCATTTAGGGCTCATTTTACTCTGGAAGAAATGTACTTCTTATTTGTATGTGATTACATGTATTTTACATTTTTTCGATTTTCGATAGTGGTCCTTTTAAGGAAATTCAAATGGCGTACATCAAAAAAGGGCGTCGGGAAAAAAGGGCGCGTGGTGTAAACGATAAACAGTATTATCGTTTATTGAAATATTGTGTAGAATTTTGTTTAGAAATAGTGTTTTAAGAATTTATAAATCACTAAATAATGTGTATGAGATCGGCAATTCTTAAAACGTTAAGCTTCCGTATTTGTAAACTGAAACTGATATTTACGTTTGTTAAAACCCTCCCTGTACCTCTCCCTAACCCCTAGACCCCCTGTTGGTGCCTAAACCTAAACCCCCCTGTGGGTGCCTAAACCTAAGACCCCCTGTTGGTGCCTAAACCTAAGACCCCCCTGTTGGTGCCTAAACCTAAGACCCCCCTGTTGGTGCCTAAACCTAAGACCCCCCTATTGGTGCCTAAACCTAAGACCCCCCTGTTGGTGCCTAAACCTAAGACTCCCCCAGTTGGTGCCTAAACCTAAGACCCCCCAGTTGGTGCCTAAACCTAAGACCCCCCCAGTTGGTGCCTAAACCTAAGACCCCCTATGGATAATAATGTTTTACAGACATTAATAAATAAAAAATGTAAATAAAAAAATTGTATTAATTTTTTTGGGTGAATAATAATGTTTTAGAAATGTTGTAGAAATAGTGATTTAGTATCTTTATAAACGTTATTCATCACGGGCTCATTTTGTAAAGTTAAATCATCACAAACATAGTTATAAAACCTTAAAAATCTCCGGGCGCCGTTTGTTAAAACGTTAATAATCTCCGGCGCCTTTTTTTCCCTGTTCGGCGCCCATTAAACGATATTTATAATGGGAGTGAATGGGGCGCCCTTTTTGTCCACTTGTCTCATGCGCCCAAATCTCCTGCTTCCATTCAAATGAGCTTCTTTGATTTCCCCAACCAGGGCTTATTTGAATTTCCTTTCAAACATTGAATAACATCATCAATAATGATAGATGTTCACTTGATAAATTGCACAGAAACAGGAAACAAAAGAGGGAGATCCCTGCCCTTGTGAGCTTACAATCTAGAGCAGGGGTCCCCACAAGTTTTGGGTCAAGGGCCGGGTCAACATACTTCAGACTGCTGGGGGCCGGAGTATATATGAAATGATGTAGAAGTCTTTGCGGGCCAGACAGTGAAGCATACCCAGGTGACAACCTGAAGTCCAATTGGACAGCAGTGTCACCTGATGTGGAATGTGATTGGAAACCAGCGAATTACTGCTTTCTGGCTTCCATGTGGATGGGTGGTGCCAGCACTGCTATTCTATATGCGGACCACCAATATTTAAAGAGGTAGCTGACCGCATCTATAAGTAATACATTTTATGTGGGGGGCCGGTAAAAAAGCCTCGGGGCCACATTCGGCCCGCGGGCCTTAGTTTGAGGACCACTGATCTAGAGGGTAGTGGGGGAGGAGACACTGGGTGAGTAGACAAAGGGGTGCTAAGAACCATGTGACCCGGTATTGTTCAGGGGCGGAGCCTCACACTTACTAGGGGTAGGAGGGGTAAATTAGGGTACAGGGGGAGAAGGGCACCTGTTTTGTTTTTTATTTTTATTATTGCTTTTTTCCCCATACATCTCACATTTAGACACATTGGGGCGAATTCAGTTCACTTTGTTACTCCTAAGTTTTCTCCTAGGAGATAATTTCCAGTCTTCTGTTTAACTTTTCAGCACTCTGCAATTGAAAAGTACCAAAGAGTATATTAAGAAGTACTGTCAAAATTATTCAGAGTATTTTCTTGCTTGCTGGTGGCATTTATTTTTAAGATGTATCCCCTCCTCCAAAAAAGTTAGCAGGCAGCAGTCAGTGGCTGAGGAGGAGACGGGAACCTAGGAACTGCTGACACTCGTCTTTTATGAATTACTTTTGCCTATAAAAACCCTATATTTCTTTCAAAGTTTTTTCTTCTTCTTTGTATACATCATCCATTTAGTATAATATTTTGTTGAAAGCATAAAAACGATTTCTGATCTAGGTTTTTCTTTTAAAGCAAACCTGTGGCAAAAATAAACTTATGATATAACAAATTGTATGTGTGGTACAGCAAAGAAATACATTAGTAGCACAGATAGGAGTCTCATATTGTTTCCAGCATAGGAAGAGTTAAGAAACTTCATTTGTTATCTATGCAAAAGTGCATCCCTGAGCAATCCAATCCAACTTGGGTTGAAGACAGTCCTGTTTTCTGAAGCACTTATCTCAGCCTGTTTCTCACTTTCACTTGTTTGTTTAACCACTTCGCCATATCTGGACGCATATATCCGTCCAGATAGGCAGTGGTGCTGCAGCCGTGTGGTGCTCGCGAACGGGCGCGCGCCCGCGCGCGCTCCCGCTGCCTCCCCGATCAGTGAATGGGAATATAATTCCCATTCACCGATCTAAATCCCTGGCAGAAATACCGACGCTTTCTCATCAGAGAGCGTGGTATTTCTGCCCCCAGGAAACTTCTTCTCTTCTTTTTAGTTCCTAGATGCGACATCGTTCGCATCTAGGAATTTTTTGAATGTGGCCATCTTGTGGCCAAATAGTAAACTGCACCCACAAACCTGTACTGAATAAAAAAATACATTACATTACATCTAAAATTGGCTATTTACCTCCCAAACTAAAATTACCCAAATACAGTTTTGTATTAAAAAAAAAATAAAAAAAATTACAATTAAAAAAAAAAAAACTACATAAATAGTTACCTAAGGGTCTGAACTTTTTAAATATACATGTCAAGAGAGTATCTTATTAAATTTTTTAAAATTATAAGCTTGTAAATAGTGATGGACGCAAATTGAAAAAATGCAGCTTTATTTCTAAATAAAATATCGGCGCCATAAATTGTGATAGGGACGTAATTTAAAAGGTGTAATAAGCGGGACAAATGGGCACATAAAATGCATGGGCTTTAATTACTGTAGCATGTATTAATTTTAAACTATAATAACCAAAAACTGAGAAATAATGATTTTTTTCCATTTCTATCTTAATCTTCCTGTTAAAATGTATTTACAGTAAAGTGGCTCTTAGCAAAATGTACTACCTAAAGAAAGCCTAATTAGTGGCGGAAAAAACGAGATATAGATCAATTAATTTTGATAAGTAGCGATAAAGTTATTAGCGAATGAATGGGAGGTGAACATTGCTCGGATGCATAAGATTTTCGAAGCTGTAGGCTGAAGTGGTTAAAGTGAATGGGAACCACATTTTAAAACAAATGAAGCAAATACTTACCTAAGGAGAGGGAAGGCTCTGGGTTGTATAGAGCCTTCCATCTCCTCTCTTGGTGCCCTCTATCCTGTGCTGGCTTCCCCTGTTTCAATCCCCCGCTGAAAGGGTATTTGGAAGTCTTCGGGAACCGTGTCCTCCCGAAGACGTGCGGCTCCATACTGCACAGGCGTGAGCGTGCAAGAGAGCGTGCTTGCGCAGGCGCAGTACTGGGCCGCCCTTCTTCAGGAGCACTCGGGCTCCCTGAAGACTTCTGAAGCCTCCTTCGGCCGGGTAAAGCAGTATTTGACTAATTTAGTCACATACTGCTACCGGGCGAGCCAGCACTGGTACGAGGGGACCAGGAGAGGAGCCGGAAGGCTCTATAGGACCCAAAGCATTCCCTCTCCTTGGGTAAGTATCTGTCTCATTTTTTTAAATGCGGTTCCCATTCACTTGAAGGTTTTACTGCAAGAAAGTTCAAAGGGTCATTAGCTCTGCTCTGTTTCATAGTTCAAAATAAAGAGTGTAGCTTGAAAACTGCAAATATTAGAGAATGATGCAATGTTATAACAAAAAGTTTTATAATTGAAAATAAAAATATGAGACTCTTTTCTTTGCTACTAATGTTCTACTAATTATCCGTATTACACATACAATTCATTATATCATGAGGTTTTTTTTTTGCTTAAGTGTCACTTTAAGGAGTCCATGAGCGAGGGACTTCAAGCATCTCAGAGAACAGACGGGTACTTAAAGAAACGCGTTTCGGATCTCCGAGGGGCTTATGAAATGCGTCAGTCGTACCTCAGACCTGCGAGACACAAATCTTGGCTCAGCTGGGTCACAAAGCTATAAATATAACTCGCGTCTGAATCCTCTCAGCTGCTGTGAATAATATTTCTGTGATATTTTTATCCCCTCACTCGCGTTTCCTTTTTTCCCCCCTCATTATTCCGCGACACGGCGGTGAAATGGAACGATCCAATAAAACAATAGCAGTGCAAAAGGGGCTACGCCGGCTGCATGAGCGCAAGTGCGCGAGCTTCTCTAGTAAAAATAACGGTAATTACTCATTCTGTCACTGATTAATGATTCCTTTCTACTTTATCAGCTCCGCCTGGCTTTTATACGGCAGCCGCGGTTCGCGCCGACGGAAATAGAGGAACCGCGCTAAACGCCGATTTTAGCTCAGAACTCTTCAGAGCCATTAAAAAATAAATTACTTGTTTTTTTATGTGGGGGAAACAATAGGATCATGTAGGGCAGAGAGACTTTTTTATTTTTTTTTTTACAATGGGAATAAATTGGACAGAACCATTTTTTGTTGTTGTTCTTTAAAGAGGACCTGTAGTGAAAATAACATAATGAATAAAATTGCTTCTTTTTTACAATATTTATTTATAGATGATTTAGTCAATGTTTTCCCCATTGTAAAATCTTTCCTCTCCCTGATTTACATTCTGACATTTATCACTGGTGGTGACATCTTTAGCCCTGTCAGGTGATCTGTATGGAATGTTCATTACTGAGAGTTCTATGCACAGAGTGAGATATTGCTTGCTTGGCAGATAGAAAAATGTGTTATTTCCCACAATGCAACGAGGTTCACAGACAGGAACCTGTCAGGACCATGGTCCTGCTGACATCGCACTGTGAAAGGGGGGGGGCACAATATCAGCCATACAGATGTCCCTGATGATCTATTTGAGAAAATGTAATGTTTTCTTGTGGGAATGAAGTTCAGTCCTTGGTTAAAGCTCCTCTTCAAGGGAAAACATTGATGGGGAACTTTACTGAATATCACTTATTGAATAAAACGGCTGTTTTTTGTGTGTGTTTTGTTTTGTTTTACAATATTACTTTATAAATGACATGCTGCTCCTCACCCCCTCACCTCTCCATAGTACAGTACATGCTCCTCTTCTCACCTCTCCTCAGGACAGTACATTCTGTTCCTCTCCCCCTCCTTCGTAATATGGTACATGCTGTTCGATCCTCCTCCCCTCTCCATAGTACACTGTCTGCATGTCCATCATCTGCTTCAATTTAGGCCATGTTTACACTTAATCAGTTGCTCTCAGTTATAACTGAAATGACAACTAATTTTCAAAGTAATGCCCATGTTTTCCTATGGCACCAGGGCCGGCCTTAGGTTTCACATTGCCCTGAACGAAACCTGATTTTTGTGCCCCCCCCCCTTCATCTTCTTTGCGCATGCACGCACACACACACACACTACGCACACAAACACACACACTACACACACACACACACACACTATACACACACACACACACACACATACACTATACACACACACATACACTATACACACACACACATACACTATACACACACATACACTATACACACACACACACACACTATAGACACACATACACTATACACACACACACACACACACACACACAATTCACCTTTTCTCCTGAGATATCTCATAGAACAGCGGTTCCCAACCTTTTTGACGTTGTGACACATCACGCCAAATACTCAGATCTCCGTAACACGTCACATATGTATAATAGAAAAAGTACTATTAATAACCACAAGTAGATGGAAAGCGTGCATTATCTTGAATACACTTAAAAATGAAGGCCAGAACCTTTCAGGTATATTAATAAAAACTATAAGTGGGACAGTTAGCCCCCCTCCCATTTACAATGATAGCACAGCACTGACAATTTGCACCACGCGTTATAGCCGCAGTGCGCCCCCCATAAAAAATAAAGTCTTCAGTATAGGTAGGTAGCCAGGTATAGGTGTCCCCTGTATAGGATCTCATGTGTAGGGTGCCCTCAATATAGGTTGCCAAGCATAGGTGCCCCCAGTATAGGAAGTCAGTTGAAGGTCTCCATCCCCCCATAGGTAGCCAGGCATAGGTGCCTCCAGTATAGTTAGACAGGTGTTGGTGCCCTCAGTAAAGGTAGCCAGCTATAGGTGCCCCCAGTATAGGAAATCAGATGTAGGTGCCCTCAGTATAGGTAACCAGCTATAGGCGCCCCCTTGGAAGCCGGCGCCCTGAGCGACTGCTCCGGTCACACGGATCAAAGGGCGGCTATGTATGGCACCTTTCACACTTAACGCTTTTTAACTGAAATCTTTTCCACTATGCACTGCTATGGCGCAGGCAGAAGGACATAACCGCTAGGGAGCTGGAGACACGGGGTGCAGCCAAATAGAAGAAGAAAGAATATTACCAGTGCAATCACCTTCCCTGACTCCTCCTGGGCTGCCTGCATCAGACGTCAAGTCATCATCACATCACCACTGCGTGATGACACCTGATGTCCTGTAGCGGTACTGCAGGCTGTCAGTGCATGGCGCCCATGGAGGAGTCGGCTTTCCGGGCTCTCTTCACCTGTGTGGTCTTCTGGTCCCTGCTTCCTCCTGGATGAGCGGCTGGTCACTAGTAAGTAGGCAGATCTACTTGTGACCTGTGGCTGTGTGACGGTCCCTAAAGAGTAAGTGTTCACGAGTCCACAGGGTGGGGGGAAGGGGCACAATTTTTACACCCTCGCCCTGGGCGCAATTTAGCTTAGAAACTGCCCTGTTTGTAATAATCCATCACCTTCTCTGATCTCAGGAAGCACTTGGATTAATGGGAAAATTAACACTACAAAAAGAAAAATACAACTCATTTCCCATGAATAATAAAATCTTCCAGACCAGCAAGGAATGGCTGCCTACTCCCAGAGCAGGATCATCCACAAGGCAACCTAGGCAGGTGCCTGAGGCCTAGTGTGTCGGGGGGCCCAACTGCCACTTTCTCTGTCCAATCTCTCACCTCAGATTAACAAATCAAATGGATCATCAGAATCAGCCAAAGCTACTACCCTGCTTCCCCGAAAATATGCCCTATCCTAAAAATAAGCCCTACCTGAGTTGGGAGGCAAACATCACCTCCACCCAGAGGAAGGCACAGCAGAGACTATTCTTCCTTCGCCAACTGTGGAAGTTTGGTTTTGCCCAAGGACTTCTGACGAGTTTCTACACTGCCTTCCACTATCAAATCTGTCATCTGTTCCTACATCCTAGTTTGGTAAGCAGGCTCCTCCACTAGAGTCAGATATAAATTACAGAAAGTCATCAGATCAGCGGAGAGGGTCATTGGGGAAATCACTCCCCCCACTTGACCTACTATTCACCTCCAGACTGCACTCCTGAGCTAAAAGCTGCATACACACAGGTTACAACTGTCGCCGCAACCACGTGGCACGCGCGTGTTGCGGCGACAGGTCCTCCGTGATTACAACGCGCGTGCCACGAACCGTCGCTAGTAAGAGCTGTCGCCCGGCGATTGACTTGGTCAATCGCCGGCAACAGCTGTCCCGCAACCTCGACGCAACTGTCGCTAGTCCGCCGTGTGTATGCGGACTAGCGACAGCAACTCCATACACAATGTATGGAGCTTCCATCGGGGGGAGGAACCTTCGGTGACAGCTTTCGCCGCGTCTCTGCCTTTGGGCAGAGACGTGTAGACGGCTGTCACACGGGCGGAGCTGTCGCCAAGCTGTCACGCGTGCGTCCCCTGTGCGCTAGCGACCAGCCACAAAGGTCCCCCGTGTGTACGTAGCTTTAAGTATAGCCAATGACCCTTATCACCCAGGCCACCGCTACTTCAGTAGACTTCCATCAGGCCAACTCCAGAAAGACCTCAAGGCACAGGAACTCTTTTTTTCCCCTCCCGTGTCAACCTCTTGAACTCACTCCATGCCCTTCTCCCTCCAGAGTCCCCCTTAAAGGGAACCTAAACTGAGAGGGATATGGATGTTACCTTTTAAACAATACCAGTTGCCTGGCAGTCCTGCTGATCTCTTCTGCTGTAGTGGCTGAATCACACACCTGAAACAAGCATGCAGCTAATCCAGTCTGACTCCAGTCAGAGCACCTGATCTGCATGCTTGTTCAGGGGCTGTGGCTAAAAGTATTAGAGACACAGGATCAGCAGGAGAGTCAGGCAACTGGTATTATTTTAAAAGGAAAAGTCCATATCTCTCTCGGTTTAGGGAACGTCCTGCCTGCCACGGGCTGGAGGAAGCCCCAGGTAAGTGGATTAGTATTTTTATTTTTTTAACTAACTCCGTGAACCCTCCCTTTAAAGAGACTCTGAAGCGAGAATAAATCTCGCTTCAGAGCTCATAGTTAGCAGGGGCATGTGTGCTCCTGCTAAACCGCCGCTATCGCGCCGCTAAACGGGGGTCCCTTCACCCCCAAATCCCCCCCCGCAAGACTTGGTCGTAGACTTGGTCGTGAATCTTCTTTTCCTGGAGGCAGGGCTAACCGCCGCAGCCCTGCCTCCAGTTGCGTCTATCAGACGCGCATCACCCGCCTCTCCCCCGCCCCTCTCATTGAAGGAAGACTGAGAGGCGCGGAGGAGAGGCGGAGATACGCGCTGACAGACGCGCGTGGGGCAGGGCTGTGGCGGTTAGCCCTGCCCCAAAGCGGAAGCGCTCCCCCGCTGTACGGAGGGGATTTGGGGGTGAAGGGACCCCCGTTAAGCCGTGGGATAGCGGCGTTTTAGCAGGGGCACACATGAGGTCTGAAGCGAGATTTATTCTCGCTTCAGACTTTCTTTAAGGTTGCAACCAAATAAATGGCTGTGGGTATGGATGGACGGTCTAGCGAAACACTTCTGTATGCAAATGCAGCCTGCAGTTTTATTGTGTTTATTTATCATATTGTGTATATTTGTGTTTACCGTATATACTCGCAAGCAAGCCGACCCCCCCAACTTTTACCTGAAAAACCAGGAAAAAAATGGTTGACTCCCATATAAGCCGGGGGTAGGAAATGCTGGCCGCGTGATCCCCCCAGTGTGTCCCAGTATAGCTAGTATAGTGCCCAGTATGGGTAGGTAGTGCCTCAGTATAGCTAGTAAAGTGCCCAGTATAGCTAGTATAGTGCCCAGTATAGGTAGTATAGTGCCCAGTATAGCTAGTATAGTGCCCAGTACAGCTAGTAAAGTGCCCAGTATAGCTAGTATAGTGTCCAGTATAGCTAGTATAGTGCCCAGTATAGCTAGTATAGTGCCCAGTACAAAGTAAAGTGCCCAGTATAGCTAGTATAGTGTCCAGTATAGCCAGTATAGTGCTCAGTATAGGTAGGTAGTGCCTGGTATAGCTAGTAAAGTGCCCAGTATAGCTAGTAAAGTGCCCAGTATAGCTAGTAAAGTGCTCAGTATAGCTAGTATAGTGCCCAGCATAGCTAGTATAGTGCCCCAGTATAGCTAGTATAGTGCCCCAGTATAGCTAGTATAGTGCCCCAGTATAGCTAGTATAGTGCCCAGTATAGCTAGTATAGTGCTCAGTATAGCTAGTATAGTGCCCAGTATAGCTAGTATAGTGCCCAGTACAGCTAGTAAAGTGCCCAGTATAGCTAGTATTGTGCCCAGTATAGCTAGTATCGTGCCCAGTATAGCCAGTATCGTGCCCTAGTATAGTGCTCAGTATGGGTAGGTAGTGCCTAGTATAGCTAGTAAAGTGCCCAGTATAGCTAGTAAAGTGCCCAGTATAGCTAGTAAAGTGCTCAGTATAGCTAGTATAGTGCCCAGTATAGCTAGTAAAGTGCCCCAGTATAGCTAGTATAGTGCCCCAGTTTAGCTAGTATAGTGCCCAGTATAGCTAGTATAGTGCTCAGTATAGCGAGTATTGTGCCCAGTATAGCTAGTATTGTGCCCAGTATAGCTAGTATTGTGCCCAGTATAGCTAGTATCGTTCCCAGTATAGCTAGTAAAGTGCCCAGTATAGCTAGTAAAGTGCCCAGTATAGCTAGTAAAGTGCCCAGTATAGCTAGTATCGTGCCCAGTATAGCTAGTAAAGTGCCCAGTATAGCTAGTGGGAGCCTACTTGGTCTCGGACCAACATGATTCGCAAGCAAGATGACCCCCCAACTTTTGGCCCACTTTTGGGGGGTCAAAAATTCGGCTTGCTTGCGAGTATATACGGTAATTACTTCTCACTCATGTTTTACTTTACTCTGTTCTGAGCCACACATGTGCCCAAACCAATTACGGGCACGACCCAGTTGTGCTTGGCCAATAACATGGATTCTGATTCTAGCTGGAATTTTGAGCATGCTAGAAATATAAGCCCTACCCTGAAAATAAGCCCTAGCTGCAGTCAAAGAAGAGGAAGAGGCGGTACAGTAGCGACTGGGCACTTCCTGTCACTTCCATAGTAAAGTGCCCAGTATAGCTAGTATTGTGCCCAGTATAGCTAGTATCGTGCCCAGTATAGCCAGTATAGTGCCCTAGTATAGTGCTCAGTATGGGTAGGTAGTGCCTAGTATAGCTAGTAAAGTGCCCAGTATAGCTAGTAAAGTGCTCAGTATAGCTAGTATAGTGCCCAGTATAGCTAGTAAAGTGCCCCAGTATAGCTAGTATAGTGCCCCAGTATAGCTAGTATAGTGCAAGAGTATAGCTAGTATAGTGCTCAGTATAGCGAGTATTGTGCCCAGTATAGCTAGTATTGTGCCCAGTATAGCTAGTATTGTGCCCAGTATAGCTAGTAAAGTGCCCAGTATAGCTAGTATAGTGCCCCAGTATAGCTAGTATAGTGCCCCAGTATAGCTAGTATAGTGCCCCAGTATAGATAGTATCGTGCCCAGTATAGCTAGTAAAGTGCCCAGTATAGCTAGTGGGAGCCTACTTGGTCTCGGACCAACATGATTCGCAAGCAAGACGACCCCCCAACTTTTGGCCCACTTTTGGGGGGTCAAAAATTCGGCTTGCTTGCGAGTATATATGGTAATTACTTCTCACTCATGTTTTACTTTACTCTGTTCTGAGCCACACATGTGCCCAAATCAATTACGGGCACGACCCAGTTGTGCTTGGCCAATAACATGGATTCTGATTCTAGCTGGAATTTTGAGCATGCTAGAAATATAAGCCCTACCCTGAAAATAAGCCCTAGCTGCAGTCAAAGAAGAGGAAGAGGCGTTACAGTAGCGACTGGGCACTTCCTGTCATCCCAGCACACAGCAAGGTTATCAGCTGCGTGCAGGGCATCCACAGGGCAAATGCCTGATCAGTACAGTAGCATACCTTCTGATCCAGCAGACGAAGAGGCAGGAGGACACACAGCACAGGAAGAGCTCAGTACAACAGGAAATGCTCTGCTGAGACACACCTTTCTGAGAGAAATTAGCGATGCTCGTTCCGGATTCCGCGGAAATTGCATTTCCGCATTTCCAGTAGGAAATTGCATTTCCGCATCGAAATTCCGAAATCGGTAATGCAAGTGCGGTAGGCGGATTTTCATGCAAATTTTTGTGGAAATTTGTGCCAACTTTAACATCAATTTTCTCAAAAACTACAAGGTCTTTTTGAAATATTTATTTTCCTCTTGTTCCCACTTGTCTGCTTAACATTCCCTGACAATTTGGTGTTTGTAGCACCTATGGGGGATTTGCTATTTACCACTAAAGTCAGCATCATACCGCATAGCGGTTCCAATGCGGGTTTTTGCGGTATTTTCCGCCGAATTTAGCATCGATTTCTTGAAAACTACAAGGTCTTTTTGAAATATTTTTTTCCTCTTGTTTCTACTTTTCTGCTTAACATACTCTGAAAATTTGGTGTTCGTAGAACCTACGGGGCTTTGCTATTAACCGCCAAAGTTGGCCGCTGTTTACTGTAATGTAAAATGCAGAGAATTTGCATTACCAATATGCGGTATTATGCCGACTTTAGAGGTTAATAGCAAACCTCCCATAGGAGCTAGAAACACCAAATTTTCAGGGAAGGTTAAGCAGACAAATGGGAACAAGATGGAAAAAAATATTTCAAAAACACCTGGTAGTTTTTGAGAAAATCACTGTTAAAATCGGTGGATATTATCGAGAAAATTTGCATCGGAATGCTGAAATTGTTAGCGGAAAGCGGAATAGGTAGCGGTAATAGGCAATGGTGGAAAGCGGATTTTCGGCGGAAACGGAATTTGGCATTTCCGACCAACCCAAATAGAAATATAAGACATCCCCTGAAAATAAGCCCTAGCACATCTTTTTTTTTTAGCAAAAATTAATATAATACACTGTCTTATTTTTTTGAGAAACATGGTACCTTTGTCTAGGGCCCAATTTCATCTTAATCCATCATGGCCACTACCTCCGGCCATCCAGCCACACTACATAGACTTGCCCTGATTTTGTCTGCTTCCATCAGTGCCTTCTCACACAGGTGTCGCGTCACGCCACAACACCGCCTCCTCAACACACCGCTCTGTCATAGAAAGCCGAAACAAGTAGAACTTTTAAAATCAACCACGTCCGCTTTATCCTTTCTTTAAATAATTACTTTCATTAAATATCTCCATGTGGCCTTTTTTAAAAAGCCAGAAAATATTGGGCAGCCGTATTAATCTGTCTTCTCGGATACGGCATTGTTGTCTCGCCTGTGCGCGGAAAGCGATGACGACGCTGGGAAATGGGCTTCCATAAATTCACAGCATCCTCTTTCCGCTGGTAGAGAGAGAGGCGAAACGCGTCGGTCTAAGTAGCGGTGTAACAGCGGGGTGCTGATAATGGAACACGATCGTTCAAATAAGAAAAATGTGTCAATAAACAAAAGGGCTTCCTGCGTCTCCATTCATTGTCAGCGCGGTCTGGTCTTTATGCTGGTAGAATTTATTGCCTGATATATTGTATTCATATTACATATTTAATGCGCTGTTGTTAGCATTGAGCGGATTGTTCTAGCCTGTCAGGAAATCACGCTGGATGGAGCCAATTCTCAGCAAAATACGGTCACTGCCAAGGCCTGATCCAACGACATGGCGAGCGGCCTGCTCTGTGCCATGTGAAGCCTTAAACTCCACCTCTAAAAGGTGCCACACCCCTACCACATCCCACACATCAGCTGATTAGCGTAGAGGAAATCTTGTGCTGAAATAAAGGTTTAATAATGTCACACAAAAGCCTTTGCATGCATTTGCAGCCATCATGTCCCCCATATAACAAGTGCAGCCATCATGTCCCCATATAACAAGTGCAGCCATCATGTCCCCCATATAACAAGTGCAGTCATCATGTCCCCCATATAACAAGTGCAGTCATCATGTCCCCCATATAACAAGTGCAGTCATCATGTCCCCCATATAACAAGTGCAGCCATCATGTCCCCCATATAACAAGTGCAGCCATTGTGTCCCCCATATAACAAGTGCAGCCATCATGTCCCCCATATAACAAGTACAGCCATCGTGTCCCCCATATAACAAGTGCAGTCATCATGTACCCCATATAACAAGTGCAGCCATCATGTACCCCATATAACAAGTGCAGCCATCATGTCCCCCATATAACAAGTGCAGCCATCATGTACCCCATATAACAAGTGCAGCCATCATGTACCCCATATAACAAGTGCAGCCATCATGTACCCCATATAACAAGTGCAGCCATCATGTCCCCAAATAACAAGTGCAGCCATCGTGTCCCCCATATAACAAGTACAGCCATCGTGTCCCCCATATAACAAGTGCAGCCACCATGTCCCCCATATAACAAGTGCGGCCATCATGTCCCCCATATAACAAGTGCAGTCATCATGTCCCCCATATAACAAGTGCGGACATCATGTCCCCCATATAACAAGTGCAGCCATCATGTCCCCATATAACAAGTGCAGCCATCGTGTCCCCCATATAACAAGTGCAGCCATCATGTCCCCCATATAACAAGTGCAGCCATCATCTCCCCCATATAACAAGTGCAGCCATCATGCCCCCCATATAACAAATGCAGTCATCATGTCCCCCATATAACAAGTGCAGTCATCATGTCCCCCATATAACAAGTGCAGCCATCATGTCCCCCATATAACAAGTGCAGCCATCATGTCCCCCATATAACAAATGCAGTCATCATGTACCCCATATAACAAGTGCAGCCACCATGTCCCCCATATAACAAGTGCGGCCATCATGTCCCCCATATAACAAGTGCAGTCATCATGTCCCCCATATAACAAGTGCGGACATCATGTCCCCCATACAAGTGCAGCCATTATGTCCCCCATATAACAAGTGCAGCCATCATGTCCCCCATATAACAAGTGCAGCCATCATGTCCCCCATATAACAAGTGCAGCCATCATGTCCCCCATATAACAAGTGCAGTCATCATGTCCCCCATATAACAAGTGCAGTCATCATGTCCCCCATATAACAAGTGCAGTCATCATGTCCCCCATATAACAAGTGCAGCCACCATGTCCCCCATATAACAAGTGCAACCATCATGTCCCCCATATAACAAGTGCAGCCACCATGTCCCCCATATAACAAGTGCAGCCATAATGTCCCCCTATATAAGTACAGCCTTCGGATCTAATATCAAGTGTAGCTCTTGTGTCACCAATATATCACGTTCAACTATCATGTCAACCATGTGACAAAAGCAGTTATCATTTCCCCCATATAACAAGAGCAGTAATCATGCCCATTATATAACAAAAGCAGTCATCATGTCCCCCATAAATCAAGTGCAGCCATCACGTCCTTCATATAAAGTAAGTGTAGCCATCGGATCTGTCATATATCAAGTGCAGCTTGCATGCCACCTATATACACACAAAACATTGTCTGCCTTTGCCTTCTCAAAGGGGACCGGATAGGCCCCGAAATGAGTGTCAGCTGAGACAGATGTACATGTGTGCACAGGAACAATAGAATTGCATTGTTCCATAGGTCTATGTGTGGATCCCTCCTTCGACTCTATGGATGCCAAAACCCTAAAGCAGCAATGTAATGCTGCACGGGACGCGTAAGAGTAATTTGGGGCTCCAGCGCTCTTGAATTACACCTAGAGAAGTGGCGAACATAAAATTTTGGGTTCGCGAACAACGAACGCAAACTTCCGCAAATGTTCGTGAACAGGCGAATCTGGCAAACCACCATAGACTTCAATGGGAAGGCGAATTTTAAAACCTATTAAGAGTTTCTGGCCACAAAAGTGATGGGAAATTTGTTTCAAGGGGTCTAACACCTGGACTGTGGCATGCCGGAGGGGGGTCCATGCCAAAAATTACAGAGTTGATGCAAAGTCGAGTTTTACACCTTAGCCTCTTGAGGACTGCAGGGCTAAACCCCCCTAGTGACCAGGCAATTGTTAGTTTAAAAGGCCACTGCAGCTTTAAGGCCTCGCTGCAGGGCCGCACAACATAGCACACGAGTGATTCCCCCCCCCCCTTTTCTCCCCACCAACAGAGCTCTCTGTTGGTGGGGTCTGATCGCTCCCCCCATGTTTATTTTTTTTTTAATAAGTATTTGTGTTGCCGCTTTATTAAAAAAAAAACCCTCTTCCTTTAAATCCATTCCCTCCCTCCCCACAGCCGGCCAATTACGGCGATCGGCTGTCATAGGCTTCTGCCTATGAGAGCCGATCGCTCTCTTGTCCCCCAGGGGGACAGCCGTGTCACACGGCTGTCCCCAGTGCAGCGCTGCTGCTGATCGCAGGCGGGCGGAGCTCCGCCCCCCAAGCAGGAGATGCGCGCGCAGCCTGCGCGCGATCTCCTGCAAAACAGAGCCCCAGGACTTTACGCCAATTGGCGTTAGGCGGTCCTGGGGCTGCCGCCGCGGCCACGCCTGCCGGCGTGACGCGGTCGGCAAGCGGTTAAAGGGAACCTAAACTGAGAAGCATATGGACTTTTCCTTTAAAAAATAATACCAGTTGCCTGAATCTCCTGCTGATCCTGTGTCTCTAATACTTTTAGCCACAGCCCCTGAACAAGCATGCAGATCAGGTGCTCTGACTGAAGTCAGACTGGATTAGCTGCATGCTTGTTTCAGGTATGAGATAGAGATGTCAGCGAACGGTTCGGGAACCGTTCACCGGCGAACCCCTCACCCTGTACTACTTCCGGGTCACTATGACCCGGAGTAGTACGGCTGCACTGGGCCGGCGGTGCGCGTCCTTGATTGCGGCGCCTGTTACCAGGCACTTTCTGTGCATGTGCGTGATGTCACGCTCATGCGCAGAGAGTGGTGCCCAGCAACAGGCGCGTGATCAAGCCAGCCCAGTGCAAACGTACTACTCCGGGTCATAGCGACCCGGAAGTAGTATTTGCCCATAGAGATTCACTGGCGGACTGTTCGCTCGCATCTCTAGTGTGAGATCCAAATACTACTGCAGCAAATAGATAAGCAGGACTGACAAGCAAGGAAATGAGCAGCGCTACTTAAAAACAGACTAGTGCCTACCTGCAAAAGAGTGCAAGCCCCACTTGTGGGATATAATACACACCGAGCATACACATGACCTGTCTACCACTAGAGGAGGATGTTGGTTTCCATTAACAGCTTGCATGCAACCTATTAAGTACTTGTCCCTCCCACTGCGAAGAAGTCAATCCTCCATGGGAGGGGCCTAACACTAACTAAATCCTAACCTATGTATATGCATAGCCTGGGTGCGGCTAATCAAATAAAATCGAAAATTGAAAATTGCGCAAAAGGTGGATCAGTGCAACACCAGGCCGCCTCCGAATGGTCTCCATCAGAGATGTGCTGAGCCCCCCCAGGAACTACATACGCACCTTGAACCCAAACAGAAGCTCTGCATATACACCAAAAGCATGGCTGTTAAGTGGGAGCAGCTGACCAAAAACGAATTACATTAGTACATAGGTTAGGATTTAGTTAGTGTTAGGCCCCTCCCATGGAGGATTGACTTTTTCGCAGTGGGAGGGACGAGTACTTAATAGGTTGCATGCAAGCTGTTAATGGAAACCAACATCCTCCTCTAGTGGTAGACAGGTCATGTGTATGCTCGGTGTGTATTCGACCCCACAAGTGGGGCTTGCACTCTTTTGCAGGTAGGCACTAGTCTGTTTTTAAGTAGCGCTGCTCATTTCCTTGCTATGTACTAATGTAATTCGTTTTTGGTCAGCTGCTCCCACTTAACAGCCATGCTTTTGGTGTATATGCAGAGCTTCTGTTTGGGTTCAAGGTGCGTATGTAGTTCCTGGGGGGGCTCAGCGCATCTCTGATGGAGGACTGACAAGCAACTGGTATTGTTTAAAAGGAAAAATCCATATCTCTCTCAGTCTAGGTTCCCTTTAAAGAGCAGAAATCACATTATACACAGCTCTGGGTGTCAGTGGGCTGTGGAGTGTCTGACACAGAGAAATGCAATAGTACTATCAGAATACAGTGAAATAATAATGCACTGGAGTGGTTCTGTGCCTGCAATTTAATGTGGCAACAGCAGTGGTGTGCACACAGCTCTGGGTGTCAGTGGGCTGTGGAATGTCACACACACAAAAAAAACACAGGAGACCGATGTACTAGCCCTAAAAAGGGCTGTTTGGGGTGCTTTCACAGCGAGTGAGGAACAATGACACAGGCCTAGCTAATGCTTTCCTTACCTATCTGCAGCAAGCCTGACTTTGCTCTCACTAACAGTCAGCAGCCAGCAGAGAATGAATCCAATATGGCCAGCGCAACTGCTGTCTGATAGGGGGTGGGGGGTCCAGGAAGGAGTGCTAGCTGATTGGCTGCCATGTGTCTCCTGACTGTGAGGAAAGGGGTAAATGTTTAGCTCAATGATGATGTATAGGGGGCGGGTCGAACCCGCCAAATGTTCGCTGTTCGCTACGAATGCGAATAGCGGAAGTTAGCAGAATACTGTTGGCAGCGAACAGTTCAGGCCATCTCTAAATACACCTCCCTCCGAGTTGCAACGACTGTATGGTTCTGGAAGGGGAATAGTATTTAACGCTGCCAGGGAGTTTAGAAGCAGCAGGGAATGCCATAATTCGGCTCTCCCGGCGCCCAACTCACCGATGGCGTACTAACACGCACACAAGAATGGATCCTGGAGTATTGGACTGGAACGGGAATACTCCCGCACAGAAGTTTTCTGGGTGATTTTGGGCCACACGTACGAGGGTTTTCCAGAGATTAACAGCCATTCTTGTTTAATTAATTGGACGTTATCAATATAATTGATGGAATTAAGGAAACATTTTATTTCAGACACACTGTATCTCCTGATGATTTCTCCACATAATCATCTCCTTTATTTAGACATTTATCATATCTTTTTACAAGGTTTTCAATCCCTTTGCTGTAGCAGCATCACACTCCTCACTTATAGGTTAAAGGAATTGAAGGGGTGGGGTCTTCATGTTAATGCTGCTGAACAAACAGTTACTGACATTCTGCAGTCACATGACAAGTGGTGCAGGGAGAAAAGAGGTTAACCTGAGGCAAGTAACATTACACTGAAAGAATACCTTTCGTTGCAGATAAAAGGCTGTTACTATCTGGATGTCTCTCATATACAGATGTTTTAAAGGGAACCATAGATGAACAGGAAAAAGCTTTTATACATACCTGGGGCTTCCTCCAGCCCCATACGCTCTGATCGATCCCACGCCGCCGTCCTCCGCTGCCCGCAGCTATGAGAACCGGGACCCCACTCTGCCGTCAGTCGGAGCCAGCCTGAGCGTAAGGGAAGTGCACTCTTTGCTTATCTCTGCAGCAGCCGCTGGAGAGATACGTACAGGACGCATTTCTCCTGCGTAGCTTGGCTCCGATGACGCCACTGACGGGAGCCGGTTCTCGTAGATGCGGGCTGCGGAGGACGGCGGCGTGGGATCGATCAGAGCGTATGGGGCTGGAGAAAGACCCAGGTATGTATAACATCTTTTTCCTGTCCCCATCTCTGGTTCCTTTTAATCACAAATATTCTCTACTTAGCTTATGCAGGAGGAAAGTAAACAATATAAAAACTCTGGGAAACTGTCCATACATATTAGCGCCATCAGTATTAGTCGGAAGCCTCCCATAATGGCGGCAGCAGGTGCGCAGTCCTGCGGCGCTCTGCGCAGAGAGATAGAAGAAGCAGTCAGGCCATGTAACTCTTTAGCATTAAGCAAACATGGAGGCGTCCATTGCCGCCGGACGCAGTCTTAATATAGAGCGTCACAGCATGGGTTCCGCTCCCCGCGGCTGCATATTGATATGATCTATTCGCTGGCTGACTTGAGCTGACGTGCCCTAAGTAGCTGGTCCCGTCTGGCATGGAGAAAATCAGGTCACTTTCCCTCCCGCAACCTCGAGTCTCCAGTCTGTGCCCGGAAAATTAAATGTGCTTCATTTGTGGGTCAGGGGCAAGACTTGTGGAGGAATCAATCACCGGCCAAGCGCTGGTTACTGTAAATTCATGACCCTCAAAATACACACAAAAAGATGATAGCGGAAAAGAAACCATATTTGCTTTTTTTATGGTTATGCTAGTTTTGTGGCATTAATAGATGAATTAATGTTTGCTTAGTCGTAACTATCTACAGTAGCAGGGCAGTAAAATGGGCAGTAATCTGCCCCCGGGCTACACAGGGGTTAATGGGTTTCTACAAACCAGCCAGCAACTTTGAGCAGCTTTAGAACCACCTCAGAGCCGGGAGGGACAGGAGGAAGCAGTGGTCATGTGACTTAAGGTTGAAGTTAAAGCCCAAGCTCAGGATTTTTTCTTATTTGAATGTTGTTACTAGACCACCGTCCTGGCACTCCTCCATTGCTTTGTAACCCTTGTGAGGCAGGTCCTCTTCTTCCTACAATATCTGAGATTGTAAACAGGGCAGTTTCTAGGCTACATAGCTAACAGGGCGAGGGTGTGAAAAACCGCGTCCCCCCCCATAGTCTCGAGCACGCTGCTGTGATGTGCCAGACAGAGGTGCCCCCCAGTATTGGGTAATCCCAGGTATAAGTGGCCATATGTAACACCCTGTATACAGTAGGTAGCCAGAGGAGTCCCTAGCTAGACATAGCCAGCCCCCCCTTTCCCCGAGTATACGTAGGCAGTCAAGATCCCCAGCCCCCTGTAACCAGAGCAGCCCCTGGTTTAAGGTAGCAAGATGCCCCTGCAGTATAGGTAGCCAGAGGAGATCTTCCTGTATTTCCTTACCTCTTAGATTGTAAGCCTGGTGATGGGACAGGTCCTCTTCCCCTCCTACTGCATCCTGTGTCACCCACCTCTTAGATTGTATGCCTGATGGGACAGGTCCTCTTCCCTTCCTACTGTATCCTGTGTCACCCACCTCTTAGATTGTAAGCCTGATGGGACAGGTCCTCTTCCCCTCCTACTGCATCCTGTGTCACCCACCTCTTAGATTGTAAGCCTGATGGGACAGGTCCTCTTCCCCTCCTACTGCATCCTGTGTCACCCACCTCTTAGATTGTATGCCTGATGGGACAGGTCCTCTTCCCTTCCTACTGTATCCTGTGTCACCCACCTCTTAGATTGTAAGCCTGATGGGACAGGTAGTCTTCCCTTCCTACTGTATCCTGTGTCACCCACCTCTTAGATTGTATGCCTGATGGGACAGGTCCTCTTCCCCTCCTCCTGTATCCTGTGTTCCCCCAACTTTATAGTCAGACTACAAATCAGCAAACACTCTGTCTGGGAACAACAGGGTTAACACCCCCTCCTGCCATTAAGAGGACTGAAGAAATCCTTTTCTCCCAGTATAATGGACACCAGCAGTGAGCTTTATTGAATTTGCATCCTTTGAGTTCTTTGTCTCCTCTCATGTTACACAGCTTGTCTGCTACAATCTCACAGCACAACATGGCTAGAAAAGTAATACTGAAATATAAATTATCAATATGGTGAGTACAGCGCAGCCTCCAGCAGAGAGACGTTTACAGGAACATTCCTTATATCCTCATGCTGGTTCCTGGGATTTTTATATGATAAAAACAGAGTGCCAATCCCTCCTTATCAAAGCAGTATATAATGCTTGGTACACACCAGTGGCTGCACCAAGGGATGCAGAGATTACAACCGCACCGGGGTCCTTGGGCCAGAGGGGCCCACTAGGGCCTATAGCGATAATATAGCTCTGTCAGTGCGTTAGAAATCATGAATGCAATTTACTGTCAGATAGATGGGTGGAATCGTTTAAAGGATTACTAAAGTGAGAGGGATATGGAGGCTGCCATATTTATTTCTTTTTAAAGAGACTCCGTAACAAAAATTGCATCCTGTTTTTTATCATCCTACAAGTTCCAAAAGCTATTCTAATGTGTTCTGGCTTACTGCAGCACTTTCTGCTATCACAGTCTCTGTAATAACTCAACTTATCTCTCTCTTGTCAGACTTGTCGGCCTGTGTCTGGAAGGCTGCCAAGTTCTTCAGTGTTGTGGTTCTGCTATGAACTCCCCTTTCCAGGCCCCTCTATGCACACTGCCTGTGTGTTATTTAGATTAGAGCAGCTTCTCTCTTCTCTCTTATCTTTTACAAGCTGGATAAATCGTCCTCTGAGCTGGCTGGGCTTTCACATAGTGAGGAATTACAGACAAGGGCAAAGCTGTTTGCAGGAAGAAAAGAGCAGCCTGAAACTTCAGTGCATGAGAACAGGGGGAAAGAAACACACAAATGATCTATTAAGATTCAAAAGGAAGGCTGTATACAGCCTGCTTGTGTATGGATGTATTTTCTATGTGTGGACATACTGTACATCAACCTACTTCCTGTTTTGGTGGCCATTTTGTTTGTTTATAAACAAACTTTTTAAAACTGTTTTTAACCACTTTTAATGCGGCGGGGAGCGGCGAAATTGTGTCAGAGGCAGGGTTGCCACCTCATCCCTTTAAATACTGACACATATGAATTATCCATGCCTTGTGGCTAGTTAGATGCAGTTTAGGCACTGATTATGTGTGAGTAGCCCCAGAACCTGTATAACTTAGATGTACCAGTATTTAAAGGGATGAGGTGGCAACCCTGGTCAGAGGGTAATAAGAGATGTCCCCTAACGCACTGGTATGTTTACTTTTGTGTGATTTTAACAATACAGATTCTCTTTAAGCAATACCAGTTGCCAGGCAGTCCTGCTGATCCTCTGCCTCGAATACTTTTAGCCACAGACCCTGAACAAGCATGCAGCAGATCAGGTGTTTCTGACATTAGTGTCAGATCTGACAAGATTAGCTGCATGCTTGTTTCTGGTGTGATTCAGACACTACTGCAGCCAAATAGATCAGCAGGTCTGCCAGGCAATTGGTATTGTTTAAAAGGAAATAAACATGGCAGTCTCCATATTCCTCTTACTTCAGTCGTCCTTTAAAGGAGAAACTCGAAAAATTAGAATATTGTGCAAAAGTCTATTTCTTTCAGTAATTCAAATTAAAAGGTGAAACTAATATATGAAATAGACTCATTAAATGCAAAGGAAGATATTTCAAGCTTTTATTTGTTATAATTTTAATGATTATACCTTACAGCCAGGGCCGGTTCTCTCATGAAGCAATTTACATCATGCGCAGAGATTACAGGGGCGGCATGTTTGCACTGTGTTTACACTAACAACATGCAGTCAGAGTAGGAGAAGTGAGAGGAGAGTGAGGTGAAGAGGTCATCATTGGGGAAAAGCAGCTTGTTGTGCTGTGTGAGGAGTCTGACAGTAAGTGAGGAGGGGGGAGGCAGGAGAACATCATTGGGGAAAATCAGCTTGTTGTGCTGTGTGAGGAGTCTGACAGTGAGTGAGGAGGGGGGAGACAGGAGAGCATCATTGGGGAAAAGGAGCATGTTGTGCTGTGTGAGGAGTCTGACAGTGAGTGAGGAGGGGGGAGGCAGGAGAGCATCATTGGGGGAAAGCAGCTTGTTGTGCTGTGAAAGGAGTCTGACAGTGAGTGAGGAGGGGGAGAGGCAGGAGAGCATCATTGGGGAAAAGCAGCTTGTTGTGCTGAGTGAGGAGTCTGACAGTGAGTGAGGAGGGGGGAGGCAGGAGAGCATCATTGGGGGAAAGCAGCTTGTTGTGCTGAGTGAGGAGTCTGACAGTGAGTAAGGAGGGGGGAGGCAGGAAAGCATCATTGGGGAAAAGCAGCTTGTTGTGCTGAGTGAGGAGTCTGACAGTGAGTGAAGAGGGGGGAGGCAGGAAAGCATCATTGGGGAAAAGCAGCTTGTTGTGCTGAGTGAGGAGTCTGACAGTGAGTGAGGAGGGGCGAGGCAGGAGAGCAGCATTGGGGGAAAGCAGCTTGTTGTGCTGTGTGAGGAGTCTGACAGTGAGTGAGGAGGGGGGAGGCAGGAGAGCATCATTGGGGAAAAGCAGCTTGTTGTGCTGTGTGAGGAGTCTGACAGAGAGTAAGGAGGGGGGAGGCAGGAGAGCATCATTGGGGAAAAGCAGCTTGTTGTGCTGAGTGAGGAGTGTGACAGTGAGTGAGGAGGGGGGAGGCAGGAGAGTATCATGGGGAAAAGCAGCTTGTTGTGCTGTGTGAGGAGTCTGGCAGTGAGTGAGGAAGGGGGAGGCAGGAGAGCATCATTAGGGAAAAGCATCTTGTTGTGCTGTGTGAGGAGTCTGGCAGTGAGTGAGGAGGGGGGAGGCAGGAGAGCAGCAGTGTTTCATTAGACTTGCACAGCAGAAGGAAGGAGGTGGCACTGCTGTCCTGACTGAGGAGGAATGGAGTGGCTGAGGGTGAGCAGTGTGTTTGTCACAGACTCACAGCCATCCAGTGTGCTATTGTGCTGAGCTGCAGCATGTCATGTGAAAACATTAAATGAAGCAGAGTAAATTGTCGGGTGCTGTGCGATCATTCCAAATTGAGCGAAAAGTCTAGAACCAGCCCTGCTTACAGCTTATGAAAATCAAAATCTCAGACCATTAGAATATTGTGAAATAAAGTGTCTCCAATCAGCTAATTCACCCAAAGCACCTGCAAAGGGTTCTTATTTCATATATTTGTTTCACCTTTAAAAGTTGAATTACTGAAATAAATGGACTTTTGCCCAATATCCTAATTTTTTGAGGTTTTACCTTTATCTCCGACAGGTCCGACCAGATTTCTGATCGTTTTTTTTCTGATGAATTTTCAATCACATCTATACAACATCTATCAGAAAAATGATCGGAAATCAGATCGGACCTGTGAGAAATTTTCGATTGGGCCCATCTATCTGATACCAAACATAAACATATCTCCACAATCTATAAGGTGTTAAAAACAAGTTTCTTCCAATAACCTCAATCTATATATTTTAAAGAGGTCCTGTAGTGGCATATAGTAGAATGCAGTAAATTATTCAGGATATCCAGCTTTTATGGTAATTTCCCTGGTTTCAGCATCAGAAACACTTCCTATAGCTATATTGGTATCTAGCTCCTCCTACCTAGTGATGCTTAGCCTAGGCTATTTATTATGTGGAATGAGCATTCTGGGAGACCAAAGATATTTTCTACTGGCTTTAGAACCCAGCGCTGCAAGGCAAAAGTGCTAACCACTACGCCACCGCGCTGCCCAATGGAACACGCCTGTGCAAAAGCGACCCAGGGGCCATTTATTACTACAATAATAATTGCGCTGCATTTGCAATCTCTCACGGGCTGCTTTTCCCACTCACTCAAGCTGGCAATTGCGTGCTGGGAAAGAAACAGTGCATACCAATGGGAAATGAGCACCGTGATTTACATGTGAATCACTGTGCTCTAGCGATCGGCAAAATGTATGCGATCGGCTTTCTCAAACGGATCGCAGCTAGTGGGAGAAGAAGGCCCTAACTGATCCTTCTGTAACCAGCTGGACCATTTCTGCCGGCTCAGGTCAATTAGGCACCAGGATCACAGGCGTCTAATAGATGCCTGTGTTTTCTATTGGCATTCGAGTGCTGAAGTGGTGACTTCTGTGACCGATGCAGCTAGGGCCGGGTGAGAGAGGCTCCAGCCTCAGGGCGCAGTGTAGGAGGGGGCGCACAACTCACTCAGCTATCATTCCACTATTGTGTTTGAAGCAGGGAGAAATAAGAAAAGGAGATACATGACAGTGACTGCAAGCCAAATAACTCGAGATTAAGGTGTTGGGGGCCTGGGGCATATTTACTCTAATAGCAATCAGTGTGTGACGGCTGGGGTGGGAGGGATGGAGGGGCGCACTTTGGTGTCTCAGGTGCTGGAGGACCTTGTCTCGGCTCTGGATGCAGCTCGTAGCCAGTAGTTAGTAAGGGTTGCAGTCAGTAACCAATAGTTAGTATTGTACCGTAATTTAATTAATTTAATTAATAAATTACGTGTCTCCCTGAGGGGGAATAGTTTCCTCTGAGTTTCATCGGGAACAGAGTGAGCTCTCTTTCAGCTCACCCTGCGCCGAACTGAAACATGTCAGAACAATACGTACTCTTCTTTTTAGGCACTTGTGGGGGTTAGGATTAGGGTTAGGTGGGGGGTTAGGTGATTGAGAATGGGTGTCGGGAAGTGCATAGTGAATATTGGTAATCTAAATGTCCGATATGTTACTACTAGCGGCACCACCCACACCCAACCCACAATACGTACTCATTTCAGTGCACTAGACGAGACGTCCATTTTTGGAATTCTGAAACATAAAAATCTAATACGTGGCTGCAGAACATCGTTCTTTACTAGAGAGCCAGAGGTGTTCATTATTTAACATATTGACGCCACCGGCCACCTGATATGGAAGCACATTGGCAATATGGATGATGCATGGGGACCGTGGCGGGAGACAGCGGACAGGTAAAGTATTAAATCCACAAGGGGGGCACATTCACGTTACGGGAAATACTTTGTAGTGTTGTTGTTTGAGTTTAGGACCAACAGAGTCCGGCGGCTGGGACATTCAGTGACCCACCTGGAACATCCAACAGCCCACCTGGGACAATGGCTGGGGCATATTTGTGCCTGGGATGGTGACCCTAAAACTGGGGATGTCTGGTCACTGTAGATCATACATGTCAAACTCTGGCCCACGGGCCGAATGGTTTCCCCACTTTGCATTATGTTTGGCCCACTCTAGACCACCAGGGAAGCTAAATTGGTGGTGAAGCCCTAGAACACCAGGGAAGCCATATGGGGAGGTAGGGGGAAAGCGCTAAACATCAGGGAACTGTATAGGGGAGGGAGGACCACTAGACACTGGGGAACTGTATAAGGGTTGGAGGCGAGCCACTAGACACCAGGGAACTTTATAAGGGAGGAAGGTGGCCGGTTGATATTGAGGTTGGCCAGCGACTTGATCCCAGTGTTCGTCCCACTTCGTATTTTAGTTTGACACCCTGCTGTAGATAAAGTAATGAAGAGAAAGAAATCCTAGAAAGTAATAAAAAATTGGCTGCACCACCATGAATAATTAATAAATACCTTTCTTTGATCGCAGAGTCAATATAATGGTAAAACCAATTAAAATTGTGTACTAGACACCAAAGAAACACACACAAAAACCCAAATGGGCAGATTGCCTCACCGCATGCACCTTTGAGCTCATACATTAGAAATTCCCCACATGTATTGACATTTTATAACTCATATTCATATTTTGAATTTATATTTGACCGCCAATTTTACTGCCAGGTTGCAGGCACAGCAATGGGGGCAAGTTGTGCCCCTTCATATGCTGGGTTCTTCCAGGGTTGGTGGGAGAGGGAGGTCATTTTTGGAGCAGATCTTGAGCACTACCAGTCCCATATTTTGGGCTGGTACCACTACATAGATGACATTTTCTTTTTTGATGGCTCAAGGGAACTTTGCCAGTGATTTATTGGCATATTTTTTACATTTGACCACCAATTTTACAGCCTGGTTGCAGGCACAACGTTGTGCCCCCTCATATGCTAGGCTCTTCCTGGGTTGGTGGGAGAGGGAGGTAATTTATGGAGCAGATCATGAGCAACACCTGTTCCATATTTTTGGCTGGTACCTATTCATAGATGACATAGGGAACTTTGCCAACCATTTATTGGCATACTAAATGACAAAGTTTTTAATAGTCACCTAATGTCCCATGTTTCAGATCAACAGGTTGAATTTCTAGATCCTTGACTCACGTTGGGTAGAGACAATCGGATCCACTCAGACATCACAATCCTACAGCAATCAGTAAGTTGTTGCATTTCCAAAGCAGCTACCGGTAGAAGCTAGATCAGAAGTAAAACCTACCGCTTGGACAGTTTCTGAGGCTGAGAAGAAACTTTTCAGACTTTGTGGACTTTCAACATGGAGCATGAGATTTTACAGGTCGTCTACAGGAAAGAGGATACCCTAGAAAGGTAATACCATAGAGCTAAACAAATAAATAGAGCTGATCTCTCATGACCCAAGCCCACCACTTCCCCGACCAGATTGGTGCGGTTTATCACCAATTCCAATAACCAATGGCTGGACCTCATGTATTGCTTAATTATTAATAGTGGTGCAGCCTATTTTTTCTGGGATTTCTTTCTCTTCGGTTTTGCATGGTTCTATGTTGATCCTGTCGGTAGCACATCCAACACAATTATTGGTGTGCGCATATTGTACTTTTTTGCTTTATTTTATAGATAAAGTAACCATTATCTTGTGCCTATAGGAAGATTCAGTACAGGACGGGGAGTGCAGACGGAGCAGAGCACTGGAATGTATTCAGTTTGGCAAAGCGTCTCCTTCTCACCAGGAATCTCCAGATTTAGGTTTCTTGGCTCCTCTGCGGTTCCTCGATAAAGTTCTCAGCTCTATGGAATGCCCTCAGGCTGACCACATTTTATTTGTGACACGGCAGCGGCTGGAGGGCAGCCAGTCACCCTCTGATTTAGCAGCAGCTCTCTTGCAGCCAGACTATTAATTAGTGGATGGAGTGGCTGGAGGAGGCCAGGGATGATGATATAAGAGAGCTGAGAGCACCTTCTGCTCCTCACACAGTGCCAGGCTCAGGCCGTGCCGCAATAACTCTGAGAATAATATTACACCGACTACTGCTTATAATAATACTCTGCCTACTGCTACTAATAATACTCTGCCTACTGCTTATAATAATGCTCTGCCTACTGCTTATAATAATAATACTCTTCCTACTGGTAATAATAATACTCTGCCTTCTGCTT
Source organism: Hyperolius riggenbachi (assembly GCF_040937935.1). NCBI lineage: Eukaryota > Metazoa > Chordata > Amphibia > Anura > Hyperoliidae > Hyperolius > Hyperolius riggenbachi. Next base: position 555,545,536 of record NC_090647.1, read on the forward strand.
ATAATAATGCTCTATCATCCACTAATAATAATACTCTGCCTACTGCTTATAATAATGCTCTGCCTACTGCTTATAACAACACTCTACCGTCCGCTAATAATAATACTCTGCCTACTGCTTATAAATGCTCTATCATCCTCTAGTAATAATACTCTGCCTACTGCTACTAATAATACTCTGCCTACTGCTTATAATAATGCTCTACAAGTCACTTATAATAATACTCTTCCTACTTCTTATAATAATACTCTGCCTACTGCTCCCCACACAGTGCCAGGCTCAGGCTGTGCCGCAATAGCTCTGAGAATGATAATACTCTGCCTACTGCTTATAATAATACTCTACCATCCACTAATAATAATAATAATACTCTGCCTACTGCTTATAATAATACTCTACCATCCACTAATAATAATAATACTCTGCCTACTGCTTATAATAATACTCTACCATCCACTAATAATAATAATAATACTCTGCCTACTGCTTATAATAATGCTCTAGCATCCACTTATAATAATAATACTCTGCCTACTGCTACTAATAATACTCTGCCTACTGCTTATAATAATACTCTGCCTACTGCTACTAATAATACTCTGCCTACTGCTACTAATATTGCTCTGCCTACTGCTTATAATAATACTCTGCCTGCTGCTTATACTGTAATAATACTCTGCCTACTGCTACTAATAATACTCTGCCTACTGCTTATAATAATACTCTGCCTACTGCTACTAATAATACTCTGACTACTGCTACTAATAATACTCTGCCTACTGCTTATAATAATACTCTGCCTACTGCTACTAATAATACTCTGCCTACTGCTTATACTGTAATAATACTCTGCCTACTGCTACTAATAATACTGACTACTGCTACTAATAATACTCTGCCTACTGCTTATAATAATACTCTGCCTACTGCTACTAATAATACCCTGCCTACTGCTAATAATAATACTCTGACTACTGCTAATAATAATACTCTGCCTACTGCTACTAATAATACTCTAACTACTACTACTAATAATACTCTGCCTACAGCTTATAATAATACTCTGACTACTGCTACTAATCATACGCTGACTACTGCTACTAATAATACTCTGCCTACTGCTAATAATATACTCTGCCTACTGCTAATAATAATACTCTGCCTACTGCTACTAATCATACTCTGACTACTGCTACTAATCATACGCTGACTACTGCTACTAATAATACTCTGCCTACTTCTAATAATAATACTCAGCCTACTGCTAATAATAATACTCTGACTACTGCTACTAATCATACTCTGACTACTGCTACTAATAATACTCTGCCTACTGCTAATAATATACTCTGCCTACTGCTAATAATAATACTCTGACTACTGATACTAATAATACTCTGCCTACTGCTACTAATAATACTCTGACTACCGCTACCAATCATACTCTGACTACTGCCACTAATAATACTCTGCCTATTGCTAATAATAATGCTCTGCCTGCTGCTAATAATAATACTTTGCCTACTGCTTATAATAATACTCTGCCTACTGCTTATAATAGTACTCTGCCTACTGCTCCTTGCACAGTGCCAGTCTCAGGCTGCGCCGCAATAACGCTCTGACAATAATACTCGTAATAATAATAAAACTCTGCCTACTGCTAGTGATAATGCTCTGAGAATAATATACTCTCTACAGCTTATAATAATTCTCTACCGTCTGCTAATAAAAATACTCTGCCTACTGCTAATAATAATGCTCTGCCTTCTGTTAACGATAATGCACAGCCTTCTGCTAACAATAATGCTCCACCTTCTGCTAACAATAATGCTCCGCCTTCTGCTAACAATAATGCTCCGCCTTCTGCTAACAATAATGCTCCACCTTCTGCTAACAATAATGCTCCGCCTTCTGCTAACAATAATGCTCCACCTTCTGCTAACAATAATGCTCCGCCTTCTGCTAACAATAATGCTCCACCTTCTGCTAACGACAATGCTCTGCCTTCTGCTAACAATAATGCTCCGCCTTCTGCTTACAGTAATGCTCCACCTTCTGAAAATAATAATACCCTGCATACTTCCTATAATAATGCTCCACCTTCTGCTAATAATAATGCTCCACCTTCTGCTAACAATAATGCTGCGCTTTCTGCCAACAATAATGCTCCGCCTTCTGCCAACAATAATGCTCCACCTTCTGCTAACGATAATGCTCTGCCTTCTGCTAACAATAATGCTCCACCTTCTGCTAACAATAATGCTCCACCTTCTGCTAACATTAATGCTCTGCCTTCTGCTTACAGTAATGCTCCGCCTTCTGAAAATAATAATACTCTGCATACTTCCTATAATAATGCTCCTCCTTCTGCTAACAATAATTATATGCCTTCTGCTAATAATAATGCTCCATCTTCTGAGAATAATAATACTCTGCCTACTTCTTATAATAATCCTCTACCCAAGGGCGTAGGGCCCGTGGTCGCAGCGGTCGCCTTGGCGACCGGGCCCGGCTCCTGAGGAGGCGGGGGAGGGGCCCGGGGGGCACATCTCCGTTTGGAGGGCCATGCGGCCCGTGCGCGCTGGTAGGGGGGAGCCGCAGCCGCGGGGAGGGCAGCCCGACCTCTCCCTCCCTTCCTCTCCCCGGGCCCCCCCCCCCCCCTCAGATGCAGAGTGAGCGGCTCACGGAAGCGCTGTAGGCAGAACTCACCTCCCTGCGTTCCACTCGCCGCTGATCTCCTCTCTGGCTGGCTCTGCATAGATGCTGTTACACACGCAGCTTCCGGCTAAACAGGAAGCTGCGTGTGTAACAGCATCTATGCAGAGCGGGAGGAGACCAGCGGCGATTGGAACCAGGGATGGAGGTGAGTTCTGCCTACAGCGCTTCCGTGAGCCGCTCACTCTGCATCTGAGGGGGGGGGGCCCGGGGAGAGGAAGGGAGGGAGAGGTCGGGCTGCCCTCCCCGCGGCTGCGGCCCCCCCCTCCATTATGGGGACGGGGCACCTACCTACCTGCCCTATCCTGGGGGCAGCTACCTAATCTATCCTGGGAGGGCAGCTACCTAATCTATCCTGGGGGGCAGCTACCTAATCTAACCTATACTGGGGGGCACCTACCTAATCTATCCTGGGGGGCAGCTACCTAATCTATCCTGGGGGGCAGCTACCTAATCTAACCTAATCCTGGGGGGCAGCTACCTAATCTATCCTGGGGGGAAGCTACCTAATCTATCCTGGGGGGCAGCTACCTAATCTAACCTATACTGGGGGGCACCTACCTAATCTATCCTGGGGGCAGCTACCTAATCTATCCTGGGGGGCAGCTACCTAATCTAACCTATACTGGGGGGCACCTACCTAATCTAACCTATACTGGGGGCACCTACCTATCTAACCTATACTGGGGGCACTTACTTATCTAACCTGTATTGGGGGCACCTAGCTAGCCTATACAGGTGGCAACTAAACTGGCTACCTATATTGGAGGCACCTACCTAACTAACCTATACTGGGGGCACCTACCTATCTAACCTACGCTGGGGGCAACTATTCTGGCTACCTATATTAGAGGCACCCACCTAGCTAACCTGTACTGGGGGCACCTATCTATCTAACTTATACCGGCGGCGCCTGCCTATCTCACCTATACCGGGGGCAACTATACTGGCTTACCTATGCCTGACTACCTATACTGGGGGTACCTATAGCTGGCTATAGGGATTTTGATATGGGTGTGCATCCGTCGGGTGTTGCCGGGGGAGGGCTGTTGTTGCCGGGGGGGGGCCCACATCCAGATTCCGCATCGGGGCCCAGAGGTTTGTAGCTACGCCACTGCCTCTACCATCCGCTAATATTAATACTCCGCCTTCTGCAAATAATTATACCCTGCCTTCTGCTTACAACAATGCTCCATCTTCTATCAATAATGCTCCGCCTTCTGCTAATAATAATGCTTGCCTTCTGCAAACAATAATGATCCGCCTTCTGCTAACAATAATGCTCTGCCTTCCGTTAACAATAATGCTCCGCCTTCTGTTAACAATAAAGCTCCACCTTCTGCTAACAATAATGCTCTGCCTTCTGCTAACAATAATGCTCCGCCTTCTGCTAACAATAAAGCTCCACCTTCTGCTAACAATAGTGATCCGCCTTCTGCTTATGACTATGCACACTTAGAGGTGATATCACCCACAGAAAGTAAACAAACACAGTGGAGATGATACACGTACATGAGATAAATTCAGAGGAGATATCATACGCACAGGAGATAAACACACTCAGAGGAGATATCACACCCACAGGAGATAAACACACTCACAGGAGATATCACACCCACAGGAGATAAACACACTCACAGGAGATATCACTTACAAGATACAAATAAACTCAGAGGAGATATCACACTCAGAGTAGGTAAACACACTCAGAGGAGATATCACACTCAGAGTAGGTAAACACACTCAGAGGAGATATCACACTCAGAGGAGATATCACACTCAGAGGTGATATCGGTGGATAATTATTTATTTTTAAGGAACAGATGTTGTTTCTTTCTTTCTTCTCATACACTGAAGCTCATCAATCAGTACCTGGCGTGTAGAAAGGATTTCCCAGAATTCCCCCTCCCCCTGCAGCTGGCCCGCTGCTTCTCCCAGAATTCCACACAGAACCCTTGTTCAATGCACAGGCAGCTGGCTGCACAGAAGGCATCCTCCTGAGGAGCACATCTTTAGTTTTACTACATGACAAGTTTCATCCTACGTGTTTTTATGAGGTGGAACATTCCTCCTCAAATCATCTGCACATGTGTAGGCAGCTGAAGAGTTCACCGTATTTGTCTGCAGGGATCCTGGGCTGCCATGTTTCTCATTACTGCGCTGGGACTGATCCTATTACTGCCAAAGCATAAATACCTCCAGTGTCTGCCATATCTGCAGAAGGGAGGCCAGGAAGGATCTGCTATATCGATTGTTAACATCTGCCAGGTATATGGTTCACATGCAAATGTTACATGTGCCTCAGGCCTCAAACCTACATTTTCAAACCTTACAGCCAAATTAAAAAGAAAAGCACCATAAGAGGAGGATATGGAGGCTGCCATATTTATTTCATTTTAAACAATACCAGTTGCCTGGCTACTGGCTGATCTATTTGTCTGCAGTAGTGTCTGAATCACACACCTGAAATAAGCATGACACAAATGCAGTCAGAAACATCTGATCTGCATGCTTGTTCAGGGTCTATGGCTAAAAGTATTAGAGGCAGAGGATCAGCAGGATAGTTAGGCAATCTGCATTGTTTAAAAGGAAATAAATGTCAGCCTCCAGTATCCCACTTATTTCAGATGTGCTTTAAAGAGACTCTGTAACAAAAAAAAGTTCCCCTTGGGTTACTCACCTCGGGAGGGGGAAGCCTCAGGGTCCCAATGAGGCTTCCCCCTCCCCTGTAGCTGCAGGCAATCCAGCGCTGGCTCCCCCGAAGCGTCCCGCAATCCTGGCTCGACAAGCCTGACAAGACTTCATATATTTACCTTCCCTGGCTCCAGCAGGTGGCGCTGTTGCAGCTCTCAGCACGGAGATAGGCGGAAATAGCCCATCTCTGTTTGGTCTGCTCTGCTAACAGGTGCGGGAGACTTGCGCCTGCGCAGTAGAGCGGCCCAACAGCGATCGGTTATTTCCTCCTATCTCCGAGTGGAGAGCCGATACTGCGCCTGCGCTGGAGCCGGGAAGGTAAATATTTACATCCCCGCTGTTCGGAGGGGCACAGCGAGACCGCCGTGGGACACAAGAGGACGGGGGAAGCCTCGATAGGATCCGGAGGTTTCCCCACCCGAGGTGAGTACACCCAGGGGAACTTTTTTTAGTTACAGGTTTTCTTTAACTCTCCTGGCGGTTTATCAAAATCCGCCAGGGGGCAGCAGAGCAGTTTTTTTTTTTACTTTTTTTCTTCATGTAGCGAGACAAGGTCTCGCTACATGTTAGCCGCTGCTCAGCGGCATCCCCCCAGCCCCTCCGATCGCCGGAAAGAACGGGATCTCCTGGAGGGCTTCCCCCGTCGCCATGGCGACGGGCGGAGTGACGTCACCGACGTCATCGACGTCGTGACGTCAAAGGGGACTCCGATCCACCCCACAGCGCTGCCTGGCACTGATTGGCCAGGCAGCGCACGGGGTCTGCGGGGGGGGGGGGGGTGTGTGGCCACGGCGCGACGAATAGCGGCGGCGATCGTCATGCACACGCAGCTAGCAAAGTGCTAGCTGCGTGTAGCAAAAAAAAAAATTATGCAAATCGGCCCAGCGGGGCCTGAGCGGTGCCTTCCGGCGGCATAGCCCGCCAGGGAGGTTAAAGTAGACCTGAACTTTTGCACAGGACAGAAGGAAAACCTAGAGAAATGCACCCTGTATGTACAGTATTTAGAGAGCTTGTCTAGTTCTCCCTCATCTGTGACTTATAACAAGTGTAATTTGATCTCTCACTGGAGACGTACTAATATGTATATCTGAATTATAACTGTTATTCTTATTAAATGCATAATACAGTGAAATGTGGCGTTTGGGTTTTTTTTTACAGATGTTTGGACATAAATGATTTTACCTTTCTTTTCCTCATTTTGACTGCTCTCCACGGTGTCCTGTTTGGGTTGATCTTTTGCCGGGGCAGCTTCTGGGCTAGCAGCAGGCACATCGGCTTGTTTGGACTCATCCTTTGCTTTGTTGGACTCCACCCCCGAGGAGTTCTCATTACCCTCAGAATCTGCAGGCGCATGCTTTTCTCCTGAAGGGGACTTTGCTTTGTTTTTTGCTTCTCCTTCTGAACCTCCTTCTGGCTTCTTGTCTTCCGAAGAGCTATCTGCTTTCTTCTTATTGTCTTCAGACAAAGGTCCATCACTGGTGGGTTCCTCTGTTTTGGACACCTCGTTTTCTGTCTTTTCTACTTCCTCCTTGGTGTCCTCTTTGTGGTTCTCCACCGGCTCTCCAGATGTCTCATCCTTCTTGTCTCCCTTGAGCTTTTTCCGGATTATGTGTCCACGGAAGCTGGCCTGGATTTTGGTAGCGGCTTTATGAGCTTTGTCCTCTGGTTTGTTTGCATCTTGTTCGATTTTTTGGTCGCCATCTTCGTTCTTATCAACCTTCAAGCAGAAGAATGAAGAGGACTTAAGAACATTACATAAGAGTTCAGTAACATCAATTTTCAATCAAACATACATTCTAAGAGCAAGACCTTCCCAAAGAATCTGTTAGTCATACATTAAGAAAACAGCTGAAAAGCTGACAGAATGTTGTCAACGAGGAGCAAGGAAGTTGAGAACTGGCTGTGACAGAGTTATTATGGAGTCAAACTGAGAAAGTTGGAGAGGACAACAAAAGTAGGTTGTGGTGGTCCCTACATTATTTTTGCATACATCCCTACTTTTCTGACATGGTAAGGAGGAACACCTTATAGCACAAACATTTAGACAAAACACAATCCCTTCTCTCCACACACTGCCAGCCACACCTTATTCACATATTTAGTCCTTTCCTGGCTTCTACACCTCCAGTCTTGCCTTCTGCCCCAACCTAGCCCCATTCACACCTTCATCACACCTCCAATCCCGTTCCCTCCATACCTTCTGAACCAGTCCCATACCACACTTCAAGCCACGCCTTTATCATACCTCGAGTCTAACCCTGTAAACCTTGACTCCAGCCCCACCATGAAGCCAGTCAAATCTGCATCTCACCTACAGCACTCTTGTTCTGGCCCCATTCACACCTCCCACTGTATCTTCATCAAACCTCCAGTTCAATTCCTCCACACATCCAGTCCCGCCACAACCACACCTCGCTCCAGCCATGCCTCAGTCATCACACCTCCACTCACTACTTCATCACATCTCCAGTCCTGCTCCCATCCCCAGCCAGACCTTCATCACACTTTCAGTCTTACCACATTCACACCTTGAGTCCTGCTCCCTCCAGGCTTATATCTGAAAATGGCACCTGAGAATAATGGCGCACGGTGTTGCCGCTAATCCATTTGCCGCTTATCGCTATTTAACGTTAAAGCCTTATTGTTATTTAGCGTTAAAGCCTTATTGTTATTTAGCGTTAACACACAGAACCCTCTCTGTACCTACCCCTAACCCATAAACCCCCCCTGGTGGTGCCTAACCCTAACCACCCCCCTGGTGGTGCCTAACCCTAACCACCCCCCTGGTGGTGCCTAACCCTAACCACCCCCCTGGTGGTGCCTGCCTAACCCTAACCACCCCCCTGGTGGTGTATATTGTACTGTAACTATACCTAACCCTACTCTCACACAGAACCCTCCCTTTACCTATCCCTAACCCTAAGACCCCCCTGGTGGTGCCTAACCCTAAGACCCCCCTGGTGGTGTCTAACCCTAACCACCCCCCGTGATGGTGCCTAACCCTAACCACCCCCCTGATGGTGCCTAACGCTAAGACACCCCCCCCCCCCGGTGGTGCCTAACCCTAAGACCCCCCCAGTGGTGCCTAACCCTAAACTTGACAGTGTTACATGAAATCCATTCACCATTCTGCAGTTAAATAACGTCTGCAGTTTGGCTTATGTAGGGGGCTATTGATAAATAACGTTAGTGTGTGCCATTATTGATAAATAACGTTAGTGTGTGCCATTATTGATAAATAACGTTAGTGTGTGCCATTATTGATAAATATTTAACGTTAGTGTGTGCTACTATTGATAAATAACGTTAGTGTGTGCCGTTTTTCTGCTTTTTTCCCTGTGCGCCATTATTATGCAGTACTAACGATAAATAGCGATAAGCGTATCTTTTTAATGCGGCGCCATTTTTATGCGTAGGCGCTGTGCGCCATTATTCACTGATCCGCCCTCCAGTCCTAAACCCTCCATACTTTCAATCCTGCCTCTAACACATCTCCAACCACACCTTCATCTCACCTCCTGCCACATCTCACCTTCAGCCCTTCTGTTTCACCTTCTCCACATCTCCAGTCCTGCCCCCACCGCACATACAGCCATGCCGTCACACTACTCCAGTCCTGGCCCCATCTGCACCTCCAATCCGGCCCACACCACACCTCTTCATCAAACCTCGAGTCGAACGTCTCCACAGATCCAGTCCTGTCCCAACCACACCGTCAGCGATGCCTTAACACACCTCCATTCACAACTTAATCATACCTCAAGCCACACCTCTAGTCACAACTTCATTACACCTCCAGTCCTTCTCCTATCCCACCCCCAACCACACATTCATCACACCTCAAGTCTTACCACCTCCATACCTTCTTGAATCCATCACACCTCCAGTCACTTATTAGTGCACAGTTTAGCCTTTGGAAGGCCTTTATAGGCGTGCATGAAAAAAGGGCGCCGTAAAAAAAGGGCCTGACTTAACGAATTTGGCGCCAGGTATTAACGATATTTGATAATGAGAATCATCGTTGTCAAGCTTTATTAACGATATTTACTGTTGCAAAAAACAAACGAGATATAATAACGAACAAATATTAACGGTAAATGTAGTTGCGTTTTTTGTCAATACAGCTTAACCCAACCCTACTCTCACACAGAACCCTCCCCTGGTGATGCCTAAAACTAACCACTCCCCTAGTGGCGCCTAACTCTAACCACCCCCCGGTGGTGCCTAACCCTAACCACAACCCCCCCCGGCGGTGCCTAACCCTAACCACCCCCCTGGTGGTGCCTAACCCTAACCCCTCCCCCCTGGTGTTGCCTAAAACTAACTTTCGCCTAGGTGATGCCTAACCCTAACCACGCCTCCTGGTGGCGCCTAACCCTAATCACTCCCTATGCAGAAACACCCTTTTACATATATTAACGATAATACCTTTGAAAACGTAAAATCGGTACTTATTAAAGAAATAATATGACAAAAACTATAATGTTGTAAACTTCTAAAACGATAACTACCTCAAAAACTATAATGTTCTAATGTTATTAACGAAATTTTTCGCGATGCCCTTTTTTCTGCTTTTTTCGCTGTATTAACAATAATAGCATTAAAGTCTACGGTGGCGCCCTTTTCATCCACCCTCAGCCGGCGCCCTTTTTTCCTGCTACCCTTTAAAGTGATCAAGTTTCCATTTAAAGTGCCCATTGATGATACAATTTTATATATTAACAATTCTGTATTTTGATCTGATAATGTGATCAAACTGTACGTGTGGAGATTCAAGGCTGAACAAAGCGTTCCATCCATAAGAATAGGGCGATCAGTCCCTCAAATACAGGAGGGGGGGGGGGGGGGGGGGACTCAGAGCTTGGGGAAGTCCATCATCCACATCAGGTGTTCTTGTGGACACACTCGCTATGGGTGGGGGATTAGGATGGCCACGCTGCCCCTCCACTTCATCTTTTAATGACACATTAAAATGGCTTCCCTAAACCTATATAGATGGCAGGTACTCTTTCAACATCAACACTTCCGAGTATTCAGACCTTGATGCATTTCTATAAACAGTCCTTCCATAGAAGCTGCAATGAATCATTCATGAGCTCTGTAAACTTCACATATTCACACTCTCAAGTGGCTTCACAAACTACGGCAAGAGTAATGTTGTCCTAGCGTCGCAATTACCACTCATCCATATACATGTCACAGGCACAGCCGGAGCGCCGCGCAGACGCCTCTTCCGGAGATCAGGCGGGAATTCCACACATTAGTTACATCAGGAAGGACACCAGGCTGGTGTTGTACTTTATACTGGTTGAACTCGATGGACGTATGTCTTTTTTCAACCAAAATAACTATGTAACTATGTAACTTACCAAAGCCTTGCAGCTAATTCTGTGCTGCGTCAAACAATATGAGAGTGCCGGAACCACTTCTTCTAACAATACGAGAGTGCTGGAACCACTGCTTACACCAATACGAGAGTGCTGGAACCACTTCTTCTAACAATACAAAAGTGCTGGAACCACTGTGTCCAACAATATGAGAGTGCCGGAACCACTTCTTCTAACAATACGAGAGTGCTGGAACCACTGCTTACACCAATACGAGAGTGCTGGAACCACTACTTCTAACAATACGAGAGTGCTGGAACCATGCCATACAATATGAGAGTGCTGGAACCTCTTATTCCAACCATATGTGAGTGCTGGAACCTCTGCTTCCAACCATATGTGAGTGCTGGAAACTCTGCTTCCAACCATATGTGAGTGCTGGAACCTCTGCTTCCAACCATATGTGAGTGCTGGAACCTCTGCTTCCAACCATATGTGAGTGCTGGAACCTCTGCTTCCAACCATATGTGAGTGCTAGAACCACTGCTTCCAACCATATGTGAGTGCTGGAACCTCTGCTTCCAACCATATGTGAGTGCTGGAACCTCTGCTTCCAACCATATGTGAGTGCTGGAACCTCTGCTTCCAACCATATGTGAGTGCTGGAACCTCTGCTTCCAACCATATGTGAGTGCTGGAACCTCTGCTTCCAACCATATGTGAGTGCTGGAACCTCTGCTTCCAACCATATGTGAGTGCTGGAACCTCTGCTTCCAACAATACAAGAGTGATGGAACCACTGCTTCCAACCATACAAAAGTGCTGGAACCCGCCACGCTGATGTGTTTTACATATCGCTCAGCAAATATTTGTGTTCCCCCCTCCTCCTTCCCGGTCCTCTGGTGAGCGTTGCATACTTACCTGTCCCGGTGGTGGGAATTCTCGCCTCCTCTGGTGTCTGGCATTTTTTTGAATTGCCCGTGCACGCCTGTACCCCATGATAGCACTGCATGTACTGACATCACTGCATGCACTTATGTCACGTGCTACAGGCACTAGCGGTGGCCATTCGGACACCGGAGGAGGCAAGGATTTGTGTCACTGTGAGAGGGGAGCCTAAAAACATTCACCACGAGCATAAGGGGACATGTACACTTGGGGGTGAGGTAGCGGCAACTTCCAGAAGATTTCCTGCTGTAATCTATTGGAATCTAAGGCAATAAATCTGTCTCTGGTCAGATTTAATGAAACAGCAATCTATCTGATGGTAGGTCTGGTGGCAGATCAACAGGTGTATGGTCATCTTAACTGTATCTATACAGAGACACAAGGCAGACAATGCGTTGAGCCCAGAGCTTGTGTATTTGAAGGCAAGTAAAAAATATATCAGTTCTCTTGTTTTTATAACAAGAGGTCAATATTAAAAAGGAACTGTGACCAAGGATTGAATTTCATCCAATCAGTAGCTGTTACCCCCTTTCCCATGAGAAATCTTTACCTTTTCTGGAATAGATCATTAGGGGAGTCTGTATGGCTGATATTGTGGTGAAACCCCTCCCACAGTGTGATGTCATGACCATGGTCCTGACAGTTTCCTGTCTGTGAGCCTTGTTGCATTGTGGGAAATAACGGCTGTTTCCAACCAGTGCTGCTCAGCAAGATTTCGGATATCCGAACTACCCAGATAATCCAAACTTTTTCCACTATCTGAACTTTGAATAGCAAGATGGATATTTTTTAAAATCCAAATAGACTATCCGAGCAAACTCGGATTTCCCATCTGAAATCCGAAATCTGGGCGGATAATTTCTTTGGATATCCAAGCAGAAACCAAAAGCGCCTTGAATGGCAAAAATCCCTTTCGAAGGGAGAGGGGGAGAGGGGGGAGGGGGGAGAGAGAGAGAGAGAGAGAGCGCTCCGAAAGGGGTTTTTGCCATTTGAAGAGACTTTTGGAAGCATTTTAAAGTGAACCTCCAGACTAAAAATCGACTCAGCAGCACTGAAAAGGCTTGGTGTTTCTTTAACAGTTTCACAGCATCAGAACTTTGTTTCTCTTATACAAGCCTCATTTTTAGCTGCACAGAAGAAAACTGCCCGGGCATTTTTCCCCTGATGCTGTGCAAAGCATGATGGGATTTCTGATGTTGTTGTTCTCGTTCTGCTGTTTTGGTGCAAAAATTTTTTTTTTTAACATTTTGAATTTGACATTTGAAGCCTAGCGTGTGCAGCTGGGAGGGTTTATCAGGACACAGGACAGTTGGAACTGTGTCTCCTGCTCCTTGTCACCTCCTTTCAACCAAAAAGATGGCTGCCCCCATGACAAAGATGGCAGCCCCCATGAATCACAAACATTTGCCTGTTCTTTTAAAACAGGGTGGGTAAAAAATTATACTACCTATCTATTCTAATTAACATAACTAATGTAACTTAATGACAGTATGTTTGTTTAGGCTAAAGTTCCCCTTTAAGCCATTTTCAGGTCACTTCCGGTTTTCTATCCGGATATCCGAATCCGGCCGGATATACAGGATATTGGGTTCGGATATCCGAGTGTGCTCGGATACCAAAAGGTTCAGATTCGGATATCCGATTCGGATCGGGATAACTGGGTATCCGGATCCGAATTCAATTCGGATTTTGAAAAGGGGAATCCGAGCAGCACTGTTTCCAACTGCCAAGCAAACAGTATCTCCCTCTGAGCAAATGTATATCTTTAAGAGAAAACCTTTAGGCAGGGGTCACACAATTCGGCTTCGGAGCGTGTTTTCTACACAGAAAAACTGATTTAAACTGAAAACTTATGTTAATCAATGGACTAGGTCACACTTGAATGCAGATTTTGCGTGCAGAAAAAAAAACTGACACCTTGCGCAATATGTCAGTTTTCTCTATAAATTACAACAGCTACAAAAAGGTGGATTTAGGCAGGGGTCACACTTGTCTTTCAGTTTCTACACTTTTCAGAAAACTGAAAGACAAATGTGACCTCTACCTTACAACAGCTAATGTAATTTATAGAGAAAACTGACAAATTGCGCAAGATGTCAGTTTTTTTTCTGCGTGCGGAATCTGCATTCAAGTATGACCTAGCTCATTGATTAACATGAGTTCTCAGTTGAAAACTGTTTTTCTGTGCAGAAAACTCGCACGAAAGCCGACAAGTTTGACCCCTGCCTTACTGTCAAATGAATTATTGCCAACAGGTCTGATTTCCGAATTGATTTTCCATAGACGTGAATGGAAAATTGATCAGAAAACTGACTGGAAATCAGATCGGAAATCAGATAAAACCTGTTGGAAAATTGTATCATGTGTACCTAGCATTAGCCTATCGCATTGTTAGGGGGTGTGGTTACAGATGACAGTTGGTGCTGTTTTTTTTTTTTTATGTCTGCCAGCAGTAAAGATGATTACGTGCAGGCTGATTATGGATCAAACAATATGAACAAATTACATGGCGAATATCAATAATTTCTTGATCTTGTTTCTATTTTTTACCTTTGCAATGTATTGATGCATTTTTCCCCTTTTCACTACAGTCCCTCTTTAAAGAGCACCTTGTGTTTGAAGCTGTATGCATGAGCCAATCACATCGTTGGAACCAAAAAGGTGTTGGTGGGGGGGGGGGGGGGGCTTCTGACACTTCCTGTACATTATTCAGACTGCATTATTTCATTGCTGTTAATGAGAGAGGGGGGTATCTGAGACTTGCAGTCACAGGACCGCTTCCAGCGCGGATCCCGACAGCGGCGTGCTCAGAAAGACCCCATTAATTCCTCTTCATGTCAGCGAGACGGCGGAGCTGCGCTCTTCAGCAGACAAACGCCACAAAGACTATTACAGCAATCCTGCGCAATCAATACACCCCACCTGGAGCTGTGAGACGCTGATTCGCAGACTCGGCGGACTGACACCTCTGAATGCCGGCTAGCTGTTGCCATGGTGACACACACCGTCAGAGAAGTGGCAGTTACATTTAAAGGGAAAAAACATTTCATTAAAAAGAAAATAGGTTTAGCTTCCGAGAGCCCCAAACATACAAGGCGTAAAGTCGAACATCCATTAGATAATTAAAGGACACCTGAAGGGAGAGGGATTATGGAGGCTGCCATATTTATTTCCTATTAAACAATACCAGTCAAGTCCTGCTGACTTCCTTGGCTGCAGTAGTGTCTGAATCACACACCTGAAACAAGCATGCAGCTAATCCAGTCTGACTTCAGTCAGAGCACCTGATCTGCATGCTTGATCTGAGCCTATGGCTATTAGAGGAAGAGGATTAGCAGGGCTGCCAGGCAACTGGCATTGTTTAAAAGGAAATAAATATGGCAGCCTCCATATCCCTCATTTCACGGCAGAGGAAACCTGTAGTGAGAGGGATATGGAAGCAGACATGTTTTAGTTGAAAAAAAAATACCGACTTTCCCGGTTGTCAAGCTGATCCTCTGCTCCGAGTACTGACCCATACTGAACTCGCAGTCTCACTTTGGTCTGTTATATTACACTAATTTAGCCTGTTCCTTAAACGGGCAGTAGGCGGCCTCCTGCAGTACTGCACATGCACAGCCACATGCACAACACCAGCGATTTTATTTGGTATGATGTATGCACAGAGTATGTTACTGCTTTTCACAGACAGGAAACGGTCAGGGCCATGGTCATGACATCATACTGTGGGAGGGGTTTTACCACAATATCAGCCATACAGAGCCCCCTGATGATCGATTTGAGAAAAGGTAAATATTTCTTGTGGGAAAGGGTATCAGCTACTGATTGGGATGAAGCTCAATCCTGGGTTACAGGTCCTCTTTAAAATAATTTTATATTAGATGCATATTAAATACTAGTTTCTTAAAGTGAACCTCCAGACTAAAAATCAACTAAGCAGTACTGAAAAGGCTTGGTGGTTCTTTAACAGTTTCACAGCATCGGAACTTTGTTTTTCTTACCCAAGCCTCATTTTTAGCTGCGCCCCATCAAAGAAAACTGCCCGGGCATTCTTCCCCTGATGCTGTGCAAAGCATGATGGGATTTCTGATGTTGTTGTTCTCGTTGCCTAGTGCTCGCAGATGGGAGAGGTGATCAGGACACAGGACAGTTGGAACTGTGTCTCATGCTCCCTGTCACCGCCTTTCAACCAAAAAGATGGCTGCCCCCATGAAATCACAAACATTTGCCTGCTCTTTTAAAACAGGGTTGGGTAAGAGATTATATTGCCTATCTATTTTAATTAACATAACTAATGTAACTTAATGGCAGTATGTTTGTTTAGGCTGAAGTTCCTCTTCAACTGGGGTGCCTAATCATATGTGTAAAGGCATGACAAGTTTAATATTATCATGAGAAATTCAGTTTTAAGGTATGATTTAAAACAGACATGAATTCAGAATATCCTCTCTGCACTAAAAGATAAGCAACAGCACAATAAACTTTAAAGAAAAAAATTCTTTGTTACAGCTGCTATAAATCCTGCAACAAATCTGCAAGGTGTCTACTTCTTGCTTTTTATGGAAGCAAACATAGGGTTAACATCCTGTGTTTACAAGGAGTCGTTAGGATGTGGACGAAGTTATGAAACTCTATGTACTCTATACAGTGCTGCAGAAGATGTCAATGCCACTGGCTTCTGCAGTAGCAGATTGTCCTGCATTATTGATTAATTACTCTGATCAGGATAAATAATCAATACTCTTGGGCACTCTGGTGTTACAGCAGGCAGTGCACATGGCTACTAATGACAAGCAACATCCTGCCACCTCTCCCTGCTAATGTCCCAGCTGCAGCACAGCAATCGTTCTCTCTACTCACCCTGCTGCTCTGCACATTCACTCACTGCAGGCTGTGTGTAGAGAGACAGGAGACACATTGCCCACGGGACAGGAAGTAGGAGGGTGCTAAATCTAGTGCAGGAAGTAGTACAGTCCCCTGCACTGCCTGATGCTATTTTCCCGAATGTTGCCAAAATGATGTAAAAAGGTCCCAGGTGGAGGAACACGGTGACTGAGCACCACAGTGGCCAGGCCCGGATTTACATCACAGGAGCCTGTAGGCACAGATGTCCTGGCACCCTAGACTCCGCCCTCCATGACCCTACAAACCGCACCAAGTGGCCCAGCTGTCACTTCTCCCTTACTTCCCCTGCTTCTCATAGGTAGCTACAGGTGCTCCTTAGTATTAGGTAGCCAGAAGTACCCTCAGTATTACGTAGCTAGTGGTGCCCCCACTTATCTCATCAGTAGAATGCAGAGAGCTTGGTGAATAACCTCTTATTTACACTCTGTTCAGGACTCCCAATAGGGAACGAGGGAGGGAGGTGCTTGGGGAGGAGAGTGAGGCGCCTCTTCCATCATCAGGCGCCTGTAGGCTTGTGCCTACAGTGCCTTATGGTAAATCTAGCCCTGACAGCGGCACCCCTAGCCATGGCTACACCCAATGCTGTGAGCACCAGTAGCCTTGTGGTAGGTACGCCAATGCGTTGGACAGAGATGCAGGAATACGCTATGGCTTCAGCCAAACACAGCAAAGAATGCAACAAGACATCACATGAAGACAGGCGTGAAAGCGTAACTAAAGTGCATGACTAAAGTGCATCACGTGTTAATGGGTGTCTAACACAGACATAAACGCATGTGATCCCCAGGCAAAGCAGCGTTAGCCAAGCCGCCACCCCCTGCGAGATAATGAATTATCCATGAGGTCCGTCCATTTGTCATTACTGCCTTCATAATCTCATTATGTAACTGCAGCTAGCGGGCAATCCCTAATGACAACAGTGGGCTGAGATTGGGGGCTGTTCTGCTGCTTAAAGAGGAACTCCAGCCTAAACAAACATACTGTCATTAAGTTACATTAGTTATGCTAATCAAAATAGATAGGTAATATAATCTCTTACCCACCTTGTTTTAAAAGAATAGGCAAATGTTGGTGATTTCATGGGGGCAGCCATCTTTTTAGTTGAAAGGAGGTGACAGGGAGCATGAGACACAGTTCCATCTGCCCTGTGTCCTGATCACCTCTCCCATCTGCACATGCTAGGCTTCAAATCTCAAATTCAAAATTAAGAAAAAAAAATTGCACCAAAACAGAAGAAGGGGAACAACAACATCAGAAATCCCATCATGCTTTGCACAGCATCTGGGGGAAATGCCCGGGCAGTTTTCTTCTGTGCAGCTAAAAATGAGGCTTGTATAAGAGAAACAAAGTTCTGATGCTGTGAAACTGTTAAAGAAACACCAAGCTTTTTCAGTGCTGCTGAGTAGATTTTTAGTCTGGAGGTTCACTTTAAAAGGGGTTCTTATGCCTAATACACACGATGAGATTTTCTGGCAGATTTCTTGCCAAATCGATTATTTCCAACATGTCCGATCTGACTTCCGATCGATTTTCCGTTCACTCCTAAGGAAAATCGATCGGAAATCAGATCGGACATGTTGGAAATAATCGATCTGGCAAGAAATCCTCAAGAAAATCTCATCGTGTGCATTAGGCATTAGGGTTGGGCCCCCAGGTTCAATTTGCCCCGAGGCCCCCATTATACCTAGAACCTACCTAAAAAAACATACCTAGAACAGTGATCTGAAAATTTGGCTCTCCAGCTGTTAAGGAACTTCAAGTCTCACAATGCATTTGCCTTTCTGAATCATGATTGTGGCTGTCAGACTCCTGCAATGCATTGTGGGACCTGTAGTTCCTTAACAACTGGAGAGCCAAGTTTGCAGATCAATGACCTAGAACATACCTAAAACCTCCTCTGGTGGTGCCTAACCCTAAGACCCCTCCCCCAGCGGTGCCTAACCCTAACACCCCCCCAGAGGTGCCTAACCCCCCCCCCCCCCGAGGTGCCTAACCCTAACCCCCCCCCAGAGGTGCCTAACCCTAACCCCCCCCCAGTGGTGCCTAACCCTAAGACCCCCCCCCCAGCGGTGCCTAACCCTAAACCCCCTCCCCAGTGGTGCCTAACCCTAACACCCCCCCCCAGTGGTGCCTAACCCTAAGACCCTCCCCCAGTGGTGCCTAACACTAAGACCCCCCAGTGGTGCTTAACACTAAGACCCCCACCCCCGGTGGCGCCTAACCCTAAGACCCCCCTGGTGGTGCCTAACCCTAACCACTCCCCCTGCCCCCCGCACAAACACCCTTACAAATGTAAAATTTTTACATACAAAAGGGGGGGGGGCACCAGATCGTCCACTAGCCACCGGCGGCCAAATTTCCTTGTACCATTTTCAGAGTGAAGAGGCCCATAGTAAGCTAGGCTCCTGGGCAGGAAAGAGTTACTGACGACCTCACAGCTCCAAGTTAAGAGAGAAAAGCTGCCATCTATTCCCCCCTCTGCGGTGGGCGTTCTGGAAAGATGGAATATATTGTGTAATTCACGCAGAGAGCAGCAGATTTGTCACGTGTCGCCGCGACGTGCTAATTGCAATCAGAGAAACTAAACGCAGCCGGCTATTAATAGAGGAGCTGATGATATATATTTGGCCTCTCACAAATCAACTCGTTATATTTGATTAACTATAAATAAACCTTAGAAAATGGATTCGATTTGTGGGATGGTGGATGGATGGGGGAGGGGAGGGGGAATTGTGGAGATTCAGATGGAAGCACTTTCACTGTACTACCAAGAAAAGTTCCTGAAGACGAGATCACTGCTGAGAATAAAGCCTGCTACACACATTCAATTTTGATTGGACAATTTTATCACCTCCATAGTATGAGGGTCAACAGATATTGAATACTATGAACAGACTACTGTAAGTAAACCCTCATACGACATGAAGGTGGTGAAATTGGTCAGTGATTGGCTAATCAAAATTGGTGTGTACCAGGCTTTAAAGGACACCCAAGGCGAAAATAAACGAATGAAATAAACGATTGTATCTATCTTTCTTCTCCTAAAAATGACTTTTTAAGATATTCCACAGTTTAATTTTATGTTTAAATCTAATTTTTAAGTCTTAACTGTTTTATTGTTTTTGCTCAATGACACATACATTGAAGTATGCCAGAGCTAAAATCTATGAACTACTGACCCTTTTTATCTCTTTCCTGCTCTTAGAAGCAATTTTCTGCTAGGAAAGTGTTTTATAGTTGGAATTTCTTATCAGTGAGGGTCACACTGTAGTCACTTCCTGTCTGAGGCCAGAAACCCACTAGGTATGCTTTTCTGAGCGCTTTGTGATGTGAAAAGCTCTTGCTAATGTAATGCTATGGGTGTTATCCCACTTAAGCGATGTGATTTTATAAAAATCCCCCATAGCATTGCATTAGCAAGAGCTTTTTCAAATCACTAGTGATTAGAAAGCGCTCCTAGTGGGTTTCTGGCCTTAAGGTGCGTACACACATGCGACTATAGTCGTTTGTAACGATCGTTCCCCGATCTTTACCAACGACGATCGTTACAAAAAACGAACCACCGACTATTAAGGCAAACAACGAACGAGCCAAATCGCTACAAAAGAAAGTTATGTCTCGGTGGATTTTAACCAACGACGATCGTTTGCAAAAGTAGTACATCGTTGGAAACTGTCATTCGTACTAGGCTTGACATGCGCATTTCACAATTTCTCTGTGAAACTTCTCATTTTTATGCGCAGGCGCAATAGTTGCTTTACGTGGTGTAACGTTCGTTCTAACGATCAGATCGTTACACACTTTTTTAAACTATCTTTACATAGGTCGTTCTTTCATCAATTAAAAGTTCGTTCGTCGTTCTCAACGAACGATCGTTGTCGCATGTGTGTACGTAGCATTAGTCAGGACTGAGTCAGCCACTTACACACCTGATATTTAACTCTTTAGGCAGAGAAAGAAAAAAAAGGAACACAGCCTAGTTATTTGTGTGATAGGCACTGTACATACACATGTCTATCACATCATGTCACCTCGGGTATCCTTTAAACAAAAGCTCAGCGCTGCAAGAGTGGAAATGAGCAAACTCATCAATACAAGCTATTTTTATTTATTTCGTATTTGGTAAAACTTTCTGGGAGTTCAGAGATCTTTTCTATTCACTTTAGAACTCTCAGTAAGGGCTCGTTCACACTAGGGACGTTTTCGGGCTTTTTTCAAGCGCAGGCGATTTTTTAAATTTCCCACAAAACGCTAGTGCAATGAATCTCGATGAGAGGGTTCATATCAGAGAAGGTCGTGCGCTGTGCGTTCAGCAAATAGGTGTCTGTACCATTTTTGGGGCGATTTTGGAGAGTTATAGGAAAAACGCGAATGCTCACAAAATCGCTTTGTGCAGCGAGTTCACTTCCTGACTTGCGTTAAAGAGTGAATTACAAAACCGCTTAGAAAAGTGCTTTTACCAGAAACGCAGCGCGCAGTGGAGCGCCGGGAGGGGAAAAAGCGCACAAAAACGCAAAATGCTTGTGTTTTCGTTTTTAGGTGTGAATGAGGCCTCAAGCTTCCCTTTAATCCCATAGATGTACCAGTATAAGATCAGCATCTGTAATGCCTCACTCACCTCTACGTTAATCATGTGACCTCGGCCGCCAGGCACCTCCGCGCACAGACATGAGCTGAGCTGTGAACAATATGGCTACCAGAGACTCGCGGGCTGTAATCCTGTAATTCCCGGCAGCAGAAATGACTGGGGGATTCTGGCAATCCAATAATGGGTAATTCTAATTCCTGGCTCCGCGCTCATTGCCTGACATGGCGCCATCTGTAGCGGTATGAAATAATTGTCCCAATATTTCCTGATCACAGCAACCTGGCTGCTCCCCCCTCCACACTGTCAGCCTGGCATCCACGTGCCCACATTCGCGCCGCAATGCCCGCAAATTACCCCCCACACACACACACACACACTTTACTCCCGACACCGAGGATAAGAAATGCCGGTGATCACAGCAACCTGGCTGCTCCTCCCTCCCCTCTGTCAGCCTGGCATCCACGTGCCCACATCGCGCCGCAACGCCTGCAAATTACACCCCCCCCCCCACACACACACGATTTACTCCCGACACCGAGGATAAGAAATACCGGTGATCACAGCAACCTGGCTGCTCCTCCCTCCCCTCTGTCAGCCTGGCATCCACATGCCCACATCGCGCCGTAACGCCCGCAAATTACACCCCACACACACACGATTTACTCCCGACACCAAGGATAAGAAATACTGGTGACCACAGCAACCTGGCTGCTCCCCACTGCCAGCCTGGCATCCACAAGCCCATATCGCGCCACGCTGCCTGCGAATTACCCACATCATTTACTCCTGACAACGAGGACAAGAAATACCGGTGATCACTGCAACCTGGCTGCTCTCTCCTCCCCACTGTCAGCCTGGCATCCATATTGTGCCGCAACGCCTGCAAATTACACACACACGCGCTTTACTCCCGACACAGAGGACAAGAAATACCGGTGACCACAGCAACCTGGCTGCTCTCTCCTTCCCACTGTCAGCATGGCATCCATGTGCCCACAATACACCGCACCGCCTGCAAATTACCCACACCATTTACTCCCGACACCAAGGACAAGAAATACCAAGAAGTGAAATGAGAGTTGTCTAAAAGACAAAAAACAAAACTATAGGTTTTACAGTGTTCCTAATGCAAACCTGTCAGTTTTATATTTTACATCTAAAAGTGCCCAATAACGCTACCATGCCATGGACAATACAGTCCCATGGCCGATCAATCATTCGATCTTTGGTATGACTGATCAGAGAGGAAAACCCAAACCCCTGATCAGAGCCGAAAACCTGCTAACCAGTCCGATCAGATTGAAGGGATCAAACCAAAAATACTGATTAATTCTATTGATCTGGTCAAATTGGAAACAGGTTTCCAGCTGTTTGTGGGCATGACCGATCATGAAATGCGGTAAACCTTACCTGGCTTCCACACATGAAATGCAGCAAATATGTGAAATGCGGCAAACTTTACCTCCGACACAGGAAAGGCACATACATGAAATGCAGAAAATATTACTTCAGACATAAATCATTAAACGTTCCCTCTACTGAGTGGGAGGGTGAATAGGATCGGGCCCAGTGTCCCAAAAAAAATCACATGCAAAAAACGCAATATGTTGTCTGCACACACAGGTGTGACTCCTGCTTAACTGTTCCGTTTGTCCAAACTGGTACAGGTAATATTGTTGGAACACCAGCTTTGACAGTAGAATATAGAATACTATGCTATAGGTCACGTAAAAAAGAAAAGATAGTGGTAATATTTATGTGATGGTGGTAGGTGCCATTTCCTGTGCAAATCACAAGTGACAGACAGGTTCTCAGTAAGGTTCCATAAAGTATGCAGCATGATACTGAATGCTCTATGGCCGATTCCTTGCAACAACCACTTTTAATACACTCTAGATTGTGATTGGCTAAAGCTGGCCACACACCATACAATTTTTTAAATATCTGTTCAAATTTAAGAATTGCAATACATTTTTCTGACTGATTGTAACATTTCAAAAATCTGACCAATGTACCACGCACATATTTTCAAGTTTTTCCCAATTATGATAAAAATGGAAACTCTGACAAAATTGCTAGGGTGTGTATATTAATAAATTGACAATCCAACACACACCATACAATCTTTAGAAAGATTGAAGAAAAATATCTGGCAACTGGCATTCCGGATCGATAAAAATCGAAGTAAACGGGAAATCCGATCGTATTTTTCAGTCGAATGAAAAAAAAGCTTTCGATTTTTTCGGGAGATACGATTGGTTTTATCGAATTGCCGTAAAATCTGATAATTTTATTGTATCGTGTGTGGCCACCTTTAGAGTCAGATGAGACGTGTGGCGGTAGCGCAGAAGGAAGAGCGACAAGTGTGGCGGAAACAGTAATGTCAAATGTCTGACTGAGGGGGCAGATTGGAGGTGAACAGGAGGCGGATCAGAGATGGACAGAAGGCGGGGCATGTGGCCACACAGAATCTCCACAGATCAGTGAATAATGGCGCACAGCACCTATGCATAAAAATGGCGCCGCATTAAAAAGATACGCTTATTGCTATTTATCGTTAGTACTGCATAATAATGGCGCACAGGGAAAAAAGAAGAAAAACGGCACACACTAACGTTATTTATCAATAGCACTGTTCATATGCCAAACAGCAGACGTTATTGTGCATAGTAACGTTATTTTATTTAATTTTATTTAATTTGATGTAACACTGTCAAGGTTAGGGTTAGGCACCACCAGGGGAGATTTAGGGTTAGGCACCTCGAGGGGGGTGGTAAGGGTGAGGCACCACCAGGGGGGTGGTTAGGGTTAGGCACCTCCAGGGGGGTGGTTAGGGTTAGGCACCACCAGGGGGGTGGTTAGGGTTAGGCACCTCCAGGAGGGTGGTTAGGGTTAGGCACCACCAGGGGGGTGCTTAGGGTTAGGCACCTCGAGGGGGGTGGTTAGGGTTAGGCACCACCAGGGGGGTGGTTAGGGTTAGGCACCACCAGGGAAGTGGTTAGGCACCACCAGGGGGGTGGTTAGGGTTAGGCACCACCAGGTAGGTCTTAGGGTTAGGCATTACCAGGGGGGTGGTTAGGGTTAGGCACCACCAGGGGGGGGGGGGGGTCTAGGGGTTAGGGTTAGGCACCACCGGGGGGGTTAGGCACCACCAGGGGGGTGGTTAGGGTTAGGCACCACCAGGGGGGTGGTTAGGGTTAGGCACCACTGGGGGGGGGGTGTCTAGGGGTTAGGGATAGGTACAGAGAGGGTTCTGTGTGTTAACGCTAATTTTCAATAAACAGAGCTAAGTAACGATAAGGCTTTAACGTTAAATAGCGATAAGCGACAAACAGATTAGCGGCAACACCGTGCGCCATTATTCGCAGGCACCATTTTCAGATGGATCCAATCTCCAGGCCTGGAGGGCCAGATCCATGCCAGTGTTTAGGATGGACTGAGAAAGAGAGGAATGTGTTCTATCAGATGGACCACGCTTTTCCTGATTCAGGCCCATCAATTCATTTGAGCTGTGACAAAAATGTGTGAGGACCTCGGCCCTCGACGGAACGGTTTGACATCCCTGCTCTACAGACTGATAGCTTATGTTGATGGTTCCTTTGATTGTATCAACCCAATGTTCATCTAAAGCCCCCTCTACACCATGTAATTTCACGTGTGATCGATTGAATTCGATTGGATCGAATTAGATTAGATCGATTAAATCCGACATGTCCAATCGGGATTCGATCGATCGCGTGATCGATTTTGATTAGTTTTCAATGCAAAATCGATCACACGATCGATCGCAACCCGATCGGACATGTCAGATTTAATCGATCTAATCGAATTCGATCCAATTGAATACGATCGATCGCACGTGAAATTGCATGGTGTAGAGGGGGCTTAAAAGACAAAAGGAAACCAGGAGCCCAATGGTGCTAAATCATGTAAGATTCAGAAAAGCAAACTGCCAAGGATGTATATGCTCACAAAGTATATTGTAAAAAGTGTAAAAGTGTATTTTGTCGCACCTCTGTAGCGGCGTACGGGCGTAGTGCACAAGTTCTGAGTTTTTGTGAGTTCGGTTTTGTTTGGAATTCTCTTTTCTGAGCAGTATCTGTTTTTTCTCTTCTCCGAGTTCCCTGCAAGCAGATTTTATGTGAGTTCTCAAGTGTCAGGAACATCTGGAAATGCTATTTCCTGTTTAGTTCATGAATTATGTGCAGGCTTGTTGTGGCTGTCAATGTAGAGTTCGTATGTCTTGTGATTTACATAATCTTCCACTCCAGCAGCTCTGTACAGTCACTCCATCAGTCCCTGGCCACAGGGGGGCTTATTATCCAATGTTTCTCCCTACTACAGTCACACAGAGTCACACACAGCCAAGCATAGTCACACACAGTCATAAAGAGGCACACATAGTCACACACAGTCTCACAGAGGCACACATAGTCACACACAGTCTCACAGAGGCACACATAGTCACACACAGACAGTCACACAGAGTCACACAATGACACACACAGACAGTCACATAGAGGCACACATACACACAGCCACATAGCCCTCTTAGTTACCTCAAAATGTTTGGAAGTAAGCCACACAGGGTCAAACAACGCCACTGAGAGTGACACAATGCCACACAGGGCCACATAGTATTACACAACCCCACACAGATTCACACAAAAGCTGTACAGAGCCACACAACACCACACAGAGTCACATACATGCCACAGAGTCATACAAAAACCATACAGAGTCACACAACACCACACAGAATCACACAACAAAGAGGGACTGTCCCTCCAAAATAGGGACAGTTGTGAGCTATGCAGAGCCACACAATGCCACACAAAGTCACACAACACCACACAGAGTCACACAACACACCACACAGAGTCACACAACACCACACAGAGTCACACAATGTCACGCAACACACCACACAGAGTCACACAACACCACACAGAGTCACACAATGCCACACACAGTCACACAACACCACACAGAGTCACACAATGCCACACAACATCACGAAACACACCACACAGAGTCACACAATGGCACACAGAGTCACACAACACCACACAGCGTCATCACACAACACCACACAGCGTCACACAACACACCACACAGAGTCACACAAAGCCATACAGAGTCACACAACACCACACAAAGTAACACAACACCACACAGAGTCACACAACGCCACACAAAGTAATACAACACCACACAGTCACACAAAGCTGTACGGAGTCAATCAACAGCACACAGCGTAGCACAATGCCACACAGCATCACACAACACACCACACAGCATCACACAACACACCACACAGAGTCACACAACACCACACAAAGTCACTCAACACTACACAAAGTCACACAAAGCCATACAGAGTCACACAACAGCACACAGAGTCACACAAAGCTGTACAGAGTCACTCAGAGTTCAAGGTCCGTTCACAATTCTTAGATTTTAAAAACGGTTTTAGATGTCTTTCTAGACAGATTGAAAACTAAGAAAGTTATTTCCAGCTGGATTATTTCACTGAAAACCAATTACCTTCTACTTAAGAAAAGCTGTTTTTACAATATTGCAGAACATAGATAGAAGGCTATGTCAGAAGTTCACTGTACAGTTTAATGAGATACATTATCTATATGACTTATTAGACATTCAAAAGAGTGGTACACGACAATTAAAGTGAACCAAGTGGGTGAAATCCTAGCCTAGCATATATTTCACCCATACATCAAAAATACCTACAACTATATAGGTGAGTATCATTTCTCTATACAGCCAGGCCTTGCAATTAGTACAGAATGGCGCTGCAAGGCTGTTAACTAGCCAACCCCTCCTGCCTTTGCCACATAACACCAACCCTGAACTCACTCCACTGGCTACCTATTAAATGGAGAATTCTGTTTATGATTGGCTTATTGGCATTCAAATCCTTGTACAATCTGGGCCCTGAATATCCGAAGGACTTACTGCAACTGCATCACACCCCCCACAATCTTAGATCAAAATAATCTAATAACTTCATCGCCACCAGTCCACATCAAAACCTTTGGAGACAGAATCTCCTGTCATGCTGCCCCTACACTTTGGAACTCCCTGCCACCCCCAATCAGGACATCTCCATCCCTGGAATAACTTCACAAACAAGTCCAAACGGAAGAGCCACCTGTTTAGTCTGACATTTATGAACACCTGGCTATTTCCTCTCTAACACAGTCCAGCCTGCAACCCTGTATCAATCTGAGACATATCTCTATGCTTTGAGTCCTATGGGAGAAAAGCACTATACAAATGTTATTGTATTGTATCGTAAGCCTGGTACACAGCACCCATTGGCCAATGATTGGTCAATTTTAAGTAGTAGAGTATTGTACCGTGTAAGCCATCAGTAAAAGCCTCCATAAAAAGTACGCAAGATGTCCAATGTACAGTAGATACAGTAGATAAGCTGTGTTCTAACATCTTGACAGCACACAGCCAATTGCAAACGCGACAAATTGGGGTTTTAAATGAACAAATATTCGTCTTTTATTTCTTCATATCAAAGGTCTTCACAGTAACGGACACACAGGTAGACATAATTTTCAGAACTCTCAATAACAACCAAACCGACTGCCTGACACGTGTTTCGCGATCAAAGATCGCTTCCTCAGAGGCATTCAGTATACATGTATATCACATGTGAGTCCAAAAGAAGACCACAGACCACAATCTGTAAAAATATGAAGACCACACCAGATGGACCAACGTCCAGAAATGACCACCATCCGTGTTGATGCGGAATAGCACACAGGAATAGAGTCTGAAGAAGTCTGACTAGCCGAAAGCTTTTCTGGCCCTCATACTATGTGGAGTTGAAACTGGCCACAGATTGGCCAATTGGATGTGTCTATGGACTTACAGGCCTATATGCAACCCCAAACATATTAGTGCTAAGAAAAGTGTATAATCAGCTAATACCCCCAGGAGACCGGGGGGGGAAAGGGTTCGGGGGGGGGGGGGGGGGAGTATAAATAAGCTAGTAACCAAAAACATCCATCCAGCAAGTAAAAGCATAGTAGTTCCCAGCAAGAAAAAGCATAGAGCTGAGTTAAGTTTTCAGCATCCCTGATGGACAGGAGGTGAGAAGCTCTCCTGTGTGCACTCTGCATTAAATTGGGACCTGGAGGGTCATCTGATGCTTTTGTATGGGGAGGGGGGGGGGGGGGGGAGAAAAGAAACACCTATCTGAGGCAGCACCTAATACTACTACATTGGGGGTGTGGTTCACGCAGGCCCCATGTTAACTTTTGTCCAGGGCCCATTTTATACAGAACCGGCACTCTTGTATACACAATAAAATAGTGAGAGGTAGATAGAGAGAGGAGGAGGTAAGAATAGAAAGACTGAGAGAGATAGACAGGGGGAGATATAGAAGGAGAGGGGCGGGACAGAAAAATAAAGAGATGGGAGAGAGACAGAGATGGGGGAGGGGGTGGGGAGTGGGTAAGGGCTCTTTCACATCAGAGCTTGCGTTGGAGAACGTTTAAAGCATACGTTTTGTTGTATGCGTTTTAATGCGTTTTGATATGCGTTGCACTGCAGTGAGTGTGCGTTTTTAATCCGTTTTCAATGCGTTACAGCACATAGAAAAACGCAGGTAATTTTTTTTTCTTTTAGTTTTCAACTTTCTACATTGTTCCTCTGTTGCATTCTGGGACTGATTGCCTGCGTTAACGGATTAAAAATGCGCATAGTGTGCGTTTTACATTGACTAACATTGTAACGCATAAAGCTAGCGTCGGCCGAAAAACTGTGCCTGGGTGCAGTGTAACGCAACGCACAAAAAGGCTGCGTTATATGTGAAAGCTAAAATGAAAGTCTATGGACTTTCATTTCACCTTGGGTAACGCAAACTTTACTCGTTGCGTTGAAACGCAGACTACACAGAGAGAAACAAACAACAAAGGGATTGGGGACTGTTGAGCTGCACTCTCTCCATGTTTGAGCACTGTGGGGAAGACTCTGATTTATATAAAAAGCTTTTGTAGGTTTTGTATGACACACAACACCACACAGAGTCAACCCAAGCCATACAGAGTCACACAACAGCACACAGAGACACACAAAGCTGTACAGAGTGCTGCACATATGTTTAGATCACCTGTCAAAGTAAAGAACATTGTTATTCCTCAGGGGCGGGAACTACTCTCAAAAGGAAGCAGCCAATCAGAGTGTAAGGCCATAGTGAGAGTATGGAACGCAGGCCTCTTGGTAATTTGGTGGTGGGACAGTTTAGGGTGTTTATTCTTACATAATAGGCTCATTACAATATTCATGCATACGCCCGTGGGTGCACTTGGTAATGGGGTACTTGAAATATAAAGGTATATGTATTGTAATAGGTTTCATTTATGTCAGATATCTGTTCCTTTTGATTCTGCTGTTTTTTTCCTCTATTTCAGATGCTGGGCAGTCCCTAGGAGTTTGTTAGGAGATTTGGGTTGCTGAGTGGATGTGAGAGATTTCTCTCAGATGATTGGCAGCTGTCTGTTGGAGCCAATTTCAGCTGGCCAATCACAGAAGGGTTCGCCTCTAACCTGTGATGCTCTCCCCTTTTCTCCTCAGTCTCCAGTCAAGCAAGCTATACAGCTCAGGAGTAGTGATGGGTGAACAGTGTTCGCCACTGTTCGGGTTCGCCTGGATTTTGGCCTGTTCAGGTTCGGTTCGGCACCCCTCCCCCCCCCCGTACACCTCATGGTGTTCGGGAGGGTGCTCGGGCACGCTGCCCGAACCCGAACAGGCCTTCTTTGTTCGGCCGAACACAGCCGTGTCCGGCCGAACATAGCCCCCTATAGGGTCCCAGCATAAAGGGAGAGCATGAAGTACCGCGATGACGCGTACCCTCGTTCGCGTCATCGCGGTACTTCTGCGCCCTCTTGACGCGACTTCAAATGTAAACAGGAAGTGCGTCAAGAGAGGGCGGAAGCACCAGATGGTACTAGTGCCCAAGAACTCCGGCTTCCCTCTTCCTGCCCTCCTCCTCCTCAGGTACTTTTGGGCACTTAAATTTAATTATAGGGTACCGGCAGAAGGGAGAGCTTAGCGGGGAGGGGTGGGGGCATTTCCGAACCCCCCCCCCCCCCCCCCCCCCCCCCCCGCGCTCAGGGCATGCTCTCCTTTTATGCTGGGACCCTATAGGGGCCCCAAAGGGACATGTTCGGGTTGGGTTCGGGGTTCGGCTCGAACATGCCGAACATCAGGGGCATGTTCGGCCGAACCACACCGAACCCGAACATCCAGATGTTCGCCCAACACTACTCAGGAGGAGAAGAACCACACGCACAACATAAGTGCAACAATGACAAAAACTAAAGTGAAACTTCGCCTGGGAGAATAAAGTTCTTGCACAACTGAGAGCCTATTGGTGTGACGGTGTTAGAACGCTGCCAAATATGATTTAGAAAGAGATTTGTGTGAAACTGGAAATTTATGTCACTAATATTTCCCCCCAGCATTTTATGAGCCTACCATGGCAGCCAAGAGATGCCATAAGGGACCCATGCAGTGCTGTTGGCAGAATGAGGCATTTTATGCCATTTGGCTGTATATATCTGCAGAATGACAAGCATTTCGCTGCCTGGTGGATTGGGAGCAATCTGTACAGAGTAATTATTGCGACTATCTCCATTCTGATAGGTTAGTACAGATCCTTTTCAAGATTCAGGGAAGAATAGTGTTCCTATTGTCCAGTCATAGAATGAGGCTTTCAGTATGGCCTGGTTGGTGTTAAGGTGTGTCCACCAATCACAATTTTACCAAATCTATGTAGTAAAAGGGTAAACTAAATTAATACACTTTGAATAGATACTTAAAGGACAACTGAAGTGAGCAAAATATGGAGACTGCCATATTTAATTCCTTTTAAACAATACCAGTTTCCTGGCAGCCCTGCCAGTCTGTTTGGCTGCAGTAGTGTCTGAATCACACCTTAAACAAGCATGCAGCTAATCTTGTCAGATATGACAAAAATGTCAGAAACACCTAATATGCTGCATGCTTGTTGAGGGTCTATGCAGTGGCATAGCAATAGGGGGTGCAGAGGATGCGACCGCACCGGGGCCCTTCCTCAACCACAGTATTGGCTTTCTATTGGTCCTGCTATGAATAGTAGTGATCATTAACAAGCTGTTCCCCATCCCCTTCTCGCACCTCTGACATTCTTCTATATGTCACTACAGGGCCTCTGTAAGGCTTTATGTTGATGATGCCGATCGACAACAAATTATCCATTTATTGTAAGGATGTTTAAATAATCCATTTTGCAGATCGATTTTATTTGAATTGATCGGATGAGGTTATATTTTGTATCCCCTTTTTGGGCCCAATCAAATTCTTCTGATCATTTCCTTCGGACCGTAATTATCAGATCGGAAGGTTGATCGTTTGCTACAATTGCATTGTTAATGGGAACCTTTGAGGCCCTATTTACACTTAAAGTGGACACAAATTAAAAATACAAGATTTCAGAAATAAAATCTATTTTCTAAATTATAATAATAAATAGCAGCCTTTTTCAGCTGCATGATGACAAATATACAATATTTTACATTTATTAGAGGAACCCCTGCCTTCCTTTCATATTGCCGGGACAGAATCCGGCAGACTGGTGGAGGAGATAAAAAACAAAAACACAGGCTGCTACTGATGATGTCACAGGGGAGGTGATCTCAGCTTGTGTGAGATTTCACATAGACGACGCCCCTGTGAGGGAGGGTAGCTGATGACAAACACACCCATAATCTAAAACCCCCTACTAAGCTCAGAAGTAATGGCTGCCTCCTGTATAATCCTAGTTATGAAAAGAGAAGGGTGAAAAGCATGCACTGAAATGCTCATAGACTTGAAGGAGTGTTTATTTATCTTTGTATGTGTCAGAGTGGTGCAACTAAATATTATGAATTAAAAAAAATGTTTGGTTTGGGTCCGCTTTAATGCATTGCGATGAGTTGTGCTGCGTCCCATTTTTGGCAAATGGAATGCAATACGAAACAACGCGACTAAACTCAAGTGTAAATAGGGCCTAACATTTTTTAATTTTAAGCAATGCCAGTTGCCTGCCTGGCTGTCCTGTTCATCCTCTGCTTAGCCTTTACTTTGAGGGCCCATTCTCATGGGGTGATTAGAGGGCGATTCCTTCTAACTGCCGAATCGCCAGTGAGCAATACCGCTTTTTAAAGTGATAGCGCAATACTAACTATATGGCAGGGATCACATTGCCGCGATTGCCTCGGCAATCGCAAAATACGCTACATATGCCCATTTACCGGGATTCTAGAGCAATCGCGATTGCTCAAAAATCACGAGAGTGTACAGAGATTTTACTGCATTGATCTCGGTAAAATCACCATCGCAAAACACTAGCGCTAAGCGCTAGCAATTTGCACTTCCAAGTGAGAACAGGCCCTGAGCCATACAACAAGCATATGCAGATCAGGTGTTTCTAAGAGAAAGCAAACAAGATTAGCTGCATGCTTGTTTCAGGTGTGTGATTTAGACACTACTGCAGCCGAAGAGATCAGTAGGACTGTCAGGCAACTGGAATCATTCCCACGGTGGTCTTGCTGGGCCACTCCAAATAGCAGCGATGTAAATATTTACTGTCCCGGCTCCAGCGCAGGTGCAGTAGCGGCTCTCGGCTCGGAATCGGGATCAGGCAGAAATAGTCTATCCCAGTCGGGTCCGCTCTACTGTGCAGGCACAAGTTGCCTGCGCAGTAGAGCGGAACCGATTGGGATCGGCTATTTCCACCTTAGTCCATCGGGGAGCCGCTACTGTGCCTGCACTGGAGCCAGGGAAGGTAAATATTGCAGGCGCTACTACGCCTGCGCCACAGCCTGACAAATTGTTGGCTTTGCCTTCGGAGGGGCCCAGCGAGACCACCGTAGGACGGGGAAGCCTCAATCGGATCCAGAGGCTTCCTCTTCCCAAGGTAAGTACTTCCCAGGGGAACTTTTTTCTTTTGTTACAGAGTCTCTTTAAAGAAAAACATTTCCTTGTTACAGCCCACCGAACTCCTGCAATAAATCTGCAATGTGTCTACTTCTGGATTTCATGGAAGCAGATAAAGAGTTGACAACCAGTGTTTACATATTAGCTGAGTCTGCTGAGGCCTGTTGAATTTCTGTGCTGACACAGCTGAGAGATCAAATTACACTTGTGATTAATTGAAAATGAGGGGGAATCGGACAGACTCTTCTCTCTAAAAACATGCAAGGTGCATTTCTGTTTTCCTTGTGTCCTGTGCAAGAGTTCAGGTCCACTTTATCAGGAAATAAATATGGCAGCATCCATATCCATATCTGTCTCACTTCAAATGCCCTTTAAAGGGACTCCGAGCAGTGCAGAAACTATGGAAAGATGCATATCATTTTAAAGCTCTCTTTCTCCTCTTTCCAATGATATATAAACCGTTGCCCTACACCTTTTAGTTTTCGCTATTTTCGCGATTGAAATTGCCGCAATTGAAATTTCAATCGCGAAAATAGAGAAAACTAAAAGGCGTAGGGCGACGATTTAGGCGTCGCCAGAAAGAGGAGCAAGAGAGCTTTAAAATGATATCCATCTTTCCATAGTTATATTGTATTACACAGGACGACACTCTCCCCAGTGTCAGCAGCTCCATTCAGCAGAAAAAGTCGTCCTGTGTAATACAATGTAATTATGGAAAGATGGATATCATTTTAAAGCTCTCTTTCTCCTCTTTCTGGCGACACCTAAATCGTCGCCCTACGCCTTTTAGTTTTCTCTATTTTCGTGATTGAAATCGCGTCCGCGGCAATTTCAATCGCGAAAATAGCGAAAACTAAAAGGCATAGGGCGGCGGTTTATATACCATTGGAAAGAAGAGAAAGAGAGCTTTAACATGATATGCATCTTTCCATAGTTTCTGCACTGCTCGGAGTCCCTTTAAACTGGACTCTGCTTTTGCTAAAGGAAAAAAGGGCAAGTCTTTTGATTTGGTCACAATCAGGGGAAGCGAAATGATATCATGCGCCGTTCTTTCACCCCTGATATACGGCAAGCATTCCAGCAGGTATGGCGGACACACGTACGTCTACAGAAATCCCGCTTCCACATCGGCAGGCGAACACGTCCGTTCATGAGATTTGCTGGGATCTCGGAATGTTCTTTCTTTGGAATGGGTCCACGGGTTTCTTGTTTCAATACCCCGCTCGGTAATCTGACTCTCCTCCGCCTGCAATCATCTTCTCTCACCTCCGGCGTTTCCATCGCTCCGCAGATGACTTGGCAGTACCGCCACAGGTCAGGCGCGCGCCAAAACTCATCTCGTGTTCAGCTAGAGGTTAGCCAAATAACGGAAGACAGCAGGATGTAGATTTCCAACCACCTACTACCGGATCCACGCCCGCGCCAATTGGAACGCTAAACGATCGGGAAAAGAGTCAGGCGACTTTCACAGAACTTTGCAGAACAATGTATGCGTGTGTGGAAAACTACGAAACATATGTCAGTCGTCAAGGATACATTTCAGAATACAGAGTTGTTTAACGCGTTGTAATGATTGTAACCACGTACAACAAGAGGAGAGGAGACCGGCACTGCAATCGACTTATTTATTCCATGCTGTAAAAGGTGCATACAAAGAGTCACATACTCAGTGCAAAATAGTAAACATACCAGGTGGATGAAGCAATGTGGGTGACGGTGGGTGCTGGGCACTGTGGGCCTGACGGCCGTTTCGCGCAGACGTGCGCTTCAACGGAGGCTCTAGCTCTAGCAACGGAGGCTCTTTGTATGCACCTTTTACAGCATGGAATAAATAAGTCGATTGCAGTGCCAGTCTCCTCTCCTCTCTCTCCTCTTGTTGTACAGCGTTACTATTTCCTATACCAGAGCACGCAATTGCAACCATGCTGTTTGAAGCATAGTGGTCCTGCCAGCTCCCCACTCAAGATTGTACACCTGCTGCAGTGCCAACCTGCACACCTTTTTTCGCTATGATTGTAACCACCACACACACACGGTTAGTGATTTGAAGGTCGGTTCTTGTATTTGGCCACGCCTCTTCTTTAGTGTACCACAGCTAAGCAAGACTGAGGCAAGGGGAAGAAACTCAGCTACCCATGATGCAATGGGAACGTTGTCTGCCTCTATTAGGTTTGTAGAAAAGAGAGTAATTTAAAGAGAACCCGAGGTGGGTTTGAAGAATATTCTCTGCATACAGAGGCTGGATCTGCCTATACAGCCCAGCCTTTGTTGCTATCCTCAACCCTCCTAAGGTCCCCCTGCACGCTGCAATCCCTCATAAATCACAGCCACGCTGCTGACAAACAGCTTGTCAGAGCTGGCTGTGTTTATCTCTATAGTGTCAGTCTGCTGCTCTCCCCGCCTCCTGCAGAACTCCAGTCCCCACCTGCATCCCTTCCCTCCCTGCTGATTGGAGGGAAGGGACAGGGGCAGGGACCGGAGCTATGCAGGAGGCGGGGGAGCAGCTGAGACTGACACTACAGATGTAAACACAGCCTCACAGCATGGCTGTGATTTATGAGGGATTGCAGAGTGCAGGGGGACCTTAGTGGGGTTTGGGATAGCAACAGAGGCTGGGCTGTATAGGCAGATCCAGCCTCTGTATGCAGATGACATTCTTTAAACACACCTCGGGTTCTCTTTAAAGGGACACTGTAGGGGGGTCGGGGGAAAATAAGTTGAACTTACCCGGGGCTTCTAATGGTCCCCCGCAGACATCCTGTGCCCGCGCCGCCACTCACCAATGCTCCGGCCCGCCTCTGGTTCACTTCTGGAATTTCAGACTTTGAAGTCAGAAAACCACTGCGCCTGCGTTGCCGTGTCCTCGATCCCGCTGATGTCACCAGGAGCGTACTGCGCAAACACAGACCATACTGGGCCTGTGCAGTATGCTCCTGGTGACATCAGCGGGATCGAGGACATGGCAACGCAGGTGCAGTGGTTTTCAGACTTCAAAGTCAGAAATTCCAGAAGTGAACCGGAGGCGGGGCCGGAGCATCGGGGAGTGGCTGCGCGGGCACAGGATGTCTGCTGGGGACCATTAGAAGCCCCGGGTAACTTCAACTCATTTTCCCTGACCCCCCCTACAGTGTCCCTTTAAATTCTGACACTTTGAGGGTAGGAACACACTAGTCAGTGCGTGAAAGTTAGCGTTTTGCTGCATACGCGGTTGTGCGTTTTCAGTGCGTTTGCATTTTGTGTTTTCCATCCTCACATGCGTTTTTCTTGCGTTTTGCGTGCGTTTTAATGTGTTTGCAGTTCTCACATATGTGTTTTGTATGCCTTTTTTGATATTCGTTTTATGCTAATCACTTTGAAGTCAACAGGGAGAGGAATTACATCATCACACTTATTTAAAAAAAAATAAAGACACACTAAAAACGCACTAAAACGCAATACCTCTGTGTCACCATTGACATTCATTTTGTGCGTTTTAGATGCATTTTGGAAAAATATGCAGCAAGTCCTGCGTTTAAAAAAAATGCACAGTGCAGAACGCAAACATATGCGTTTTTCCATGCGGTCCATTGACTTGCATTATGTGCATTTTCCTTTGCGTTTTCCGCAACGCTAGCGTTTCTGCTTAGTGCGTTCCTACCCTGAAAACAAACCTGAACTCAGAACTTCCTCTCTGCTCTAAAACATACACAACAGCATAATAACCTCTAAAGAAAAACATTTCTTTGTTACAGCTGATACAAATCCTGCAATAAATCTGCAGTGTGTCTACTTCCTGCTTTCATGAAGCATCGTGTGTTTGCAAATTAGCTGCTCCGCCGAGGCAGCCAGCTGACACAGCTAAGTGATCAAATTACAGTGGTGATTAGTCACAGATGAGAAGGAATTAGACAGGCTAAACCAGGCATGGGCAAACTTGGCTGTTAAGGAACTACAAGTCCCATAATGCATTTGCCTTTGAGTCATGACTGTGGCTGTCAGACTCCTGCAATGCATTGTGGGACTTGTAGTTCCTTAACAGCTGGAGGGCCAAGTTTGCCCATGTCTGGGCTAAACCCTCTAAATACATTCAGGGTGCATTTATCTCTGTTTTCCTTCTGTCCTGTGCAAGAGTGCAGGTCCCATTTAATTATGAGGTTGGGGGTGGGGGGTGCAGGCATGCTAGCCACAGTTGCTATGGTAACAGAGGGGAGATATGTTGGCCAAACATGTTGGGGGAGGAAGGGGGTACTAATGATTGTCTTCAGCTAATTTTGCTTCAGCGTCATTTTGTGTAAAATTTTGCAATTACAGTTGCAACTAATTCCGATTTTGAAATTGGATTGATTTCATGTAATCCAGGGGTCTCAAACTCAATTTACCTGGGGGCCGCAGGAGGCAAAGTCAGGATGAAGCTGGGCCGCATAAGGGATTTCACAAAAAAGTCCTCAAATGTCATTATTAACAGTTTTAATTATTTCTTCTGAACATGAAGTGTCCTACCTTATAGTTCACTTCAGTGCTCCCATTACAAGTAATCCGCCGCATCCCCGCCGCAAAACGAGGCCTGCAGAGCCCCCAAATCACTCGGGGGGCAATCCACCAGCATTTCCTGGAAGGGGCAGAGCTTTCAGCTTCAGCTCTGCCCCTCCTGACGTCAATCGCTGCAGATCGCCGCCTCTGCCCGCCACTCTCACTCTTCCTTCACAGAGAGGGGCGGGGAGATTCGACGATCCGTGCGGCAATTGACGTCAGGAGGGGCAGAGCTACAGCTGGAAGCTCTGCCCCTCAGCGCAGTCGTGGATGTTTGCCCGGGGGATTTGGGGGCTCTGCAGCCATCGTTTAGCGGCGGGGATGCGGCGGATTACTTGGGAGCACTGAAGCGAACTATAAGGTAAAATAGTTCGCTTTCGTGTCTCTTTTGCTTTTGCCGGCGCGGGCCACAAAATATTGTACCGAGGGCCGCAAATGGCCCGCCGGCCGCGAGTTTGAGACCCCTGATGTAATCCATTCATAAATTTTGCATTTTGAGCAAAATTACGAACGTGGATTATGATGTTTCCAATCGCTGTATGACCTCAGGGATCACTTACCACGGTGCGATTACTGAACGAGGGTGAGGGTCCCATCAAAAATTTGCTCGGGATTCTGTGATTTGCATTTATAGCACTGGAGAAGGTTGGGGGCCAGTGGTGAAAGTGAAATTTTGCTCATCCTTAGGAGTCCCTGTAGGACTGGGGTTTGGGCAAGACTGTTGGCCTAGCGGTGCAAAAAGGTATAAATCGGCCTCTGGAAGTATGTGGCCAGCATGAGGCATCTTCTGGCAGATCAGATGTTTCTCCTACTCTTGTATCTTCTCTGTGTCTGCAGCTCCTTGCCTGGAGGCTGGAGCAGAACACTAACTGCGTTTAAAGGTCCTTTAATCCGCCGCTCCGGCCCTGGCCCAGCTGTGCGTCTCAGGCAGCTGCCATCAGCAGATAAAGTGAGGAAATCAATGGCGGTATTGTGCTGGCTCACCTGGGACTGGGCAGGGAAGGAGGGGGTTCTGGGTAATTGCAGCTGCAGACAGTGGCTGCACATCCTTTGCCGGACTCTCTCTCCTGGGCACAATTTTCCAGCTCTGAGGACAAAGGCAACATCAGCCTCTCATTTGCTTTCAGCCCAGGAAGTTGCAATAATGTTCTCTATTTTTCATTTTTTTTCTTCCTCTCTCTACTAAATCAGATTACGGGGTCATGAGCCTGCCTTTGAGAAGAGTGCTGCCTTTATCTTTCCTGACAGAGCCTGGGAGATGCCGAGACTCAGCCGGAAATGAAAGGGTCACAGACGGAGCCGTGTGTGGCTGGGAGGGGGTGCGTCAGGCGGTTTCGCACATACGCAGCAGATAATCGCACAGAGAGCCCCTCCCCCCATTTACAGCTACAGAACCGGTCGTGTATGTATATGCATTTAAGAGAACATTATTTTAAACCAGCTGGTGGCACCTGCCATCTTTCTGGACCTCACATGTGCCATCCCTTATTGCACAATTGGACCAATCAGATTGGACCAGTTAAATTACATTATTGGGTTAATCAGATTGGACCAATAGAATTGCATGATTGGACCAATCAGGTTGGGCCAATCAAATGCACAACTGGTCTAATCACATTGGAAGGGGGGGGAGCCGTACATGGATGTTATTATATTGGAAGAGGGGCTGCAGATGGAATGGGAGCTGGACTGCTTTACATGGATGATAGACATGGAAGAGGGGGCTGCACATGGAATAGGAGGGGGCTGCTGTACAT
Source organism: Hyperolius riggenbachi (assembly GCF_040937935.1). Lineage (NCBI taxonomy): Eukaryota > Metazoa > Chordata > Amphibia > Anura > Hyperoliidae > Hyperolius > Hyperolius riggenbachi. Next base: position 555,584,976 of record NC_090647.1, read on the forward strand.
GGATGTTACACATGGAAGAAAAGGGGTGCTGGGTGTTACATATGAAATAAGCTGTGGCTTAAATGGAAGGGCTTCTGCTGTAGATAGATTTTACAAATGGAAGAGGAGGCTGCACATGGAATGGGAGGAGGGCTGCTGTACATAGATGTTACCCATAGAAGAGGGGCTGCACATGGAATGGGAGGGGCTGCTGTACATGGATGATGCACATGGAAGAGGAAGCTGCACATGGAATGGGAGGGGCTGTTGTACATGGATGATACACATGGAAGAGGAGGCTGCACATGGAATGGGAGGGGCTGCTGCACATGGATGATACACATGGAAGAGGAGGCTGCACATGGAATGGAAGGGGCTGCTGTACATGGATGATACACATGGAAGAGGGGGCTGCACATGGAATGGGAGGGGCTGCTGTACATGGATAATACGCATGGAAGAGGGGGCTGCACATGGAATGGGAGGCGGCTGCTGTGTAATGATGTTACACATGGAAGAGGGGGCTGCACAACATGCAATAGAAGGGAGGCTACTGTACATGGATGTTATATATGGAAAAGAAGGCTGCATATGGAATCAGGGGGAGGGGGCTGCTGTACATGGAGCTGCACTTGGAAGAGGGGGTTGCACATGGAAATGGGTCCACAAGAAAGTTGGCCTAGGGCAGGAACAGTGTAAATCTGGCCTTGAGCAGAGTGCCCCATGCACATGTGTGGCGGTCCAGTATCAGTACAGGTGGCCCTGGCAGAAGCTGGCACTGAGACACTCTCAGCCATGCCCCACACTTGGCAGCAGCTCAGTAACAGATTCTGGTGTGTCAAACACAGAAAGTGTTCCAGATTATTCTGCTGACTTGCCCGTCCTGCGCGATCGCCGGGGGAAGAAGCATCAAAGCGCAAGTTCCGAGCTTCTGTTTATTTTACGCAGCGCAAGAGCCGTCCCCCGACTCCCTCCGCTTCCTGCAAACTCTGCAGTGCAGCCGGATTCACCCCCGGGGGGGAATTCTGCCACCAGCCTCCCCGGACTGCAGGTAATGGATTTATCTCCCGCCACTGATGGATGGCTTCTGTCACACGAGTCACAATCATTCATAAGTCTCAGCAGCACAGAGGCAATAGGAGGTGATATGAGCTCAGTTACAGGCACACCACTCACATGTGACAAGTGTGTAAAAGCGTCACACTATGCAGTATAGGCCCCCGGTCACAGTAACCGGGCAGTATTGTTTTCCATGATGTAGCCAGACTGCAATCCAAAAGGCTGCTGATATTACACTTTGCTTTCAATACATCCTAAAAGTGATCCTCAGATTGCTGTATCAGTGCCTCTTTCCTCCTACCTGACACTAGCTGCATACTTTGCTTACTTGCTGTGAGCCTATGGCTCATAGTGATCACAGGGTCAGGAGACGGCAGGGAAAATAGGCTGCAGCAGAGGGAGAGCAGCGCAGTCGGCGGTAGGGGCGGGTCTGTGCGGTGCACCAATTATAATCTACATCCTGGCAGGGATAACAAGTTTCAAGCAAGGCATAGATTTCAATTAGCATGGTACAGATTCGGTTGAAAGACCACCTCCTCAGCAGGGGCGTGGCTAGCCCCAAAGATCAGTGGCATCTATTCTGGGGTGCCCAGGATGTCCCCCAGGCAGAGTCAGCTGTGGTGCCTCAATGGCAGGCATGCTGGAAACTGTTGTGCATCAATTGGAGGTATGCTGGGTGCTGTGGTGCATGATTGGGGGGACATGCTGGGAGCTGTGGTGCCTTTATGGGGCATGCAGAGAGCTGTTGTTCTTTTATGGTGTCGTGCTGGGAGTTGTAGTGCCTCAATAGGAGGCTCGTGGGAGCATTGGGAGGGGGTCCACTAGAAGCAGGCCAGCCTGCCCAGCAGAAAGCCAGACCAGCAAGCACAGAAGCCAAGTAACTCTGCCTAGTCATGTTTAAGTGACACTGTCTATTTATGTGAGATGCTGCATTTATTTATTAATGGAAAGGGGGCTTCATCCAACATTTAGACCGCTGTTAAGTCCATGTAAATTTGGCTCCACCCATGACCACCTTCCCCCCCCCCACACACACACACACACACACACACAGACAAAAATGAAATATTGGGTGCAATTTTATCATTCAGGACCAAACTTCCCACAGAAGTGGATATTACTGTGGGCGCCTATGGTGGCATCCAAACTTCTATGGCGCCTCTGGCAGTGGCACCGAAACCTTCACTAAAGATCAGTTTTAAAGTGACGAGAACACAGAGAGCCCAATATAGTGCAGTATGTACTGGATGGATGTGGGTGATGAGAGGCAAGTATGTAACATTATACTCACAAACATGGGTTACCACTAAGGCAACCACTGTAGATGCAGGTGGGGAGATTAGACCTGTCCCCACTCAGGATTAAGAAGTCGCTCTCTGTAGGTCTGGAAACAACGGGTTAACACCCTTCCGCCATGGTTGGACTCAAACCAAATGTGGAAATGAACAGAGGCGCCAAAAGGATAAAAGTAGCTAAAACTTAAAAAAAAAACGGGGGAGGCAGGGGTGGACTTTCCTCCTCCAAGCAGACACAAAAACAGGTTGATGTTGTATGTTTATTTATATATACACTCCAAAGTGTCAAGGCAACGCGTTTCGCAAGTGTTACCCCGCTTCATCAGGCAAAAGGGGATGGAGCATACAGCAACAAGTGTCTATGTCTCAGCCTAGCGCCTCTGTGTACACTGCTGTAATTAGCATTAGCAATGAGCAAACAGTTTAGAGAAGTCACACTTGATTACCTTCCCCCTGGATAAACGAGGGCAGAGGGAATGGAAGGGGGAAGAAGAAAATGGCAGCTCCTACAGCTATTAGTAACCAGGACAAACTGCAGAAAAAAAGGTGCTTGCATCCCTTTAAAGAAGTAATCATGCAGACAAGCTAGTAAAGTAGTTTATCATGCCTCCTCAATGGCAGGCCAAATTCCCCTTTTTTTACACTTCAAGATCACTCCAAGCACGCATCTGACTCCACTGACGTTTCCTGTAAAACTGTGGCAATTAAATCCGCCAATTAGCAGCCGCCTCGGCAGCAGCAAGGTTACAGACTTATCCCTGATGCAGAGATTTGCAGGTTCTCGAATAATTGACAGAACAGGTGTTAGATGCACTCATCAGCATCCTCACAGAGCGGACCCTCCCTCCTTCCCTGCATCCGGGGTCCGCTCCATTCACCACATACAAGCTGTCATTGTAGCCTGGAAGTTCTGCAATGTGCCAATTACCGGAGGAGGAGAGGAGGGGGGAGGACCCCCCCAGACACTGCTAATAGCTTATTCATTTACAGCAAGACTTTGTAAAATACATGACAGATATGTGCTGCGCCTACCAGCTTACTTACTGAGAAACGATAGGTATATGTTAAGGTGGCCACTTACAATCCAATTTCTAGCGAAAAATAGTTAGAGCAATCAGATAATTCTAATTAGAAGAAAAATCGTTCACTACGCCATCAACGAACCAATCTTTGCTTCCTATCTATCATTACCAACAAGAAAATTCTAGTTTTGGTTTGATGAAAATCCAATCAGACGATAATCGTTCATAATTGATTGTGCCCATCAACAGAGATTAGTTACAACCAATGGAGTGTGGGGGGCCAAGTACACACTATGGGGGCACTGTGCAGAGTATGGGGGCACAGTACACACTATGGAGGCACTGTGCAGAGTATGGGGGCACAGTACACACTATGGAGGCACTGTGCACAGTATGGGGCCACAGTACACACTATGGAGGCACTATGCAGATTATGGGGGCACAGTACACAATATGGAGGCACTGTGTAGAGTATGGGGTAAAAGTACACACTATGGAGGCACTGTGCAGAGTATGGGGGCACAGTGCACATTATGGAGGCACTGTGCAGAGTATGGGGGCACAGTACACAATATGGAGGCACTGTGCAGAGTATGGGGGCACAGTACACAATATGGAGGCACTGTGTAGAGTATAGGGTAACAGTACACAATATGGAGGCACTGTGCAGAGTATGGGGGCACAGTACACAATATGGAGGCACTGTGCAGAGTATGGGGACACAGTACACACTATGGAGGCACTGTGCAGAGTATGGGGGCACAGTACACAATATGGAGGCACTGTGTAGAGTATGGGGTAACAGTACACAATATGGAGGCACTGTGCAGAGTATGGGGGCACAGTACACAATATGGAGGCACTGGGAAGCAGGGCCACACTATGGAGGCACAGTGCACAATATGGGGGCACAGTACACAGTATCATGGCACTTGGAAGCAAGACCTCACTATGGGGGAATGGTGCACACCATGGGGGCCCAGTACACACTATGGGGGCACTGTGCACAGTATGGAGTACAGTACACAGTATTGCAGCACTGGGAAGCAGGAACACTAAGAAGGTGGGACCAGGGGCGTGACTACAGGGGGGAAGCCCCTGTGACCATAGGGGGCAGAGCTGTAAAGGGCCCTAACTACTACTTCACTCCTTCCGATAAATGGATCCATCTTTCAGATCAGGTGTTTGTGTGGCTACACTTGTTACGGGTGTGCAGATTATAATGTCTACACTGGTTTGATGACCCTGGGGGTCCCGGGAAGGTATGGCACCTTGTAGAGGGAACTGACAAGCTGGGACATGTTATTGGGGCATTGGAAAGCTGGGACACAATACTGGGGGTCTCGGGAAGGTATGGCACCTTGTAGAGGGAACTGAGAAGCTGGGACATGTTATTGGGGCATTGGAAAGCTTGGACACAACACTGGGGGTCTTGGGAAGGTATGGCACCTTGTAGAGGGAACTGAGAAGCTGGGACATGTTATTGGGGCATTGGAAAGCTGGGACACAACACTTGGGGTCCCGGGAAGGTATGGCACCCTGTAGAGGGAACTGACAAGCTGAGACATGTTATTGGGGCATTGGAAAGCTGGGACACAACACTGGGGGTCCTGGGAAGGTATGGCACCCTGTAGGGGAACTGAGAAGCTGGGACATGTTATTGGGGCATTGGAAAGCTGGGACACAACACTGGGGTCTCGGAAAGGTATGGCACCTTGTAGAGGGAACTGAGAAGCTGGGACATGTTATTGGGGCATTGGAAAGCTGGGACACAACACTGGGGTTCTCGGGAAGGTATGGCACCTTGTAGAGGGAACTGAGAAGCTGGGACATGTTATTGGGGCATTGGAAAGTTGGGACACAACACTGGGGGTCTCAGGAAGGTATGGCACCCTGTAGAGGGAACTGAGAAGCTGGGACATGTTATTGGGGCATTGGAAAGCTGGGACACAACACTGGGGGTCCTGGGAAGGTATGGCACCTTGTAGGGGAATTGAGAAGCTGGGACATGTTATTGGGGCATTGGAAAGCTGGGACACAACATTAGGGGTCCTGGGAAGGTATGGCACCTTGTAGAGGGAACTGAGAAGCTGGGACATGTTATTCGGGCATTGGAAAGATGGGACACAACATTGGGGGTCTCGGAAAGGTATGGCACCTTGTAGAGAGAACTGAGAAGCTGGGACATGTTATTGGGGCATTGGAAAGCTGGGACACAACACTGGGGGTCTCGGGAAGGTATGGCACCTTGTACAGGGAACTGAGAAGCTGGGACATGTTATTGGGGCATTGGAAAGCTGGGACACAACACTGGGGGTCTCGGGAAGGTATGGCACATTGTAGAGGGAACTGAGAAGCTGGGACATGTTATTGGGGCATTGGAAAGCTGGGACACAACACTGGGGGTCTCGGGAAGGTATGGCACCTTGTAGAGGGAACTGAGAAGCTGGGACATGTTATTGGGGCATTGGAAAGCTGGAGCACAATACTGGGGGTCCTGGGAAGGTATGGCACACTGTAGGGGGAACTGAGAAGCTGGAACATGTTATTGGGGGATTGAAAGCTGGGGCACAATACTAGGGGTCCCGGGAAGGTATGGCACACTGGGGGGGGCAGTAGACACCTGGGATATATTTCTGATGATACAAAACTGGCATAGATTACAGTGGACAATACCATGACACTATTACACTACTGGAGACACTGGGAAGTTGGGACAGCCTATTGGGATCTCTTAGAACCTAGGAGACACTGTAAATCTATGACGTGCTACTGCTCTCCTGGAGATGCCATAGGCCCAGAATATTCCATCGAAGGATTTAGTGAAAACTGAGGTTTAATCAGGAAGGAAGGGGAAGTTGATGAAGAGCAGGATATCTTCTACCTGCCAGAGTAGACTTGTTCCACTCTCCGCAGACTCCGATTCCTGCTCATCCAGCCAGCCTGATAGAGGATAGCTGGGTGCTGCACTCGTTGGATTACGGAAACATCAGAACCCAGAAAGGGACTTCCCTTTGATTTCTAGCAGCCCATTTGTGGTGAACCGTATAGGTGGACTTTTCCTTGGTAATTTCACTTTTCCTTTAGGATTAGGAATTCTGATTGTCAGTGCCTGAAAGGTTCTCTTTAAATCCAGCATAGGTGTTATATTGCATTTTTTATATATATATTCAGACTACCACTGCTGACTTGGAAAAATGCTGAGTAATCCTTTTTCGGGAAGAAAAAAAAATGTTTTATCCCTCTAGCGATCCACTTAGCATATAAATGAAAACAGCGAAGTTACGTTATAAAAGCTAATTGCTTGTTTCACCACTAAACTGTATATATTTTCCATAAATATATTTCTTCTAAGTCCTGTCCTGATCCTGCAATCGCCTGTAAAGCTCTGAGAAGCTGTTATGGTGGTGGCTTCTTTCCTAGGACCTGTCTGGTGACCTTAGAGTCCAGAGATCATGCCCTCCAGGTCAAAATGAATATGTATTGTATGTTCCTTCTGTACTTTCGTGGAGTTTCCGGTTTCCATCTTCTCTACTCTCTTTATGTAGCACAAAAAGATTCTGATTCTGAAAGGTTTCTATGAGAGATCCAATGTCTGTTGAGCTTTGACGTAAGGCCCATAACCATAACAATGTTATCTCCTGATGTAGAGAAAACAAAAAGTTGTCCGTTGTCTATGAAAAAAAGCCATTCTGTTTAAACTGTCTAGACTAGAAGGTGTTGCAGAACATGTGAAGCTGGAGTCTTTGCCAGGATTTAAACCTTGTCTTTGTTGTTCGTTTAGGAGACATTTTATCACTTTTATTGAGAATTTTTCTGAAGTCTGAAGAAGTTACCTGTGCAGAGTGATGAAACGTGTTCTAGAGAAATAAAAATGGTGTCCAGTTGAAGCTTCCTTATTTCTTTTTTGGTAATAAAATGACCCAGATAGATGAGAACCTCCACAAACTCGTTGTCCTCATTGCGGACACGTGCTCCAATTGCTACTTCGGTAATGCTCGAAAAGCTGTCGCTGTGGTCCATTTTTTTTTAATATATCCAGCCCTGGCCTGAAGAGTGGCTTATTAATCTCCTCATGATCTTTTGATGGGGGAACGTAGTAAAGGAAAACCAAAACTTGGCATGTTGCAATCCAATTCTACCAAATTCCACATTCCACAGCCCAAAAAAAAGCCTACAGATTCCTACAGTCCCGCCATCTGATCTGCTTGGCTCGCCATCCACTGAATCAAGAACAGGACGAAGGAATAAATCACAGAAAAAAAAAATTGTCACCATTTCACACGACTCACACAAAAAATTAAACTTCTCACTTTAACGACGACAATGTTATAACCGCTAGAACAACTTCATACGAGTCTTGACATTCCTCGAAGCCTTTGATCTTTCTCTCCAGAAACGATCTAGCTGTACATTCCTGCCACTGATTGAGAAGGCAGCTGGAGGACAAAGATTGTAATGAAGTCCTCTCGGAATCCCAAATGAGCTGAGATGTTCCACATCCTGGAGTCACTCCTGCTACACGCTCATCTATCCCCCCTTCCTGTCTGGCAGTCTCCTCCTTGCCAGAATTTTTTAACAGAAGTTTTTTTTCTCTCTCTCTCTCATCCCTGCGGCAATTCTATTCATCCACTCATCAGCTGGTGCCTCCAGTCCACCAAGACTTTCACTTTAGTGCCATGAAGACTGTCAAACATGCAAATCCACTTGCACTTGTTTCATATCACAGCTGAGAACACGTCTTCCATCCCAGCATGAAATGTCATATTCTTCCTCGTTACTTCTCCTTTGAACAGATGCAATTCCAATTTCTCCAGCTGTACTGTCACGTAATCCGGTCTTCTCTCTCAACGACTGTTTGGTTTATTATCTTGAAGGCCAACAGGTACAGGACTAGGACATATCTATAGCTGTTCTCCAAAGTCTTTTTCTCAAATTGCCTTGAATGTAGACTCACCATTCTGTATGGTTGGTGTGAGATAATAAGGGCATAATTTCCTGCTTTTTTTTTTTCTTTGGCCTACGTGACCAGCAGATGGCATAGAGGGTAGAAAGAACTGTGCCTAGATAGGCTTTTTCAACGTTATAGGTTGAGGGACACAAGGCGGGTGGAGCAATAAAGTCCTACACTCAAGGCTGACTATTGCATAGGTTGAGCACTGCATAGACGTTCAGTCCCATTGTGGCTGTAGAAATAGGTGTGGCATCTCGTTAATTCCTCGTCTAAGTGATACAGGATTTGACCCAGAATTCAAAATACCAACAAAATACATTCCTGTCCTTCAGATGGAAAAGACACTTACAGCATTTTACACAATTTTTACAATTGTATTATAGAAGATATCAAGTTAAATAGACATTCCTCCAACATTTGTTAAATACACATTTTATGACTTTTCTGCACACTCTATGAAAGAAAAGGTTGAAAAGGAACTCATCAGGGTAACAACCCAAAAAGCTCAACAGTTTTAGGATTTTTCTTGTTAACAATGCAAGCTCTAAGGCTCTCAGACTCCTCAATAAGTCATTAGCCTGGACAAGCACACAGCAGACATTAGCAGCACTATGGTTCTTGGTCAGCGTATGGCCAAGGGTTAAAGCAAGGATGTGAATGAAAGCCTTGGAGCTTGCACCTGTGAAAAAAGTCAGCCATTGCCTATGTCTGTCCTCAGTGGTTCCACTTCAGAGTCTGAACTATACAGAGCAGATGGAGAAGGTAAAAAAACGTCTGTCAGCTCAGGGTAAGTGGGGCATCGGCAACAGATAAATTGCCATGTGTAGCTTGGAATTCATCAATGAATTTGGGCTCGATGAAGGCATGTGTAGTAACAATGGCAGCAGCCTGGCTACCCATAAATCAGAGGGTTGTCTTTTCCCTCGAGAGGCTGCCGTGACTGTAAGCGTAGGTCTTATAATAGATACTGATAGCTAGAACTTGGCAGCAAAGTTAATGCATGTACGTGTACTATAAGTTAAAGAATATAAAGTTAAGTAAGGATGAGGAGGGGCGGAGGAGAGAGAGAGAAGGAAAGTAAGAGAGAGTAGTGAAGAAGAGTGAGAGACAGAAAAAAGGAGGGATGGATGAGTCTGTGGGTGTGTGGATGGATAGATCATTGGGTGGATGGGTGGGTGTATGGATGGATAGATCGATTGATGAATGGATGATTGGTGAGAGCTATAAATGACTGACATAAATATTTAGTAATAAAGCAGATAGAGGGGAGGGAGAAAAAAAGAGGCAGAGAGAAAAATAATCGAGGAGGCAAGGAATGGAAGGAGGGATGGATGGTGAGAGCAATGGATGGACACAGACTGAGGGAAAGAGATAGATGAGTGGGAGGAAGAGAGAGACAGGAAGAGAAATGGTGAGGAACGAAAGGAGGGATAGATGGATAGATGGATGGTTGGATGGTGAGAGCTATAGATGGACACAGACTGAGGGAAAGAGTTAGATGAGTAGGAGGAATAGAGAGATAGACAGCCAAGGAGGAAGAGAAACAGTGAGGAACGAAAGGAGGATGGTTGGTTGGATGGATGGTTGGATGGTGAGAGCAATGGATGGACACAGTCTGAGGGAAAGAGATAGATGAGTGGGAGGAAGAGAGAGACAGACAGCCAAGGAGGAAGAGAAACAGCAAGGAACGAAGGGAGGGATGGATGGTTGGATCATTGGTTGGATGGTGAGAGCAAATGGATGGGTATAGACTTAAGGAAAAGGGAGGGGGAGAGAGCTAAGAAGCAAGAGGCACAGAGAGGCATGGATGGATGGATAGATACAGACAGGTGGATAGGCAGACAGGTAGCCATACTAGCATCCAACCACAGAAGCCGCAGCTCATCTTTTTGACTCAGCTGGATTGCCGATCAGCCTCATCACGGTGACACAGACATAATAAGCACATGTAACGTCTACACTCTATAATTATAGTTTCCAGCTGAAATATTTACTCAGATTTCACAAAACAGGAGGAAAAATCCAACACAGACCAAGCTCCACATATACCAGTGAGGTCTCCATCCAACACCCCCCACCCACCCCTTCCCCCACCAACACCACCACCACCCCACCTCCATCATTTTCTGCTCCCCGGTAGACCCCACCCTGCCGGCCTTTTTTTTCCTCTCTCTCTCTCTCTACCATTCTACAAGTGATGCTTCCAGCCACACCTTTAACCCTTCCCCGGCCACGAGAGGAGAACGTCTCCAGAGCCCTGAGCCCCCAAGGGGGATTAAAATAATGATTTAATCCATTACGACAATGCATGCTGTAATGCAATCAGCCAGAGCACAGGTGCAATCAGCCCCATTGTCCACGTCCAATCCAATCCAGCGAGCTCTCGTAAAATGAGAGAGAGAAAAAGCAAAAACCCTTTAACGTGTCAATCAATGCATGTCAGTCTCTTCATCATGCAATGCCTGAGGGAACAATTCACAAAGTATCGGCCAGCTCAGCAACAATATTCTCCGAACGTTGTACTGCTTAATATTCCCCGCCTGTCAACCTTGCAGATCTCAACCCCATCAGAATTATTATTTTTTTAATATCCATTTTAACGCTTTAACATTTTTGGGTAATATCGTTCCATTCTGGTAGACTTTACAGATCGGAAAAAAAAAATCAGTGAATGTCAATGAAACGTTAAGGGTGTGTGTGCAGCAGACACTTGTTACACAAGCCCACCCCACAGCTTCCATGAAGGAAGCGTTCTTCCTACCAGGCGCTAAAACATATTTTTGCTTTTTTTTTTTTTCAAATCATATATTGTGCAACTTACAATTTGCAAAATGTGAGAATTTAATTTTTTTTTTTGTAATTTGCAACTTTAAGCGTATATTATGCAATATCAATGACGTTAATTTTAGAATTGTAATATATTCTTTACCCAGGTGCTACTCTAGCCGCCACCTGCCACCCAGTTTTTTTTTTTGAGGATGCTAACAGGTCCCCTTCGGCATGGACCAGGGGCGGGGTCCTGTGCTGCACACAGTGGCTCTCCCCAGCTGTTTCAGCATCACCAAGGCAGCCAGCACTCTTTTCGTTCACAAGGAAGGAAGAAAAAAAAACGTTTTTTATTTTTTTTTTCTCCCCGCTTGTTCTAATTCTCCACGCTTAATTGCTTTAGCATTGAAGTCATTGTTCTCCTTAATAAAACAACAGGTTTAATCCTCCTCCCTGCTCATCATCCAGACATGCCACTAATCCTCCTCCACCGCCGTGCTTCTTCTTCTCCTTCTCACAATTGGAACATCTGATGCTCCCATACAGAAATCATTCAACAAAAAATTCTTGGAGGTGGGGTGGAAAAATTGGACACCCATCGCCCGAAGTTATGACACCTTCCCCAATCTAAACCCAGGATCACTCAACACGGGGGGTGGGGGACAAGGTGGCCATGGCCAGATGGATTCAACCCAGATTAGGTCAGAATCCAAATTAGGGTTTTTTTTTCCTCCCCCTCCTCAATAAATCTTAGACAGTCATGGAATGAGGTGGGCGACCCATAGACTGGTTTTCAACAGTGATCGGCCCCACCAGTTTTTGAAAAGTTTTAGTAAAATTCACAATGAAAACGCCCAGATGTGGGGTCAGCCGTGGAAGACGGTGGAACCTGCCCTTGCCGAAGGGATTTCTGGAGGACCTCAGGGTGGGGATTTGGGGAAGGGTTTGTGTAAGAATTTACCTGCTTAGTCCTTCTCATACAGCACAGCATGGTTGAATTGGTTCTTCTACTCTCCTCCTTCCTTCCTTTCTGGTTCTTCTCTTCCTCTGCGTGCCTTCTGTCGCCCCCTCGCTCTCTCTCACACACACAGGCACGCTCTCTCACACATGCAGCAGGGGGCTAGCTGAGAATGAAGAGCTGGATCCTTCTGTACATCACACACATGCACGCCCTGTCTCTCTCTCTATCTCTCCCTCTCTCTCTCTCTTTCTCTCTCTCCTCTCTCTCACTGTAGACTTCTTCTCTGGCTCAGTGACTGCTCTGTGCCTCTCCTCATCCCAAGCCCTCCCCATCCTTGTCAGCCCCCTCCTCCTCCTCCCAGTCCCCCATCATGAATATTTAAACACCGACAATCTGTACCCAATTACCACGACTTTCCCTGTATAGAATGGAGGAGAGGGGGGCAGTTTCTTTACCTCTACGCCCTGATCTCTTGACGTACTTATGTCATTGTGGTCCCCCCCTCTGTGTCTCTCTTTCTGCCTTTGCCATGTTCATAGTATTGGTCTCCAGATAGCGGGGAATGGAGCAGGGTGTGGACAGCCCTGGATTGCTCCTCACTGCCTGGAGATCCCATTGTTCAGGTGATGGAGAGAGGGAAGAGGAACCAGGGTGAGATCATGTACTATGACATCATAGGATGGAGGAAGATGTCACCTCTGCTCCACCAATACCTCCCTCATGTGTGTGTGGCTGGAGGAGCCCTGAACTGCTGAATGACTAACTGGCTGCATGGATGGAGGGAGGGAAGGAGCAAGAAATGGATGGAGGGAGGGAGGGATGGATGGATAGACAGGTAGATAGATAGAAGATAGATAGAAAGAGAGAGACATTAGAGATGAAAAGAAAGGAAGAATATTATATTGTTAGATAGACAGATTGTGGTGAAAGATTAATCTATATATATAAAATCAGATGTATGTGTGTGTGTATGTGCGTGCGTGCGTGTGTGTATGTGCACGCGAAAACGGCTTGACCGATTTGAACGAAACTTGGTACACAGATCCCTTACTACCTGGGATGATATGTTCTGGGGGTCTCGCGGCCCCCCTGCATACCTGGGCGGAGCTAAAAACAGCAAATCAGATTTCCCCCATTCATGTCAATGGAGAAAATGTAAAAGGCTGCCATTCTCACAGTAATCAAGCCAGAGTCCCCACACATGGCACAGTTGGTGACCGAGGTTACAAATCCAGGAAAAGTGGGCTGAGCATAAAACAGCCAATCAAATTTCAGCCATTCATTTTAAATGGGAAAATGTAAACTGCAGCCATTCTTAGACTGTTAATCGCAGGGCTCTCAAACTTGCCACACTTGGTCACTGGGTGACTGGGATTAAGATTCAGGAAAGTGGGTGGAGCCTACAACAGCCAATCAAAATTCACCTACTGATTTTCAAAGGGAATATTTAAACTACTGCCATTCTTACACTACTTATGGCAGAGGCTTCAAACTTGCTACAGTCGGTCATTGGGTGACTGGGGTCCAAATTCACAGAAGGGGCGGGGCCACAAACAGCCAATCAGATTTCCTTGGTGGATAAACTGTTTCCATTCACACATTTTTGATGCCAGGAACCTGAAAGCTCACAAACTTGATCATTGAGTGACTGTGTGTCAAGGTTATAAAAAGTGGGCGGAGCCAAAGACAAATTTCACTGGGAAAATATAAACTGCAGCCATTACACTGTTAATGGCAGGGATCTCAAACTTTGCACATGTGGTCACTGGGTGACTAGGATTAATATTCAGGAAAATGGGTGGAGCCTACGACAGCCAATCAAAATTCACCTGTTGATTTTCAAGTGGAATATTTAAATTGCTGCCATTCTTACACGGTTAATAGCAGACGCCTCAAACCTGGTACAGTTGGTCACTGGGTGACTGGGGTTCAAATTCAGAAAGGGGGCGGAGCCACAAACAGTCAATGAGGTTTAATTTCAATGAAAACATATAAATGATCATTTATATGTCATTACGTGACTGGGGTTCAAATTCACTAAAGGGTTGGAGCCACAAATAGCCAATCAGATTTATTTTCTGGATAAACTGCTTCCATTCACACAATTTTGATGCCAGGAACCCAAAGCTCACAAACTTGGTCATTGAGTGACTGTGTGTCAAGGTCACAAAAACTGGGTGGAGTCAAAAACAGATTTCTCTGGGAAAATGTAAACTGCAGCCCTTCTTCACCGTTAATGACAGGGTTCTTAAACTTTGCACAGTTGGTCACTGTGTGACTGGGATTAATATTCAGAAAAGTGGGTGTAGCCAAAAAAGCTAATCAAAATTTGCCTGTTGATTTTCAAGGGCAATATTATTCTTGCACTGTTAATCTCAAACCTGGTACAGTTGGTCATAGGGTCACTGGGGTTCAAATTCAGAAAAAGGGGTGGAGCCACAAACAGCCAATCAGATTTGTTTCATTTCACTCAGAAAAAAAAATTATTGATGCCAAGGACCCCAAAGCTCACAAACTTGGTCATTGAGTGACTGTGTGTCAAGGTAATAAAAAGTAGGTGGCGCCAAAAACAAATTTCACTGGGAAAATATAAACTGCAGCCCTTCTTACACTGTTAAATGGCAGGGTTCTCAAAAATTGCACAGATGGTCAGTGGGTGACTGAGATTAATATTCTGAGAAATGGCTGGAGCCCATAAGAGCCAATCAAAATCCACCTGTTGATTTTTAAGGAGAATATTTAAATTGCTGGCGTTTTTACACTGTTAATAGCAGATGCCTGAAACCTGCTACAGTTGGTCATTGGGTGACTGGGGTTCAAATGCTGGAGAGGGGTGGAGCCACAAACAGCCAATCAGATTTGTTTAATTTTTATGGGAATATACAAATTATTGATGATGCCAAAGACCCCAAAGCTCACAAACTTGGTCACTGAGTGTTAGAAAAAGTAGGCGGAGCCAACACCCAGCCAAATACATACCCGGGCAACGCCGGGTCATCAGCTAGTAAAGAATAAATAGAAGTTAATACAAAGTATATAGTTTACTATAATATTAAACCAATATCAATGTAATCAAATACAGGCATTAAAGAAAAATCAAATGTAAAATTAGAGGAGGGAAAATACATATATATATATATATATATATATATATATATATATATATATATATATATATATATATATATATATATATATATATATATATATACATAGTTGATAGGTTTATAAAGACATGTGCTTGTAGAAATACACTTGACAACATTTTTTTTTAAATGTAGGTCTGCCACATACGTTTCAACCATTTAATTGTCCAAATATTCAGGTTTTGTGAAAACAGCATTCAGGAGGTAAAAGTTCAGTGACTGTGTGCTCCTTCCCCTGATCAATACCAGTCACAATGGCTTCCAGCACTGGAGGTACCTTGCAAGGGCAAGAACTCCCCCCCGCCCTCCAACCTCCACCCCCCCAATGGTGATGTCCAAGCATGAAATCACAAATACTGTATCGGTAATACCAGGAAATATGGCGCCGAATGCCATTTTTCAACGCCTCGCCTACTATATATCGTGCGCAGATGGCGCCCAAATTTCTTAGTATTACAGATATTTGTAAGAGCGTCTGCAGGAAGCCCGATATTTAATGTTTTTTGCGGCTGAATCGGGGAGGGGGGCAGATAACGTTAAAGAGAACCCGAGGTGTGTTTAAAGAATGTTATCTGCATACAGAGGCTGGATCTGCCTATACAGCCCAGCCTCTGTTGCTATCCCAAACCCCACTAAGGTCCCCCTGCACTCTGCAATCCCTCATAAATCACAGCCATGCTGTGAGGCTGTGTTTACATCTGTAGTGTCAGTCTCAGCTGCTCCCCCGCCTCCTGCATAGCTCCGGTCCCTGCCCCCGTCCCTTTCCTCCAATCAGCAGGGAGGGAAGGGATGCAGGCGGGGACTGGAGTTCTGCAGGAGGCGGGGAGAGCAGCAGACTGACACTATAGAGATAAACACAGCCAGCTCTGACAAGCTGTTTGTCAGCAGCGTGGCTGTGATTTATGAGGGATTGCAGAGTGCAGGGGGACCTTAGGAGGTTTGGGATAGCAACAGAGGCTGGGCTGTATAGGCAGATCCAGCCTCTGTATGCAGATAATATTCTTCAAACCCACCTCGGGTTCTCTTTAAGGGCCCTTTTACACTTAATCAGTTGCTCTCAGTTAAAACAGAAAGAAAACTGATTTTCAAAGTAAGTCCCATGTTTTCCTATTGCACCTTTCACACTTAATGCATTTTAACTGAAATCTTCTTCCCAATGCACTGCTATGGAAAAAAACCGTGTACCAACGCGTACTAACGCACATTAACGCATACCAACTGATTAAGTGTAAACGGGGCCTAAGGTGACCATACATCAAGCGACTTGGTGGCCGATCGACCATCCCAATCAATTATTATAATCGAATTGGATGAAAATCGGTGCCATCAAGTGCATGCCCGACCAACAATGCAAACTATTTCAGGACGAAAATTGGTTGCATTTTTGATCCCACATGCTGCAGGATGTTGGGCTGACTTGCTCGATTGGATGCGTGATGGGAACGCCGTGCAATTTCCCAATGATCGCCGAACGCGAATAAACCCCCGGAGGATGCCGTCCGTGCCGATCCGCCGGGTCCCCCCGCCCATTAGCCCCCCGGGCCGGCTGCCGACCCCACGGCCCGGGTCGGGCTCTCTCGCCTCTCCTAAGATGGCCGCTTGCTCTGGCCGCGGCTGCGCAGTCCGCATAGCCGCGAGTGCGGCTGCGCAGCTCTAGGGCCAACCCCTCCCGATCCACGCTACGTAGCGTGGATCGGGAGGGGTTGGCCCTAGAGCTGCACTCGCGGCTGTGCGGACTGCGCAGCCGCGGCCAGAGCAAGCGGCCATCTTAGGAGAGGCGAGAGAGCCCGACCCGGGCCGTGGAGTCGGCAGCCGGCCCGGGGGGCTAATGAGCAGGGGGACCCGGCGGATCGGCACGGACGGCGTCCTCCGTGCCTTAAAAGATGAGGCAAGTGATTAACTTTTTTTCCTGCATTTCGCCTCGAAAGTCCTTTAATGAAGAATGTGCCCCATGTAAAGTATACATTACCTGTCTGCGGCCTGCGCTTGTCCCTCTGCTGCTCCGGCCGCATTCTCCTCTGCATACACAAGCGCCCCACGTGGTTTCCTAGTAAGGGCGCATGTGACGTCAGGAGATATCCCGGAGGCAGCGGGGGACAAGCGCAGGCCGCGGACTGGTAATGTATACTTTACACGGAGCACCGGGGGGGGGGGGGGGACATTTACATTAGGGGGGGGGGCAGCGTCAGGGTGGCGGATGCAGCACACAAGGCTGATTCTGGATTCATTTCAGCATGAAATTGATTGGGAATCGGCCTGTGGTGTATGGGCAGCTGACAGATCTCTCTCTTATCAGATTCCATTAGAGCATACTGTACATGTCAAACTCCGGCCCGTGGGCCAAATCTGGCCCTCAGAGCCATTAAATTTGGCCCTCAAGTGGTTTCCTCACTTTGCATTATGTTTGGCCCACTCTAGATCATCAGGGAAGCCATATGGGTAGAGGGAAAGCACTAAACACTAGGAAACTGTATAGGAGAGGGTGGGGGCCTCTGGACACTAGGGAATTATGTAGGGGAGGGTGGGGGCCTCTAGACACCAGGGAACTGTGTAGGGGAGATAGGACCACTAGACACCTGGGAATTGTATAGGGGTCGGAGGGGGGCTTTAGACACTAGGGAACTTTCTAAGTGATGGAGATGGCCAGTAGACATTGGGGTTGGACCGCGACTAGGCCCCAGTGTACAATTTTGGCCCACTTTCTATTTGAGTTTGACACACCTGCATTAGAGAGAGATTTGTCTCTTGGTTGAATCCAGGACCGGGCAGAGGCAAGAAAGGCTCCAGCCTCAGGGCGCAGTGTAGGAGCACAACTCACTCAGCTATCATTCCCCTATTGAGTTTGATACAGACATAAATAAAAAAGGGGCTACATGGCAGTGACTGCAAGCCAGATAACTGGAGATTGGAAGGGTTGTGGGCCCTGGGGCGCCTTTTAGTCCAATAGCAATCAGTGTATGGCGGCTGGGGTGGGGGGATGGAGGGGCGCACTTTGGTGTCTCAGCCTTGGCTGCTGGAGGACCTTGTCCCAGCTCTGGTTGAATCTGCCCATCATTGCTAGATTTATGGCTACCTTTAGGCATCACGTTGGCAAAGCGTTTGCTATTCACCTCTAAAGTCAGCAGTATTCTTCAATGCGATTCTGCCCTGAAAATTGCTGGTGAAATTTGCCGAAATGCGTAAATTAAGGCAAATGTACCCAAGTCAACAGTGACTAATTTAGCAAGCAAAAAGTTTTCACACTTTAGTTAAATTAATATCACGTTTAGTTGCCCAGGTCTATACATAAACCTAAGGGGCGGTTCACACTTATTAGAATTCACTTGCATCAATGCGATTTCACATTTGCTGCACATTTAATGTATTACAATGGCATCGCATTTGACCCACGTTCTTATTTTTTTGTGCGGCAATATTTCTGCGTTTATAAATCGAGCTGCAGTGATGCCTTTTTTCCTGTGTGCGTTTCGCATTTAATGTATGTCAATATAAAACACAGAAAAATCGCCTTGTCTTTGCAAAAATTGCACCCGAATTCGAAATTGATCAATCATATAACTTTTCATGCAAATTGACTTCATTTATCTGCACTAAAAAAACACTGTGCGAAAAATCACATAAAAACAGGCAGGTGGATAAGAAAATGCAGATTCCTAGAGCCATTAAAACGCACTCAGAATTCGCAAGTATCAGTGTGAACTTTGCCTAAAAAAATCGGCCAGTCAATGTGGAGAGAGGGACAGGGAGATTTGGCTGCAGAAGAGGGAGATGGCACGTTAACACTCGCTGTAGGCCCCGGATACCTGAAGGATTTTTTGCAACTGTGTCGCACCTCCTACATCCTCAGATCAACAGGATCTACTAACTTGACCACCCGCAATGTCCAACTAAATCTGTGGAGCCAGTGCTTTCTGTCATGCTGCTCCTACCCTTTGGAACGCCTTGCCACACCCAATCAAGACAGCTCCAACCCTGGAGGCATTTAAATCAAAACTGAAAAGCCACCTGTTTAGTCCGGCATTTATGATCACGTAACTTTTTCCCCTTTAACCACTTTACCCCCAGCGGTACGAATTTCTCCGCCCCTTTTTTCCCTCCTAAAAAAACAGGGACGGAGAAATCCGTACCTTCCGCGCTACCGCCGCTGTCCGCGCTCCCGCCGCTCGTGAGCGCGCACCCGCCGCTCGTGCACGTCGCCGCCCGCTCGCCCGGAGATCAATGAACGGGAAAATCCATTCCCGTTCGTTGATCTAGCCCCCGCAATGATCTGCTGCTTCTTTCAGAAACAGCGAGATCATTGTGCGTCTCCCAGCCTCCTACTGCTTCCTGTAAGCGTCCTTCCGGACGCTTACAGGTCGCATGTAAACAAACACTCTGTGGCCATCTTGTGGCCAAATAGTAAACTACACCCTAAAAGCATTTTACACATACAAACATTACATTTACACAATAAATTAACTCATTACCTCCCACACTCCCCAATTTTTTTTTTTTTAGTAATTAAAAAAAAAAAAAATACAATAAAAAAAAAACATAAATAGTTACCTTAGGGACTGAACTTTTTAAATATTTATGTCAAGAGGGTATAACACTGTTACTTTATAAACTGCGGGCTTGTAATTAGGGATGGATGCAAAACTGAAAAAAATGCACCTTTATTTCCAAATAAAATATTGTCGCCAAACATTGTGATAGGGACATAATTTAAATGGTTTTATAACCGGGACATATGGGTTAATACATTTCATGGGTTTTAATTACAGTAGCATGCTTTATTTAAAAACTATAATGGCCGAAAACTGAAAAATAATATTTTTTTCCCACATTTTTTCCTATTTCCCCATTAAAACACATTTAGAATAAAATAATTCTTGGCATAATGTCCCACCTAAAGAAAGCCTAATTGGTGGCAAAAAAAACAAGATATAGTTCATTTCATTGGGATAAGTAATAATAAAGTTATAGACGAATGAATGGAAGGAGCGCTGAAAGGTGAAAATTGCTCTGGTGGTCAGGGGGTAAAACCCCTCAGTGGTGAAGTGGTTAAAAAATATCATAACAGAGACAAGCTTATGTGCTTTGGGTCCTCAGGGAGAAAAGTGCTTTTACAAATGTTTTGCTGTTGTGTCCGATCTGAGGAGACAGTCCAGTTTCTGCAGACTTCGGCCTCCTCTCCAGCCACTGCCAGGTCACACAAGACCCTAGTGAGGCCAGGCACACCCCAGCAGTGGGAATAGCTGGAATTTACTTCCTGTCTGTCTGTTTTTGAGAATGGAAGAGAGCTGAGAAGAGACCAGTGAAACTTGATCTGGGTAGAGAACAGAATGAAGGCTGATCAGACATGCAGATCATCAGGGACCCAACCTCACAAATCTGTCCCCAGACAGCTGACTCCTCTCTATCTCTTCTCTGGCTAAACAGAATGACCAACAACACAGCTGAAGCATTACATTATTTTTTGGGTGATTAGAGTTCCCTGGTTTAACCATTTCAGCTTGCGGGTAGTTTTCACCTTGTGGTCAAGAGGAATTTTCACATTTCAGCGTTCCTTCCTTTCATTTCCCAATAATTTTATCACTACTTATCGCAACCAAATGATCTACATATTGTTTTTACCGCCACCAATTAGGCTTTCTTTGGGTGGTACATTATGCTAAGAATGATTTTATTCTAAATGCATTAGAATGGGAATAATAAGAAAAAAATGTATTATTTTTCAGTTTTCAGCCATTGTAGCTTTACAATAATACATGCAACCTGTAATGAACAGCGGAGATGCCGCCGCGTGGTCTAGTGACAGGGCGGCTATCTCCGCGTTCAGACCGGCGGTTTCCGCGCAGCGACACGCGTCTGGCTTGGCTGGACCTTCTAGTGCACACAGATGGAGAGCTACGCGTGCGCGCGTCAGGCGGCAGGACATTTATACCAGCAGAAGGGGAATCAGCTGATCAGGCCGATCAGCTGATCCTAGTTGGACTCTGGATTGGCTGAGTGGCTCGGGCGGAGCTGCACAGCAGTGCAAGTATATATAGATCTTGCTTGTCAGTTGCTGGTTGTCTGCCGTTGTGAATACTTACGTGGAAGCTCTCAGACCTCAGTCAGATCCTACAGTGTGTTAGAACCAGGTGGACCTGGAAATTCACACTTAGCCAGATTACGCTATTGTTATATACTGTGTTATACTTTAGACCAGTTCCAGGGTGTTGTGACCAAGGACCTCACACCCAAGTTTAGGATTACTGTGTTACATAGTTACATAGTTATTTTGGTTGAAAAAAGACATACGTCCATCGAGTTCAACCAGTACAAAGTACAACTCCAGCCCGTCCCCCACATACCCCTGTTGATCCAGAGGAAGGCGAAAAAAACCCCACAAGGCATGGTCCAATTAGCCCCAAGGGAAAAATTCCTTCCTGACTCCAGATGGCAATCAGATAAAATCCCTGGATCAACATCATTAGGCATAACCTAGTAATTGTAGCCATGGATGTCTTTCTTTGTGTCATTACTGTGTTATACTTTAGACCAGTTCCAGGGTGTTGTGGTCAAGGACCTCACACCCAAGCTTAGGATTACTGTGTCATTGCTGTGTTATACTTTAGACTTGTTCCTGGGTGTCGAGACCACGGACCTCACACCCCAGACTTGGATTGTGATTTATATCTGTTATTATCATTTGCTTGGGTGTTGCCGACCTGGCCTGCCCGACCCTTCTGGCTGTCACTCATCCCTCGAGTGTTCAGTCTGTCTGTACTACCCGTGTGTAATGATCTGCTCAGCTGGCTGCACAGGCAGACAGCTGTTTGACCATTCCTCTAGTATATGGGCTGCAGGTCTCTGGAAGAGAGACCTGTCTTTCCTTTGCAAGTTTCTGATCTGCTGCTGAGGAATTTGCATACATTGGTTATGCAAATCACCCAGCTAACTCCTTTGTAGGCTGGCAGTATAAAGAGCTATGTTTCCCAGAGTTCTTTGCTGGTCATTCCTTCATGGTTTGTTGAAACACTCCTAGAGTGTCAGCCCTGCTACTGCTTGTTAAAGTTATCTTAGAGTAATTCTTGGGACTGCACTAGGCAGCTTCCCTAGTGCAGTTAGATTGCTATCTGTTTTGTCTGTATTGCCTCTCGGTTGCGATTGTCCTGTCACCAACGGTGGTTGTCAGGAAATAGTTCTGTCTGTCTGGGGTGCTAACCAGAGCAGCGGTCGCTACTGGTAGCCCCTTCTGTTAATCTGTCTGTCTTGTTTGGATCGCACTAGCCTCTAGCGGTAGCGGCTGTGGATCCTTCTGATCTTTGTTCTTGGAGCGTAAGCTGGAGCAGCGGTTGCTACCGGCTACCTCATCTGTCTGTCGTGTTTGGATCGCACTAGCCTCTAGCGGTAGCGGCTGTGGATCCTTCTGATCTTTGTTCTTGGAGCGTAAGCTGGAGCAGCGGTTGCTACCGGCTACCTCATCTGTCTGTCGTGTTTGGATCGCACTAGCCTCTAGCGGTAGCGGCTGTGGATCCTTCTGATCTTTGTTCTTGGAGTATAGCTGGAGCAGCGGTTGCTCCCTGCTATCTCATCTGTCTGTCGTGCTTGGATCGCACTAGCCCCTAGCGGTAGCGGCTGTGGATCCTTCTGATCTGCTTTATTGTCCCTGCACCCGGATCGCACTCGCTCTGGCGGAAAGAGCAGTGGATCTTCCCTAGCCTGTTCCTGAACTCGGATCGCACTCGCTCTGACGGAAAGAGCAGTGGATCTTTCCTCTCGTACTCCTGTTTTCCGTTTGTCTGTCTTGTCTGATACGAACGCTTGCTGGAGGCTCAGTGAGGTAACCGTTAAGCAAACGCTCGCATTCTTTGTTTCGTGTTTGCCTGTCAGTGGTTAGTTAGGAGTGCGTGTCTCTGTTGCGCTTAACGCGCGGAGATCGCGCTGTAAACGCGTTCGCTGTTGCGAATGAGTGCGGTGTTTGCGTTTAGCTAGCGTTTGTTACTTTCGTTATTTTCTCATTGTCGTTTGCTGTGCCTTTGCTACTCTTGTGTTCTGTTCTGATCTGTCTTGTGTCACTTCTGCCGATCGCCTCTCTCGCGATCGCGTTCATACTTTGTTTCTGCGAATGTGTGTTCACCGTCGCTGGGTAGATTGGGGAACACACATTTAGTCTTTCTCTATGCTCTTCTCTTTAAGGGCTGTTCAGCCCCGCATTGTCTTAGATCTGTACAATTCCCATCTGGCATTTGTGGCCGTGCAGAGGCTGTGCTCGTCTGCACTCCACATCGCCATCTGCCGGTGGGAATTACCCTCTGCTGGTGCATTGCACCTAGCCTGGGTTGTGTCAGTGCGCATCTTGTGCGCTGACCACGAAAACGATTTCGCAAATGTTACACCATGACACTATTCCACCAAGTGTCAGTTAGCTGCGAGGACCTCTTTGCTCAGCAGAGAGTCCTTCCTGCAGTGCAGCCAGTGGCCTCTATCCCATTGCAGTCCCCTGGCTGCAGTACAGTCTGATTTCCAGTTTACCAGGGAATCACTGGCTGCCAGATTATCTCTATCTCCTCTCTCAAGGAGATACTCCCTGTGCAGCCCAGGGCGATCTGCCCCTCAGGTGGTTCCTGGCCGAGCTGCCCGTATCTCCCGCCTCACAGGAGATAGCCTACTGTTTCACTTAACACTTATACTTCATTAGGTGTCCAGAGGTTAGCCATACTTGTATTACTACTGTAGGGGGTCAATGTTCATTCTTAAATAAATCCGTGTAAATATAGGTGATTCTGCAGATCATCTATAATCAAGTATACATCTGTATTATTGATGATTCTGCAGATCATCAATAATCAGATTCTCTCTGTGTGCTGACACCTACCGTAATTAAAATACACACATTTTATTTAGCCATTTGTCCCGGTTATTGCAACATTAAAATTATATCCCTAGTATAATGTATGGGGACAATACTTTATTTGGGAATAAAGATTTCAGTTTTACATACATCACTAATTTTTATCCCATAATTTAATAATAATATGCCCCCTTGATATACATATTACAAAAAATTATTCCCCAAAGTCAGTAGGTGTAATTTTACTATTTGGCCACAAGATGTACCCATTGAGCGCTTCCTATTCGTGTACAATAAGTACGTAATAGGAAGTAATGTGTTTCTACATTGTAACTAGGGAAGTGACGCAGGCATCAATGGATGCCGGCGGTCATGGTGGCCTAGAGAGGAGATTAATGAATGAGAACTTTGTTCCCTTTCATAAATCTAACGATCAGCGGCAGTAAGCGGTGGAAATCGGCAGCGGGAGGAAGCGCGGCGGCTTTATTTAAGAATGAACATTGACCCCCTACAGTAGTCCTTTAAAGAGAAACTGTGACCAAGAATTGAACTTCATCCCAATCAGTAGCTGATACCCCCTTTTACATGATAAATCTATTCCTTTTCACAAACAGAGCATCAGGGGGCGCTGTATGACTGATATTGTGCGGAAACCCCTCCCACAGTGTGATGTCAGGACCATGGTCCTGACAGTTTCCTATCTGTGAACGTCATTGCATTGTGGGAAATAGCAGTTTACAGCTGTTTCCAACTGCCAAAAAAGCAAGCAGCATCTCATCCCACTGACATCACCTGCCATCACCTGCCAGCAGTAAAAATGTTACCATGTGATAAATGTCGGAAGGTAAATCAGGGAGAGGAAAGATTTTACAATGGGCAAACACTGACTAAATCATTTGTACATAATTATTGTAAAAATGAAGCACATTTCAATCACATTATTTTCACTGGAGTTCCTCTTTAAGCCTGCTACACACTCTTACTTGTAATTGGCCAATCACTGACCAATTGTACCACCTCCATGTAGTATCAGGATTTACCTACCCATCCTTTTCATCGTATTCAGTATCTGTTGACTCTCATACTACATGGAGGGGGTAAAATTGGTCAGTGATCGGCCAATCATAATTGAGAGTGTGTGCTGGGCTTTACTGTTTTGCTATACTTTCATCGTTTGTCTTTTTTTTTTTAAATGTCACATACCTCAAGTTTTAATTATGATTGGCCAATCACTGACCCAATTTTACCACCTCCATGTAATATGAGGGCCAACAGATATTGAATACTATGAGCAGATTGTGTAGGTTAAGCCTCATAGTAGATGGAGGTAGTAAAATTGGTCAATCATAATTGAAAGTGTGTACGTAGCTTTACTTCTGTGACGGTGTTGCAGGTTATCGCTGATTATGCACAGACAATAAACATGTGCAGTCACTCCATCCTGGGGTAGTATCAGTACCCCTCCCCCCCCCCCCCCCCTCCTGGCAGGGATAAGGCACAGGTGACGAGCAGCTGCGGCTCGCGGTGACACGGTGACGGTACAGCGCTGGCAGCGAGCGGAGCAGCACCGCAGGAAACCTCTGTAGGCTGCCATAATGAGGCAGTAATTGATTAGTCGTGACCCCTCATTCATCGTTCGCATTATAAATATTATTTCCGAATTATCTGTACAGCTCGGGCCTTTTCCCTGCTCCGGCGCTGGCAGCTCGGCAACATCTGATCATCCATCAATGCCTCCACCGCCGCGGAAAAACAGGCTACGATGCAATACCAGGCCAAAGATCCACCAAAGCATTAACACTCTGCTACCTGTTACTACAATGTCTGCACAAAGCTACAAAAATAACTGTGCAATACAAAACAATAATAATAAAAATAAGACCGTGTATCATCATTTGTGGGATAGCAGCAGTATATGATGGCCCTGATTCAATAAACTTCTGTGAGTCTACTCACAGGAAATGTTTCTTATAATGGCAGAGCCAGATATACCATAAGGCACTGTAGACATGTGCCTACAGGCGCCTGACGATGGAAAAGCGGCCTCCTTCCCTATGCAGAGTCCTGATCAGAGTGTAAATGAAGGGTTACAATACTCACCCTCCTCTCAGCATTCCACTGACGAGATCTCCCTTAACTCAGAGGCACCTCTAACTACTTAATACTGAGGTTCCTCTAGCTACCTAATACTTGGGGTCATCTCTAGCTATTTTTTATTTACCTCTAGATACTTTTTGGCTACCTAAAGCTAAGGGGCACCTGTAGATACCTATGACAGACAAGGAAAGTAAGGGAGAAGTGAGAGCTGGGCCAACCGTTGTTGGTTCATGGAGGGTGAAATCTAAGGTGCCAGGACATCTGTGCTTATAGGCTCCAGTGATGTAAATCTGGGCCTGTCAGACCCGGATTTACCACAAGGCAGTGTAGGCACGTGCCTACAGGCGCCTGATGATGGAAAGGCGGCTCAATCCCTTCCCTGAGCACCTCCCTCCCTCCTTCCCTATGCAGAGTCCTGATGAGAGTGTAAATGAGAGGTTACTTATCTGGCTCTTGTCATTCCACTGACGAGATCTCCCTTCAGTCAGAGGCACCTCTAACTACTTAATACTGAGGGTACCTCTAGCTACCTAATACTAGGGGACACCTCTAGCTAACTAATATTGAGAGTAATTCTGGCTTCCTAATACTTAGGGACACCTGTAGCTACCTATGACAGGCAAGGGAAGTAAGGGAGGAGTGACAGCTGGCACAGCCAGCATACTTGTGGTGCTGTTCAGTGGGGGTTTGTACATTTATGGAGGATGAAGTCTAGGGTGCCAGGACATCTGTGCCGATAGGCTCCTGTGAGGTAAATCTGGGCCTGCTTGAGGTGGTCCAATAACAACAGAGGACCTCTCCGCATGCCGCAAGG
The DNA here is from genome assembly GCF_040937935.1 of Hyperolius riggenbachi. NCBI lineage: Eukaryota > Metazoa > Chordata > Amphibia > Anura > Hyperoliidae > Hyperolius > Hyperolius riggenbachi. Next base: position 555,611,890 of record NC_090647.1, read on the forward strand.
CTGCCATAGTAAGTATTTCCCATCAGTAGATATAAGAGGTGCTTCAGCTGGATAGCTGTTTCATTCAAGGAAGATTCGATGGAGGTAAATTCACCCTAATCAGTGGGAAGGAGATCAGTGGTCTCACCTGCCTGGTTTGCTCTCAGTGGAGGTCAGGCGGTGGCGCGATGGTGCTGAGTGGCAATTAAGACGAAAGCTGTTGAATATTTTTGAATACAGTTAAACAGGCACTTTGGGTAAAATGTGAAGTTTAAGGATGGCCGTGAAAGACGAAGAGCTTCTTACTGCCGTGTCGCTGCTGATGAGGTGAAATAAGCCAGACTCTTTCAGCCGGCAGAGAGGAGGGCATTCTGATCCTCTGAAGGGCGTCTTAGATAAGCATTCAGGAAATACGTAAGCTACATTCACAATTGGGAGTTGCATTGCGTTCCTGAGGTCGGTTCTATACTTTTTACCGCTTGACATGGGGCTTGATTCACTAAAGGGTGCTAAGTGTTAGCACGCCAGTGAAAAGCCCCTTAGCGCTAATACGCAAAGTTTAGCGCTGCACCTGATAAGATATTTAACACGCGAATTGTGCAACGTTTTGCACGCACCACACAACGCTAAGTTTTACGCACGATCAGTAACAGCTTTAGACGCGCAAAGTACTTAGCACCCTAGTTTGCACATCTAAAGCATTTAGGCATGCTAACTAGGTTAGCACCCTTTAGTGAATCAAGGCCATTGTGAGGACCCCTCATGTGTGTGTGCAAAGCCGGACCAGAGAGGAGAAACACAGGGGCTTGTGCATTGCAAGCATTGGCACTACGCTTACCTCCCTCTGCTTCCTCCGTCACAGCATCTCCTCCGTGCTGGCCTGTAGCATCTGATCCCCAGGATGCCGGGTATGTGCGGCACCTCCTCCCATAGCATCTCCTCCCTGCTGGCCCGCAGCATCTGATCCCCAGGATGCCGGGTATGTGCTGCACCTCCTTCCTGCTCACCCGCAGCATCCGATCCCCAGGATGCCGGGTATGTGTTGCACCTCCTCCCATAGCATCTCCTCCCTGCTGGCCCGCAGCATCTGATCCCCAGGATGCCGGGTATGTGCTGCACCTCCTCCCATAGCATCTCCTCCCCTGCTGGCCTGCTGTATCTGATCCCCAGGATGCCGGGTATGTGCTGCACATCCTCCCATAGCATCTCCTCCCCTGCTGGCCTGCTGTATCTGATCCCCAGGATGCCGGGTATGTGCTGCACATCCTCCCATAGCATCTCCTCCCTGCTGGCCCGCAGCATCTGATCCCCAGGATGCCGGGTACGTGCTGCACCTCCTCCCATATCATCTCCTCCCTGCTAGCCCGCAGTATCTGATCCCCAGGATGCCGGGTATGTGCTGCACCTCCTCCCATAGCATCTTCTCCCTACTGGCCTGCAGCATCTGATCCCCAGGATGCCGGGTATGTGCTGCACCTCCTCCCATAGCATCTCCTTCCTGCTGGCCCACAGTATCTGATCCCCAGGATACCGGGTATGTGCTGCACCTCCTCCCATAGCATCTTTTCCCTGCTGGCCCTCTGATCCCCAGGATGCCAGGTATGTGCTGCACCTCCTCCCTGCTGGCCCGCAGCATCTGATCCCCAGGATGCCAGGTATGTGCTGCACCTTCTCACATAGCATCACCTCCCTGCTGGCCTGCAGCCTCTGAGTGCCGTGTCTTCCTTTCGTGTTTTCCCTGCTGGCCTGCAGCATTTGATACCCAGTATACCGTGTATGTGCTGCACCGGTGCCGCATCACTCACCCGCTCTCAGCAGATTAGCGATGGGATCACCAGCCACACATGAAGTCCTGCTTCCTCTCTGACAACAGCGGACCCTCAGGTGACCCGGCAGCATGTAACAGGTCACATGAGGCACTGCTGTAGCCATGGATACAGGATGCTGGAGATCCTATTGCTGGAACACCAAGAGCAGGTGAGTAAAGCAGAGCCACACGTCTACGGAGGGGAAATGGGGAGGGGCTTTTGGGGCCTCTTGCCGCCCTCTAATTGTTGCCGCCCTAAAGCACATGATTCACGTTGCTTCATGGAAGAACCATCCTGTTAAAACATCATGTGGGTATTTACTGAGAGCCCAGGAACCACCACAGCACTTTGTACCACAATCTCACTGGCCTCCTCAGCTAAATAACTCACAAGAACTGCCTGGTTGGATGTAAATGGAAAAACGATTTTTCAAAAAATCACAATCACTGAAATTTTGCTACCATTTTACAGTGATATTAAAGAGAGCCCGTGGTGGGCTCATAAAATAAAAAAAAGTAGGCTACCCGATCTGGGGGGGCTGAGCGGACCAGGTAGCTGCAAAAACCGCTGCTCCTGTGGGCCGCACTGGCCCACTTTAACTTTTGTGACCTCTGGGTCACGACGCTGGAAGGAGAGATTGATTCTCTCTCACAGCGTGCAGGGAGGTGGGGGAGTGGCAGGAGGCGTGGCCAGGGAGAGACAGCTGCCCAATGGCAGCTCTGGAAACCCCGCAGGAACGTTAAACAGGGAATCCCTCTCCCCCTATTACCTCAAATATTGTCGCTAATTTTTGGGGTGCTATAGCGCGGCAGTGTGGGGGAAGAGAGCGGCGGTGTGGGGACACAGAGTCATGTCATGAGGCAGAGAACATGTCTCTGTATCCCATCTGCCCCCAAGGAACCACCTCAGGTTTTCTTTAATTCAAGTCCACAGAAGTTGTTTTTTTTAATGACCTGCAAAACGCTTTCCGGTGTGCCAGGGCCCTAAATCTGCTACAAGAAATGCTACGCAGATCAGCAGAGAAACTCCCCAGTGAGGGCCCATTCACACTAGAGAGTTTTGCCGGCGATTTCGTCAAAACGCTCAAACTAGCGCTTTTGAAAGCGCTAGTGTAATAAAACCCTATGGGCCCGTTCTTACTTGGACGATTTGCACTAATTGCCACAAATCGCGAAACGCAAACGCGTAACCTGCACCATTTTCAGGCGATTTCCCGGCGATCACGTTTCAGTGCTATAGAAGCGCAAAATTCGATCGTGGAGAAATCGCTGCACTGTCCAGTGATTTTGCCGGGAAAAAAAAACACTCCCGCAAAACGCCGGCAAAGATCGCCGGCGTTTTGTGCTTCTAAGTGTGAATGGGCCCTAAAGACTTATGTAAATATATGCTGATTTTTCTCAGATCTCAGCTTCTGTCTTACGTGCACAAAGTTGAAAAACGCTTCACACAACTGGCACAGTTGAGAAAAGCAGCAGATGATGGCGCAGATGTGACTGAGCTACAGACTCCGCCTCTCAGGGATTGTGACCTGCCAAGTGTCTGCTGTCGGAAGCTGTTCATTACCTCCTGCAGTATCGAGCCGCGTCCTGCCGCGCCGGCATCAATGCGATTCCTCAGGGGGTAAGTATGAAAGAAGCGTGCAGAGAGACATACAGTAACACAATGGATTAGCAGCAGGAGGAGAGAGGAGAGAGGCTGAAATAAGAGATCTGTCAGAAGAGCAGAAATGACCCAATAACTGTGTTTATACCATATAGGGCTCATTCACACTGCAGCAAAAAACGCTGCGTTTACTGGCATGGAATTGAACACTAGTGATGAGCACAAATTTCGCACAGTTGTAATTTCACATTGAAATTCACAATTACGATCGTAATTCATTTTGTCTGCAATTGTAACCAGGAACCGTAATTTCACATTTTCGCGTAATTTTCATGTCATTTCGTGCTGACGGTCAATAGCATGTCACCAAAATTGCTACATATGTTATGGAGAATACTGGGGTACAAGCAGAGCAGGATCATCTACCAGGCAACCTAAGCAGGTGCTTGGGGCCCAGTGGGCATCAAGTGGCCCATATGTCACCTTCTTCGCCCTCTCTACACTTTAGGTTACCAAAAGGACCACAAGGGGTCCCCAAATTTACTACCTTGCCCAGGGCCGCATTACATCTTAATCCATCTCTGGGTTCGCGTAAAAAAAAAAAAATTTCAAACAGACCTTGAAGTTTTTGAGAAAATCGATTTTAAAAATGCGAAGGAAACTTTTTTTTTTACCTGTGCCCACTATTCTCCTTAAATGATACCATAGCCCATTTAAACATTAAAAAAACGGGGAAGCAGGCATGTGTAGGAAGCTCTCCTCATGCCCACCGACCCCTCCGTTCTCCTCCGTCCCCCTCCATTAAGGCCTAATGTCCCCCTGAACCTACTTCTGGGTCCGGAGGGTGTGGGTATGAGGAGAGCCTCCTACACATGCCTGCTTCCCGTTTTTTTAATTTTTAAAAGGGCTAAGGTATCCTTTAACATATGTAGCAATTGTGGTGACGATAGCATGTATGAGGGCTGTGCTATTAACCGCTAAAGTTGGCACCAAATTAACCCTTTCGCGTTCAACGTTTTTTACACCTGAAAGTTCCTGACATTTTTGACACTTTAGTTGTGTCGTTTTGATACAGCAGTAACTTTATAATTATCTATGCCAACTTAGTGGTTCATATCTTGTTTTTTTCAGTACAATCTAGGCTTTCTTTGAGTAATATTTTTCTCCCAAAACTATTTTGTTTTATAGTCCATTTAGGCCCCGTTCACACTGCACGCGTTTCCAGCCGCATTTTGGAAACGCGTGCAGGTGGCCGACACGCACGACATCAGACATTGCATAGAGTGCAATGTAATGTTCACACCGCATGCGTTCCGGACCTGTGCGGTCCGGGAACGCATGCTGCACGCATTTTTTGTAAAAACGCGTGGCTGTCCCATTCACTTTTCAGTGATGGGATCAGCCACGCAACGCACACAAACGCGGATGGCGTGCGTTCGCATGCGTTGCGTTCCGCATGCGTGGCTATCCGCGTTTGTAATGTGAACGGGGCCTTATGGGGAAAAATTAGGCGTAAATGCAGAAAACAAATATTTTTTTAGTTTTTCACCCTTCCTAATTTTCACATCACATGTCCCACGGTTATAAAACATTTACGAATAAATGATTTGGCCCTTCCCGATTAAAATGATACCCCACATGCCACATTTTACTTCTAGCTGAGCATGTATCCCCAGTCTGCGCGTCTGTGGCGATCAAATGCGTTCGCTAGGGCGACAGTTCAGGGGGCATAGAGCTGTATAGATGCATCGCTAGGCAACGGCAGAGCATTACATCTGTAGAACATTGGGGCCTGAAACTTTCACCCTAGCGATTGCATCTGATCGCTACTGGCGGCAGTCATTAAACGTTTATAAACAGGCATAGGTATTGCAGGGGTTAATAAGGGGTTAATAGGCTAAGTTTGGGTTAAAAATCAATGGGGAATAGAAAAAAATACATTTTGGGCCCAGGTCACTTTATTTATTTATTTATTTTTTTAACTTTTACAACTTTTTTTTTTCTAACTTTATTGAATGATTGTTACTAGCTAACAGCAACAATCATTCACAGGACCATTCACGTGACTGTGCACGCGTATGTGCACATGCGGCGGCAGATGGCGGGATTTAATGCAGGGCGTAGATTCTACGTCCTAGAACACACAGGGGGAATAATTAGGACGTAGAATCTACGTCCTGACCTGAAACCTTAAGCAATTAAGCAAAAATTATGCAAAAATGGTGTGAAATTACAAATGGATTATATAAAATCAATTGTATTTACAAATTATTAGTCCAGATGGGTATAACTGCGAAAATGTATGCAAAATTTGTTATAATCGTAATTACACAACATCACTATTAAATGCAAAAACAGACAGTAACTGCATCTTACAGTATGTTATTAATAGGATGCATTTACACTGTCAAACAGAACGCAAATGCAGAAGCAATCGCCAGACTGCAAATGCAAAGTCGCAAGCTGCTGCAGTTTTCCACAACTGTGGAAGAAGGAGAAGGAGCAGGAATGATCGGCACAGCAATGTACATTTATTCTTCAAAATGTGAGGCACAGTCCGAATGCATAAATACAAAACAGTAGTGCAGCATACATACTCCGTAGAAGCGCGCTATAGCGCGAAACGGCCGTCAGGCGAGCAGGGCCCAGCACCCACCGTCACCATCACACGTCTGAGCACCGGTATGTCCATGTATGCTGCACAACTGTTTTGTATTTATGCATTCGGACTGTGCCTCACTTATTGAAGAATAAATGTACATTGCAGTGCCGATCATTCCTGCTCCTTCTCCTTCTTCCATGTATGTACTTCCCTTGGATCAGAGCACGCAAGTTACAACACTGTGGGTGAGGCGTGTTTTACCTGCCTAATCCCCTTCCATGCTGACTACATACTGCTGCAGTGCCAACCGCCTTTCTACTTGTTTCCACAACTGTGTAGCGAACGCACCACAAAGGCCACAAATCAGACACAATGGAAGCCCATGGGAACTGGCGGTGTCCGCTTACAGTAGGCTTCTCGCCGTATGAAAATCGTTCACCTGTTCCATGGATTTTCAGTTCCACTACCGCCGTTCGATCCACTGCGGGAGATCCGAGGCCAGCAGAAGCATGGGGCATCCTACTGGTTTTCAAATGTACCAATGGGAATTCTACTGCAGCAGGGAAAATTCTCATTGGTTCATGGTAGACCAATAAGAAGCCTTCTATTGCTAGGTAGGATTCACATTGTTTATTTTTTTTACAAAGCTCTATACTTCCTGGTCTCATGGATGGAACTGGGGCAGCGGAGAGCAGCCCAGAGGACGGGAAACGCAGTGGAAGTTACTGGCGAATCAGAGGATAGGAGGCGATGTGAACGCAGCAGATGGACGCCAGCACATAATTGAGCACGTGTACAAAAGTTTGGTAAAGTTACCGTGTGCAGAGGGTGCTATATTGTGCATCTGGCGTGGTCCGCATTACCTAGGTATCGTGGGCGTTGCTATTGCATGCTACTTGTGTGGTATGCATGACTCTAACACCGCTCCCATTAACTAGGTAACGTGAGCGTTGCTATTGCATGCAACTTGTGTGGAATACATGACTCTAACTCCGCTCCCATTACCTAGGTAACGTGAGCGTTGCTATTGCATGCTACTTGTGTGGTATGCATGACTCTAACTCCGCTCCCATTACCTAGGTAACGTGAGCATTGCTTTTGCATGCTACTTGTGTGGTATGCATGACTCTAACTCCGCTCCCATTACCTAGGTAACGTGAGCGTTGCTATTGCATGCTACTTGTGTGGTATGCATGACTCTAACACCGCCCCCATTACCTAGGTAACGTGAGCAGTGCTATTGCATGCTAAATGTAGAAGAAAGGATCCGCAAACCAAGACAGGTTGAAGTGAAAAAGGCTTGAAAAATGTATTTGAAAAAATCCACAAGATATGCAATAAAAACAGGATCAACTGACGCGTATCGGGCCTACCATCTGCCCTTAGTCATAGTTAAAAGTGAACCTGCACAGGAGGAAATTTATATGAGACCGGGGAGGGAAAAACTCCACCCCCGGAAACACACAAACCACCTCTTAAAGGAACATACATCCATAAGAAATGCAATAAGAAAATTACAATAATAGCATTGGAAATATCATATAAAGGATGTAAAAATGTTGTCACTGAAAACTGCTGGAGTAAGTATAAACATACCAGTGAGTATATGCAAGGAAAATAGTGCGAACTAAGAGAACAGAGGCAGCAATGGTAATACATACAAGTAACTAGGTACATACAATGTATATATAATCCAATAGTAAAAATAAAGTTTCAATATGTATAGACTAGACTCAAGTCCCACTTTTTGTTTAAACCATGTGGTACACGAGTGCCCAATCTATGAATCCAGAAAGCTTCTCGTTTCAACAGCAACCTTTGCATATCACACCCCCTAACTGGATACACCACCCGCTCCACCCCCTGAAAGACAAAGGAGGATAGATCCTTCTCATGTACCGTCTCAAAATGTTTAGAGACCGCAGATTTGCGGAATGTGTTCCAATTTGTACCACAATAATGTTCCGCTATGCGGGCTCTAAGGTGACGGGTGGTACACCCCACATATTGTATACGACATGACATGCAAGAAATGACATAGATTGTGTTTTTGGTATCGCAATTCACATACTGCTTAATTGGAAAGCTCTTATTGTGTGCAAAAGAAAATATAGAATTATTAGTTCTATGATACTGGCAGTACTTGCATGTAGAGAACCCACAAGGGTAGGAACCTACTGTCGCCAACCATGTGGGAGTGCGGGGGAGGGAGGTAGACCGGAAAAGGCTGGGTGAGAGAATGGACCCTAAAGTGCGGGCCCTCCTGGCAGAAAACCGGCACCCTCTGTCAAGGATGGTTTTAAGTTTTGTATCAGGGTACAGCACAGGGATATATTTTTTAATAATGTTTGTAATTTTATTGAACTCAAGGCTGTAACCAGTGGTGCTCAGCAGAGCTCGAATATTCGAGTAGCTCGAATATTCGAGCTCTTTTCCAGCTATTCGAGCTCGGTATTCGAGCTCCGAATAGCTGTAGCTATTCGAATGGGCTATTCGCGTACACTCGAATAGCCCATTCACTATTCGAGCTATTCGAGCAAACGGCGCTATTCGAGCTCGGTACCGAGCTCGAATAGCGTCATAGCCCAGATTGATGTCCTTAGAGCCAATCAGAGGGCTCCCAGGCCCTCTGACGGCAGCCAATCACAGAGGGGGACCCTGGCCAGCCCCTACCCTATAAATAGCGGCCGCCATGTTACGTTTCTCCGTCCTTGCCTGAGACTTGCATAGAGAGAGAGTTGCTCCTTTGTGCTTTGGCTTAGCAAGAGCTTTATTGTGGTCATTTACCTAGCGTTTTTGCTCACATACACCTCCTATACACACCTATATTGTTGTTAGTTAGTTAGACATTGTATTTTAGTTAGTAGCTTTTGTCTTACATAGAGACAGGCCAGCTGCTGCAGGCTTACAGCTTTAGGCCTCAGGGCCTGCCTGTGTGGGCAGCTGTCCTCCTGTCCTCTGTTTATTTCTCTCTATTCTATACCAGTATTTCTGCTGTCCTTTACTACTGATTGTATTAGTATTGTAGTTATATACTGTAACTGTACTAGGACACTCACTGTCACTGTTCATAGGCTCAGTGGCGTAGCTATGGAGCTCGGGGCCCCGGTGCAAACTTTATATTGGGCCCCCCAAGCACTCTATACGTAACACTTGATACGGCGCAACAAAACCTGCCAAGGTCATCTACAGTGTTAGAGGTGCAATAAGGGGATGGGGAACAGTGTGTTAATGATTACTAACGTTCAAAGGATCTATAGAAGTGATTATTACCACCACAGGACCAATAAACAGCTTACACTTTGGTTTAGGAAAGGCCTCATGGGGCCCCTCTGCCTCAAGGGCCCCGATGCGGTCGCTACCTCTGCAACCCCTATTGCTACGCCCCTGCATAGGCTACTAGCTGCTCCTGCGTGTGTGCACTCACTGTCTGTGTACACACTACACACACTCTATTTCCAAGTTCTGATAACTGATTGATTATTGTAATTGAATATTGTAATTAGTTAGTTGTACTCACTGTTACTACTTACTGTACTAGGAGTCTAGGACACTCAGTCACTGTTCATAGGCTACTAGCTCCTGCGTGTGTGCACTCACTGTCTGTGTACACACTACACACACTCTATTTCCTTCTGATAACTGATTGATTATTGTAATTAGTTAGTTGTACTTACTGTTACTACTTACTGTACTAGGAGTCTAGGACACTCAGTCACTGTTCATAGGCTACTAGCCCTTGCGTGTGTGCACTCACTGTCTGTGTACACACTACACACACTCTATTTCCTTCTGATAACTGATTGATTATTGTAATTAGTTAGTTGTACTTACTGTTACTACTTACTGTACTAGGAGTCTAGGACACTCAGTCACTGTTCATAGGCTACTAGCTCCTGCGTGTGTGCACTCACTGTCTGTGTACACACTACACACACTCTATTTCCTTCTGATAACTGATTGATTATTGTAATTAGTTAGTTGTACTTACTGACTGTTACTACTTACTTACTTACTGTACTAGGGACACTCACTCAGTCACTGTTCATAGGCTAGCTCCTGCGCGTGTTTGCGCGTGCGTGCACTCACTGTCTGTAGTGTACACACACTAAATTTACTTGTGATTACTACTGATTATTGTAACTGCTAGTTGTACTTCCTGACTGTTACTACTTACTTACTGTACTAGGGACACTCACTCAGTCACCTCACCCACCAACCCACTCCATTAAAGTACCCCACTTTTCACCCGCCCTTTTAAAAAACTTTTGTCTATACGCCCAAAACATCGAAGATGTCTGGAAGTGGCAGCCAGCGCGGTTTGGGCAAGGGGAAGGGCAGCAAGGGAATCAGGAGGAGAGGGAGCAGCATTGTGGCAAGCCGCGGGCGCGCCACCATGCACAGTTCCGCAGCAGCAGCAGCAGCGTCAGTGGCTAACATTCCTCCCATAGCCACTGGCCGTGGACGCCTTGGGCGCCGCCCAGCAGGAGCATCTGCAACTCACGCTGCAGAGACACAGCAGCAGCAGCGTGTAGCACCTGCTCCGATTTTCCTCCAGCCGGGTCGGAAACGTCCCATTGAGGAAAAGCATGCAGACACTGTGGTGCAACTCATGACGGAGGATGAGCAGCTAGGGATGAGCGTAATGACCTAATTACGAATTTTCGAAATTTCGCGAAATTACTACAATTACGATTTTAGCAGTAATCGAAATTTCGTAATTTTCGCAAATTACGCAAATTTTCGTAATTACGATTACGAAATTTAGTATTTTAAAGTTTGCAAAGGTTTCTATCCCTCTAGATGCCTTTATAATCGAAATTTCACTCCCGTAATTACGAATTTCGTGTCTCCAACCGAAATTTTACTGTTTCAGGTTTGTAAGGGTTTCTATCCCTCTAGATGCCTAAAATGAATAGCACAGCCAGCCAGCCAGCCAGCCAGCCAGCCAGCCAGCCAGCCAGCCAGCCAGCCAGCCAGCCAGCCAGCCAGCCAGCCAGCCAGCCAGCCAGCCCTCCTCCTCCTCCTCCTCCTCCTCCTCCTCCTCCTCCTCTCTCTCTCTCTCTCTCTCTCTCTCTCTCTCTCTCTCTCTCTCTCTCTCTCTCTCTCTCTCTCTCTCTCTCTCTCTCTCTCTCTCTCTCTCTCTCTCTCTCTCTCTCTCTCTCTCTCTCTCTCTCTCTCTCTCTCTCTCTCTCTCTCTCTCCAGAGATCTGTAGTACTTCAAAACCATACTCACATTCATGACATGTCCAGGGATCAAACCCAGGCCAACCACATGGAAGACAGCTATGCTCACCACCATACCACCAAACACACACTAAATAGACTGCTAACCTAAATCTTACTTGTAGACAGTCATATGAGACACATGCTGGGTGCAGGGCTTTGTGATTGGACCATGCGATAGAGTGAGGTGCAAAAATGAAATCATGCCTAGCAGAGGATGGTTTCACAGTGCTAAATGCTAGGCTGGCTGTGGTGCAATTGGTTAGTGTGTCTGGCTGGTAACAGCAAGGTTACAGGTTCAATTCCATCCAGGCATGTCTTTTCCTCTTGCGTTCAACAGTTGTCCAAACAGAGCCAACAGAGCCCCAGATAGCCATGTAGAGTTAGGTCACAGCTAGCCTGGCTGTGGTGCAATTGGTTAGTGCGTCTGGCTAGTAACAGCAAGGTTACAGGTTCGATTCCATCCAGGCATGTCTTTTCCTTTTGCGTTCAACAGTTGTCCAAACAGAGTCAACAGAGCCCCAGATAGCCATGTAGAGTTAGGTCACTGCTAGCCTGGCTGTGGTGCAATTGGTTAGTGCGTCTGGCTGGTAACAGCAAGGTTACAGGTTCGATTCCATCCAGGCATGTCTTTTCCTTTTGCGTTCAACAGTTGTCCAAACAGAGTCAACAGAGCCCCAGATAGCCATGTAGAGTTAGGTCACTGCTAGCCTGGCTGTGCTGCAATTGGTTAGTGCGTCTGGCTGGTAACAGCAAGGTTACAGGTTCGATTCCATCCAGGCATGTCTTTTCCTTTTGCGTTCAACAGTTGTCCAAACAGAGCCAACAGAGCCCCAGATAGCCATGTAGAGTTAGGTCACAGCTAGCCTGGCTGTGGTGCAATTGGTTAGTGCGTCTGGCTGGTAACAGCAAGGTTACAGGTTCAATTCCATCCAGGCATGTCTTTTCCTTTTGCGTTCAACAGTTGTCCAAACAGAGCCAACAGAGCCCCAGATAGCCATGTAGAGTTAGGTCACAGCTAGCCTGGCTGTGGTGCAATTGGTTAGTGTGTCTGGCTGGTAACAGCAAGGTTTGATTCCATCCAGGCATGTCTTTTCCTTTTGCGTGCGCGCGCTGCGCCATTGAACCCCATGGGGTATTTTGCGTGCGTAAAACTTTACGCATGCAAAACTTTGTGCTCGGTGTTTGGACAACTGTTGAACTCAAAAGGAAAAGACATGCCTGGATGGAATCGAACCTGTAACCTTGCTGTTACCAGCCAGACACACTAACCAATTGCACCACAGCCAGGCTAGCTGTGACCTAACTCTACATGGCTATCTGGGGCTCTGTTGGCTCTGTTTGGACAACTGTTGAACGCAAAAGGAAAAGACATGCCTGGATGGAATCGAACCTGTAACCTTGCTGTTACCAGCCAGACACACTAACCAATTGCACCACAGCCAGCCTAGCATTTAGCATTGTGAAACCATCCTCTGCTAGGCATGATTTCATTTTTGCACCTCACTCTATCGCATGGTCCATGGTCCAATCACAAAGCCCTGCACCCAGCATGTGTCTCATATGACTGTCTACAAGTAAGATTTAGGTTAGCAGTCTATTTAGTGTGTGTTTGGTGGTATGGTGGTGAGCATAGCTGTCTTCCATGTGGTTGGCCTGGGTTTGATCCCTGGACATGTCATGAATGTGAGTATGGTTTTGAAGTACTACAGATCTCTGGAGAGAGAGAGAGAGAGAGAGAGAGAGAGAGAGAGAGAGAGAGAGAGAGAGAGAGAGAGAGAGAGAGAGAGAGAGAGAGAGAGAGAGAGGAGGAGGAGGAGGAGGAGGAGGAGGAGGAGGAGGAGGAGGAGGAGGAGGAGGAGGAGGAGGAGGAGGAGGAGGAGGAGGAGGAGGAGGAGGAGGAGGAGGAGGAGGAGGAGGAGGAGGAGGAGGAGGAGGAGGAGGAGGAGTGGCTGGCTGGCTGGCTGGCTGGCTGGCTGGCTGGCTGGCTGGCTGGCTGGCTGGCTGGCTGTGCTATTCATTTTAAGCATCTAGAGGGATAGAAACCCTTACAAACCTGAAACAGTAAAATTTCGGTTGGAGACACGAAATTCGTAATTACGGGAGTAAAATTTCGATTACGAAATTGTAAATTACGATTTGAAAATTAATTACGAAATTACGAATTTGGGTCGTAATGTTAAATTTCGCATTCGTAATAAAAGCAGTTCGAAATTTCGAAAATTTCGGCTCATCTCTATGAGCAGCCCGCCATCAGCTCTGCATCTGAGGCCTCCACCCTCACCACCACCACCACCACCCCTGTTCGCAGCAGCCGCCCAGCAGGGTCTGGGGAGGAGGCCAGTTCACCGTCACTCGCCGACCTGTCATTCAGCAGTCTTTTGACCCCAGGCATCATGAGTAAATTGTCTGCTGTTGTTGGCGATCTTGAGGAGGAGATGCTGATGGGCACTTTGGGGGATGAGGGATTGGACAGCAAGACTGTGGCGACAGTCAAGCAGCCCATCCATGCATCAGGAGAGGAGTTTGGGGGGTCCTCATCCCAGCAGGACATGTTTCAGGAGGGGGAGGATGTTGATGACCCGGTGACAGACAGAGACTGGGTGCCACCACCTCCAGGGGATGTCGTCCTCAGCAGCTCTGAGGAGGAGGAGGAGGATGCTCTTGTGGGCCTTGCAAGGAGGCGCATCATTGCAAGCATTGGCAGCAGCAGTAGGCAGGTCCCACAGCCTGCTGGTGTCTCAGGCTCAGCAGCAGCAGCAGCAGCATCTGCCAGTACCACCACCAGCCGCACCCAAGCCCCCCAAGCCCCACCCCCAACCACCACAGGGAGACAGGCAGCAGCGCTTCCATGCCGTAGGGGGATGTTTCTGTCACCAATCTGGTGCTTTTTCACCATGCCCACAGTGTACAGCAAGTATGCCACTTGCAACCACTGTCAGCGGAAGTTGAGCAGAGGTGCAGACCCCTTAAAGTTCTGCACCAGCTCGCTCATCAACCACCTTGCTGCGAAACATTTCCACCAGCATCAGGAGTTCCAGAGGCTGAAGGCATCTGGTGCTGGCAGTGGCACCACACCCATCACTGCACAGCCTTCAGCAGCAGCAGCAACAGCAGCCACCCGCCCTCCTGCTCCTCCAGCAGCACCAGCAGGAGTGCGGAAACGCACTGCTCCTCCCCCCTCTGCAACTCCTGCCGCCGACACTGAGGCCTGTTCTGGCAGCCAGTCCTCAGTGGCCTCCTCCGCTGTGTCTGCTGATTCCCGTGCCAGCAAAAGGCCACGCCAGAGCCTTTTGAGCGAGTCCTTCCAGGGGTGGTTAGGGCTCTGCCTCCCAGCAGCCGTCGCGTGCGGCAGCTGAACGGCTTGCTGGCACGGGCCATGTGCTCCCAACTCCTGCCGTACACGCTCGTGCAGGAGGGGAGCGACATTCGTGCGCTGCTTGCTTGCGCAGCCCCAGACTGGCAGCTCCCCAGCAGACACTTTTTCTCCCGCAAGGCCATTCCTGCACTGCACCGCTTTGTGATGGCCAATGTGGAGCGAGGGCTGGAGCACGCGGTTGGTGAAAGGGTCCACGTCACCATGGACTCCTGGAGCAGCCGCTTCGGGACAGGCCGCTACCTGTCCTTCACTGTCCACTGGGTCAGCTTGGTGGAAGGGGGTGAGGATGGGAGAGCAGCAGCGGGCACAGCAGCAGCAGCAACACAGTGGGTGGTGCCACCCCGCAGGGTCAGGGGAACTGCAGCAGGTTCCTCCGATCCTCTGCCATCCTCCGGCACACCTGGCCAAACCCCCCGCCTCAGCAGCAGCGTGAAGGCCCGCCACTGCCAAGCGCTGCTGCACTTGGTCAGCCTTGGGAAGACCAAGCTGACGGCAACCCATGTGTTGGCCAAACTCCAGGAGCAGGAGAGGATTTGGCTGACCCCCAGAGGCCTCAGAGTCGGAGAGGTGGTGGCCGACAATGGGGCCAATCTGGTTGCCGCAATAGACAGGGGAAACCTGACCCACATCCCCTGTCTTGCCCACGTGCTGAACCTGGTAGTGCAGAAGTTCTTGCGCACCTACCAGGGGATGGGCGAACTGCTGGAAACGGCAAGGAACGTTGTGCGTCACTTCCGGCGCTCGGCTGCAGCCTGTGCGAGCCTGGAAGACGTGCAAAAGGAGCTGGATCTGCCACGCCATCGGCTGATCCTTGACGTTCCGACTCGCTGGAACTCCACCCTGGCGATGTTGGAGCGTCTGGTTGAACAGAAGCGCGCTGTCAAACAGTACCTTGCCCTGGCCACTGTTTCCGCCGCTCAGAGAAGGGACAAGACCAGCAACATCCCGTCCATCGTCCCCGATGATGACTGGAGGCACATGCAGCAGGTGTGCTTAGTGCTGGCTCCCTTTCTGCAGGCCACTAACATGGTGAGCAGGGACCATGCTATGGTCTGCGAGTGGGTGCCTGTGGTTTGTCTGCTGAACAGGGCCCTCGATGCTTTGCTGGAACAGGGAGCGGCAGCCTTGGACCAGCAGGAGCGGCAAGCAGCTGCACAGTCCACCTCTGAGGGGGAGGAGGAGGAGGACTTGGTGGAGGTCCCTGACCTTGCTGCTGATGAGGGGGATCAGCACAGTGCAGCTGAGTTGGTGCGGGGGTGGAGAGAGGATGAGGCTGACGAGGCAGAGGAGGAGGATGAGGACAGCAGCACTGCCGTCGATGTGCCAGCAGACGTGGCCCGCCTCTTCCCAATGGCAGCGCACATGCTGACGTGCCTGCGCAGAGACCCCAGGGTGATCCAGATGAAGCAGAGGGAGGACATCTGGATCAGCATGATGTTGGACCCACGCCTCAAGGGGAAGTTGAGCCAGTTCCTGCCGCCTGCAGGAGGAGACCCAGCGCAACAAATAAGGAGCTTGCAGCAGGCCCTTGTTGAGCGCTTGGAGGAAGCCTTCCCCCAGCCTTCCACCCCCACTGTCCAGCAGCCAGCACAGAGGCAGCAGCAGGTGCCTGCATCCAGCAGCAAGCGCCCCACAGACCTGCTGTCTCTCAGCCACGAGCTCTACAGGACTGTAGAGGCTCCGGCAGCAGTGACTAGAGAGGAGGTGCATGCAGCAGCATCCTCCACCGGTCACAGCCAGCGCCTGACCCGCATGGTGGCTGACTACATGGGGTCCTACAGCGGGCTTGACAGCGATGCCCCTGTTGATCCCATGGAGTATTGGGTCAAGCGCCTGGAGATCTGGAGCGAGCTGGCGCAGTACGCCCTGGAAGTGCTGTCCTGCCCCCCTTCCAGCGTGCTGTCCGAGCGCTGCTTCAGTGCAGCTGGTGGTGTGGTCACCGAGAAACGCTCACGTCTGTCTCACAAGTCTGTGGACAGACTGACGTTTCTCAAGATGAACCAGGCGTGGGTGGAAGGCGAGTTCCTGGCCCCTGTTGTCGGCGAGAGGGGGACATGAACTGGCTAAGAACCATCGTTAATGTGCCTTACCACCCTTTACCACCTCCTGGCTCCTGCTCACTAAGCCAGCCTGGTTCACTTTGACTATTACGTCGCCTGCAGCCACACATTTTACACCTACAGTGGGCTGCTGTGTACTGCCCTTCTGCTGTCTGTCTGTGTTTCCCACTGCCAGGGTACACAGATTTACCTTCTGCTGCCACTCTGCCACCAGCTATTACGTCAAACAATAGCTATATATCTGTGTAATTTGTTTTACAAACAAAACCAAAAAACCATAAAAAAAAAAAAAAGGTTTAATTTTTCTGAGGTGCCCGGGTTGAAAACTGTGTTGTCCCAGTTGTGTATTGGACACGATGTGGGCTGCACGACCGCTGTCTGGGACCTCCTGTTGTGTTCATTTACGGCCTGGTATCACCGCTAGGTACCAGGGCTATTATGTCACGCTGCCTGCCTGCTGCCACACTCACACTACTCCTCCATTCCTCCTGCTGATGCTGCTGTCTGTCTGTGTTTCCCAACGCCAGGGTACACAGATTTACCTTCTGCTGCCACTCTGCCACCAGCTATTACGTCAAAAAATAGCTATATCTGTGTAATTGGTTGTAAAACCAAAACTACAAAACCATAAAAAAAAAAAAAAAAGGTTTAATTTTTCTGAGGTGCCCGGGTTGAAAACTGTGTTGTCCCAGTTGTGTATTGGACACAATGTGGGCTACACGACCGCTGTCTGGGACCTCCTGCCTGCTGTGTTTATTTACAGCCCTGGTATCACCGCTAGGTACCAGGGCTATTATGTCACGCTGCCTGCCTGCTGCCACACTCACACTACTCCTCCATTCCTCCTGCTGATGCTGCTGTCTGTCTGTGTTTCCCAACGCCAGGGTACACAGATTTACCTTCTGCTGCCACTCTGCCACCAGCTATTACGTCAAAAAATAGCTATATCTGTGTAATTGGTTGTAAAACCAAAACTACAAAACCATAAAAAAAAAAAAAAAGGTTTAATTTTTCTGAGGTGCCCGGGTTGAAAACTGTGTTGTCCCAGTTGTGTATTGGACACAATGTGGGCTACACGACCGCTGTCTGGGACCTCCTGCCTGCTGTGTTTATTTACAGCCCTGGTATCACCGCTAGGTACCAGGGCTATTATGTCACGCTGCCTGCCTGCTGCCACACTCACACTACTCCTCCATTCCTCCTGCTGATGCTGCTGTCTGTCTGTGTTTCCCAACGCCAGGGTACACAGATTTACCTTCTGCTGCCACTCTGCCACCAGCTATTACGTCAAACAATAGCTGCTCACATTACTCCTCCATTCCTCCTGCTGCTGCTGCTGCTGTCTGTCTGTCTGTGTTTCCCAACGCCAGGGTACACAGATTTACCTTCTGCTGCCACTCTGCCACCAGCTATTACGTCAAAAAATAGCTATATCTGTCTGTGTAATTTGTTGTAAAAACAAAACTACAAAACCATAAAAAAAAAAAAAAAGGTTTAATTTTTCTGAGGTGCCCGGGTTGAAAACTGTGTTGTCCCAGTTGTGTATTGGACACAATATGGGCTGCACGACCGCTGTCTGGGACCTCCTGCCTGCTGTGTTTATTTACAGCCCTGGTATCACCGCTAGGTACCAGGGCTATTATGTCACGCTGTCTGCCTCATTGACTGCCTGCTGCCACACACTCATCCTCCTCCTCCTGCTACTGAATTTACCTCCTGCTGTCTGTGTGTTTCCACTGCCAGGGAGCACATACAATGGCGCTTCCAACATGCGTGCGCCACCAGCTATTTGTTACGCTCAAAAATAGCTGCATTTCTTTAAAAAAAAAAATTTGAAAAGAGAAATAAGTGAAGAAGAAGACGATATAGAAGAAGATGAAGAAGATGAAGAAGAAGAAGAAGATGAAGAAGAAGAAGAAGAAGAAGATGAAGATGAAGAAGAAGAAGAAGAAGAAGAAGAAGAAGAAGAAGAAGAAGAAGAAGAAGGAGAAGAAGATGAAGAAGATGAAGAAGATGAAGAAGATGAAGATGAAGAAGGTGAAGAAGATGAAGAAGATGAAGAAGATGAAGATGAAGAAGATGAAGAAGAAGATGATGAAGAAGAAGAAGATGAAGAAGAAGATGAAGATGATGAAGAAGAAGAAGAAGATGAAGATGAAGATGAAGAAGAAGATGAAGAAGATGAAGAAGATGAAGAAGATGAAGAAGAAGAAGATGAAGATGAAGAAGATGAAGAAGAAGAAGAAGATGAAGATGAAGATGATGAAGAAGAAGAAGATGAAGAAGAAGATGAAGATGATGAAGAAGAAGAAGATGAAGAAGATGAAGAAGAAGAAGATGAAGAAGATGAAGAAGAAGAAGATGAAGAAGAAGAAGATGAAGATGAAGAAGATGAAGATGATGAAGAAGATGAAGAAGAAGAAGATGAAGATGATGAAGAAGAAGAAGATGAAGATGATGAAGAAGAAGAAGATGAAGAAGATGAAGAAGAAGAAGAAGAAGATGAAGAAGATGAAGAAGAAGAAGAAGAAGATGAAGAAGATGAAGATGATGAAGAAGATGAAGAAGAAGAAGAAGATGAAGATGATGAAGAAGAAGAAGAAGAAGAAGAAGAAGATGAAGATGATGAAGAAGAAGAAGATGAAGAAGATGAAGAAGAAGAAGAAGATGAAGAAGATGTTGAAGATGAAGAAGATGAAGAAGAAGAAGAAGAAGAAGATGAAGAAGATGAAGAAGATGAAGAAGAAGATGAAGAAGAAGAAGTTGAAGATGAAGAAGATGAAGAAGAAGAAGAAGATGAAGAAGATGAAGAAGAAGATGAAGAAGATGAAGAAGAAGATGAAGAAGAAGATGAAGAAAAAGAAGATGAAGAAGAAGAAGATGATGATGAAGAAGATGAAGAAGAAGAAGAAGAAGAAGACAATATAAAAGAAGAAGAAGATATAGAAGAAGATATAGAAGAAGAAGATATAGAAGAAGATATAGAAGAAGAAGAAGAAGAAGAAGAAGATATAGAAGATAAAGAAGAAGAAGAAGAAGTATATACAGTACTGAACAAATTTCTGGACACAACTTCTCTTTTCAACTTTTTTTTTTTAAAGGAACATCCCCACATAATCACTTGCTGTTGTTACTTGGAAAAAAGAGGTTTCTTGCATCATTCACCCTCAAAACAAGTGTTGGAAGCTATTTAAGGCCATTTCGAATAGTCAGCTCGAATAATGAGCTCGAATACCGACTCGAATAGTGAGCTCGAATTCCGAGGTCGAATCGAATAGTAAAAATTATTTGACTCGAATATTCGACCGATCTCGAATAATTTACTATTCGAATTCGACCTAACTCGAATTTTGAAAAGGGGTATTTGAGCACCACTAGCTGTAACCAGTGACAAAAGTAACCCGGTCCTCTCCGGAGAGGACCGGGTTACTTTTGTCACTGGTTACAGCCTTGAGTTCAATAAAATTACAAACATTATTAAAAAATATATCCCTGTGCTGTACCCTGATACAAAACTTAAAACCATCCTTGACAGAGGGTGCCGGTTTTCTGCCAGGAGGGCCCGCACTTTAGGGTCCATTCTCTCACCCAGCCTTTTCCGGTCTCCCTCCCTCCCCCGCACTCCCACATGGTTGGCGACAGTAGGTTCCTACCCTTGTGGGTTCTCTACATGCAAGTACTGCCAGTATCATAGAACTAATAATTCTATATTTTCTTTTGCACACAATAAGAGCTTTCCAATTAAGCAGTATGTGAATTGCGATACCAAAAACACAATCTATGTCATTTCTTGCATGTCATGTCGTATACAATATGTGGGGTGTACCACCCGTCACCTTAGAGCCCGCATAGCGGAACATTATTGTGGTACAAATTGGAACACATTCCGCAAATCTGCGGTCTCTAAACATTTTGAGAAGGTACATGAGAAGGATCTATCCTCCTTTGTCTTTCAGGGGGTGGAGCGGGTGGTGTATCCAGTTAGGGGGTGTGATATGCAAAGGTTGCTGTTGAAACGAGAAGCTTTCTGGATTCATAGATTGGGCACTTGTGTACCACATGGTTTAAACAAAAAGTGGGACTTGAGTCTAGTATATACATATTGAAACTTTATTTTTACTATTGGATTATATATACATTGTATGTACCTAGTTACTTGTATGTATTACCATTGCTGCCTCTGTTCTCTTAGTTCGCACTATTTTCCTTGCATATACTCACTGGTATGTTTATACTTACTCCAGCAGTTTTCAGTGACAACATTTTTACATCCTTTATATGATATTTCCAATGCTATTATTGTAATTTTCTTATTGCATTTCTTATGGATGTATGTTCCTTTAAGAGGTGGTTTGTGTGTTTCCGGGGGTGGAGTTTTTCCCTCCCCGGTCTCATATAAATTTCCTCCTGTGCAGGTTCACTTTTAACTATGACTAAGGGCAGATGGTAGGCCCGATACGCGTCAGTTGATCCTGTTTTTATTGCATATCTTGTGGATTTTTTCAAATACATTTTTCAAGCCTTTTTCACTTCAACCTGTCTTGGTTTGCGGATCCTTTCTTCTACATTTGTCCTGCTAAGGCCTGGCTTGCCTGATCCTGCACCGACTGGTATGATATCTGGGGGTAGAGCGTTATGAACTCTCTTGCTGCTATTGCATGCTACTTGTGTGGTATGCATGACTCTAACACCGCTCCCATTACCTAGGTAACGTGACCGTTGCTATTGCATGCTACTTGTGTGGTATGCATGACTCTAACACCGCTCCCATTACCTAGGTAACGTGAGCGTTGCTATTGCATGCTACTTGTGTGGTATGCATGACTCTAACACCGCTCCCATTACCTAGGTAACGTGAGCGTTGCTATTGCATGCTACTTGTGTGGTATGCATGACTCTAACACCGCTCCCATTACCTAGGTAACGTGACCGTTGCTATTGCATGCTACTTGTGTGGTATGCATTACTCTAACACCGCTCCCATTACCTAGGTAACGTGAGCGTTGCTATTGCATGCTACTTGTGTGGTATGCATTACTCTAACACCGCTCCCATTACCTAGGTAACGTGAGCGTTGCTATTGCATGCTACTTGTGTGGTATGCATGACTCTAACACCGCTCCCATTACCTAGGTAACGTGAGCGTTGCTATTGCATGCTACTTGTGTGGTATGCATGACTCTAACACCGCTCCCATTACCTAGGTAACGTGAGTGTTGCTATTGCATGCTACTTGTGTGGTATGCATGACTCTAACACCACTCCCATTACCTAGGTAACGTGAGCGTTGCTATTGCATGCTACTTGTGTGGTATGCATGACTCTAACACCACTCCCATTACCTAGGTAACGTGAGTGTTGCTATTGCATGCTACTTGTGTGGTATGGATGACTCTAACTCCGCTCCCATTACCTAGGTAACGTGGGCGTTGCTATTGCATGCTACTTGTGTGGTATGTATTACTCTAACACCGCTACCATTACCTAGGCAACGTGAGCGTTGCTATTGCATGCTACTTGTGTGGTATGCATGATTCTAACTCCGCTCCCATTACCTAGGTAACGTCAGTGTTGCTATTGCATGCAACTTGTGTGGCATGCATGACTCTAACTCCACTCCCATTACCTAGGCAACGTGAGTGTTTCTATTGCATGCTACTTGTGTGGTATGCATGACTCTAACTCCGCTCCCATTACCTAGGTAACGTGGGCGTTGCTATTGCATGCTACTTGTGTGGCATGCATGACTCTAACTCCACTCCCATTACCTAGGCAACGTGAGTGTTGCTATTGCATGCTACTTGTGTGGTATGCATGACTCTAACTCCGCTCCCATTACCTAGGTAACGTGAGCGTTGCTATTGCATGCTACTTGTGTGGTATGCATAACTCTAACTCCACTCCCATTACCTAGGCAACGTGAGTGTTGCTATTGCATGCTACTTGTGTGGTATGCATGACTCTAACTCCGCTCCCATTACCTAGGTAACGTGAGCAGTGCTATTGCATGCTACTTGTGTGGTATGGATGACTCTAACACCGCTCCCATTACCTAGGTGACGTGAGTGTTGCTATTGCATGCTACTTGTGTGGTATGCATGTTTCTAACTCCGCTCCCATTACCTAGGTAACGTGAGCGTTGCTATTGCATGCTACTTGTGTGGTATGCATTACTCTAACACCGCTCCCATTACCTAGGTAACGGAAGTGTTGCTATTGCATGCTACTTGTGTGGTATGCATGACTCTAACTCCGCTCCCATTACCTAGGTAACGTGAGTGTTGCTATTGCATGCTACTTGTGTGGTATGCATAACTCTAACTCCACTCCCATTACCTAGGCAACGTGAGTGTTGCTATTGCATGCTACTTGTGTGGTATGCATAACTCTAACTCCACTCCCATTACCTAGGTAACGTGAGCGTTGCTATTGCATGCTACTTGTGTGGTATGCATGACTCTAACACCACTCCCATTACCTAGGTAACGTGAGCGTTGCTATTGCATGCTACTTGTGTGGTATGCATGACTCTAACACCGCTCCCATTACCTAGGTAACGTGAGTGTTGCTATTGCATGCTACTTGTGTGGTATGCATGACTCTAACTCCGCTCCCATTACCTAGGTAACGTGAGCGTTGCTATTGCATGCTACTTGTGTGGTATGCATTACTCTAACTCCGCTCCCATTACCTAGGTAACATGAGCGTTGCTATTGCATGCTACTTGTGTGGTATGCATGACTCTAACACTGCTCCCATTACCTAGGTAACGTGAGCGTTGCTATTGCATGCTACTTGTGTGGTATGCATGACTCTAACACCACTCCCATTACCTAGGTAACGTGGGCGTTGCTATTGCATGCTACTTGTGTGGTATGCATGACTCTAACTCCGCTCCCATTACCTAGGTAACATGAGCGTTGCTATTGCATGCTACTTGTGTGGAATACATGACTCTAACACTGCTCCCATTACCTAGGTAACGTGAGCGTTGCTATTACGTGCTACTTGTGTGGTATGCATGACTCTAACACTGCTCCCATTACCTAGGTAACGTGAGCGTTGCTATTGCATGCAACTTGTGTGGTATGCATGACTCTAACACTGCTCCCATTACCTAGGTAACGTGGGCAGTGCTAATGACGCAACATGTGCTACTCCGTCAGCATAAGTAATGGTACAAATGCCACAATCTCTCTGCCCATGGCAGCTTTATTAAACTTTTGTGCATATACCCCAATAGCTTGTTGCATAGCTCTCAACTGTCCTTCTTTTTGAGGGACAGTCACTCTTTGGGAACGCCATCTCTCTGTCCCTCTTTCAGGACTGATGTAGAGATCTACTGACTGTATGTAAATATATACAGGGTGGGCCATTTATATGGATACACCTTAAAAAAATGGGAATGGTTGGTGATATTAACTTCCTGTTTGTGGCACATTCCCATTTTATTAAGGTTTATCCATATAAATGGCCCACCCTGTATATATTTCTACTGAAAATGTGTTTGACTATAAACTTTATTTCCATCCTGGTACACATGCAGGGCCAGGCCGAGGCATAGGCTGGAGAGGCTCCAGCCTCAGGGCGCAGTGTAGGAGGGGGTGCAGAATTCATTTAGCTGTCATTCCTAATTGTGTTTGAAGCAGAAAGAAATAAGAAAAGGGGATACATGGCAGTGATTGCAAGCCAGATAACTAGATATTAAGGTGTTGGGGAGGTTGTGGGCCCTGTGGCGTCTCTTCGTCTAATAGCAATCAGTGTGTGACAGCTGGGGTGGGAGGGATGGAGGAGCGCACTTTGGTGTCTCAGACTTGGGTGCTGGAGGACCTTGTCCCGGCTCTGTACGCATGACTAGGGGTCTGGCAGGTTCGTGGTTAAGGGTGGGGCAGGGGTGTGGCTTAAGTGTCCTTTCTTATCTCAAAAAGTTGGTGTAACGAATGTGGAATCGTCTCCGTGGTCAGTGCACCAGACGTGCGCGGACACGGCGGATTTCCTCCACAAGCGTATAAATTTGCAGGAACCCAGCAGTGGGTGCAATGCACCTGCAGAGGGAAATTCCTGTCGGCAGGTGGAGCTGTGGAGTGCAGAGGAACAGCTCCTCTGCCCTACCACACACGCCAGACAGGAATTGTACGAAGGGAAGAACCGTAATCGCAAGAGAAGCGATTGAGAGTGAGCACAGAGACAGATTGTGTGTGTGTGCATAAAACTAGTCGCCAACCCAGGACTGTGCACACACCACAGCAGATACGAAGCAGGAACGCGATCGCGAGAGGTGCGATCGCCAGACGTGACACAAGGCTACAGCAAGGCGGAGCACGAGAGTAGCAAAGGCACAGCAAATCATACAATGAGGAGATACGGAAAATAACAAACGCTAACTAACCGCGAACACCGCACTCATTCGCAACAGTGCACGCGGTTATGCGCGGTCTCCACGTGATAAGCACAATAGAGACAAGCACGCCTAACTAACCAACGACAGACAAACATGAAACAGAGGACGCGAACGCTTGCTTAACTGTTACCTCACCGAGCCTCCAGCAAGCGTCCGTAGCAGACAAGACAGACACATGAAAACAGGGACAAGCGAGAGATAGGATCCACAGCACTAGCGAGAAGCGAGTGAGATCCAGGTACAGAGTAGCAGAACAGAAGGATCCACAGCACTAGCGAGAAGCGAGTAAGATCCAGGTACAGAGTAGCAGAACAGAAGGATCCACAGCACTAGCGAAAAGTGGCCAGCGCGATCCCAGGAGACAGAACAGAAGGATCCACAGCACCAGCGAAAAGTGGCTAGCGCGATCCCAGGAGACAGAACAGAAGGAACCACAGCGTCAGCGAAAAGTGGCTAGCGCGATCCCAGGAGACAGAACAGAAGGATCCACAGCGCTAGCGAAAAGTGGCTAGCGCGATCCCAGGAGACAGAACAGAAGAGATAGCTGGTAGCAACCGCTGCACCAGCTATACTCCAAGAACAGAGATCAGAACCATTTCCTGTCGACCACCGCTGGGACAGGTCAACAGAATAAACAAACAGATAAACAATCATAACTGCACTTAGGGAATCTGCCTAGCACAGTTTCCAGGAATTACTCTAAGGTGATCTTCAAACCAAGAGCATGGCTGACACTCTCTAGGAGTGTGTACTACAAACCCTGAAGGAATGACCAGCAAAGGACTGTGGGTAATCCCAACCTTTATACTGCCAGTCATCACAGGAGGCAGGTAGGGGATTTGCATAACGAATGTATGCAAATTCCTCAGGAGCAAGCTGCAGAACTGACAAAAGGTCTCTGTTAAAGAGACCTGCAGAATGCAGACGTGAACAGTGGTCAAAACGCTGCCTGTCTGCACAGGCAGCTGAGCAGATTCTCACAGTTGGGAGGTATGTTGTTGCAACTTCATTTTCTAAAACTTGGTCTCCAGTTCAGCCAAGCAGATTCACATCTCAAGCTTTTCAGCAAATATTAGCATTGTTAACCTCCTGGGCGATAATCCCGAGCTGAGCTCGGGGTATATCGCGCAGGAGGATTTCTCAGGCCCTGGTGGGCCGATTTGCATAATTTTTTTTTGTTACACGCAGCTAGCACTTTGCTAGCTGCGTGTAACTTCCGATCGCCGCCGATCCGCCGCTACCCGCCGTGCCACGCAGCTCCCCCAGACCCCTTGCACAGCCTGGCCAATCAGTGCCAGGCAGCGCTGAGGGGTGGATCGTGACTCCCTCTGACGTCACGACGTCCATGACGTCGGTGACGCCATGGCGCCTGGGGAAGCCCAGCAGGAAATCCCGTTCTGAACGGGATTTCCTGCTTACTCTGATTGCCGAAGGCCCAGGGCTCGCTACATGATTTAAAAAAGAAAAAATTTTAAAAAAAGTGCTGCGCCCCCTCCTGGGTGATGCAATTGTATCGCCCAGAGGGTTAAAGAATTCAGGATGTGCACACGAACTAGGCACAACCAATACATCCCATGTGACCGACCATGGCCTGCCCATTGTTGCATAGGACTCAGGGCCAGTTTAAGCAACAATGGGGCCCCAGGGCAAAATAAACCTGGGCCAACCCCTCCACCACCCCCCCCCCCCCCCAACAGATACCCCGGAACAAAAATCGGCCTTAAGGGACCTTATTTGCAGCTGGTATAGTCAGGGTTTGAAGCCCACATTCTGGCTACCCCAGCCTGCATGGGGGACAAGGGGTTAAAAAGTTTCAGGAGGGGGGGACCCCACATAATTAAAAAAAAAATCCCACACTCTAAACATAAAAAAAAATTGGGAAAATAGGAAAAAATGCCAGGGATCTTCATACAGCAATATTGCGGCTGTATAGCGATCCCTGGCCAAAGCGCTGTGGCTGCGTATGGACCCCTAGAAACCCCGTCAGGAAATTTATTGCGCTTTCTTTTGATGCACGTAAAATTACACTAACGTTAGGTTTGCTTGCTACTAAAAGTGACATTTATAGCATTTAAAAGTATACTTTTTTCCTCCGAAACTTTAAAATCCATTTTCTATAAGGTCTTTTTGAAAAATTGTTTTTTCCTCTTATTCCCAATGATCTCCTTAACATATCCTGCAAATTTAGGGTTTCTAGCATTTAAGGTGGATTTGCTATTAACCATTAAAGTCGGCAGGTTTTTAAATGTGTATTTTTCCTTTGAAACTTTAAAATCGATTTTCTCAAAAACTACAAGGTCGATTTGAAATTTTGTTTTTTCCTCTTGTAGCCACTAGGGGCCCCTACAAGCTCTGGGGCCCTAAGTCAATTGCCCCCTTTGCCTCTATGGTAGCGCT
This sequence comes from Hyperolius riggenbachi, assembly GCF_040937935.1. NCBI lineage: Eukaryota > Metazoa > Chordata > Amphibia > Anura > Hyperoliidae > Hyperolius > Hyperolius riggenbachi. The sequence goes on from NC_090647.1 coordinate 555,639,344, forward strand.
GGCCCTGATAGGACTAGACTGCTGAACTATGTGACCTAGGCTAACTGTGACCATATAGTGGAAAATATAGAGAGGGTAGGGGACATATAGGGGGGTGGGGGAATACACAGATGGGAGGGGAAAATAGAGAGAGGAGGGAAAATATAGAGAGGGGAGGGAAAATATAGAGGGGTGGGGGAATATACAGAGGGGAGGGGAAATATAGAGAGGGGAGGGGAAATATAGAGAGGGGAGGGAAAATATAGGGGGAGGGGGAATATACAGAGGGGGAATATACAGAGGGGAAGGGAAATATAGGGGGGTGGGAGAATACACAGATGGGAGGGGAAAATAGGGAGGGGAGGGAAAATATAGAGAGGGGAGGGAAAATATAGAGAGGGTAGGGGAAATATAGGGGGGTGGGGGAATATAGGGGAGTGGGAGAATACACAGATGGGAGGGGAAAAATAGAGGGGGGAGGGAAAATATAGAGAGGGGAGGGAAAATATAGGGGGGTGGGGGAATATACAGAGGGGAGGGGAAATATAGAGAGGGTAGGGAAAATATAGAGAGGGGAGGGAAAATATAGAGAGGGGGTGGGAAATATAGAGAGGGGAGGGGAAATATAGGGGGGTGGGAGAATATAGATAGGGGAGGGGAAATATAGAGAGGGGAGGGGGGAAATATATAGAGAGGAGGGAAAATATAGAGAGGAGAGGGGGAAAATATATAGAGAGGAGGGAAAATATAGAGAGGGGAGGGGGGAAATATATAGAGAGGAGAGAAAATATAGAGAGGGGAGGGGAAATATGGGGGGGGGGGCATACAGAAAGGGCAGAGGGAACCATATAGAGAGGAGGGGAAAATAAAAAAAGGGGAGGGGGGGGAAGGGTGGTTTTCTGACATGCTCTTTCCCGAGCTTAGCAAGCTGTGGTGTGGCCGCGTCAGGGACCATCACACTCTTCAAGCAGCAGCTGCAGGACCTGATTATGGAAATGACATAAGAGGACTGGCTGCTGGATTTCAGCCTGGTTATGCTGAGAGCTGCGAAGTCTCATTTCTGTAAATGCAGATACACTTTAGATGTAATGGAAAGCGTGAGTAAGTGTTCCCTCCCTCCTCCTCTCTGTACACTTCATAAAGTCGTCTCTAGAGCAGGAGAATGGCTTAATGCAGCAATCAGAGGACTGAAAATTGCCTTCACATATGCAGACACCATCCATCTCACAAAACCACATAGAATGCGCCGATGGCAGCTACAAGCCGTGATGTAAAAAGAAGTTCCTGGCTGTGGTTTTGAAAGACGTTTATTGCCGTCTTCTGGGAGCCTTTCTGCAATTTGTAGAGTGGAGATGGCTTCCTCCAGCCGTAGCGGAAGAGTCAGCAAGGAGAACTGTTTGTGGTTCCAAAGACAGCCAGTCAGAATCTCCATTTCACAAGTGGGGATCCCAGTTTATTCATCCCAGTTGATTCCCGCTGCAATGCCAGATTTTTCTGCCCGTAACATCAGCGCCGTTTCTTAAGCAGTGCGGGCAGGGCAACCGCCCTAGGCACAGACTGGCAAGTAGAAGAAGGGGGGGGGGGCGCAGGCAGAAGGACATAACCGTTAGGGAGCTGGTGAGGCGCGGTGCAGCCAAATGGAAGAAGAAAATTACCAGCTCAATCACCTTCCTTGACTCCTGGGCTGCTTGCATCAGACATCAAGTCATCATCACGTCACCACCGCATGATGACACCTGATGTCCTGTAGCGGTACTGCAGGCTGTCCCCGCGCTGCGCCCATGGAGGAGTCGGCTTTCCGGGCTCTCATCTCCTGTGTGTTTTCCTGGTCCCTGCTTCCTCCTGGATGAGCGGCTGGTCACTAGTAAGTAGGCAGATCTACTCGTGACTTGTGGTTGTGTGACTGTCCCTAAAGAGTAAGGGTTCGCAAGTCCACCGGGGTGGGGAGGGATCGCAATTTTTATACCCTCGTCCTGGGTGCAATTAAGCCTAGAAACTTCCCTGCATCAGCGCGTTTACTAACGTGCATGCGCAGCAGAATAATTTTTACTCCTGTTGCCCTACGTCACTGCGCTGGCGAGATATGGCATTCAAATTTATCTCGGGAACCAGCAGGGCTCGGGGGCTGCAAGTTTGCACAGTGGCAGCTCGGGGGGGGGCACTCCATAGCGTCAGAATTTAGGGTGTGTAGGGTGTGTAAGAGGCCTACAATTAAAGAATTTAGGGTCACAATCAGTGGTGCTCAGCAGAGCTCGAATATTCGAGTAGCTCGAATATTCGAGCTCTTTTTCAGCTATTCGAGCTCGGTATTCGAGCTCCGAATAGCTGGAGCTATTCGAATGGGCTATCCGAGTACACTCGAATAGCCCATTCACTATTCGAGCTATTCGAGCAACTCGGCGCTATTCGAGCTCGGTACCGAGCTCGAATAGCGTCATAGCCCAGATTGATGTCCTTAGAGCCAATCAGAGGGCTCCCAGGCCCTCTGACGGCAGCCAATCACAGAGGGGGACCCTGGCCAGCCCCTACCCTATAAATAGCGGCCGCCATGTTACGTTTCTCCATGCTTGCCTGAGACTTGTACAGAGAGAGAGTTGCTCCTTTGTGCTTTGGCTTAGCAAGTGCTCTATTGTGATCATTTACCTAGCGTTTTTGCTCACCTACACCTGCCATATACACCTATATTGTTGTTAGTTAGATAGACATTGTATTTTAGTTAGTAGCTTGTGTGTTACATTAGAGACAGGCAGCTGCTGCAAGCTTACAGGTTTAGGCCTCAGGGGGGCCTTGCCTCTGTGGGCAGCTGTCCTCTGTTTATTTCTCTCATCTATACCAGTATTTCTGCTGTCCTTTACTAATAGTATTGTAGTTATACTGTACTAGGAGTAGGACACTCACTGACTGTCACTGTTTATAGGCTACTAGCTAGCTCCTGCGTGTGTGCACTCACTCACTGTCTGTGTGTACACACACTCTATTTCCTTCTGATTACTGATAGATTATTGTTAGTTAGTTGTACTTACTGTTACTACTTACTCTTACTGTACTAGGAGTCTAGGACACTCAGTCAGACAGTCACTGTGTTCATAGGCTACTAGCTCCTGCGTGCGGTCACTCACTGTCTGAGTGTACACACACCACCCACACTCCATTTCCTTCTGATCGCTGATTGATTATTGTAATTAGTTAGTTCTACTTACTGTTACTACTTACTCTTACTGTACTAGGAGTCTAGGACACTCAGTCACTGTGTTCATAGGCTACTAGCTCCTGCGTGCGGTCACTCACTGTCTGAGTGTACACACACCACCCACACTCCATTTCCTTCTGATCGCTGATTGATTATTGTAATTAGTTAGTTCTACTTACTGTTACTACTTACTCTTACTGTACTAGGAGTCTAGGACACTCAGTCACTGTGTTCATAGGCTACTAGCTCCTGCGTGCGGTCACTCACTGTCTGAGTGTACACACACCACCCACACTCCATTTCCTTCTGATCGCTGATTGATTATTGTAATTAGTTAGTTGTACTTACTGTTACTACTTACTCTTACTGTACTAGGAGTCTAGGACACTCAGTCACTGTGTTCATAGGCTACTAGCTCCTGCGTGCGGTCACTCACTGTCTGAGTGTACACACACCACCCACACTCCATTTCCTTCTGATCGCTGATTGATTATTGTAATTAGTTAGTTGTACTTACTGTTACTACTTACTCTTACTGTACTAGGAGTCTAGGACACTCAGTCACTGTGTTCATAGGCTACTAGCTCCTGCGTGCGGTCACTCACTGTCTGAGTGTACACACACCACCCACACTCCATTTCCTTCTGATCGCTGATTGATTATTGTAATTAGTTAGTTCTACTTACTGTTACTACTTACTCTTACTGTACTAGGAGTCTAGGACACTCAGTCACTGTGTTCATAGGCTACTAGCTCCTGCGTGCGGTCACTCACTGTCTGAGTGTACACACACCACCCACACTCCATTTCCTTCTGATCGCTGATTGATTATTGTAATTAGTTAGTTCTACTTACTGTTACTACTTACTCTTACTGTACTAGGAGTCTAGGACACTCAGTCACTGTGTTCATAGGCTACTAGCTCCTGCGTGCGGTCACTCACTGTCTGAGTGTACACACACCACCCACACTCCATTTCCTTCTGATCGCTGATTGATTATTGTAATTAGTTAGTTCTACTTACTGTTACTACTTACTCTTACTGTACTAGGAGTCTAGGACACTCAGTCACTGTGTTCATAGGCTACTAGCTCCTGCGTGCGGTCACTCACTGTCTGAGTGTACACACACCACCCACACTCCATTTCCTTCTGATCGCTGATTGATTATTGTAATTAGTTAGTTCTACTTACTGTTACTACTTACTCTTACTGTACTAGGAGTCTAGGACACTCAGTCACTGTGTTCATAGGCTACTAGCTCCTGCGTGCGGTCACTCACTGTCTGAGTGTACACACACCACCCACACTCCATTTCCTTCTGATCGCTGATTGATTATTGTAATTAGTTAGTTGTACTTACTGTTACTACTTACTCTTACTGTACTAGGAGTCTAGGACACTCAGTCACTGTGTTCATAGGCTACTAGCTCCTGCGTGCGGTCACTCACTGTCTGAGTGTACACACACCACCCACACTCCATTTCCTTCTGATCGCTGATTGATTATTGTAATTAGTTAGTTCTACTTACTGTTACTACTTACTCTTACTGTACTAGGAGTCTAGGACACTCAGTCACTGTGTTCATAGGCTACTAGCTCCTGCGTGCGGTCACTCACTGTCTGAGTGTACACACACCACCCACACTCCATTTCCTTCTGATCGCTGATTGATTATTGTAATTAGTTAGTTCTACTTACTGTTACTACTTACTCTTACTGTACTAGGAGTCTAGGACACTCAGTCACTGTGTTCATAGGCTACTAGCTCCTGCGTGCGGTCACTCACTGTCTGAGTGTACACACACCACCCACACTCCATTTCCTTCTGATCGCTGATTGATTATTGTAATTAGTTAGTTCTACTTACTGTTACTACTTACTCTTACTGTACTAGGAGTCTAGGACACTCAGTCACTGTGTTCATAGGCTACTAGCTCCTGCGTGCGGTCACTCACTGTCTGAGTGTACACACACCACCCACACTCCATTTCCTTCTGATCGCTGATTGATTATTGTAATTAGTTAGTTCTACTTACTGTTACTACTTACTCTTACTGTACTAGGAGTCTAGGACACTCAGTCACTGTGTTCATAGGCTACTAGCTCCTGCGTGCGTGCACTCACTGTCTGAGTGTACACACACTAAATTTACTTGTGATTACTACTGATTATTGTAACTGCTAGTTGTACTTCCTGACTGTTACTACTTACTTACTGTACTAGGGGACACTCACTCAGTCACCTCACCAACCAACCCACTCCATTAAAGTACCCCACTTTTCACCCGCCCTTTTACAAAACTTTTGTCTATACGCCCAAAACATTTAAGATGTCTGGAAGTGGCAGCCAGCGCGGTTTGGGCAAGGGGAAGGGCAGCAAGGGAATCAGGAGGAGAGGGAGCAGCATTGTGGCAAGCCGCGGCCGCGGGCGCGCCACCATGCACAGTTCCGCAGCAGCAGCAGCAGCGTCAGTGGCTAACATTCCTCCCATAGCCACTGGCCGTGGACGCCTTGGGCGCCGCCCAGCAGGAGCATCTGCAACTCACGCTGCAGAGACACAGCAGCAGCAGCGTGTAGCACCTGCTCCGATTTTCCTCCAGCCGGGTCGGAAACGTCCCATTGAGGAAAAGGATGCAGACACTGTGGTGCAACTCATGACGGAGGATGAGCAGCCCGCCATCAGCTCTGCATCCGAGGCCTCCACCCTCACCACCACCACCACCACCACCCCTGTTCGCAGCAGCCGCCCAGCAGGGTCTGGGGAGGAGGCCAGTTCACCGTCAGTCGCCGACCTCTCATTCAGCACTCTTTTGACCCCAGGCATGATGAGTCAATTGTCTGCTGTTGTTGGCGATTTTGAGGAGGAGATGCTGATGGGCACTTTGGGGGATGAGGGATTGGACAGCAAGACTGTGGCGACAGTCAAGCAGCCCATCCATGCATCAGGAGAGGAGTTTGGGGGGTCATCATCCCAGCAGGACATGTTTGAGGAGGGGGAGGATGATGTTGATGACCCGGTGACAGACAGAGACTGGGTGCCACCACCTCCAGGGGATGTCGTCCTCAGCAGCTCGGAGGAGGAGGAGGATGCGCTTGTGGGCCTTGCAAGGAGGCGCATCATTGCAAGCATTGGCAGCGACCCACAGCCTGCTGGTGTCTCAGGCTCAGCAGCAGCAGCAGCAGCATCAGCCAGTACCACCACCAGCCGCACCCAAGCCCCCCCCCCAACCACCACAGGGAGACAGGCAGCAGCGCTTCCATGCCGTAGGGGGATGTTTCTGTCACCAATCTGGCGCTTTTTCACCATGCCCACTGTGTACAGCAAGTACGCCACTTGCAACCACTGTCAGCGGAAGTTGAGCAGAGGTGCAGACCCCTTAAAGTTCAGCACCAGCTCGCTGATCAACCACCTTGCGGCTAAACATTTCCACCAGCATGAGGAGTTCCAGAGGCTGAAGGCATCTGGTGCTGGCAGTGGCACCACACCCATCACTGCACAGCCTTCAGCAGCAGCAACAGCAGCCACCCGCCCTCCTGCTCCTCCAGCAGCACCAGCAGGAGTGCGGAAACGCACTGCTCCTCCCCCCTCTGCAACTCCTGCCGCCGACACTGAGGCCTGTTCTGGCAGCCAGTCCTCAGTGGCCTCCTCCGCTGTGTCTGGTGATTCCCGTGTCAGCAAAAGGCCACGCCAGAGCCTTTTGAGCGAGTCCTTCCAGGGGGTGGTTAGGGCTCTGCCTCCCAGCAGCCGTCGCGTGCGGCAGCTGAACGGCTTGCTGGCATGGGCCATGTGCTCCCAACTCCTGCCGTACACGCTCGTGCAGGAGGGGAGCGACATGCGGGCGCTGCTTGCTTGTGCAGCCCCAGACTGGCAGCTCCCCAGCAGACACTTTTTCTCCCGCAAGGCCATTCCAGCACTGCACCGCTTTGTGATGGCCAATGTGGAGCGAGGGCTGGAGCACGCGGTTGGTGAAAGGGTCCACGTCACCATGGACTCCTGGAGCAGCCGCTTCGGGACAGGCCGCTACCTGTCCTTCACTGTCCACTGGGTCAGCTTGGTGGAAGGGGGTGAGGATGGGAGAGCAGCAGCGGGCACAGCAGCAGCAGCAGCAGCAACACAGTGGGTGGTGCCACCCCGCAGGGTCAGGGGAACTGCAGCGGGTTCCTCCGATCCTCTGCCATCCTCCGCCACACCTGGCCAAACCCCCCGCCTCAGCAGCAGCGTGAAGGCCCGCCACTGCCAAGCGCTGCTGCACTTGGTCAGCCTTGGCAAGACCAAGCTGACGGCAGCCCACGTGTTGGCCAAACTCCAGGAGCAGGAGAGGATTTGGCTGACCCCCAGAGGCCTCAGAGTCGGAGAGGTGGTGTCCGACAATGGGGCCAATCTGGTTGCTGCCATAGACAGGGGAAACCTGACCCACATCCCCTGTCTTGCCCACGTGCTGAACCTGGTGGTGCAGAAGTTCCTGCGCACCTACCAGGGGATGGGCGAACTGCTGGAAACGGCAAGGAATGTTGTGCGTCACTTCCGGCGCTCGGCTGCAGCCTGTGCGAGCCTGGAAGACGTGCAAAAGGAGCTGGATCTGCCACGCCATCGGCTGATCATTGACGTTCCGACTCGCTGGAACTCCACCCTGGCGATGTTGGAGCGTATGGTTGAACAGAGGCACGCTGTCAACCAGTACCTTGCCCTGGCCACTGTTTCCGCAGCTCGGAGAAGGGACAAGACCAGCAACATCCCGTCCATCGTCCCCGATGATGACTGGAGGCACATGCAGCAGGTGTGCTTTGTGCTGGCTCCCTTCCTGCAGGCCACAAACATGGTGAGCAGGGACCATGCTATGGTCTGCGAGTGGGTGCCCCTGGTTTCTCTGCTGAACAGGGCCCTCGATGGTTTGCTGGAACAGGGAGCGGCAGCCTTGGACCAGCAGGAGCGGCAACCAGCTGCGCAGTCCACCTCTGAGGGGGAGGAGGAGGAGGACTTGGTGGAGGTCCCTGACCTGGCTGCTGATGAGGGGGATCAGCACAGCGCAGCTGAGTTGGTGCGGGGGTGGAGAGAGGATGAGGCGGCAGAGGAGGAGGATGAGGACAGCACTGACGTCGATGTGCCAGCAGACGTGGCCCGCCTCTTCCCAATGGCAGCGCACATGCTGGGGTGCCTGCGCAGGGACCCCAGGGTGATCCAGATGAAGCAGAGGGAGGACATCTGGATCAGCATGATGTTGGACCCACGCCTCAAGGGGAAGTTGAGCCAGTTCCTGCCGCCTGCAGGAGGAGACCCAGCGCAACAAATAAGGAGCTTGCAGCAGGCCCTTGTTGAGCGCTTGGAGGAAGCCTTCCCCCAGCCTTCCACCCCCACTGTCCAGCAGCCAGCACAGAGGCAGCAGCAGGTGCCTGCATCCAGCAGCAGCAAGCGCCCCACAGACCTGCTGTCTCTCAGCCACGAGCTCTACAGGACTGTAGAGGCTCCGGCAGCAGTGACTAGAGAGGAGATGCATGCAGCAGCATCCTCCTCCGGTCACAGCCAGCGCCTGACCCGCATGGTGGCTGACTACATGGGGTCGTACAGCGGGCTTGACAGCGATGCCCCTGTTGATCCCATGGAGTATTGGGTCAAGCGCATGGAGATCTGGAGCGAGCTAGCGCAGTACGCCCTGGAAGTGCTGTCCTGCCCCCCTTCCAGCGTGCTGTCCGAGCGCTGCTTCAGTGCAGCTGGTGGCGTGGTCACCGAGAAACGCTCACGTCTGTCTCACAAGTCTGTGGACAGACTGACGTTTCTCAAGATGAACCAGGCGTGGGTGGAAGGCGAGTTCCTGGCCCCTGTTGTCGGCGAGAGGGGGACATGAACTGGCTGCCGGAACCATCGTTAATGTGCCTTACCACCCTTTACCACCTCCTGGCTCCTGCTCACTAAGCCAGCCTGGTTCACTTTGACTATTACGTCGCCTGCAGCCACACATTTTACACCTACAGTGGGCTGCTGTGTACTGCCCTTCTGCTGTCTGTCTGTGTTTCCCACTGCCAGGGTACACAGAATGACCTTCTTCTGCTGCCACTCTGCCACCAGCTATTACGTCAAACAATAGCTATATTGGTTGCAAAACCGAAACCAAACAAACCATTAAAAAAAAAAAAGGTTTAATTTTTCTGAGGTGCCCGGGTTGAAAACTGTGTTGTTCCAGTTGTGTATTGGACACAATGTGGGCTGCACGACCGCTGTCTGGGACCTCCTGTTGTGTTTATTTACGGCCCTGGTATCACCGCTAGGTACCAGGGCTATTATGTCACGCTGCCTACCTGCTGCCACACTCACACTGCTCCTCCATACCTCCTCCTGCTGCTGCTGCTGCTGTCTGTCTGTGTTTCCCACTGCCAGGGTACACAGATGATTTACCTTCTGCTGCCACTCTGCCACCAGCTATTACGTCAAACAATAGCTGCTCGCCTACTCCTCCATTCCTCCTCCTGCTGCTGCTGTCTGTCTGTGTTTCCCACTGCCAGGGTACACAGAATTACCTTCTTCTGCTGCCACTCTGCCACCAGCTATTACGTCCAAAAATAGCTAAATTGGTTGTAAAACCAAAAACCAAAAAACCATTAAAAAAAAAAAAGGTTTAATTTTTCTGAGGTGCCCGGGTTGAAAACTGTGTTGTCCCAGTTGTGTATTGGACACAATGTGGGCTGCACGACCGCTGTCTGGGACCTCCTGTTGTGTTTATTTACGGCCCTGGTATCACCGCTAGGTACCAGGGCTATTATGTCACGCTGCCTACCTGCTGCCACACTCACACTACTCCTCCATTCCTCCTGCTGCTGCTGTCTGTCTGTGTTTCCCACTGCCAGGGTACACAGAATTACCTTCTGCTGCCACACTGCCACCAGCTATTACGTCAAACAATAGCTGCTCACATAATTACTCTCCTCCATTCCTCCTCCTGCTGCTGCTGCTGTCTGTCTGTGTTTCCCACCGCCAGGGTACACAGATTTACCTTCTGCTGCCACTCTGCCACCAGCTATTACGTCAAAAAATAGCTATATATCTGTGTAATTGGTTGTAAAACCAAAACTACAAAACCATTACAAAAAAAGGTTTAATTTTTCTGAGGTGCCCGGGTTGAAAACTGTGTTGTCCCAGTTGTGTATTGGACACAATGTGGGCTGCACGACCGCTGTCTGGGACCTCCTGTTGTGTTTATTTACAGCCATGGTATCACCGCTAGGTACCAGGGCTATTATGTCACGCTGCCTGCCTCATTGACTGCATGCTGCCACACACTCATCCTCCTCCTCCTGCTGCTAAATTTACCTCCTGCTGTCTGTGTGTTTCCACTGCCAGGGAGCACATACAATGGCGCTTCCAACATGCGTGCGCCACCAGCTATTTGTTGTTACGCTCAAAAATAGCTGCATTTCTTTAAAAAAAAAAAAATGAAAAGAGAAATAAGTGACGAAGAAGACGATATAGAAGAAGAAGAAGAAGATGAAGAAGATGAAGAAGAAGATGAAGAAGATGAAGAAGAAGATGAAGAAGATGAAGAAGAAGATGAAGAAGAAGATGAAGAAGATGAAGAAGAAGATGAAGAAGAAGAAGAAGAAGAAGAAGAAGATGAAGAAGATGAAGATGAAGAAGATGAAGAAGAAGATGAAGAAGATGAAGATGAAGAAGATGAAGAAGAAGATGAAGAAGATGAAGATGAAGATGAAGATGAAGAAGATGAAGAAGATGAAGAAGAAGAAGAAGAAGAAGAAGATGAAGAAGAAGATGAAGAAGATGAAGATGAAGAAGATGAAGAAGATGAAGATGAAGAAGATGAAGAAGAAGATGAAGAAGATGAAGAAGAAGATGAAGAAGAAGAAGAAGAAGAAGAAGAAGAAGATGAAGAAGATGAAGATGAAGAAGATGAAGAAGAAGATGAAGAAGATGAAGATGAAGAAGATGAAGAAGATGAAGAAGAAGATGAAGAAGATGAAGATGAAGAAGATGAAGAAGAAGATGAAGAAGATGAAGAAGAAGATGAAGAAGAAGAAGAAGAAGAAGATGAAGAAGATGAAGATGAAGAAGATGAAGAAGAAGATGATGAAGATGAAGAAGATGAAGAAGATGAAGAAGAAGATGAAGAAGATGAAGATGAAGAAGATGAAGAAGATGAAGATGAAGAAGATGAAGATGAAGAAGATGAAGAAGAAGAAGAAGAAGATGAAGAAGAAGAAGAAGATATAGAAGAAGAAGAAGAAGATATAGAAGATAAAGAAGAAGAAGAAGAAGAAGTATATACAGTACTGAACAAAATTCTGGACACAACTTCTCTTTTCACCTTTTTTTTTTTTTAAAGGAACATCCCCACATAATCACTTGCTGTTGTCACTTGGAAAAAAATATGTTTCTTGCATCATTAACCCTCAAAACAAGTGTTGGGAAGCTATTTAAGGCCAATTCGAATAGTCAGCTCGAATAGTTAGCTCGAATACCGACTCAAATAGTGAGCTCGAAGTCCGAGGTCGAATCGAATAGTAAAAATTATTCGACTCGAATATTCGACTGACCTCGAATAATTTACTATTCGAATTCGACCAAACTCGAATTTTAAAAAGGGGTATTTGAGCATCACTAGTCACAATGCGATCACGTGCGCATACATGTGATCTCAGCTCAGACATAAAGGGCAGCAAAAGACTATCATTGCACCGCCAAGTGATCTATCCGGGTGTCACGAAGGGGCAGATTAAATGCAACATAAATAAATGCAACATATCACATAACTAGGCAGAGTTACCTGGCTTCTGTGCTGCCTGTGGATGGCTGGTCTGGCTTTCTGCTGGGTGGGCTGGCCTGCCACCAGGTTATCTGACAGTTCCTCCATGGTGTTCCCTGACCTTCTAGTGGACCCCCCATGCTCCCACAGGTCTCCTATTGAGGCACCACAACTCCCAGCATGCACCATAGAATAATCACAGCTCCCTGTATGCCCCCTTAAAGGCACCACAGCACCCAACATACACCCGATTGATGCACCACAGCTCCCAGCATGCCCGCCATTGATGCACCACAGCTGACTCTGCCTGGAGGACATCCGGGGCACCCCAGAATAGATCCGGGGCACGTGCTGCAGTCTATCTCCCTATTGCTCCCGCCATGCAGAGATGTGAGCCAAAGGGAGATACACTGCAGGGGGGCTCTGCCTGCAGACCTTTGGTGGGGGGACACTACCCCTAAGAGGGACCCTGGGGTGGCTGGATGGTGTCAGGCAAATTGGGCATATGCGGCTCCTGGGCAAATTGGGTGCTGCCATTCACTTTCATTGAAAATATCGACAAAAAGGGAAATTTACTTATCATCATCCCACCCCTAGAGGGCGCAGTCTAAAGGGCAGATCCTCACAGTGCAGGCAGCGCTATGGCCCAATCAGCACACGATGCATCACAACGCCTTTCCTCCTACTGTCTCTGCATTATACCTTATTAAACATATGCTGATGAGATTTATGGAAATGAATCTTGTTTTGCGCCGTATTCTGGCTCTGCTCATATTTGATTTAATATGATGAGAGGTAACGGGAGCCGTGCATGAAGGGAATTTATTGCAGTGACTCACTACTTACTTCTGCACATGATAAGAGTAATTAGTCTGTATCTGAGTATGCTGTGCGACGGCAGAATACACATTTAAAGGGAGCCGCTCAGAAATAGGCCTTTGGTTTGATCAGAGAAATTCCACCCTTAACCATTTCAGCCCCCGGATATTTTTCACCGTATGCATCAGAGCAATTTTCACCTCCCATTCATTCGCCAATAACTTTAACACTACTTATCACAATAAATTGATCTATATCTTGTTTTTTCCACCACCAATTAGGCTTTCTTTGGGTAGTACACTTTGCTAAGAATTATTTTTTTCTAAATGCATTTTCGCAGGAATATGAAGAAAAAAATTGAAAAAATTCATTATTTCTCAGTTTTCAGCCATTATAGCGTTAAAATAATACATGCTACCATAATTAAAACCTATGCATTTTATTTACCCATTTGTCCCATTTTTAAAGTCTTGCGTCCATCACTATTTACAAGCTTATAATTTAAAAAATGTTTGTAATATACCATCTTCACATGCATATTAAAAAAGTTCGGACTCTTAGGTAACTATTTATGGTTTGTTTTTGTTTTTTTATTGTATTTTTTTTTTTTTTTATTAAAAATTATATTTGGGTAATTTTCGCTGTGGGAGGTAAACAGTTAATTTTAAATGTAATAATGTGTGTTTATTTCATTAAAAAATGTATGTAGATGTAGTTTTACTACTTGGCCACGAGATGGCCACAGTCAAACCATTTTCTTTTTAGTCCTGGAAGCAAATGCTCTCGCTTCCAGGAATCATAAGGAGGAAGGAAAACGTTTTTTTTTATCAGAAAGACGGCGGCTTCTGATACGAAACCATAGGTCTTTCTACCGGGGACTTCGGGCTAAAGTAGAGACAACACGGGCATGCGCTGGCGCCTGCAGCAGCGCAACAGCAGCCGCCTGGACGTCGCAATCACATCCAAGCGCCTTAAATGGTTAAAGTGGACCTGAACTCAGAACTACTCTCTGCTCTAAAAGATACACAACAGCATCATAACCTTTAACAAATATTTATTTATTACAGCTGATACAAATCCTAACCTAAATCTGCACTGTTTCTACTTCCTGATCCATGGAAGGAGACATATAGTTCACTTCCTGTGCTTTCAAATGCCATAGGCAGTCATGTGACAAAGGGGTGAGATCAAATTACAACTTTTGATTAGACACAAATGAGGGGGAATTAGACAGCCTAAACTCTGAATACATACAGGTGCATTTCTCTGTTTTCCTTCTGTCCTGTGCAAGACTTCGGGTCCACTTTAAAGGGAACCTGCAGCAAGAGGGATATGGAGGCTTATTTCCTTTTTAAACAATGCACATTGCCTGGCTGTCCTGCTGATCCTCTGCCTTTAATACTTTTAGCCATAGACCCTAAACAAGCATGCAGCAGATTAGGAGCTTGATTCACTAACCGGCACTAAGCCGGTTAGTGAGCTTTAATACTTAGTGGGTGCAAACCACGGAGTTAGGTGGTGTGCGTGCACACATCGCACACAGCACCACGCACATTGCGCGCCGATAATAGTGCGCAGTGCAACGATAACGTAAATGCGTTTTTTACAGCACAGCGGGTGCGACCGTGCACTATTATCGGCTCTGCGAGCGATGTGCACGGTGCTGTGCGCGATGTAGCTTTGCGTGACTATTAGTGCGCGCAAAGCTACTTTTGGGGCACTAAGTGGCTTTTCACTCCGGCGCTATCACTTAGCGCCGGTTAGTGAATCAAGCCCTAGGTGTTTCTGACATTATTGTCAAATCTTATTGGATTAGCTGCATGCTTATTTCTAGTGCTATTCAGACACTACTGTAGCCAGAGATCAGCAGGACTGCCGGGCAACTGGTATCATTTAAAAGAAAATACATATGGCAGCTTCCATATATCTCTCGTTCCAGAATATAAGCCGCACCTAGGTTTAGAGAGCAAAAACCAAGGGCAAATATATATATATATATATATATATATATATATATATATATATATACTAAACCTGGTGCATCCATGGTCCAGGAGCATCTTGTAGATGTTCTCCCCCAATTATAGTGCCCCTCCTGTGTCCCCATGTGCTCCCTTCTGTCCTTACTCTTAGTGTGCCCCCTTCTATCCCCAGAGTGTCCCCTTCTGTCCCTGTGTATCCTCCTCTGCCCCCATTTGTCCCCCTCTGTCCCCTGTTTATCCTCTACTCCCCCTGTTTATCCTCCTTCCCCCCTCATCCCCAGTGTATCCTCCTCTGCCCCATGTATAACTGTCAGAATCAAGCATGTGGGAGGGAAGATAACAAGCTTCCCTCAAGCAATGTGATACAAGCAATGTACCAGAATAGAGCCATGCTGACTGAGATAAGATTCATCACAGGAAAAACATTAATGATTATATTGGAACGCTTGCAATACAGGGCCAGGATGGAGACTACATAATAAGATGGAGACGACATAATAAACACAGAGTAGTGGTTAAATTACAGTGACCAGATTTTTCTTGGCTCAACCTGGGATGGAGGGGAGGTGCTAGTGCGGCGCGCGAAGCGTGGCGCGCCAAAAGATGGGCGTGTCCATGATGAAAGATTGGGCGTGTCCATGACATAGTGTGGGCGGAGCGAACTGTAATGTAACAGGCAGTGGGTCAGAGTTTCCTCCCAAAACACAGATAGGCAATGTGACCCTAAAGGTAATTAGGCAATGTTCCCCAAACACACAAAGCAGTGTTCCCACATTGATGTGGTGAAATGGGAGATTTGCATCATGGATGTCCATGACATGACTATGTACTCTGTAAAGTGCTGCAGAAGATGCAAGAGCTACATAAATACATAATAATGATATGGCGGGACATTAGACTTTAACTATGGCCGGGATTAGATTGTGAGCTTTGCCAAGGACATGACTACATTTTCTGTAAAGTGTTGCCTTGGATGCCAGTGCTATATAAATACATACGGTAATAATATTGTAGGACATTAGATTATGACTATGGTGGGATTAGATTGTGTGCGAAATCTGCAGAAGCTGCTGATGCTACAGTATTAGCAAACCATTCAATAATCATGAGCCCCTAAAATGCCAAATGCAGCAACAATAACCCCAAAGTTTCAAATGCAGTCTCATCAAATAATAACTGCAGCAGCCATTACCTCTGACACATGAAATGCAACTACCGTTACCTCTGAGGCCTAGTGCACACCAAAACCCGCTAGCAGATCCACAAAATGCTAGCAGATTTTGAAACGCTTTTTCTTATTTTTCTGCAGCGTTTCAGCTAGCGTTTTGCGGTTTTGTGTAGCGGTTTTGGTATAGTAGATTTCATGTATTGTTACAGTAAAGCTGTTACTGAACAGCTACTGTAACAAAAAACGCCTGGCAAACCGCTCTGAAGTGCCGTTTTTCAGAGCGGTTTGCGTTTTTCCTATACTTAACATTGAGGCAGAAACGCATCCGCAATCCAAAATCTGCAGCAGCCCGGGAGTATGCGTTTCTGCAAAACGCCTCCCGCTCTGGTGTGCACCAGCCCATTGAAATACATTACCCAAGCGGATCCGCACCCGCAAGCGGATCGCAAACCGCAGCGGAAACGCTCCGGTGTGCACTAGGCCTTACACATGAAATGCAGCAGAAAACAATTACTCCGACTCTGCAAATGGTAAATGAGGCAAACATTACCTCATGTGGCCACAGTGAGTCTCATGGCGGGGACACCCAGTGGCCAAAAGTGAGAAATAACCTGGGACACATTGCAGCCTGGGACAGGCGACCCTGAACCTGGGACGTGTCCCAGGTAAAATGGGACGTCTGGTCAGGGTAGTTAAATGGAATTTGATATGGCTGACAATCCTGCTTTAAGGATCACAGCCTGCATCTCTGAAGGTCTGGGCTGTAGGTTTTGGCTAGAGAAAAGCCATAATAAGATTTATGGATCATCACTTAACTAAGGAGCTTCTACGTAAATGAAATAAAACAAGCTTTCTGGGCAGGACATTTGTGTGGTGAGTATTAAATGTTGTTTTTATTTATCTCGGATGATGCCTATAAATATAACCAGTTATTGCAGCCGCAGCCTGTGCCGGTGTCATCACTCTGACATATTGGTCCGCTTACCCCGAAATACGTTTATTGTACTCGACTGCCGATGACATAACAGGATCGTTTCAGTTACACAAACATGCCTCACATGACTCATTCTGGTCAGAGTGGATTTCAGGGAACGCTGTGAGCTCAGCCATTGTTGAAAGGCAATATTGATGCTTGTTGTAGAGTCCTGTATAGCAGAGATCACCCATAGGTGACGCCATCGCCCATCTGGTAATAAGGCAGATGACATCCTCCTCCTAACAGGGAAGATGAGTGTATTGATTTTTTATCTGAAGAATGTGATGTCATTGTGAGCCGAGAGAGAGAGAAGTTTAATAACGGTACAACTTAAAGAGGAACTCCAGCCTAAACAAACATACTGTCATTATGTTACATTAGTTATGTTAATTAAAATAGATAGGTAATATAATCTCTTACCCATCCTGTTTTAAAAGAACAGGCAAATGTTTGTGATTTCATCTTTCAGCCATCTTTTTGGTTGAAAGGAGGTGACAAGGAGCACGAGACACAGTTCCAACTGTCCTGTGTCCTGAGCGCCTCTCCCAGTTGCTAGGCAACGTGAATAACAACACAGGAAATCCCATCATGCTCTGCACAGCATCAGGGAAAAAAAGCCCTTGCTATTTTTTCTTTGATGGGTGGAGCTTAGATAAAAATGCAGCTAAAAATGGTGCTTTGGTAAGAAAAACAAAGTTCTGATGCTGTGAAACTGTTAAAGAAACACCAAGCCTTTTCAGTGCTGCAGAGTAGATTTTCAGTCCAGAGGTTCACTTTAAAGAGGACCTCCAGAGTAAATAAGAAAATCCGACAGCCTGCAAGTAAAAGAAAATTATATTTACCCGAGAAGCCTTGACCCACGATGCCGTCCCGAAGTCCCTGCATCACCTGACTTCCGGCTCCTGGCTCCGCCTCCTCTCTCTCCGCAGAGAAAAACTCCAAGCTACGTACTACAGTAAATAGCTTGGCGTTTTTCTTCGGGGAGAGAGAGGAGGCGGGTCCAGGCGGCCGAAGTCGTGTGATGCAGGGACTTCGGGACGGCATCGCGGGACAAGGCATCGCGGGTAAATATACCTTTATTTTATTTGCAGGCTGTCGGATTTTCTTATTTACTCTGGAGGTCCTCTTTAAGCTTCATACTCACCTTGCGATGCAGGAAGATGGATCCAGCGACGTCTCCCTGACAGCAAGCGCCCCCTGATCCATCTTTCTCCAACTTCCAGCCGGCGGTTATGCGCGATGTTACGCGATGGGCGCAAACAAGCCCTTAAATGGATCAGATCTGCTGTGGCGGTCGTTATCGCTGGGCGACACTAAGTGACGTTTGCGTTATCATGCGCCTGTGCCCTCATCATGAGGTCACGAAAAATGACCGCTCGTGGCTCAAAAAATGTACGGTTGCTGGGAAATTCATTGAAAAAATTGCAAAGTGGGTAGTCAACGCAGCTGAACAGTGGCGTGACTACAACTCATGCCCCCCCCAGTGACACTTTAATGGGGCCCTTCAATAGTCATACCCCTTCCCTTGCCTCCCCTTAGTGCCCTTCACAGCCTGGGGCCCATCTCACAAGGGTCATAACACAAGTGTGGCCGTCATGAGCTTCAGACCTATAACAAGTGTAGCCACAAAAACACCTGATCTGAAGGATGGACCCCTGTATCAGATGGAGTAAAGTTGTAGTTGGAGCCCCCTTACAGCTCTGGGCCTATAGCTTTAAGTTTTACACAGCCATATCAAACCCACATGCAGACAGCCTGTTTCGGACTTTTGGTCCTCATCAGTACATGGCAGGGATTGATAAGGAAAATTGCTTATTGTTTACAATATTCATTTATAGATTATTTAGGCCCGGCTCACATTAGCGGTCGCCGTCCGGAATCGCCGTGCCGGAGCCGGACCGCATGCAGAACGGACGAAACGGACGCACGGCGTAGCAATGAAAGCCTATGCGTCCGTTCACATGCGTCCGTTTCGTCCGGACCGGATCCGGACTCCGGCATAAGACCCAACATGCGCTATTTTTTGGTCCGGCTCCTCCGGCAGACGTATCCGGAGCGGAGCCGGACTGCACCATCCGGCCAATACAAACCAATGAGAACCGGAGAGCGCACAACACACTGGCTAAAAATCCGGATGTTCTACCCCACTTCCTATGCGTATTGAAGCGGCGATTTTGGATGGGGACACATGGGCAAGCATTTTGGAGTGGAGCAGCAGTGATTTTAAACGTGCTGGAGATGTTGGCAGTATGTCGGAGGTGGAGGTGAGTGCTAAACAGCGGAGGGCCTGATTCCACAGGTCCCCCTTCTGCTGACCTCCCAGACCCCAACATTTTTATTCTATTTCTACTATCTTTTGCCAAACGGATCCGGATCGCATCCTGATGAACACCTGATGCAAACTGACCGGATCCGGATCGGATCCGGATCAGAACCGTACGGTTCCGATCCGGATCCGGTCCGGATCCGGTCAGGTCATCCGGTCCGTTTGGCAGAGAACCGCAAGTGTGAACGGGGCCTTAGTCAGTGTTTTCCCCTTGTAAAATCTTTCCTCTATTTACATTCTGAAATGTATCACAGGGGGTGACATCTTTAGTTCTGCCAGGTGATCTGTACAAAATCTTTGTTACTAGGAGTTCTATGCACAGAGGAAGATACTGGTTGCTTGGCAGTTGGAAAATAATCTGTTATTTCCCACAATGCAATGAGGTTCACAGACAGGAAACTGTCAGGACCGTGGTCATGACATCACACTGTGGGAGGAGTTCCACCACACTATCAGCCATACAGAGCCCTCTGATGATCTAGGGAGGTAAAGATTCTACTGATTGGGATGAAGTTCAACCCTGATTTAAAGTTCCTCTTTAAATTGTTAAATTCTACACAATACGGCAGTGTGATGATTTGCTCAGCTGCCTGTGCAGGCAGGCAGCTTTTTGACCATTGTGTAGGTTTGCATGCTGCAGGACTCTGGAAAGAAGAGCTTCTGTCAGTTTTGCAGCTTGTGCTTGCAGAGGAATTTGCATACGTTGTCAAGCAAATTGCCTGGCCACATTCATTGGAGGCGTGTACTATAAGTACTATGTCTTTCCAACAATGCTTTGCTGTTCATAAGGAGTCTTCCTGTGAAACACTCTGGAGAGTGTCAGCCATACTCTTTGTTTGAAGATCAGCTTAGAGTAATTCCTGGAAACTGTGCTACGCAGATTCCCTAATGCAGTTAGGATTGTTTATCTGTTTGTTTGTTCTGTTGCTGTTGTCCTGTCCCAGCGGTGGTCGACAGGAAATGGTTCTGATCTCTGTTCTTGGAGTATAGCTGGTGCAGCGGTTGCTACCAGCTATCTCTTCTGTTCTGTCTCCTTGGATCGCGCTAGCCACTTTTCGCTAGCGCTGTGGATCCTTCTGTTCTGTCTCCTGGGATCGCGCTAGCCACTTTTCGCTAGCGCTGTGGATCCTTCTGTTCTGTCTCCTGGGATCGCGCTAGCCACTTTTCGCTAGCGCTGTGGATCCTATCTCTCGCTTGTCCCTGTTTTCGTGTGTCTGTCTTGTCTGCTACGCTTGCTGGAGGCTCGGTGAGGTAACCGTTAAGCAAGCGCTCGCGTCCTCTGTTTCATGTTTGTCTGTTAATGGTTAGTTAGGCGTGCTTGTCTCTATTGTGCTTAACACGTGGAGACCGTGCATAACCGCGTGCACTGTTGCGAATGAGTGCGGTGTTCGCGGTTAGCTAGCGTTTGATATTTTCCGTATCTCCTCATTGTATTATTTGCTGTGCCTTTGCTAACCTCGTATTCTGTCCTGATCTGCCTTGTGTCACGTCTGGCGATCGCACCTCTCGCGATCGCGTTCCTGTTTCATATCTGCTGTGGTGTGTGCACTGTCGCGGGGTGGCGACTAGGTTGGCGCACAAACATACAACCTGTCCCTTTGCTCGTCTCATTCGCAATCGCCTCTCTTGCGATTGCGTTCTGCGCTTCGTACAATTCCTGTCTGGCATTTGTGGAGGTACAGAGGATTGGTTCCTCTGCACTCCCCAGCGCCATCTGCCAACAGGAATTTTCCCTCTATGGGTGCGTAGCACCTTTTGCTGGGTGCCTGCAAATATACGCTTGTGGAGGATTTACGCCGTGTCAGCGCACGCGTTGTGCGCTGATCACGGAGAAAGTTCCACAATCGTTACAGTATGACCAGCCCAACCCAAAACCCCAGTGTAGACGGAATTTCTGATTTGTACGATTTTGTCGAGTTTGGGTCCTGTGTCTTTAAGAGCTTTAAAAGGCTAAATTCAGAGACCAAGGCGGAATTTCTTTCTGAATGTGTGAGGTTTTGCCTGAATCCCACCTTTCAGATTTCTGATCCGTCCACGTCGGCTCTTCTGTTTACCTATGTGCTCTTAAAAGACGATTTGTTCACCTGGGCATATGATGTGCTAAAAATCAATTCTTGGAATGATAATCTGTATCAGTTTCTTGCAGTGATATTTTCTCACTGGTTTAAACTGCCTAGCTTACCACCTGCTCTGATTGATTGTGTAGCTGCTGATAAGTCAGCTGATTTTTCCCTTCCATGCAAAACCTTTCAGTATGACAATCAGTTCAATGTGTCAGTTGCCACTTCAGGTTTTAAAAAGCAGCCATCCAAAGCCTCTAAGTCTAAACATAAAAGATCTAGGAAGGCTTCCCAGCGGAAAGATCCGTTGCCCATAGCAACCACAAATAAAGAGGTTATTTCTGTCAAGTCTGAAATGTGCAAAACCATTCAGTATAACAATGATGTTGATCTGTCTCCTGGTTTTTTTGCCCCAATCCAAAGCTTATGTGGATCCTGCTATAGGTAGGATCGCACACTATATTAAAGCAGTTAAAAAATCTGTTCTTGTTCCTGAACTCCACCCATATGGAGATTATCTAGATACTGGCTTGTTTGAACCTCCATTTGCCTCATGGGATGTTGGGGCCTTATTGGAGGAATTCGATTTTGATTGGAAAGCCTTTTGCGATTTTTACATCGCAAAAAGCGAAGATGTCTTGAATGCTTGTCTCGATTCAATGTACCTTCTGATTGATTCCGATGAGTGTGACAAGGATGATGTGGATCTGGTGATTTATGTGTGGCAGACAATTTTGGAAGAGTTGCACACACACCAACCAATTGATTCCAATAAAGAGACATCGTTGTCGGATGATTGTTCATGCCTTTCTGGGGTAAAGCATGTGAGTCTTGACTTTGTGCAATCTGAAATGAATGAGTGTGCCGATGTGGTTGATTCCTGTGCGAATCCTGAAGGATTCTCTCCTGACAGTGTGCAGTTTGAATCTGTGCGATCTGATGCCTGTTTCTTGGATGTTCCTGCAGATTGTGATCGGCATGAGTCTGCCGATTTCCTCAAGGATGTGTGGGATCCTTTTTCATTTAGAAACAGATCTTTGAGATCTTCCGTCTGTGACCCTGCTATGGGGAAAATTTCTCGACTATGCAGCGTCAAAAGTAAAATTAATATGCCTAATAAAGTTTATCCTGTTGATGTCGCTATTTCTTCTACAGATGAGTTTCTGTCTCACCCTGTTCACACCTGTAAGGGCCCGTTGCCTGATGACAGTTGCTCCAGTGTTTCGGTCCTAGATGCCTTGCAGTCTGCTCCGCAGATCGCGGAGGTTTGCGCTATGGAAGCGTCAGTTTCACAACCTAAAGTGAATTTTGATTCACAGGTTTTGCGTTCTGGTTCCTCGGATTCGACATTGTTAGCCGAATCTAAGAGTGAGACAGCGCTTCGGTTTTGCGAATCTGATGCTGAACCTTCTTTGCCTTATTCAGAGACGCGTTCTCTGAACCTGCCCTGTACCATGAATAACAAAATTATGCCCACTCGCACTGACATTTGTGAGTCCCTTTCTTGCCCTGGAGAAAGTACTGATTCTCCACCCTGTACTCTGGATGAGTCAATGTGACCTTGCTTAGAATCCCCTGCAGTGTCCCTAGAGGCTCGTCTAGGTATTGCCACTATACTCACCTGTTTTTCTGCAGTTTTGGAGTTACAAGCTAGTTTGACTGCCACACAGAATTCTGGGTACAGTGAGAATGAAGTTAGGGAGTCAGTGTGTGTCCCAGTAAATATTCCTGTACATCCCACTAATTATGATGAAGTTCAGTCTCAGGTTATGGTGAAACCATTCCTGGGACATCTGCCCTGTTCACAAAATAAAGTTCCAGTTTTGCCCTGTAACGTGGATAGTTCAGAATCCTGCTTAGAAAACCTGGAAAATGATGTTCCTGAGGTCTTGTTTGATGTTCTGGAGGTCTCAGAGTTCCTCCCAAAGGGTGCAGAACTTGTGGGAGATGTCTCCTGCCCCCCAAGTCCTTTTGAGGTGTTACCCTCTTCCGTGGGCATTGCTGCCTTGCTGGCTACCTTTTCAGCTCTGCTGGAGCTTCACGCCTGTGTAGTCAATGATAATATTGCAGTCACAGAAATTTCTGAATTTGAGTCTAAACCTTCGTTTGAAAGTCCAGTGCTTGGGACCACTACTCGTGATGATTCTATGCCCGGTCCTGGTTTTGGTTTTCTCGTCTCGGACTCTGAGGTTGGCAGTTCCCCAACATGTCCTGAGGTTTCTCCTGTGCTGGTGTACCCCAATGTGCTCTGTGACCCAGAAAGCCCAAGTGTGCCTCGGTTACCAGCGTACTCAGATGCTTCCTCGGTGGAGACATGTTCTGATTTAGCCTGCCTGCTTGCATGCCCAGAAGTGGTCCCTGAAAGTCTTGATCTTGATGGGTGTCCTCGTAATTCTGAGTCTGGAATTGTCATTGGTTCCATAGGGGTTCTTGATAGTTCTCCATGTGAGCCTGGTGATTGTTCTGCCCTCTTGGGATCTCTGTGGAGCTTCAAAAGGTTCTGGGAGATTCCGGGAGAAATTTTGCTTGGTACTCTGGATAAGATCAACGGTGGCTTTTGTGTTGTAAGGGACACTTCGACCAGGTTTTGTGGCAGATTCGGTATTTTAGGACGCTCCTTGGAAGGTGGTGGGTATTGTCTGGAGGGTGTCGATGGCTTCCTCTCTGGTATCCACAGTCCTGATGGGTGTTACGCTGAGACTTGTAGTGCTGATGGGCATGTTTCGGTGGCTTCTGTTTCCGATGAGGTCGGTTTCGGGTGGACTGACTCTGGAATTGGACCTTGTCGGGCTATCCCGACCTTCATGAGTCTTCAGTTTGAGTCTGTTGCTAATAGCACTTTTGAGGGTCGTCTGGAATTCGACCCTGGAGGGGGGGGGGGGGTACTGTGATGATTTGCTCAGCTGCCTGTGCAGGCAGGCAGCTTTTTGACCATTGTGTAGGTTTGCATGCTGCAGGACTCTGGAAAGAAGAGCTTCTGTCAGTTTTGCAGCTTGTGCTTGCAGAGGAATTTGCATACGTTGTCATGCAAATTGCCTGGCCACATTCATTGGAGGCGTGTACTGTAAGTACTATGTCTTTCCAACAATGCTTTGCTGTTCATAAGGAGTCTTCCTGTGAAACACTCTGGAGAGTGTCAGCCATGCTCTTTGTTTGAAGATCAGCTTAGAGTAATTCCTGGAAACTGTGCTAGGCAGATTCTCTAATGCAGTTAGGATTGTTTATCTGTTTGTTTGTTCTGTTGCTGTTGTCCTGTCCCAGCGGTGGTCGACAGGAAATGGTTCTGATCTCTGTTCTTGGAGTATAGCTGGTGCAGCGGTTGCTACCAGCTATCTCTTCTGGTCTGTCTCCTTGGATCGCGCTAGCCACTTTTCGCTAGCGCTGTGGATCCTTCTGTTCTGTCGCCTGGGATCGCGCTAGCCACTTTTCGCTAGCGCTGTGGATCCTTCTGTTCTGTCTCCTGGGATCGCGCTAGCCACTTTTCGCTAGCGCTGTGGATCCTTCTGTTCTGTCTCCTGGGATCGCGCTAGCCACTTTTCGCTAGCGCTGTGGATCCTTCTGTTCTGCTACCCTGTACCTGGGATCGTGCTAGCCACTTTTCGCTAGTGCTGTGGATCCTATCTCTCGCTTGTCCCTGTTTTCGTGTGTCTGTCTTGTCTGCTACGCTTGCTGGAGGCTCGGTGAGGTAACCGTTAAGCAAGCACTCGCGTCCTCTGTTTCATGTTTGTCTGTTAATGGTTAGTTAGGCGTGCTTGTCTCTATTGTGCTTAACACATGGAGACCGCGCATAACCGCGTGCACTGTTGCGAATGAGTGCGGTGTTCGCGGTTAGCTAGCATTTGTTATTTTCCGTATCTCCTCATTGTATTACTTGCTGTGCCTTTGCTAACTTCGTATTCTGTCCTGATCTGCCTTGTGTCACGTCTCTCGCGATCGCGTTCCTGTTTCATATCTGCTGTGGTGTGTGCACTGTCGCGGGGTGGCGACTATGTTGGCACACACACATACAACCTGTCCCTTTGCTCGTCTCATTCGCAATCGCCTCTCTTGCGATTGCGTTCTGCGCTTCGTACAATTCCTGTCTAGCATTTGTGGAGGTACAGAGGATTGGTTCCTCTGCACTCCCCAGCGCCATCTGTCAACAGGAATTTTCCCTCAAAAGGTGCGTAGCACCTTTTGCTGGGTGCCTGCAATTATACGCTTGTGGAGGATTTACGCCGTGCCAGCGCACGCGTTGTGCGCTGATTAGAGTTGGGCCGAATGGTTCGCCTGCGAACGGTTCCATGCGAACTTCAGTGGTTCGCGTTCGGGTCCCGCTGGCGAACTTTTGTGGAAGTTCGGTTCGCCCCATAATGCACCATGAGGGTCAACTTTGACCCTCTACATCACAGTCAGCAGGTCCAGTGTAGCCAATTAGGCTACACTAGCCCCTGGAGCCACTCCCCCCCTTATAAAAGGCAGGCAGCGGCGGCCATTACGCTCACTCGTCTGCCTGCGTTAGTGAGAGTAGGGCGAACTGCTGAAGACTGTCTCTCATAGGGAAAGATTAGTTAGGCTCAGCTTGTTCCTGGCTGCATACCTGTTCTGTTTAGTGAGCCCACCATACCTGTTCTGTTCAGTGAGTCCACTGGATACCTGCATACCTGTTCTGTGAACCCACCACTGCATACCTGTACTGTGAACCCACCACTGCATACCTGTTCAGTGAACCCACCACTGCATACCTGTTCAGTGAACCCACCACTGCATACCTGTTTAGTGAACCTGCCACTGCATACCTGTTCTGTGAACCCACCACTGCATACCTGTACTGTGAACCCACCACTGCATACCTGTTCAGTGAACCCACCACTGCATACCTGTTCAGTGAACCCACCACTGCATACCTGTTCAGTGAACCCACCACTGCATACCTGTTCAGTGAACCTGCCACTGCATACCTGTTCAGTGAACCCACCACTGCATACCTGTTGTGTTCAGTGAACCCGCCACTGTATACCTGTTCAGTGAACCTGCCACTGCATACCTGTTCTGTGAACCCGCCACTGTATACCTGTTCTGTTCAGTAAACCCGCCACTGCATACCTGTTCTGTTCAGTGAACCTGCCACTGTATACCTGTTCTGTTCAGTGAACCCACCACTGCATACCTGTTCAGTGAACCTGCCATTGCATACCTGTACTGTTCAGTGAACCCGCCACTGCATACCTGTTCTGTTCAGTGAACCCGCCACTGTATTCCTGTTCAGTGAACCCGCCACTGCACTCTCGCCATGGTGCGCACCAGTCCAGCACGGCCGTCACTACACAAACAGCTGTTTGCGGTGCGTTACACGGTGAGTTTGGTGTGTCAGTGTGAAGCAGTACCTTAATTACACTACCTGATTGATGTATACACATGCAAGATGTTTTAAAGTACTTTAGGCCTGTCATTTAGCATTCAATGTGATTTCTGCCCTTAAAACGCTGCTTTGTGTCAAATCCAGATTTTTCCCGGGGACTTTTGGCATGTATCCCACTCCGCCATGCCCCCGTCCAGGTGTTAGACCCTTTGAAACATCTTTTCCATCACTTTTGTGGCCAGCATAAATTTTTTTTTTCAAAATTCACATCCCCATTGAAGTCTATTGCGGTTCGCGAACTTTTACGCGAACCGAAACTTACGCGGAAGTTCGAAAACCCGGTTCGCGAACCTAAAATCGGAGGTTCGGCCCCACTGTAGCGCTGATCACGGAGAAAGTTCCACAATCGTTACAGGCAGCCTTTCAATTTTTTTTCTCTTTGGTTCAGTATTATTACACTTACTGAGATCACATGTAGTTCAATAACTATTTAATAATAATTCAATATTCATTTCCTAATAATTGTTCC
Source organism: Hyperolius riggenbachi (assembly GCF_040937935.1). Lineage (NCBI taxonomy): Eukaryota > Metazoa > Chordata > Amphibia > Anura > Hyperoliidae > Hyperolius > Hyperolius riggenbachi. The sequence goes on from NC_090647.1 coordinate 555,666,465, forward strand.
GAATTGCTGTTTTTATGGTATAAAGTCATCGTCATCAAAAAAACACAGGCTGGGTGGTAAACAGGACAGGCCGGACTGTGAAAATCTATTTCCTCTATTAGTTGGGGAACTATTAATATTAATTAACCCAAGGTTTCCTCAGTTACAGAAACATCCCTGTCCAAGTATTCCCAATCTCAACTTTAGTAATCTTCTAGCAAGTCATTTACCAAATCAGTAAAGACCAATCATCCACCAGAGCAGAGTCTCAGATGATAATACCACAATACATCAGCATCAAATTTTCTGAGCAAAAATAGGGGCTGGTGCACACTAAGTGCACTTCTGACAAGAGCGCTTTAAAAATCTCTTGGCTGATGTGTTTGCATGGGCTTGATCACACTAGAACGATGTGATCTTTTTCCCAAACGCAGGTCCTGCAGCAATTTGAAGGGGATTACTCCTCAATGGGTTTGATTCACCTGTTTTCCTCTGTTTTCACCTTATCTATGTAACTTTTTTAGGCTTCCAAAGAGAACAAATCCTACTAATATTCTAAATGGGAAAGTTCGGATGTTTGGATTGCTTGGATGTTTGTTACTCGATCACTCAAAAATGGCTGAACGGATTTCAATTGAATTTGGCACACACATAGTACATTACCTGGAATAACATATAGGATACTTTATATCCCCATAACCAAAAAGTGGGCAAATACAAATTTCACTGGGGAAATGTAAACAGCAGCTATTCTTACACTGTTAATGGCAGGGTTCTCAAACTTTGCACAGTTGGTCTCTGGGTGACTGGGATTGATATTCAGTAAAGTAGGTGGAGCCTATAAAAGCCAATCAAAATTCACCCATTGATTTTCAAGGGAAATAGTTACGGTAATTGCTGTCATTCTTGCACTGTTAATGGCATCAAGCTTCAAACCTGGTACCTGGTAAAAGTTGGTCTTTGGATGACGGGGGTTCAAATTCAGAAAAGGGGTGGAGCCACAAACAGCCAATCAGATTTGTTTAATTTCAATGAAAATTATTGATGACAAAGACTGCAAAGCTTGCAAAATAGGTCATTAAGTAATTGTGAGTTAGGGTTAGAAAAAGTGGGCGGAGCCAACATCAGCCAAATACATATCCAGGCAACGCCGGGTCATCAGTGGGCGGAGACAAATACAAATTGCACTGGGAAAATGTAAACTGCAGCCATTCTTACACTAATAATTGTAGGGTTCTCAAACTTTGCACAGTTGGTCACTGGGTAACTGGAATTAACCACTTCACCACTGAGGGGTTTTAGCCCCTGACCACCAGAGCAATTTTCACCTTTCAGCGCTCCGTCCATTCATTCGTCTATAACTTTATTATTACTTATCGCAATGAAATGAACTATATCTTGTTTTTTCCGCCACCAATTAGGCTTTCTTTAGGTGGGACATTATGCCAAGAATTATTTTATTCTAAATGTGTTTTAATGGGGAAAATAGGAAAAAATGTGGGAAAAAATTATTATTTTCAGTTTTCGGCCATTATAGTTTTTAAATAATGCATGCTACTGTAATTAAAACCCATGAAATTTATTTGCCCATTATTCCCGATTATAAAACAGTTTAAATTATGTCCCTATCACAATGTTTGGCCCCAATATTTTATTTGGAAATAAAGGTGCATTTTTTTCAGTTTTGCGTCCATCCCTAATTACAAGCCCGTAGTTTATAAAGTAACAGTGTTATACCCTCTTGACATAAATATTTAAAAAGTTCAGTCCCTAAGGTAACTATTTATGTTTTTTTTTTTATTGTATATATTTTTTTTCTTTTAAATTACAAAAAAAAAATAATTGGGGAGTGTGGGAGGTAATGAGTTAATTTATTATGTAAAACAATTTATTTGTATGTGTAAAATGCATTAGGGTGTAGTTTACTATTTGGACACAAGATGGCCACAGTGAGTATGTTTACATGCGACCTGTAAGCGACCGGAAGGACGCTTACAGGAAGCAGTAGGAGGCTGGGAGAATCACAATGATTGCGCTGTTTCTGAAAGAAGCAGCAGATCATTGCGGGGGCTTAGATCAACGAACGGGAATGGATTTTCCCGTTCATTGATCTCCGGGCAAGCGGGCGGCGGCGTGCACGAGCGGCGGGTGCGCGCGCACGAGGGGCGGTAGCGCGAACAGCGGCGGGAGCGCGGAAGGTACGGATGCCCTACCTACATCTCGCAGCTTGTTCACAAGTATACACCAGGTCGCCCCCTCCGTTCCTCCAACGACCTTCGCCTCACCACCCCGCGCATTTCACACTCCCATGCCCGCCTGCAGGATTTCTCAAGAGCTGCCCCCACCCTCTGGAATGCCCTTCCACCACCCATCAGACTTGCTCCCTCTTTCTTTTTTTTTCTTTTTTTTTTTTTTTTTATTCTTTATTTTCATACAAAAGCATATTATCGAAAAAGATACATAGAAAAGTAGTTTCCTTCACATGCATAAAAGACCAAGGACCGTCACTCCTTTATATTACTTATTTCAACAACTAAGGAGAGCTCCCGGGCTCCAAGTCCCTCCTCCCCCCTCCCAACCACCACACGCTTGGCCCCTCTCCCCTGTACCCGGGGCCCCAAACCGATACATAATCAACTCCTCTCTGTAAAGATGGGGGGATGTGGGAGGAGCCCACCCAGTACTTCTGGCAAGAGAAAGGAAAAGGAAAAATAGAAAAAAAAAAGAGAAAGAAAGAGTCTGAGGTGTGAAAGAAGACCCGACCCCCAGCAGCAGACAAGAAGAAAGAGTTTTTTCCCGCTTCTCTGCCTAAATTCCTGTAAACAGGTGCCACCGTCCGCCATTAGTCCCGTCGCCCAGGAGCCCTATTCCCCGTCCAGGCCCAGGAGACTATATATCTCCTCCATTTCTCTTATTTTAAGATCCTGATATTCCGCTGATCCCTTAAACTCAGTCCATTTATCCCATCTCCACACCTCTTTCCCATATATTATACAGGAGAGCTCCTCCATTTACGGCCGATTACGATCCTTGCCGCGTTTATCATATGCATACCTAGGGAGCCCCTATATTGTTTTAGATCTATATCGTTGAGATGGAGGAGATATACCCCGGCTTCTTCCGACACCGGGATCTCAGCTACCTTCCAGATTAGGTGTTTAACTACTCTCCAGAAGGGGTGGAGTTTTCTACAACTCCATAATAAATGGAACAGATCTCCCTCTTCCACCCCGCATCTCCAACAGAGGGGATCAGCACCACATATCTTACCAAGTTTCGCTGGAGTGTAGTACCAACGTGTCATGATCTTATACCCTGACTCTTGTATTCTAGTTGACATAGAGGCCCCATATGACATTCTAATTATCCTATTCCAGTGGGCTGCCGAAACCGTTTTACCTAGATCTCGCTCCCATTTATCCCTATACCTCTGGGTCTCGTCTATTCCTTCGCCCAAATATGTATATATACGTGTCAAGGTACCTTTGGAATGTCCTTTTTCAATACACAATTTTTCGAATTGAGTTAGACTCCTTGAAAGTTGTTCCTTATTGCCCAACGCGAGGAGGAAATGTCTAAACTGGTTTAGACTCCAATAATCTGCCCTCTCAATGTGTAGAGTTTGTGCTACTTCCCCTTCGCTTTTCCACTGATTATTTGTAATCAGCGTATTAATCTGCAATCTTTCCCCTCCTCTCCACTGTTTGTAACTTCCCCTTTGCATCCCCGGTTCAAATTTCTGATTACCCAAGATTGGCATCAACGGGGAAGGGCGAGGAGATATCTTTTTATCTAATTTTTTAAAAACTTTAAGGGTATGTTCTATTAATGTCCCCGCTAATGGATGGCATTTTGGAATGTAAGGGAGCCATGGGGAAGTTTCTATAGACTCCTCCATAAATTCCTGTTCCAGGGAGACCCATTGCTTAGAGTCTTTGTTCTTATTCCAATCAATGATTCTGGTGAGAACCGCCGCTTTATAATACCTATGAGGATCCGGGACTGCCAACCCACCCTTACTTTTTGGTTGGGTTAGAAGAGAACGCTTTATTCTTGCCTTTTTTGCCTGCCACACAAAATTCACAAACATTTTATTCACCTCTTCTAGAAAACCCCCGGGGAGGGGGGCAGGGAGAGCCTGGAAAAGATACAACAGCCTTGGCATAACGTTCATCTTTAATGTATTTATCCTCCCAAACCAGGACAACCTCAACTTGCCCCACTTCTCCAGGTCCTTCCTTAAGATACCAAGAAGCGAATTATAGTTCAGTTTTACTGTTTCCGGCAAACTAGAAGCCAATTTTATACCCAAATAATTCAGGGAGCTTTCCGTCCATTTAAACGGGAAATTTTACTTTAGTCCCACCCTCTCAATATTTTTAGCCCCCAGTGCGAGAGCTTCGCACTTATCCCAGTTTATTTTCAAATTGGAAACTATTCCATACTCATCAAAGGCCTTAAAAAGGTTGGGCATGGACAGCCTGGGCTTTGTTATATAGAACAGAAGGTCGTCCGCGTAAGCGGCGACCTTATGCTCCGTCTTTCCTATTTTCACCCCTGAGATGTCTATATTTTTTCTGATCGTTCTTAAGAACGGTTCCAGGGTGAGGGCAAAAATCAGGGGAGACAGGGGACAGCCCTGTCGGGTACCGTTTTTTATTTCAATGGAGGAGGAGAGTTTCCCATTCACCTTGATCCTAGCCGAAAGATCTCTGTACATAGCCATTATCCATGATCGCATGTTTTCCCCCAGGCCTATATGCCTTAGAACTACTTCAATGAATCCCCACCTGACCCTGTCGAAGGCTTTTTCAGCGTCTGTGGAAAGTAAAACAACAGGGCCAGGTGAAGACTCTGCCCACTGGGTTATATCTACTGTACGAATCGTATTGTCCCGTGCCTCTCTCCCCTGTACAAACCCCACCTGATCAAAATGCACTAGGTCGCCTAGGCACCCCGACATTCTATTTGCCAGTATCTTCGCGAATACCTTTAGATCTATATTGATCAAGGATATAGGTCTGTATCCCGAGCAGGAGGCAGGGTCCTTCCCCTCCTTCAGGATCACAGAGATATGCGAGACCAATGTATCCCGCCCCAGGCTCCTCCGATCGCTCCCCTCCGCACAAAGGGCGTTCAACGCCCTTACCCAATGGGGAGCCAGAATATCTTTATATCTTCTATAGTATTCCAGAGAGAAACCATCCGGCCCCGGTGCCTTCCCCCCCGCCATCTTCCCCACAGCCCCCAGGAGCTCCTCTGTCGTGATCAGTTCCTCCATACTACTTATGTCTAATGGGTCCAATTTATCCAAACCCGAGGCTGCTACATACTCCTCCATTCTCTCCCTACCCCCTCGAGGGTCCTCCTCTATTTTATACAGCTTCTCATAAAAAGTACCAAACATACGAGTAAGAGACTCATCCCTATAATGTTTTTGACCCTGGGAGTCGCACAAAAACTGGACATAATTGGATCTCTGTTGTTGTTTTAACGTCCTTGCCAAGAGTCTGCCCCCCTTGTTCCCAAATTCGTAAAAATTCCTCTTGCATCTAGATGCTGCGTATTTGGCCCTTGAAAAAAGGATCTCATTGAGCCTTTCTCTCCTCAGGGAGAGCTCCTCCAGCTTATCCTTGGCCAGTGTTTTTTTATGTAGAGCCTCCAATCTTTTAATATCCGCCAAGCAAGTTCTGATCTCTCTGTCTCGTTCTTTTTTCAATCTACTACCCTCTCTTATCAGTATACCCCTTATTACCACTTTATGTGCCTCCCAGAGTACTACTGGGGACACCCCCTCTCCAGCGTTCTCCTTGAAGTAATTCTCTAGTTCCTTCGCTATTCTACCTGTTATCTCCTCGTTTTTAAGCAGGGAATCATTCAGCCTCCAGTTCCAGGGGCCACAGCCCGCTGTCCTATATCCTATTTGTAGCTTAATAGGGAAGTGATCTGAAATTGACGAGGGTTCAATCGTGGAGCTAATTTCCTCCGATAGTAAGTTATGTGAGATAAAAAAATAGTCGATCCGTGAGTAAGAATTATGAGGGTATGAGTAAAAGGTATAGTCCCTGGTAACCGGATGCTGAATACGCCAAATATCGAGCAATTGTCTCTTAATCAAAGCTTGCTTAACCTTCTGTATCACTCCCTGAGAGAGGGAGGATCTTCCTGAGGAGGAATCCCTCTTTCAACACATTCAAGCAAGCCCTCAAAACCCACCTCTTTATGATGGCCTACCCACCTCCCACCACACAGTAACTCTCTAAGGAATATTTAACAGCCCCCCCTAGTGTTTCCACCCCTCCCTTTAGATTGTAAGCCCCTGGCAGGGTCCTCCACTCCCTAGTGTAATCTACAGGATCATGTGCTCCTGTCCTATGACAGCCTGTACTTGTATTACTGGGCCTACCTAACCAGCCCATATTGCATGATCATGAATTTTGTACAATTTGTATGTATAACTTTGTTCTATGTGTATAACCCTATGTATGTCATCCTTGTATCATTGTATATATTTATTGTCCAGCGCTGCGTAATATGTTGGCGCTTTATAAATACAATAAATAATAATAATAATAATAATTTCTCCGTCCCTGTTTTTTTAGGAGGGAAAAAAGGGACGGAGAAATTCGTACCGCCGGGGGTAAAGTGGTTAATATTCAGAAAAGTGGGTGGAGCCTACAAAAGCCAATCACAATTCACCTATTGATTTTCAAGAGGAATATGTAATTGCTGCCATTCTTGCACTGTTAATGGCACAAGCCTCAGATCTGGTACAGTTGGTAATTGGGTGACTGAGGTTCAAATTCAGAAAAGGGGTGGAGCCACAAACAGCCAATCAGATTTGTTTCATTTCAATGCAAATTATTCATGCCAAAGACCACAAATCTCGCAAACTTGTTTATTGAGTAATTGTGTATTAGAAAAAGTGGCCACAGCCAACACCAGCCAAATACATACCCAGGAAACATCAGGACATCAGTGGGCGGAGAAAAATACAGATTTCACTGGCTGAATGTAAATTTCAGCCATTCCTACACTGTCAATAGTAGAGTTCTCAATCTTTGCACAGTTGGTCACTGGATGACTGGGATTAATATTCAGAAAAGTGGGTGGAGCCTACAAAAGCCAATCAAAATTCACCCTATTGATTTTTAAGGGGAAATATTACATTGCTGCCATTCTTGCACTGTTAATGGCACAAGCCTCAAACCTGGTACAGTTGGCCTTTTGGTGACTGGGGTTCAAATTCAGAAAAAGGATGTGGAGCCACAGCCAATTAGATTTATTTTATTTCAATGCAAATCATTGATGCCAAAGACCCCACAGCTCACAAACTAGGTCATTGAGTAATTAAGTAATTGTGTGTTAGCATTACAAAAAGTGTATATATTAATATATTGTCATTTTCGTGATGTATAGACCCAAGCAATTGCGTTTTCAATCATTTTCTTTTTCTTAATTAGGGAAAAAAGTGTACGAGATTGGTTTCAGGTGACCACACACACAATACAATAAAATGATCCAATTTTACAACTATTCAATTTCCCAAAATATTTGAACAAGAAATCCGATCGAATTTCCAATTTTTTTTTATGTAAATCCATCAGGAGAAATGGATTTTTCTGATCAATTTTTCTGAAAATTGAATGATGTAGGGTAGATTGTCCATTTCTTAATACTATGCACCCAAGCAATTTTCTTAGAGTTTTCAGTAAATTCTTTTTTTCAGAATTTGCATAATTAGGAAAAAATTTAGCACATGTGTGGTACATTGATCAGATTTTTCAAATGTTACAATCAATCAGAAAAATTCAGTGTAATTGTTGAATTGAAAAGAAATTTTAAAAACTGTTTGGCGTGTGGCCACCTTTTTAGAATTTTAGTGTTACAGTCAATCACAAAAAACTGATTGTAATTCTCGAATTGAAAAATATATGTATTAAAAAAATTGCATTGCGTGTGGCCACCTCGAGCGAGATTGGGGGCGATTTGCCTAAATTTGAAAATTTAGCTTGCTCATCCCTGGACCATTTTGTGCTTCTCTAATTGACTGGTCATCAGAAGATCACGTCTCACTTTTGGTTCCTGGGTAAGGCCTCATTTACATTATATGCGTTGCTGTTAGCATTTTGGCAACGCGTATGAAATCCAACAGGCAAGAACATAGACTGTCTGCACTCATTTTTCATCAAAGTGCAGTGCTGACCCATTCACTGTGGTGATTGGGATCACCAGCGCAATGCACAGAAGCACAGATGGCAGTGCAATCAGGGGGCATTGTGTTCCGATCGCACGGCCATCTGCGTTTGACAGTGTGAACAAGGTCTAAGCTGATCATCAGTTGTCTTTCAGAGAACTTCAAATCAGAGCAAGGTCCTCCAGCACCCAAGGCTGAGACATCAAAGTGCGCTCCTCCATCCCTCCCACCCCAGCCGTCACACACTGATCGCTATTAGACTAAGAGGCACCCCAGGGCCCCCAACACCTTAATCTCTAGTTATCTGGCTTGTAGTCACTTCCATGTATCTTCTTTTCTTATTTCTTTCTGCTTTAAACACAATTAGGAATGACAGCTGAATGAATTCTGCGCCCCCTCCTACACTGCGCCCTGAGGCTGGAGCCTCTCCAGCCTATGCCTCGGCCCGGCCCTGGAAGTGATTATTACCAGCACGGGACCACTAATGAGCTTATACTGCAGTTGAGGGAGGGCCCTACGGGGCCCCTCTGACCCAAGGGCCCCGGTGCAGTCCAGATCTCTGCGACCCCTATTGCTACACCACTGCATTTAGCCATAGACCCTGAACAAGCATGCAGCACACTGATCTCTATTAGACTAAGAGGCACCCCCCCACCCCACCCCCAACACCTTAATATCTAGTTATCTGGCTTGCAGTCACTGCCATGTACCCCTTTTCTTATTTCTCCCTGCTTCAAATACAATAGGGGAATGATAACTGAGTGAGTTTTGCTCCCCTCCTACACTGCGCCCTGAGGCTGGAGCCTCTCTCGCCTCTGCCTCGGTCCGGGCCTGCTACAAATCAATCACATGATAAATGAATCATGCTCTTCTATGACTGTCCTCTTAGGAGAATTGACGAGCTCATCTCATAATAATAATGATGAAATGCGATTGAGGAACAGGCATACGTTTGTAATAATGACCCCTCCATAGAGACCGATGCGGAAGGTTCTGCAGTTCAGCGAAGCTCTCTGGAATATGTCAGCACTATATAAACAAACCCGTTAAATTAAACACGTCGGGGCCATGTTTAATGCACACAGCTAAATACCAGGCTCGGAAATGTAATTACTGTATTTAATTATCTGAATGTCAGTTATATTCAACACCAAATCGCTGCCGAAATCATTATGCCTAAATGGAGTGATAATATGAAGCTAAAATCCCGACGCAATGACAAATAATCCGAATCCGCCGAGCTGGTGATTGATTTGAAATGTGGAGCTGGCAGGATAGATCCTGGCGCGACACCAAGACGAGGAAGACACAAATATCTTCACGCCACCCCCTCTCCGGCATCTCGCTAATTAGCCATTTTAATTAGACTTACGCTGCTTTTTTAGAGCGTTGTGAAGCTGGTAACAAAACTGTTTTTAATGGTTAGTGAAGCTTGAGTTGGTTTAACCTCTTGTCATCTTTACTGAAAACTTGCTGATCAGCTCACGGCCCCCAAGTGTCCAGCTCACAGGGCCCTGGATGGCTGTGATTGGCTGGTCTAGTGTCAGCACTCCCGTCTGATTGGTTGCGTTCCCAAAGTTCCCCCTCTGACTGGCTATGGTGATATCTCGATAGGTTTTGTATGGGGCTATATGAATATGATATGAGGCATATATACTGTATACAGGATCTTCTAAAAAAATTAGCATATTGAGATAAAGTTCATTATTTTCTGTAATGTACTGATAAACATTAGACTTTCATATGTTTAAGATTCATTACACACAACTGAAGTAGTTCAAGCATTTTATTGTTTTAATATTGATGATTTTTGGCATACAGCTCATGAAAACCCAAAATTCCTATCTCAAAAAATTAGCATATTTCATCCGACCAATAAAAGAAAAGTGTTTTTAAAACAAAAAAAGTCAACCTTCAAATAATTATGTTCAGTTATGCACTCAATACTTGGTCATGAATCCTTTTGCAGAAATGACTGCTTCAATGCGGCGTGGCATGGAGGCAATCAGCCTGTGGCACTGCTCAGGTGTTATGGAGGCCCAGGATGCTTCAATAGCGGCTTTAAGCTCATCCAGAGTGTTGGGTCTTGCGTCTCTCAACTTTCTCTTCACAATATCCCACAGATTCTCTATGGGGTTCAGGTCAGGAGAGTTGGCAGGCCAATTTAGCACAGTAATACCATGGTCAGTAAACCATTTACCAGTGGTTTTGGCACTGTGAGCAGGTGCCAGGTCGTGCTGGAAAATGAAATCTTCATCTCCACAAAGCTTTTCAGCAGATGGAAGCATGAAGTGCTCCAAAATCTCCTGATAGCTAGCTGCATTGACCCTGCCCTTGATAAAACACAGTGGACCAACACCAGCAGCTGACATGGCACCCCAGACCATCACTGACTGTGGGTACTTGACACTGGACGCTTAACATCCGAAAAAAGTACTTTGGACCACTGAGCAACAGTCCAGTGCTGCTTCTCTGTAGCCAAGGTCAGGCGCTTCTGCCGTTGTGTCTGGTTCAAAAGTGGGTTCATGCTTCCATCTGCTGAAAAGCTTTATGGAGATGAAGATTTCATTTTTCAGCACGACCTGGCACCTGCTCACAGTGCCAAAACCACTGGTAAATCAAATGGTTTACTGACCATGGTATTACTGTGCTCAATTGGCCTGCCAACTCTCCTGACCTAAACCCCATAGAGAATCTGTGGGCTATTGTGAAGAGAAAGTTGAGAGACACAAGACCCAACACTCTGGATGCCATGCCGCATTGAAGCAGTCATTTGTGCAAAAGGATTCCCGACCAAGTATTGAGTGCATAACTGAACATAATTATTTGAAGGCTGACTTATTTTGTTTTAAAAACACTTTTCTTTTATTGGTCGGATGAAATATGCTAAAATTTTGAGATAGGAATTTTCGGTTTTCATGAGCTATATGCCAAAATCATCAATAAGAAAAACAATAAAAGGCTTGAAATACTTCAGCTGTGTGTAATGGATCTAAAATATATGAAAGTCTAATGTTCATCAGTACATTACAGAAAATAATGAACTTTATCACAATTAGAGATGGGCCGAACGGTTCGCCGGCGAACGGTTCCACGCGAACTTCGGTGGTTCGCGTTCGCGTCCCGCTGGCGAACCTTTGCGGAAGTTCGGTTCGCCCCATAATGCACCTTGAGGGTCAACTTTGACCCTCTACATCACAGTCAGCAGGCCCAGTGTAGCCAATTAGGCTACACTAGCCCCTGGAGCCCCACCCCCCCTTATATAAGGCAGGCAGCGGCGGCCATTACGGTCACTCGTGTGCTGCCTGCGTTAGTGAGAGTAGGGCGAGCTGCTGCAGACTGTCTCTCAGGGAAAGATTAGTTAGGCTTAACTTGTTCCTGGCTGGCTGCATACCTGTTCTGTGAACCCACCACTGCATACCTGTACTGTGAACCCACCACTGCATACCTGTTCAGTGAACCTGCCACTGCATACCTGTTCTGTGAACCCATCACTGCATACCTGTTCAGTGAACCTGCCACTGCATACCTGTGCTGTGAACCCACCACTGCATACCTGTGCTGTGAACCCATCACTGCATACCTGTTCAGTGAACCTGCCACTGCCTACCTGTGCTGTGAACCCATCACTGCATACCTGTTCAGTGAACCTGCCACTGCATACCTGTGCTGTGAACCCACCACTGCATACCTGTGCTGTGAACCCACCACTGCATACCTGTTCTGTGAACCCACCACTGCATACCTGTTCTGTGAACCCACCACTGCATACCTGTTCAGTGAACCCACCACTGCATACCTGTTCAGTGAACCCACCACTGCATACCTGTTGTGTTCAGTGAACCCGCCACTGCATACCTGTTCTGTTCAGTGGACCCGCCACTGTATACCTGTTTAGTTAACCCGCCACTGCATACCTGTTGTGTTCAGTGAACCTGCCACTGCATACCTGTTCTGTGAACCCGCCACTGTATACCTGTTCTGTTCAGTGAACCCGCCACTGTATACCTGTTCAGTGAACCCGCCACTGCATACCTGTTGTGTTCAGTGAACCCGCCACTGTATACCTGTACTGTTCAGTGAACCCGCCACTGCAAACCTGTTCAGTGAACCCGCCACTGCATACCTGTTGTGTTCAGTGAACCCGCCACTGCATACCTGTTGTGTTCAGTGAACCCGCCACTGCATACCTGTTGTGTTCAGTGAACCTGCCACTGTATACCTGTACTGTTCAGTGAACCCGTCACTGCATACCTGTTCTGTTCAGTGAACCTGCCACTGTATACCTGTACTGTTCAGTGAACCCGCCACTGCATACCTGTTGTGTTCAGTGAACCCACCACTGCATACCTGTTCAGTGAACCCACCACTGCATACCTGTTGTGTTCAGTGAACCCGCCACTGCATACCTGTTCTGTTCAGTGGACCCGCCACTGTATACCTGTTCAGTGAACCCACCACTGCATACCTGTTGTGTTCAGTGAACCTGCCACTGCATACCTGTTCTGTGAACCCGCCACTGTATACCTGTTCTGTTCAGTGAACCCGCCACTGTATACCTGTTCAGTGAACCCGCCACTGCATACCTGTTGTGTTCAGTGAACCTGCCACTGCATACCTGTTCTGTGAACCCGCCACTGTATACCTGTTCTGTTCAGTGAACCCGCCACTGTATACCTGTTCAGTGAACCCGCCACTGCATACCTGTTGTGTTCAGTGAACCCGCCACTGTATACCTGTACTGTTCAGTGAACCCGCCACTGCATACCTGTTGTGTTCAGTGAACCCGCCACTGCATACCTGTTGTGTTCAGTGAATCCGCCACTGTATACCTGTACTGTTCAGTGAACCCGCCACTGCATACCTGTTCAGTGAACCCGCCACTGCATACCTGTTGTGTTCAGTGAACCCGCCACTGCATACCTGTTGTGTTCAGTGAACCCGCCACTGCATACCTGTTGTGTTCAGTGAACCCGCCACTGCATACCTGTTGTGTTCAGTGAACCCGCCACTGCATACCTGTTGTGTTCAGTGAACCCACCGCATCAGTGCGCATACCTGTGCAGTTAAGTGAACCCACCTACCTACGTGAGTGCACGCAGTGTGATATACCACTCCGTGCATACCAGATATGGACAAAACAGGTAGAGGAAGAGGTAGTGCCAGAGCCAGAGGAAGGCCACCCGGCAGGTCTGCGCGAGGTCGTGTAAATGTAATTTCGTGTGGACCTGGCCCACAATACAGTGCTCGGAAGAAGGCACGTCCCATCACCTCCCAAGATTGTCAGGATGTGGTTGAGTATTTAGCGACACAGAACACCTCATCTTGCTCAGCCACCAGCGCTACTACTAGCACCACTTCCGCTGCATTTGACACTTCACAAGAATTATTTAGTGGTGAAATCACTGATGCACAGCCATTGTTGTTACAGCCAGATGATTTTTCACCAGCTCATATGTCTGCGTTACGCGGCAACACTATGGATGTAACGTGTAAGGAGGATGAAGGACCTACTGATGGTGCATGTTTGGATTTTTCTGAGGCAAGCGAAGCTGGGCAGGATGATTACGATGCTGACGATGATAGGGATCCTCTGTATGTTCCCAATAGAGGAGATGAAGAGGGGGAAAGTTCAGAGGGGGAGTCAGAGAGTAGTAGGAGGAGAGAAGTTGCTGAAAGAAGCTGGGGCAGCTCTTCATCAGAAACAGCTGGTGGCAGAGTCTGGCACCATGTATCGCCACCTATGTACAGCCAGCCAACTTGCCCTTCAGCATCAGCTGCTGAGGTCCCCATAGTGCCCACATCCCAGGGTGGCTCAGCGGTGTGGACATTTTTTAATGTGTGTGCCTCAGATCGGACCAAAGCCATCTGTTCGCTCTGCCAACAAAAATTGAGCCGTGGAAAGGCCAACACTCACGTAGGGACAAGTGCCTTACGAAGGCACCTGGAGAAAAGGCACAAACAGCAATGGGATGGCCACCTGAGCAAAAGCAGCAGCAGCACACAAAAGAAAAGTCACCCTCCTTCTCCTCTTCCTCCTTCAGGTGCATCATCTGCTTCTGCCGCTTTCTCCCTTGCACCTTCACAGGCACCCTCCTCCACTCCGCCTCTGCCCTTGAGCGGTTCCTGCTCCTCTGCCCACAGCAGCAGTCAGGTGTCCGTGAAGGAAATGTTTGAGCAGAAGAAGCCAATTTCGGCCAGTCACACCCTTGCCCGGCGTCTGACAGCTGGCGTGGCGGAACTGTTAGCTCGGCAGCTGTTACCATACCAGCTGGTGGACTCTGAGGCCTTCCGTAAATTTGTGGCCATCGAAACACCGCAGTGGAAGATGCCAGGCCGCACTTATTTTTCGAGAAAGGCCATACCCCAACTGCACAGTGAAGTTGAGAGGCAAGTGGTGTCATCTCTTGCGAAGAGCGTTGGGTCAAGGGTACACCTGACCACGGATGCCTGGTCTGCCAAGCACGGGCAGGGCCGCTACATTACGTACACAGCCCATTGGGTGAACCTGGTGGTGAACGATGGCAAGCAGGGCGCAGCGGACCAAATTGTGACACCTCCACGGCTTGCAGGCAGGCCTCCTGCCACCTCCTCTCCTCCTGCTACATGCTCTTCGCTGTCCTCCTCCTCCTTGGCTGAGTGGCAGTTCTCCTCTCCAGCTACACAGCCCCAGCTCCGCAGGGCCTATGCTGCATGCCAGGTACGACGCTGTCACGCCATCTTAGACATGTCTTGTCTCAAAGCGGAGAGTCACACTGGAGCAGCTCTCCTGGCTGCTCTTAAGAAACAGGTGGATGAGTGGCTGACCCCGCACCACCTGGAGATAGGCAACGTGGTGTGCGACAACGGCAGCAATCTGCTTGCCGCTTTGCATATGGGGAAGCTGACACACATACCCTGCATGGCACATGTCATGAATCTAGTTGTTCAAAGATTTGTGGCAAAGTACCCTGGCTTAGCGGATGTCCTGAAGCAGGCCAGGAAGTTCTGTGGGCATTTGAGGCGGTCTTACACAGCCATGGCACGATTTGCAGAAATTCAGCGGAAAAACAACATGCCGGTGAGACGCCTCATTTGCGATAGCCCGACTCGCTGGAATTCGACCCTGCTCATGTTCTCCCGCCTGCTAGAACAGAAGAAAGCCGTCACCCACTACCTCTACAACTGCAGTAGAATGAAACAGTCTGGGAAGATGGGGATGTTCTGGCCCGACAACTGGACACTGATGAAAAATGCATGCAGGCTCATGCGGCCGTTTGAGGAGGTGACCAACCTGGTGAGCCGCAGTGAGGGCACCATCAGCGACTTAATTCCCTACGCTTACTTCTTGGAGCGTGCTGTGCGTAGAGTGGCGGATGAAGCTGTGAATGAGTGTGACCAGGAACCGTTACGGCAGGAACAGGCATGGGACCAATTTTCATCAGACCCAGCTGTTTCCTCAACACCTGCGGCAGCACAGAGGGGGGAGGAGGAGGAAGAAGAGAAGTCGTGTGCAGAAGACGAGTCAGACTCAGAGGATGATGAGCAAGGTGTTTCTTTGGGGGAGGAGGAGGAGGAGGGGACGGCGGCAGGAGAACACCCGCAGCAGGCGTCGCAGGGGGCTTGTGCTGCTCAACCTTCCCGTGGTATTGTTCGCGGCTGGGGGGAGGAGGTTGACTTACGTGACGTCACTGAGGAAGAGCAAGAGGAGATGGAGGGTACTGGATCCGACTTTGTGCAGATGTCGTCTTTTATGCTGTCCTGCCTGTTGAGGGACCCCCGTATAAAAAAAACCTCAAGGGGAATGAGCTGTACTGGGTGGCCACACTACTAGACCCTCGGTACAGGCACAAAGTGGCGGACCTGTTACCAACTCACCGGAAGGTGGAAAGGATGCAGCACATGCAGAACCAGCTGTCAACTATGCTTTACAATGCCTTTAAGGGTGATGTGACAGCACAACGCCAGCAAGGTACCACTGCCACTAATCCTCCTCCCGTGTCCATGCAGTCAAAGACAGGACGCTCCAGCGATCTCATGGTGATGTCGGACATGCGGACGTTTTTTAGTCCAACGCCTCGCCGTAGCCCTTCCGGATTCACCCTCCACCAACGCCTGGAACGGCAGGTAGCCGACTACCTGGCCTTAAGTGTGGATGTAGACACTGCTGTGAACAGCGATGAGGAACCCTTGAACTACTGGGTGCGCAGGCTTGACCTGTGGCCAGAGCTGTCCCAATTTGCCATCCAACTTCTCTCCTGCCCTGCCGCAAGCGTCCTGTCAGAAAGGACCTTCAGCGCAGCTGGAGGCATTGTCACAGAGAAGAGAAGTCGCCTAAATCACAAAAGTGTTAAGTACCTCACCTTTATCAAAATGAATGAGGCATGGATCCCGGAGGGCTGCTGCCCGCCCCAAGACTAAGTCAGTCCCCGCACACACAGCATCTCTGCCTGCACGCCGTGTGACTGGCTGCCTGGGCTGCCCCAAGAAGACTAAGTCGCTCCCAGTCCCTCCACACAGCATGTCTGCCTGCAGGCCGCTTGACTACCTTCTCCGCCACCACCAACAGGGTCCGGGACTCCAGGCGGATTGCTGAATTTTTTAGGCCGCTGCTAGCAGCGGCCGCTGTAATAATTTTTCTGGTGCGTGTACATGACTGCCTAATTTTTCTGGCTGCACTGCGGGCAGCTGCAACAACAAAAGAAAAGGCATGTACATGCGCCCATTCCCCTTCGTGATCATTACCTTGCCGTGGTGAAGGGGCTTGCGTATCACAATGAAGCAATGACCGGCGCCTCGATGAGTGTCTCGGGGGGCACACAAAAGATAATAAGGTCGTTGCTTCATTGTGGTCAGACCAAATTTGATCAGCTGGACAGTCACTGTTCTGTCATTCAGCTACATCAGCCAGGCGACCATATGGGCTGTAAAGCCACCAAAACCTGCACTCTCGCCATGGTGCGCACCAGTCCAGCACGGCCGTCACTACACAACAAACAGCTGTTTGCGGTGCGTTACACGGTGAGTTTGGTGTGTCAGTGTGAAGCAGTACCTTAATTACACTACCTGATTGATGTATACACATGCAAGATGTTTTAAAGCACTTTAGGCCTGTCATTTAGCATTCAATGTGATTTCTGCCCTTAAAACGCTGCTTTGCGTCAAATCCAGATTTTTCCCCGGGACTTTTGGCATGTATCCCACTCCGCCATGCCCCCCTCCAGGTGTTAGACCCCTTGAAACATCTTTTCCATCAGTTTTGTGGCCAGCATAATTATTTTTTTTTTCAAAGTTCGCATCCCCATTGAAGTCTATTGCGGTTCGCGAACTTTAACGCGAACCGAACTTTACGCGAAAGTTCGCGAACCCGGTTCGCGAACCTAAAATCGGAGGTTCGGCCCATCTCTAATCACAATATGCTAATTTTTTTAGAAGATCCTGTATATCCTTCAAAGTTTGCTTTAGGCAGCAGATATTCTAGAATTCTTTTATATACACCCTTCAGTGGCATTTTGATACCCAACAAGTGACTGCAAATGTTACCATTCCCAAATATGGAGCCTTGCGGGGATATTTATTCATGGCTATAAACAGTGGCGTAGCTAAGGAGCTGTGGGCCCCGATGCAAATTTTACATTGGGGCCCCCAAGCACTCTATAAATAACAATTGATACGGCGCACCAAAACCTACCAATGGCAACTACAGTGTCAGAGGTGCAAAAAGGGGATGGGGAGCAGTCTGTGAGGGCTGGAACCCACAAGAGCGTTTTTTGAGCATTTTGGCAGCGCTGCGATACGCTAGCGTTTTGCCAAAACGCTCAGCTGATGATAATGGATGGGGCAACTTCCACAGGAGCGTTTGCGTTTCCCCTGAAACACAAACGCAGGACCTGCAGCATTTTGGGAGCGTTAGCGCTTCAATGTAAAGTATTGAAACGCTAGCAGAAACGCTCAGCAAAACCTAAACTGAGCGGTTTTGCTAGCGTTTTGCGGTTCAGCACACTGTAACAAAATTAAAAATAATTCACAGGACCAATCAGGATAAAAACGCGAAACGCAAAACGCTACACAACCGCTGAGCAAAAAAATACACTGTTGCAAAACGTGACCGAAAACTCGCATGAATCCGCTTGCAAACCGCTCAGACAAAACGCTAGCGGTTGCGTTTTGCGTTTGCGGATTTCAGTGGGTTCCAGGCCTTAATGATTACTACTATTTAAAGTATCTAAAGAAGTGATTATTATGATCACAGGACCAATAGAGAGCTAATACTGCAGTTGAGGGAGGGCCCCTCTGGCCCAAGGGCCCTGATGCGGCGGCTACCTCTGCAACCCCTATTGCTACGCCCCTGGCTCTAAAGAATTATTCTTAATGGGTACCTGAAGCAAAAAGAAAAGAAAATGTTATTAATCTTAGATAGTCCTCCTCCCTCGTCCTCCTCGACCCCAAGCTCTGCAATAGACCACCACCTACACCTACACCACCAACCACACTACATGCTAAAGCTGGCCTAGCATGTACCATAATGATCAATTCAATAGAAAAAGTAGCATGATTAAGGATTTGTATTTTTTTAAAAGCCAGCTTACATACCTTAGCCAGGATTTGAACCCAGATCTCAGTGTGTAGTAGGTATCTGTCTTACCCTCTAGACCACCAACCACACTACATGCTAAAGCTGGCCTAGCATGTACCATTATCAATTCAATAGAAAAGTAGCAAATCCTGGCCAAGGTATGTAAGCTGGCTTTTGAAAATCCTTAATCATAGTAGGTAGTAGGTAGTAGCAGTGTTATTAAATATATAGAATATATTGAATTGATCATAATGGTGCATGCTAGGCCAGCTTTAGCATGTAGTGTGGGTGGTGGTCTAGGGGGTAAGACAGATACCTACTACACACTGAGATCTGGGTTCAAATCCTGGCCAAGGTATGTAAGCTGTTTTGAAAAACTGCAATTCCCTACAGGATGGATGGATGGAGAGTTTTAAAAAAATTCCGACGGAATTTGGAATTCCGCGGAACTTCATTAAATCCGGCGGAATTTTATAGCAACGGAATTTATCAGTGACGGAATCCGTGAATTCCGGCGGAACGGAATTTGTTGGTTCCGATCATCCCTAGACCCCTGCAGTACCGCACCACAAGTGTTCTGGCTGTCCCAGCTGTCACTACTCTCTTCCTTCCCTTGCCCGTCATAGGTAGCTACAGTAGCTGCTTAGTATTAGGCAGCCAGAGGTACCCTCAATATTAAGTAGCTAGAGGTACCCCAAGTATTAGGTAGCTAGAGGAACCTCAGTATTAGGTAGCTAGAGGAACCTCAGTATTAGGTAGCTAATTGTGCCCCTGACTGAGGGGAGATCTCATCAGTGGAATGCAGAGAGCCGGGTGAGTACCCTCTCATTTACACTCTGCTCAGGACTCTGCATAGGGAAGGAGGGAGGGAGGCACTTGGGGAGGGGAGTGAGACGCCTTTCCATCGCCAGGCGCCTGTAGGCATGTGCCTACAGTGCCTTATGGTAAATCCGGCCCGGCCTCCTGCACTACAACAACTGCGCAGGTAGGGGACGCATTTGCACCTGCGCAGCGCAGCCTCACTCATAGACAAACAGGATCGCTGCTGCTACAAAGAAAAGGGTCCAGAGGTGGCAATAAACAAAACAAAAAAAGATACTTACCTCAGAAGAGGGAAACCTCTGGATCCTCCAGACCACCATTGCTGCCTGGGGCCATCTTGAAGACCACAGTCTCTTCATGCATGAGTGCTTCCGAGGACTCCCCAATGCACTGGATTTCAGTGGGAGACAGTTGTGGACCAAGGGCATGGAGAGAGGGCCAGGAAAGCTCCATGGGGCCCAGAGCCTTTCCTTGCCATAGGCGAGTATCTATCTATTCTTTTTTAGCTGGCTTTACATTTGCTTAAAGTGTGCCCAAGCAGAAGCTCGAGTACAAAATCGCATACTTGCCTATGAAGAGGAAATTCTCTGAAACCTAATGGACCTAATCAGAAGGGGTGCTGCAGTCGCTTAAGGCCTCGCCCACAGCAGGGGGGGGGGGGGGGGCTCTCATGCTGTCATGGCAGCCCTGTATGTGACTTGTATGGCCACCGCTGACTCCCCGTCATTCACACACAGACCTCAGATCAGAGGGAAGAGTGGTGCAGTGACCACGGAGTACACTTCAGGAGGGGAAATGAGGTCATTACTCACTTCCTGGATGTGAAGTGTGCGCTGCTCTCCTCACTTTGGGTTGCTGTTTATCTGCAAGTCTGAGTGTTGGCAATGGGGTGGCAGCAGGAAGCTCCATTACCCCCACTGACACCAATGCCCTATATGGGGAGTGGGGCATCTTTGGGCCATAGCTCCCAACTGTCCCTCTTTTGGAGGGACAGTCCCTCTTTGGAAATCAGATCCCTCTGTCCCACTTTCTCCATTATTTGTCCCTTTTTCAAGTCTGATGTACAGATATATGTAAATATGTGTATTTTCTACTGAAAAATGTGTTAAGTAGACTCTAAACTTCCCATCCTTGAAATTAATATATTTCTTATTTTCAAATGTTAATATGAAGGATAATAGACCAGGATAGAAAGGACCAGTGAGATTTAACATTTTTTCTTATGAAATCTTTATGGTATGCGTGACTAGGGGTGTGTCGGGGGTGTGCCTTAAGTGTCCCTCTTTCTTATCTCAAAAAGTTGGGAGGTATGGGCTATCTATACTGGGGGGACACCTTGGCTACCAATACTTGGGGTGGCTACCTATACGGGGGGGGGGGGGGGTGGCTCTGTATGCTGGGGGGTGCCATGTATCCTGGGGGGACACCTTGGCTACCTATACTGGGGAAAAGAGGGTGCACCTTTGGCTACCTAACTGTACTTTATACTGTAGGGCTACTTTTTTGTGTGTATGTTTGGGGGGTGGGGCTACCTATTACCTATTTTTATTGGAGAAGTGGGCTCTGACTGCAGGGTAAGGCACAAATTCTGTGCTTCTTGGGATCACAACAACCTTAGCAGCACCCCTGCTGATGAGGCTTCCCTCGCTGTCCTCTCTGGTGGTCCGACACCCCCCCTCCTCCGCCACGGGTTTGTCAGTAATCTGTTCAGGGCCGAGCCCCTCGTCAAGCACCAGAGCCTGCGCAGTGTGCCAGAGCCGCTTGTGCCAGAAGATCAGTAACGGGGGACCAGAGGACAGCAAGGGAAGCTGCGTTAGGATCCAGAGGCTTCCCTGTTCTTAGGTAAGTATACGCCGAACCTAGGGATCTCTTTAAATAAGATGCGCAGGCGGAGTTTGTTAAATTCAGGGCGGAGTAATGAACTTTCACTAATTCCACATACAATAGCCACTTTTTTCAGTACAGTTGGAGGCTTGACGTGGAAATTGATACTTCACCATTTTTCCTTGCACATCTGCTTTAAATCGCCCCTGAGGTGAGATAAAAGACCACACCATCACTGCTCCTTCTCCAATTAGCTCGCCCACTTGCTCTTAGAATTGCAAGGGGGATGGGGGGGGGGAGGTGTCAGCCCATAAGAAAACTGCACTTTGCGCATACATTACTCAGGAAACAGTCTACGCACCATCCCTTGAACGACACGATGGTCGGATAATGAACCGCAGACAACGCACGTCGCCATGGCAACGCCATTCCATTTGTTTAGAGTGATTTTTAGAGGCTGTTGTTTCTCAGTAATGATCATTCTGAGCGCAGGCAGAGCATTATAGGGAATGTTAATAGAACAATTAGCAATTACCGGGACCGGAACGTGCCAAGCAGCCTCGTCTATACCGTCCTGGGGCGAATGAATTAGCGCAGGACTCCGACTAAAGGAGCGGGATCGACAGATTCTGAAATGTCAGATAGCGATCAATAATTGAAGGCGGCTGCCACCAACACGCCGGGGGTGGGGAATTGGTAGGGAGAACGGGCATCCTGCGCTACGGCTTACAGCGAGGCCTGTGGAAATATATCACTCTATAGGCTAAAAACATAGAAAGAGGAACTGTAGTGAAAATAACGAAGTTCATAAAATTGCTTCTTTTTTTTTACATTACTCATTTATAAATTATTTAGTCAGTGTTTGACCATTATAAAATCTTTTCTGTAATCTGCTGTACGTTATGAAATGTACCACAGGTGGCAGGGCCGGATTTACCATAAGGCACTGTAGGCATGTGCCTACCGGCGCCTGATAATAAAAAGGCAGCTCACTCCCCTCCCTCAAGCGCCTCCCTCCCTCCTTCCTTATGCATAAGTCCCGAGCAGAGTGTAAATGGGAGGTTACTCACCCGGCTCTCGGCATTCCACTGATGAGATCTCCCTTCAGTCAGAGACACCTCTAGCTACCTAATACTTGGAGGAACCTTTAGCTACTTAATATTGAGGGTACCTCTGGCTACCTAATGCTAAGGGGCAACTGTAGCTACCTACGACGGGCACAGGAACTTAGGGCGAAGTGACAGCAGGGCCAGGGAGCATAACTTTGTGGTGCAGGTTGGTGGGGGATGTAGGTAAGTCTAGGTTGACAGGACGGACGTCTGTGCCTATAGGCTTCTGTGATGTAAATCCGGGCCTGACAGGTGGCAACATCTTTAGCCCTGGCAGGCAATCTCTGAGGAAGGCTTGGGTACTGTGAATTTGAAAATAATGCCTTGTCTCCCAGAATGCTCAGAAGGAGGAAGAGAGCCCCCTCCAGGCTTACTGCTCCCTCGCCGTCCTCCACCCTCCACCTCCTGGATCTTCTGAAACTGGCCCAGAAAACTCCTCCAGTCGGGGCCAGTTGGCGCAGGTGCAGTGTGGCCACGCATGCTCCCATGGCCCGGAGGGTTGTATGTTTGCACAGTACACCACGGACCTGAGGACTTTCTGTGGGCAATTTCAGAAGACCCAGGAGGCGGAGGAGGACAGCGAGGGAGCGGTAAGCTTGGAGGGGGCTAGAGGAAGTCCCAGGTATGTATAAATACCCCCCCCCCCCCCCTTTCATCTCAGAATTACTTTACGCATAATGTGAATGTGAAAGGATTATTTTACGCGTGTTGAATGTGATTTGCAATTTCTAGTGGACCCCGGCCCTTACCTTTAAAAAGAAAACAATAAGGAGGACTTCAAAGGCCGGTGGATTTGCCTTTAACGGGAGGGCTGTCAGAAGGGCACCATCCCCCCTCATCTCATCGGTCGGGACAGACAGCTGTGACGGGTTTCTAAGAATCTCGGCTGTACTTTAATCTCTCTCTAGCACAAAGTGTCACAGATGATACGAGTGAAGCAGTGACTCTCAGCAACGTCGTGTCACAATACCGCAGCGCAAAGTCTCTTCCATCAGACACATCAAGAGAACCCGGCGAGACCGCGGACAGAACTCAGAGTAACGTGGAAGTAGCACCTCCGATCAGTCTAACTTCACGTCTTCAGAAAGATATTGTCTATAACAGTATTTGTATTGTTCCGTCATCTTTATCTGAGATAGAATAATAAATATGTTTAAAGGACACCCGAGGCGAAAATATACTAATGAAATAAACAATTGTATCCATCTTCCTTCTCCTAAAAATGACTTTTTAAGATATTCCACAGTTTTATTTTATGTTTAAATCTAATTTTTAAGTTTTAACTGTTTTATTGCACGGGTTGCTCCCACGCCACCGTCCTCAGTCTTCCCCCTCTTCAGTCCCGGGTCCCGTCACTTCAGCCAGTTGCGGGCCAGTCTGCGCAAGAGAAATGCACCCTCTACGTATCTCTCCAGCGGCTCTGGTTTCCTTTAAATAACAGTAATAAAATTTCAACATATCATATATATTTATAACATTGAAATGAAAATATATTTACAGAAGCTACTTTCCCACACGTGGTTCTAGATGCTGAAGAGATGACAGAGAAGGGGTAATATGCTTAATGTTCTGGTGATTTACTTTATTAATTTTTCAGCATTAAGTTCTGTTAAGATATTAGCAAGAAGTTTTTTTAGAAGCTATTTTTTATGCTATTTCTTTAAGAAAATGACTACAAGTTTTACACAGTTACTATAAACACAGCTATTGATACAGATGAGACTACTTTTGATTAGGGATCGTAGGGGTCGTAGTCACCTGACTTCGCAACGCTGGAACTACGCGTAGTTTTACGCAATTACGCTTCGCCCAACTACAGTTTCAAAATCAAATATTCGTTTTGTATGCATTTCGTAGACTACCCATTAAAATACGCAATTATACGTAGTGCAAAGCGTAGTGTATGCGGATGCTTATGCCGTATGCAGAAAATTTTTACGCATTCATTCCGCTTTAAATGCTTATGCCGGGAACTCTTCTATGCGTACATCCCCCCCTTTCCAATGCGTAAATTTGTAAGCATACAATCGCACGCGGAAAATTAGACACGAGTAACGCATTCGTAGTTCACTATGCAATACACTTGTTAACTACGCATAGTGGGCGTAAGCTATGCGTAGCGGTACTTCGTTACGCGTAAATTCGTAAGCGTAGTTTTGAAACTTCACCTACGAACTACGATGCGTAGATGCGAACTTCAATGCGTAAATTCGCACTGGCGTAGTTTCTGCTCATCCCTGCTTTTGATCTTATTCTACATAACACAACTGTTATATTTCTCTCACACAGAACTAGCGATGAGCACAAATTTCGCATTATCGTAATTTCGCATTGTAATTCGCAATCACGATGCAAAATTGTAATTCATTTTGCATGTAAACGTAATCCATCCGTAATATCGCGCAATTACGCTAGATTGTGCGTAATTTCCTGCCCACTTTGGCAGTTAATAGCAAATCCCTCATACATGCTATCATCAAATTGCTATTCCCGGGGCAATACTAGGAACAAGTAAAAAAAAAAGAAAAATAATAATTATTTAAAAAGACCTTGTAGTTTTTAAAAATGCAAAGGAAAAATGTTATTTGAACTGTCATTTTTCTAAGTTTAAAAAACATTTTTCTTAGCATTTCTAAAATCAATTTTCTCAAAAACTAAAAGGTATTTTTGAAAAAAAATTTTTTTTTTAATTTTTTATTGTACCCACTATTCTTCTTAATATATGTAGCAATTTTGGTGACAATAGTTTTACTAAAGTCGCCACAAAATTACGTGAAAATGATGCTAACATTTACGAATGATTATTCAAAACCAATTTAATTTAAAAATCATAATTACGTATGGGCATTTCCCAGAATAAAGGGGTCCCGCGTACGTTAAAAAGGGGCGCTGGGAAAAAAGGGCGCCGGGTTTTTAACGATAAGCATGGATAACGTTTAAAAATGTATTGTACTGTATTTCGTTTAAAATTAATGTTTTTTAAAGTTATAAATCATTACATAATGTGCATTAAATCGGCAATTGTAAAAACGTTAATCTTTCGTTTAAATAGTGAAACGTATAATAACGTTTAAAAAAAAAATTACTAAGTAACCCTCCCTGTACCTACCCCTAACCCCTAGACCCCCCTGTTGATGCCTAAACCTAAGACCCCCCCCTGTTGGTGCCTAAGTAACCCTCCCTGTACCTACCCCTAACCCCTAGACCCCCCTATTAGTGCCTGAACCTAAGACCCCCCTGTTGGTGCCTAAACCTAAGACCCCCCTGTTAGTGCCTAAACCTAAGACCCCCCTGTTGGTGCCTAAACCTAAGACCCCCCTGTTGGTGCCTAAACCTAAGACCCCCTGTTGGTGCCTAAACCTAATACCCCCCTGTTGGTGCCTAAACCTAAGACCCCCCTTTTGGTGCCTAAACCTAAGACCCCCTGTTGGTGCCTAAACCTAAGACCCCCCTGTTGGTGCCTAAACCTAAGACCCCCCTGTTGGTGCCTAAACCTAAGACCCCCCTGTTGGTTTTTTCGTTTAAAAATAATGGAAAAAAAAAATAATAAAAAAAAAAAAAAAGTACTGTTTTTCGTTTAAAAATAATATTTAAAAATGTATAAATCATTAAATAATGTGTAATCATGAGAAACAGTAATACAACATTAAGTCTCCGGGCGCCGCTTTTAAAACGTTAGTTTTCTCCGGCGCCCTTTTTTCCTATCAGGCGCCCATTAAACGATATTTATTATAGGAGTGAATGGCGGCGCCCGATTTGTCCACTAGCCTCAGGCGCCCGAATTTACTGTTTCCAGGGGTCCCTACCTCAATGCCCCTTATGAGGGTCTCCCCAGGTTTTTTTTTTAGCTCCTGGGCCCTATTGTTACTAGAACCAATTAAAGGGATCCAAGCAGCTTTTTTTCTGAAGTTTGTCCTGGTTTCTTACAGCTGTAGGAGCTGCCATCCCCCCTTCCCCCTTTCCTTATTTATCCAGGGTAAGGAGTGAATGTAATCGAGTGTGACTTCTCTAAACTGTTTGAAGCACAGTATCCTAACTCCCCACCCCCTGCTGATGAAAGTTTATTTTTTTGCTCATCGCTACTGCTAACTACAGCAGTCATTGTCTGCCTGTTCTTTCTGCAGACAGCAAGCATTGCAGTAGGGTAATAAAAGTCTCAAACAAACATTTCAATGTAAAAAGAAGAGGTAGAATGCATTTTTTTAATAATGAGCCACATTGTTAGCATGCATTTTTAATGTGCTATTGAGATGCCTTGGGGGCTAAAAATGCTGTTCGTTTCACTTTAAGCTATAGACACTTGAGGACCATTCCGGGAGCAACACATCAAGGGCGGCAGCACTTCACAAATATTTTCTAGTCAAATTAGCAATTAGGATTAGGGGGCTTAAGAGGCTTCATGAAATGCAGCCGTAATTGGATTGGTACCTCCAATGTTGTGTTCACAAAGTTCCGCAGCCAAACCGTCCATGTTACTTGCAGTGATTCTGCAGTCATGATTCATCTTCTAAACAAACAGGCTGAGAATCTACACGACATATGTCAGCTATACAGTGAGAGCTGCTGCAGGAGCGTCAGGCCATCTGGAAGAGAGAGCTCTGTTACAGGAGGTGTAATGCGATAATAACAGAGTCTTGGCGCTGACATCTGTGTTACATAAACCAGTAAGGTGCGCGTCAAGCGGCAGCAAGTTAGCCAAAGTCAAATCTCACGCCGGCTTGGATAGATTCAAAGAAATAAAATGGGGCCTTGTTACTATTACATGCTATTAAAGCGGGCCTCCGGTGTAAAAATAAAACCCACGCTATCAGCACGGGAAGCAAAATCCATCAGTAGTAGGGAAAAATGTCTAAAAACTGACCACTTGTGCTATAAAATCCAGGTTTTGTTGGTTAGCCGCGCCCCCTTTCTGAAAAACTGCAGTTTCAGTTTCCTGCCTTGGCAAAGACTGCAAAGAGATTGTGCCATGTGTGGGTGGGAGGAGCCTCAAACTATGGCCTGAGCAGTACTCTGCTTTTTAGCTGTGCCACAGACCCAGCCTATC
Organism: Hyperolius riggenbachi; assembly: GCF_040937935.1. Lineage (NCBI taxonomy): Eukaryota > Metazoa > Chordata > Amphibia > Anura > Hyperoliidae > Hyperolius > Hyperolius riggenbachi. The sequence continues at coordinate 555,693,995 of NC_090647.1, forward strand.
TAAAACCAGTAAAAAAAGATCTCTTGTGTCTGAGAATGGTCGGAGTGAGAGGGGAATTCCGCTTAATAAGTAGCCTAGGCTAAGGGTGCGTACACACATGCAATTTTTATTGGCCAGTTTTACCACTTATACATAGCTTAAGAGCTAACCTAAACAATCTGCTCATAGTATTCAAAATCTGTCCCTCTTACTACATGGAGGTGTTAAAACAAGCCAGTCGTTGGTCAATCAAAATTGGATGTGTGTATGCAGCCGATGCCTCAGTAGGGGGGTGGGGCTACATACGAATATGCAGCAATATACAGCTATACAAAGTATTTCTGATGCTGAAACCAGGAAAATTATCATAAAAGTCTGTATCCTGAATAGTTTACTGCATCCTACTATTTGCCGTTACAGTGCCTCTTTAAAGTGGACCTGAACTCTTGCACAGGACAGCAGGAAAACAGAGAGAAATGCATTCTGTATGTATTTAGAGAGTTTAGCCTGTCTAATTACCCCTCATCTATGACTAATCACAACCGTAATTTTATCTCTCAGCTGTGTCACCTCAGGAAAGTCAGCAGTCCTCAGCAGAGTAGCTAATTTGTAAACACAGGAAGTTAACCCTATACCTACTTCCATGAAAGCAGGAAGTAGACACAATACAGATTTATTGCAAGGTTTGTATCAGCTGTAACAAAGAAATGTTTTTTTCTTTAAAGGTTATTATGCTGTTGCATAGTTCTGAGTTCAGGTGCGCTTTAAAAGGGAACCAGAGAGGGACGGGGGGAGAAAAAAGGAAAAGATTTCATACATACCTGGGGCTTCTTCCAGCCCCATGAGCCTGAATCGCTCCCACGCCGCCGTCCTCAGCTTCCTGGATCCGCCGGTACCGGGCCCGTCACTTCCGGCGGACGCGGCCAATTGTCCGCATCACAGGGGCTCCCTCCATACACGTACGCATGCGGCTGCGCAGTGGCCAGCCACATGCGTATCTGTATGGAGAGAGCACCCTGTGATGCAGAGAATTGGCCGCGTCCGCCGGCCAACTCGCGGCAATGACGGGACCCGGTGGTGGCGGATCCAGGCAGCGGAGGACGACGGCGTGGCCGCGATCCGTGCGTATGGGGCTGGAGGAAGCCCCAGGTATGTATGTGTCATTCTCTCTGGTTCCCTTTAATCTGATCCTATTTATTTATTTAAGTATTTATATAGCGCCAACATATTACGCAGCACTGTACAGAGAATTTTGCCTTGTCACTAACTGTCCCTCAGAGGGGCTCACAATCTAGTCCCTACCATGGTTATATGTCTATGTATGTATCATGTAGTGCATGTATCATAGTCTAAGCCAATTTTTAAGTGGAAGCCAATTAACTGATCTGTATGTTTTTGGGATATGGGAGGAAACTGGAGTGCCCGGAGGAAACCCACACAGACACGGGGAGAACGTACAAACTCCTTGCAGATGTTAACCTGGCTGGGATTCGAACCGGGGACCCAGCGCTGCAAGGCAAGAGCGCTAACCACTACACCACCGTGCTGCCCTTAGTTATAGAAATGTACTTTATAAGGTGGTGTGTGAAATGTGTCAGCTCTCTCTATATAATGAACAGTAATGATAATTTGTCAGTGGAGCCATTGTTTTTCCCCAGTGCATTCCTAGCTGCGAGTTTTAGCCATTCGGAGGTTTGTATGAACCCAGGTGAATAATGAGGAAGCCCTTGTGCTGAAGTCACCGTCTGACTCAGAAATGTCAGCATCGGACGCTGATCACGTCTCCATGGCGTCAGGCAGCCATAGCACCTCGCTGACGCATCACTATCCTGTTTCCATGGCAACAAATGGATGCCACAAAAATACTAATGATAGCCAGCGCGAGGCAGTCCTAGTTACACTACAGCAAAGCCACCTGAGGAATGTAGGCTGATGCAAGGTGAAAACTATCAGTAAAAACTACATTTCTGGTGAACCGGGACCAGGGCCGGATTTGTACTTTTTACCGCCCAACGCCCGTTATCACCAGCTGCCCCGGGACCGACAGCATCCCAAACTCTCACGGCAGGGATCCGTTTGTAGGCTTCTCTGAAGACAGTTAAGGGGCTCATACACCTAACGATTTTCCCGCCGATATACAGCAGATTCAATCACTGTGATTGAATCTGCTGTGAAATCGTTGCGCAAACGCTGACAGAACGATCGATTTCCATCCGAAATCAATCGTTCCCGTCGATCCGTCCATGTGGAAGATTTCGCTCGATCGCCGGCGGGTCGGGAGTGTGTCGATAGCGGCGTTCGAATGCCCGACGACCGACGCTGGCGGCAATACATTACCTGATCCGGCCGATTTTCGTTCCACTTCTCACGTGTACACCACTTTGTGTTGGTCTTTCACGTGGAATTCCAATAAAATTGATTCATGTTTGTGGCAGTAATGTGACAAAATGTGGAAAACTTCAAGGGGGCCGAATACTTTTGCAAGTCACTGTAAATACATAATAATACGGTAGGACATTAGACTGACTATGGTAGGATTAGATTGTGAGCGCCTCTGAGGACAGTCAGTGACATGGCTATGTACTCTGTACAGTGCTGCAGAAGATGTCAGTGCTATATAAATACATAATAATAAGGTAGGACATTAGACTATGACTATGGTAGGATTACAGTGTGAGCGCCTCTGAGGACTGTCAGTGACATGACTATGTACTCTGTAAAGTGCTGCAGAAGATGTCAGTGCTGTATAAATACATAATAATAATATGGTAGGACATTAGACTGACTATGGTAGGATTAGATTGTGAGCGCCTCTAAGGACAGTCAGTGACATGACTATGTACTCTGTACAGTGCTGCAGAAGATGTCAGTGCTATATAAATACATAATAATAAGGTAGGACATTAGACTATGACTATGGTAGGATTAGCTTGTGAGCTCCTCTGAGGACAGTCAGTGACATGACTATGTACTCTGTAAAGTGCTGCAGAAGAGGTAAGTACTGTAAAAATACACTAATAGATTGGACAGTATTTCCCTTAAAGGTGCCCATTAACGTCACAATTTTTTCACCAAATGCGATCTTTGGATGCAATTTTTACGATCAAACTGAATAGAAAATTCACAGTTTATGAAGGCAATCGATAACAAAAGATTCTTTGGTTGATTACTAATTAGCATAAAATCGATCCGAAAGTTGGATTTTATGATCACATTTGAAGAAAGAATCGTTCAGTAAATGTAAACAATCGACAACTGCATTTCCGATTAGTTACGATCGTTGAAATCGTGTTCAAAGATCGCATTTGGTGAAAAAATAGTACCGTTAATGAACACCTAAATGGCAGGTAGGCTGTACCCCTGTGAGAATGAAGGTTGCGGATGGCAGTAGCGTGGAAGGGGAAGGGGAGAGGGTGAGGCTGGGAGGACATGGTGGGAATGGAATAGAGAGAAATAGATGCTTGGTATGCAAAATGTGGCCAGAAGTGTCTAGTAAATCATATTTATAGCTCACTATACTAATGAGAAGTGTATGGAAGATTATATTGGAGGAATGAGGTAATCTGGAGGATCAGAATGAAAATACAAACAAACTGCAAACATTTCATCTGTCCCAGGAGACCATATTTATATTTTAATTAAAGGATTTGCTGTTCCAGCTTCCTCAATCAGCAGAACGGGGAGAATCGTAGATTTGCATAAATTAACTGACCTGGAAAATATCTAAAATCTTCCCTTCATGTCATTCTCCATCCTTCCTCCACCTTCTTACCTTCCTTTTTCAATGCTTCCTTCCCTCCCTACCTTACCTGAATCTCCCCTTGTGTCTTTTCACCCTTCCATCCATGCTTTTGTTATTCCCCCGGCCTTTCTTCCTTCCTGTCCCCCTTCTTCTCCCTCCCCCCACTTCCCGCATCACTTCCTTTCTCCCACCTACTTTCTTCCTCTCTCCCACCTGTTTCCTTTCTCCCTTCCACCCACTCCCTGCCACCCTTCCTCTCTTCCACCCACTCCCTTCCTCCTCCCACTCCCCGTCTTCCTTCCACCCACTCCCTTCCTCTCTCTCACCTACTCCCTGTCTGTCACCCTTCCTCTCTTCCACCCACCCCTGTCTCCCTTTCACCCACTTCCTTCCTCTCTCTCACCTACTCCCTGTCACCCTTCATCTCTTCCACCCACTCCCTGTCTCCCTTCCACCCACTTCCTTCCTCTCTCTCACCTACTCCCTGTCACCCTTCATCTCTTCCACCCACTCCCTGTCTCCCTTCCACCCACTCCCTTCCTCTCTCTCACCTACTCCCTGTCACCCTTCATCTCTTACACCCACTACCTGTCTCCCTTCCACCCACTTCCTTCCTCTCTCTCACCTACTCCCTGTCACCCTTCATCTCTTCCACTCACTCCCTTTCTCTCTTCCACCCACTCCCTTCCTACCTTCCACCCACTCCCTTCATCTCTTACACCCACTCCCTGTCTCCCTTCCACCCACTTCTTTCTTCTCTCTCACCTACTCCCTGTCACCCTTCATCTCTTCCACCCACTCCTTTACTCTCTTCCACCCACTTGCTTCCTCTCTTCCACCCACTCCCTGTCTCCCTTCCACCCACTCCCTGTCTCCCTTCCACCCACTCCCTTCCTCTCTCTCACCTACTCCCTGTCACCCTTCCTCTCTTCCACTCACTCCCTGTCTCCCTTCCACCCACTTACTTCCTCTCTTCCACCCACTCCCTTACTCTCTTCCACCCACTTGCTTCCTCTCCACCCACTCGCTTCCTCTGTTTCACCCACTCCCTTACTCTCTTCCACCCACTCGCTTCCTCTCTTCCACCCACTCCCAGCCTCCCTTCCGCTCTCCTACCCTCTCCCTGCTTCCCTAATCCCTTCCTATCTCCCACCCACTCCCTGCCTCCCTTCCTTCCTGTCCCCCTTCTTCTCCCTCTCCCCACTTCCCGCATCACTTCCTTTCTCTCACCCACTTTCTTCCTCTCTCCCACCTGTTTCCTTTCTCCCTTCCACCCACTCCCTGCCACCCTTCCTCTCTTCCACCCACTCGCTTCCTCCTCCCACTCCCCGTCTTCCTTCCACCCACTCCCTTCCTCTCTCTCACCTACTCCCTGTCTGTCACCCTTCCTCTCTTCCACCCACCCCTGTCTCCCTTCCACCCACTTCCTTCCTCTCTCTCACCTACTCCCTGTCACCCTTCATCTCTTACACCCAATCATTCACTCTCTTCCACCCACTTGCTTCCTCTCTTCCACCCACTCCCTGTCTCTCTTCCACCCACTCCCTGTCTCTCTTCCACCCACTCCCTTCCTCTCTCTCACCTACTCCCTGTCACCCTTCCTCTCTTCCACTCACTCCCTGTCTCCCTTCCACCCACTTGCTTCTTCTATTCCACCCACTCGCTTCCTCTCTTCCACCCACTCGCTTCCTCTCTTCCACCCACTCGCTTCCTCTCTTCCACCCACTTGCTTCTTCTCTTCCACCCGCTTGCTTCTTCTCTTCCACCCACTCCCTTACTCTCTTCCACCCACTTGCTTCTTCTCTTCCACCCACTCGCTTCCTCTGTTCCACCCACTCCCTTACTCTCTTCCACCCACTCGCTTCCTCCTTTCCACCCACTTCCTGTCTCCCTTCCTCTCTCTCACCCACTCCCTTCCTCTCTCCCACCCACTCCCTGCCTCCCTTCTTCTCTTCCACCCACTCCCAGCCTCCCTTCCGCTCTCCCACCCACTCCCTGCCTCCGTTCCTCTCTTCCACCCACTCCCTGCCTCCCTTCCTATCTCCCACCCTCTCCCTGCTTCCCTCCCTATCTCCCACCCACTCCCTGCCTCCTTTCCTATCTCCCACCCACCCACTCCCTGCCTTCCTTCCTATCTCCCACCCACTCCCTGCCTCCCTTCCTATCTCCCACCCTCTCCCTGCTTCCCTTCCTATCTCCCACCCACTCCCTGCCTCCCTTCTTCTCTTCAACCCACTCCCTGCCTCCCTTCCACCCACTCCCTGCCTCCCTTCCTATCTCCCACCCTCTCCCTGCTTCCCTTCCTATCTCCCTCCCACTCCCTGCCTCCCTTCCTATCTCCCACCCTCTCCCTGCTCCCCTTCCTATCTCCCACCCACTCCCTGCCTCCCTTCTTCTCTTCAACCCACTCCCTGCCTCCCTTTCACCCACTCCCTGCCTCCCTTCCTATCTCCCACCCTCTCCCTGCTTCCCTTCCTATCTCCCTCCCACTCCCTGCCTCCCTTCCTATCTCCCACCCTCTCCCTGCTTCCCTTCCTATCTCCCACTCACTCCCTGCCTCCCTTCTTCTCTTCCACCCACTCCCTGCCTCCCTTCCTCTCTCCCACCCACTCGCTGCCTCCCTTCCTCTCTCCCACCCACTCCCTGCCTCCCTTCCTCTCTCCCACCCACTCCCTGCCTCCCTTCCTCTCTCCCACCCACTCCCTGCCTCCCTTCCTCTCTCCCACCCACTCCCTGCTTCCCTTTCTTCTCTTCAACCCACTCCCTGCCTCCCCTCCTCTCCCACCCACCCACTCCCTGCCTCCTTTCCTCTCTCCCACCCACTCCCTGCCTCCCTTCCTCTCTTCCACCCACTCCCTGCCTCCCTTCCTCTCTCCCTCCCTCTCCCTGCCTCCCTTCCTCTCTCCCGCCCACTCCCTGCCTCCATTCCTCTCTCCCGCCCACTCCCTGCCTCCCTTCCTCTCTCCTACCCACTCCCTGCCTCCCTTCCTCTCTCCTACCCACTCCCTGCCTCCCTTCCTCTCTCCCACCCACTCCCTGCCTCCTTTCCTCTCTCCCACTCACTCCCTGCCTCCCTCCCACCCACTCCCTGCCTCCTTTCCTCTCTCCCACCCACTCCCTTTCTCTCTTCCACCCATTCTCTGTCTCCCTTCCTCTTTTCCACCCACTCCCTGCCTCCCTCCCCCCCCCCCCCCCCCCATTTATGATAATTTTTAAGGAAAATATCTGTTCTTGCCTTATGTTGCTTCATGATGAAATTGTCTCCCAATCTCATGAGGATCTCAAAGGGGCCCAGCAGCTGCATTGCTCTGCGATTATGCAAACGCTTGTGATATTACTAGCACAATAAAATAGGCTCACGCAAATTAGTCGTTAAAACTGGAACAGAACACTTTTTTACAGCTAATAATTTCATTCTAAATGCATTCTTCTGCAGCCAATCACATACAAAATTCACAAATCACAAATCGCAATCCTTATTTTGCAAAAACGCAGCAAAATCGCAATTTTTCATTTGGTGAGAAACGATTTGTTGCGATTGCGTATGCATAATGCGATTTTTGGTGGAAAAGAGCCCACAGAGTGGTGAGTATGCTCATTCGGATTTCGCGGAAGTGAAATTTTCTGCATTTCCACTCGGAAAATGGAATACTTCACAAATACTGCATTACCATAACGCGGTCATTTTAGCCTAATCACAGAACTCGGAAGTAGCGATGAGCGTAATGACCTAATTATGATTACGCAAAATTTCACAAAAAATTTGCAAAATTACGATTATAGCCATAATAAAAAAAAATTGAAAATTTGCGTAATTACGCAAAATTTCGCATTTACGGTATGCAGAATTCCATAGTTACAATAATTTTTCGTAATTACGATAATTTTTGTAACGGAAATTTATCGGAATTTTGTGTTTATCGTGGAAATTCAACCGTTTTCGAAATTGTGTTCCAGTTCTGATACATTTAAAGTAACAACACAACATGTGCAGGGACCTTTGCATTATCAGATATTGCAAGGTCCAAAATCAAGTGTCTCAGCATGCATGACCACTAAGTGCAACTTGGCAAAGAGCACCTGTCTAAGGGCCAGTGCACACCAAAACCCTCTAGCAGATCTGCTAACGCTTGAGGTTTTTGAAGCAGTTTTACAGAGCGATTCTAGGCATGTTTAGAGCGATTTTGTAAACATGCCTATCGTTTTTTGGAGCGTTTTTGTGTAGCAGATTACAAATATTGTTACAGTAAAGCTGTTACTGAACAGCTTCTGTAACAAAAACGCCTGGAAAACCGCTCTGATCTAGTGTTTTTCCACCTTCCTATACTTTAATATTGAGGCAGAAATGCCTCAGAAATCTACAAAATGCTGCAGCCCCCGACTGCGTTTGTGGAAAAAACGAACCGCTCTGGTGTGCATCCGCCCATTGAAATACATTAGCCAAGCGGTTTTCAAAGAGTTTTTAAAAACGCTCCAGAACCGCTCTGGTGTGCACCAGCCCTTAGAAGTGGCTGCAGAAGAGTCTCCTGATACATTTAAAGCAACAGCGCGTGCAGGGGCCTTTGCAGTATCAAATATTGCAAGGCCCAAAACCAAGTGTCTCAGCATGCATGACTGCTAAGTGCACCTGACAAAGAGAACCTGTCTTCGAAGTGCTGCAGGTAGAGAGTTCTGATACATTTAAAGGGACAGCACGTGCAGTGGCCTTTGCATTATCAGTAAATGCAAGGGCCAAAACCACGTGTCTCAGCATGCATGACCGCTAAGTGCACCTTGACAAAGAGCACCTGTCTTAAGGGGCCCATACACCTAACTATTTTCCCACCGATATACAGCTGATTCAATCACTGTGATCGAATCTGCTGTGAAATCGTTGAGCAAACGCAAATGATTGATTTCCGTCCAAAATCAATCGTTCCCATCGATTCCCGTCGAACCGTCCGTACAGAAGATTTTGCTCGATCGCCGGCGGGTCGGGAGTGCGTCGATAGTGCCGTTCGAATGCCCGACGACCGACGCAATACAGCGGCAATACATTACCTGCTCCGGTCGGCGCGAGTCCCCGCTGTCACCGCTGTCTTCTCCGCTGGGTTCCGGATTCCGGGCTGGGCAGGGAGTTTAAACAGCCCTCTACTGTTTAAACTTCCCCGGACAGAAAGAAGTGAAGCCAGCCGGTCCGGAACCCAGCAGAGAAGACATCGGTGACAGTGGGGACTCGCGCCTGCCGGATCAGGTAATGTATGCGGGGGGAGGGGGGGGGCATCTGCGGCAGCACCACCACAGATTGTGATCGGTTTCATGCTGATTCACAATCTGTTTGCAGTAAAGGCAGTCATACGATCCCTCTCTGATCAGATTCGATCAGAGAGGGATCTATTTGTTGGTCGAATCTGATGGCAAATCAACCAGTGTATGGCTACCTTTAGAAGTGGCTGCAGGTAGAGCATCTACATACATTTAAAGCGACAGCACATGCAGAGTGCCTTTGCATTATTAGTAACTAGCTGATTGCCCGGCGTTGCCCGGGTATGTATTTGGCTGGTGTTGGCTCCGCCTACTTTTTCTAACCCTAACACACAATTACTCAGTGGCCAAGTTTGTGAGCTTTGCGGTCTTTGTCATCAATAATCTGCATTGAAATGAAACAAATCTGATTGACTGTGTGGCTCCACCCCCTTTTCTGAATTTGAACCCCAGTCACCTAATAACCAACTGTACCAGGTTTGAGGCCTGTGCCATTAACAGTTCAAGAATGGCAGCAATGACATATTCCCCTTGAAAAGCAACAGGTAAAGTTTGATTCACTTTTGTGAATATTAATCCCAGTCACCCAGTGACCAACTGTGCAAAGTATAAAAACCCTGCCATTAACAGTGTAAGAATGGCTGCAGTTTACATTTTCCCAGTGAAATTTGTATTTGTCTCCACCCACTGATGACCCGGCGTTGCCCGGGTATGTATTTGACTGGTGTTGGCTCTGCCCATTTTCTAACCCTAACACACAAACACTCAATGACCAAGTTTGTGAGCTTTGGGGTCTTGGCATCAATTTGTATATACCCATAGAAATTAAACAAATCAGATAGGCTGTTTGTGGCTCCGCCCCTCTCCAGCATTTGAACCCCAGTCACCCAATGACCAACAGTAGCAGGGTTGAGGCATCTGCTATTAACAGTGTAAAAATGGCAGCAATTTAAATATTCCACTTGAAAATCAACAGGTGAATTGTGATTGGCTATTATAGGCTCCACCCACTTCCCTGAATATTAATCTCAGTCACTCAGTGACCATCTGGGCAAAGTTTGGGAACCCTGCCATTAGCAGTGTAAGAAGGGCTGCAGTTTACACTTTCCCAGTGAAATTTGTTTTTGGCTCCGCCCACTTTTTGCAACCTGGACACAAAGTCACTACTCAATGCCCAAGTTTGTGAGTTTTGGGGTCCTTGGCATCAATCATTTGTATTTTCCAATGAAATTAAACAAATCTGATTCACTGTTTGTAGCTCTGTCCCCTTTTCTGAATTTGAACCTCAGTGACCCAATGACCAACTGTACCAGGTCTGAGGCTTGTGCCATTAACAGTGCAAGAATGGCAGCAATTGTAATATTCTCCTTGAAAAGCGACATGTGATTTTTGATTGGCACCGAGTAACCAGCTATGCTAAGTTTGAGAACCCTGCTATTAACAGTGAAGAAGGGCTGCAGTTTACAATTTCCCAGAAAAATCTGTTTTTAACTCCACCCACTTTTTGTAACCTTGACACACAGTCACTACTCAATGACCAAGTTTGTGAGCTTGGTTTCCTGGCATCAAAATTGTGCTAATGGAAGCAGTTTATCCAGCAAAGAAATCTGGCTGTTTTTGGCTCCGCCCCTTTACTGAATTTGAACCCCAAACACTTAACGACCGACTGTAGCAGATTTGAGGTCTCTGCTATTAATAGTGTGAGAATGGCTGCAGTTTCAATATTCCCCTTGAAAATAAAAAGGTGAATTTTGATTGGCTGCTGTAGGCTACACCCACTTTTCTGAATATTAGTCCCAGTCACCCAGTGGCCAACTGTGTCATGTTTGAGAACCCTGCCAATAACAGAATGGCTGAAATCAATCTAACAAATCTGATCTGGCTGTTTGTGGCTCCACCCCTTTAGTGAATTTGGACCCCAGTCACCCAAATACTGACTGTATCAGGTTTGAGGCCTCTGCCACTAACAGTGTAAGAATGGTAGCAATGTGAATATTCCCCTTGAAAATCAATAGGTACATTTTGATTGGCTGTTGTAGGCTCCACCCACATTTCTGAATATTCATCCCAGTCACCCAGTGGCCAATTGTGTAGAGTTTGGGAACCCTGCAATGTAAAAAATGAAGTTGTTGGCACCGCCCACTTTTTCTAACCTTGACATACAGTCACTCAATTATCAAGTTTATCAGCTTTGGGGTCCTTGGTATCAATACTTTGTATATTCCCATTGAAAAATAAACAAATCTGGCTGTTTGTGGCTCCGCCCCCTTCCTGAATTTGGACCCTAGTCACCCAGTGACCAGCTGTACCAGGTTTGAGGCCTCTGCTTTTAACAGTATAAAATAATGGTAGCAGATTCAATATTCCCTTTGAAAATCAAAAGGTGAATTTTTATTGGCTGTTGTAGGCTCCACCCACCTTCCAAAATCTTAATCTGTCATCCAATGACCAACTGTGCAAAGTTTGAGAACCCTGTCATTAACGGTGTAAGAATGGTTGCAGTTCATATTTTCCCAGTAAAAGTTGTTTTGGCTCCGCCCACTTTTTTGTAACCTTGACACACAGTCACTCAATGACCAAGTTTGTGAGCTTTCAGGTTCCTGGCATCAAAAATGTGTGAATGGAAGCAGTTTATCCACCAAGGAAATCTGATTGGCTGTACGTGGCCCCGCCCCTTTAGTGAATTTGGACCCCAGTCACCCAATGACCGAGTGTAGCAAGTTTGAAGCCTCTGCCATTAAAAGTGTAAGAATAGCAGCAGTTTAAGTATTCCCCTTGAAAATGAATAGGTGAATTTTGATTGGCTGTTGTAGGCTCCACCCATTTTGTTGAATCTTAATCACATTCACTCAATGACCAAGTGTGGCAAGTTTGAGAGCCCTGCGATTAACAGTCTAAGAATGTCTGCAGTTTACATTTTCCCATTTAAAATGAACGGCTGAAATTTGATTGGCTGTTTTATGCTCCGCCCACTTTTCCTGGATTTGCAACCTCGGTCACCAAGTGAATAACAATGCCATGTGTGGGGACTCTGGCTTGATTACTGTGAGAATGGCAGCCTTTTACATTTTTTCCATTGACTTGAATGGGTGAAATCTGATTGGCTGTTTGTAGCTCCGCCCACGTGTGCAGGGGGACCGCGAGACCCCTAGAACCTATTATCCCAGGTAGTAAGGGATCTGTGTACCAAGTTTCGTTCAAATCAGTCAAGCCGTTTTCGAGTGATCGCGGCACATACATACTTACACACACACATCCGATTTTATATATATAGATTGCAATCAATGAGTCACTTTCCTGAGTTTAGTAATTACTTAGGGCCCGTTTCCACTAGGGCGAATTCGCATGCGTGGCCTGCATGCGAATTCGCATAGGCAATGAAAGTGGATGGGACTGTTTCCACTTGTCATTGTTTTCGTGCGTTTTTCTGTGCAGGATTTTTCTGCACGGTAAGGCCTGCAGAATTCGCCTGCGTGAGGAATGCAGGCGAATCGCAGCCCATGTATTTAATAGGGAAAACGCACGTGCGTTTTTTGCTGCGAATTCGCGTGCAAATTCGCATAAAAAGTAATACAAATTGAGTCAGGCAGTGACATGGTTAAATTCGCATAGACCCTGCCTATGCGAAATCGCATGCGAATTCGCGGCAAAAAACGCCCGCGGAATCGCATCCGCATGCGATTTCGTCAGCGGTGGAATCCCAGGGATTCGCACCGCACTAGTGGAAACGAGCCCTTAAATTTGCATCATTACTTTTAAAAACAAAATTGTGTCTATTTTCATAATAAAAAAATGACTTTCTATAGAACACACGAAATTACAAAATTTCGCGTTAAACACAAATTTGCGTAAAAATGCGAAATTACATGACGGAAATTTTGCTTACAGAATTCCGAATTACTGTTCGTATAGCAATTACGAAATAACAAATTCGTGACGAAGTGGCAACATTTGCATCCGTAACTACAGAAACACGAAATTACGTAAATTTCAGCTCAACACTACTCTGGAGTATTTGGCCAAATGAGAGAATGCAATGAGAGACTCCTCGATAAACGCAATCAGAAATCCGCGGAATCCGTAAGCAGCGTTGGCTGAAATCGGAAATCTGCGCATTCGGAAATCGTCATTTCCGACCGTCCCTAGATTGAGGCCGATTTCCTGTGAGACCAAACCTGAACATTTTGCTTGCTCGTCTCGATGAGACGTCTTGTTTATTTTTGCTTCAATCCTTCTTTTACATTTTCAGGCCTGCGTATGCTAAATATACGGCACCAGCCGAATCCAAAATGTCATTGATTTACTGTTAAATCATACGGCGGAGCTCCGACTTATCTGACCATTATAGGGATGTAAATCTGCGAGATCGATGCCTAGAGTGAGTCTCTGGGGACACATAAGAAAAACGGTTATATAACAATACAAATCTTCCTGAAGAGAAAAAACCCAGGAACTGCCTGCAAAATGCTAAATACTACCTGCATCAGTGTAGCTAAGGAGCTGTGGGCCCCGATGCAAGTTTTACATTGGGCCCCCCCCCCCCCCCCCCAAGCACTCTATACATAGCAATTGACCAAACCAAAACTTGACAATGGCAACTAGAGGTGCAAGAATGGGATGGGGAACAGTGTGTTAATGATTACCACTATTCAAAGTATCTATGGAAGTGATTATTATGAGCACAGGACCAATAGAGAGCTAATACTGTAGTTGGGGAGGGCCCTTCGGGGCCCCTCTGGCCCAAGGGCCCCGTTGCGGTCGCAACCTCTGCAACCCCTATTGCTACGCCCTTGATCTGCATACTCCTCATATTCAGCTGGTCAATTAGGCTAGGAACCCACTAAGGCGATTTTGGCAGCGTTTTGGGATCTCCAACGATTCCCAAAAACACTTTGCCAATGTAAGTGAGTGGGGAGGGGGACCCATTAGTGCGATTGTGATTAGGGGTAGTCGCAATCCCAGGACATGTAGCATTTGCACTCACAAGCGCAAATGCTTCATAAGCGCTGCAAAAATTGCTTATCAAAGGGATTTTACAGTGCTTTGGGGGGGTGAGCACGGTGGTGTAGTGGTTAGCGCTCTCGCCTTGCAGTGATGGGTCCCCGGATTGAATCCCAGCCAGATCAACATCCGTAAGGAGTTTGTTTGTTCTCCCCATATCTGTGTGGGTTTCCTCCTGGTACTCTGGTTTCCTCCCACATCCCAAAAACATACAGATACGTTTATTGGCTTCCCCTAAAATTGGCCCTAGACTGCAACGAATACACTACACGATATAGACATATGACTATGGTAGGGACTAGATTGTGAGCTCCTCTGAGGGACAGTTAGTGACAAGACTATATATACTCTGTACAGTGCTGCGGAAGATGTCACATTATTATAAATAATAATCATAATAATAATAATAATAATACTTACAGTACCAAGTTGCAGTATTTCCTTCTTCCGTCCATAGCCCCGCCCCCTAAAAGAAGAGTTCACAGGCTCTTCTCTGGTTGATCAAGTCTGATTGATTAAAACGTAAAAAAAAAAATCTGATTGATAAGTCGGATGCCTGGTAAGTATAATAAAGATTTATACTAAAAAAAAATCATGAATCGCTAATCGGAAGTGCTGTACAGGTTACTGTACAGCCCTTCCAAGCGTTGGATAATCGTAATCGCACTAGGAATCGCTGAACACAGCACAGCGGCGATATTAAAGCGCTGCGGCGATTCCTAGCCGGTTCCCAGCCTTATGCTGCATACACACTTGAGATAAAAGTCTCTGGAAAAGGCAAGATCACAGACCAATTTTACCCCATTCCATGTAGTATGAGAGCCATACTCTACACAGTCTATTCTATGGAGCTGAACTCCCCATCAGATAAAATCTTTGCAGGATGCTGCACACACAGATGCTGTAAACATTCAAAAGATCATTATCTGCAAAAGATCTCTTCCTGCAATAGATCCATTCCTTCAAAATGCATTCATAGTCTAAGATCTGCAGATCCTCATACACACCTTGTTTAACAGACTTCATCTGCATATCTGGCAATCATCTGCAGATCTGAAAATCCATCCTGGTGGATCTGATCTGCAGATGATTGCCTGCTAAACAAGGTGTGTATGATGATCTGCAGATCTCATAGACTATGAATGCATTTTGAAGGAATGGATCTATTGCAGGAAGAGATCTTTTGCAGATAATGATCTTTTGAATGTTTACAGCATCTTTGTGTGCAGCATCCTGCAAAGATTTTATCTGATGGGGAGTGCAGCTCCATAGAATAGACTGTGTAGAGTATGGCTCTCATACTACATGGAAGAGGGTAAGATTTTATCTGATGGGGAGTTCAGCTCCATAGAATAGACTGTGTAGGTGTGGCTCTCATACTACATGGAAGGGGGTAACATTTCTGTCTGATGTGGAGTTCAGCTCCATAGAATAGACTGTGTAGGTATGGCTCTCATACTACATGGAAGGGGGTAAGATCTCTGTCTGATGGGGAGTGCAGCTCCATAGAATAGACTGTGTAGGTGTGGCTCTCATACTACATGGAAGGGGGTAAGATCTCTGTCTGATGGGGAGTGCAGCTCCATAGAATAGACTGTGTAGGTGTGGCTCTCATACTACATGGAAGGGGGTAAGATTTTATCTGATGGGGAGTGCAGCTCCATAGAATAGACTGTGTAGAGCATGGCTCTCATACTACATGGAATGGGATAAAATTGGTCTGTGATCTTGCCTTTTCCAGAGACTTTTATCTCAAGTGTGTATGCAGCATTAGAGACTAATAACTTTGCAGCTTGAAATTGGAGCCAATCAAACTGGCTTCCTGCCAATGTTGATTGGCCCAGTTCCAAGGTGGATACAGTTTGCATTAAATTTTGCATGCAAACCGAAATGATTAAGCCTGGTACACACCTTCAATTTTGATTGGCCGATTGCTGACTGATTTTGCTACCTCTGTGTGGTATCAGAGCTTACCTACACAGTCCGCTCATAGTATTCGAAAATCATTTCCTGGAAACAGGGCCTGAGGCAGAGGTCTGGGAGGCACCAGCCTATGGATGCACAACCCTGAGGGTGTGACAGTGTCCCGCCTTGACCGACCATTGCAGAGTATGCAGAGTGCTATATGCTACTTACACCACATCCCTCTTCACTTCAGCATCTCCACATGTTAGGGGACTGGGGGTACATCTAGCTATCTAAACTGGTGAGAGGGCTACCTAATACTGGGGTGTCATTTGGCTATCTAACTTGTGGAGAGGGCTACCTTATACTGGGAGCACATCTGGCTATCTAAACTGGGGAGGGTGGCTACCTAATACTACTGGGGCACATCTGGCTATCTAAACTGGGGAGGGGGCTACCTAATACTGGGGGTACATATAGCTATCTAACTGAGGGAAGGGGGCTACCTAATACAGATGTGCATCTGGCTATCTAAACTGGGGAGGGGGCTACCTAATACCTGGGGTACATATAACTATCTAACCGGGGAGGGGTGCTACCTAATACTGGGGTGTAATCTGGCTATGTACCTTGTGGAGGGGGGCTACTTAATACTGGGGTGTCATCTGTATACTGGAAGCGCATCCGGCTATGTAAACTGTGAAGAGGGGCCTACCTAATACTGGGAGCACGTCTGGCTATCTAAACTGGGGACGGGGCTACCTAATACTGGCAGCACATCTGGCTATCTAAACTGGGGAGGGGGGCTACTTAATACTAGGGGTTCATCTGGCTATCTAACTTGGGGAGGGGGGCTGGAAGCACATCTGGCTATCTAAACTGGGGAGAGCTTAAAGGGGAACTGAAGAGAGAGTCTGTCATGTTTATTTCCTTTTTATCAATACCAGTTGCCTGGCAGCCCTGCTGGTCTATTTCTCTGCAGTAGTATCTGATTAAAACCAGAAACAAGCATGCAGCTAGTCTTGTCAGATCAGACTTATAAGTCTGAACCACTGAAACACCTGATCTGCTGCATGCTTGTTCAGGGGCTATGGCTAATAGTATTAGAGGCAGAGGATCAGCAGGGCTGCCAGGCAACTGGTATTGTCTAAAAGGAAATAAACATGACAGACTCCATATACCTCTCTATTCAGTTCCCCTTTAAAGTGAAGAACAGAACCGACATCCCAATATAGTGTAGTATTTGAATCAATAGTAGTTTTGTATAAATTATCAATGGTTATACTCACAAACAAGGGTCGCCCCACAGAGGTAACCCCTGGCCAGGCAGGTGGGGAGCATTAGAACCTGACCCCACTCAGGTTTAAGAAGTCGCTCTCTGTAGATAGGAAGAAAAATGGGGATACACCCATCCACCAAGGTTGGACTAGACTACAGGTTTGTGAACAGAGGCGCCAACAAGGATAAAAGCGTTTAAAAAACATTTAAAAAGGGGGAAATTTGGTGGACTGGGCTTACCTCCCTCTTAGACAGACTATGAGACGTTACTATGATTTACAGTAACATTTATTAGATACTCCAAAAGGGCTTTTGGAGTATCTAATAAATGTTTCTGTGAATTATAGTAACGTCTCACAGTCCGTTTATCTACGAGGGAGATAAGACCACCAAACTTCCCCCTTTCTAAACGGTTTTTAAACGTTTTCATCCTTGTTGGCGCCTCTGTTCACAAACCTGTAATTAAACTGGAGAGAGGGATGCCTAATACTTGGGGCACATCTGGCTATCTAATCTGATGTGCTGCCTGATACTGGGGTAACATCAAACTACCTATACTGGGGGAAGGGAACTACTTAACTCAGGGGCATAACTACAAATCATGCTCCCCCCCCCCCCCCAAGAAACTGTGATCGCCCCCCAATATTCACACTCTTTCCCTTGCCTTCCCTTGGTGACCCTCACAGCCTGGGGGCCCATCTTGTAAGGGTCATAACAAGTCAAGTGTGACCAAAATAATCTTCACAACCGTAACAAGTGTAGCCACAAGTACACCAGATCTGAAGGATATCAAAGGGAGAGAACTAGTATTTGGACGGTTGGACCCCCTTACAGGCACAGCTCTGGGCCCCCTACAGTTGCAGGGACTTTTCCCCTGTAGTTATGCCCCTACAGTCGCTACATCTGCTACATACACTGGGGTGGGCACACTTTTTTTGGAAGAGGACTTTGCAATCTCCACCTCTAATGCTGAAGAACCCGCGCTGCCTGCAGTATCATTGTAGGTTCCAGAATCTGGTGTGACTTTCCTGTCGACTCTGGTATAAAAATTTCTTCTGGATTTGGAAGGGTTCCTGATTTGATTTTCAATGCAGAACTGTCTGTTCTACCATCGCTGTGGCATTATCTAGATATCCTGAATGTCAGGGTGACATTCCGAACACTGCGACTGTCTCGATGCCTCATCTTCCTGGAAGTACAAATCATCACACTGTGGTGCTTTTGTTCTACTGTACTAAGTGCTATTTCACCGTTGTTATAGAAACCCAAGTGCCATCATCTTATAGTTGTAAAGCGTTAGTCATTGTTCTAGGAATCAAAATGTCATTGCCGTATGGTTTTCAATGGCCAAACAGCGAAGAACCCAAGTGGTGTCATTCCATTGTCTGGGACGCACAATCGCTGTTGAGTCATGCTTCTAGGAATCGGTGTGCTGCTTTGTCCTTGTGCAAGGAACCCAAGTTCTGCTGTACAGATCGCTGGAGACGCCCATGAAATGATAAAAATATTAAAAACTGTTTGAAATTGAAGGTAAAAGTGGGCCTACCTGTAGAGAGTTGACTTATGTGTATACCAAAATAAACTTTATGCTGCACAGGGGACAATGCGTTTTGTGGGTTAATGGACACTCCATCCGTCCACTATAAGTGCCAGTTTGGTGATGTAGTGGAGCTTGGAACAAGGGAAAGGCGTTCCAAACTCCTTCTTGCTCCAAGCTCCGCCACATCACCGATCTAGCACTTTCACTGACCTGATGAAGCGTACATAAAGCCACAAAAACACGTTGCCCCTGGTGCAGAATAAAGTTTATCTTGGTATTCAGCAGTGATGCATCTTGGGAGACATATGCTCACTCCGATCCGAATAATCCCAAATACCTTCTGTTTTAAGAAGGCAAACTTTTGTTTGGTATATACGCGAGTCAACACTTATCTTCAATTTTAAACTTTTTTTTTAGCATTTTTATGGGGGCCTCCAGTGGTCTTTTTACCACTATTTAGTCACCCCTGTTGGGGGGGTTACGCTTTATGATTTATCTTAAAGAGACACTGAAGCGAAAAAAAAATTATGATATTGTGATTTGTATGTGTAGTACAGCTAAGAAATAAAACATTAAGATCAGATACGTCAGTCTAATTGTTTCCAGTACAGGAAGAGTTAAGAAACTCAAGTTGTTATCTCTATACAAAAAAGCCATTAATCTCTACGACTTTCAAAGTCGTGGAGAGGGCTGTTCCTGAACTATTTACTTTTCCTCTGCCAGAGGAGAGGTCATTCGTTCACAGACTGCTCTGAAAGAATCATTTTGAATGCTGAGTGTTGTGTAATCTGCACATATTAGAGAATGATGCAATGTTAGAAAAAAGACTATATACCTGAAAATAAAAATATGAGAATATTTTCTTTGCTGCTAATCTTCTAGTAATTATTCATAGTACACAACCAATTCATTATATCATATTTTTTTTTTTTTCGCTTCAGTGTCTCTTTAAAGCCCAATATTTTGAGTAGCAACCACTATCCGTCAATAATGCTGAGTGAGGACAGTACTTCCTTGCCCGCATATTTCAGTGGTTGCTTGACACAGCAGCCCGAAATTGTGAGTATTCCTTTTTCTTACAACTACCTTACATTACACTTGACTCAACATACTACACCAGTTTTTGTGATTCTTTTTCCCCAAAAGTTTGATTAAGTTTTGTTGTGTGGTTGTTTTAATTACCCTTTACGAAGGGATCAAGGGCTCCCCTGTTGACCCAGTTACAAGTAAAGCCACGGGTCCTATTCAGAGCAAGCAATGATGTGCTGCCACTCCTAGGGGGACGGACTTCTTTAATACCTGATGGCCACTACGTCACTAACCCTTGGATTGCACCACCTGTGACTAAGGAGAATACTAGACTCTTCCACGATGATGACGCGCCCTCTCGGAAGAGACCTAACCACTGGCTAACATTTAAAACATAGTATGAACCCGAGGCTGCTAGTCATAAATGGTTTACACATTTTCTAAAGAACAGGGAAAAGATTGGCAGCGCTCAATCAGGCTGCAACTAAAATTAAACCAACAGAGGCGTGCAGCGCCCCCCAGGGACTTAAATTACACAGCTTCTGCATTCATGTGTATCAGTTTGCATTCTATTTAATAAATTAGGGTTTAGTGCATAGTTTTGCATCTGATTTGTATTTAAGGAGTGTAAATTAAGTCCCGGGGAGGGGGGCAATTATGGCTAGCAGCCTCTGGTCTCATACTATGTTTTAAATGTTAGCTAGTGGCTAGGTCTCTTTCGAGAGGTCACGTCATCGTAGTGGAGGAGTCTAGTATTGAATAATCTATGCACAGGCTGCCCTTGAAGCCAACATCCTCCTTTGCTGCATTTGTTTTGAATGTAAGTTGTGTAATCTGCCCATGTGTGGACTCATCTATGCAGCTGGTTAACTCGGGTGCAGCCTGTATTTGGAAGCGCTAACAAGATTGCCTGCTTTAGATATTTTTTACCTAATTCAGGTGATAAAATTAAGGCTGACTAGTTCAGCAATGCGGCCCACCGACCCCGAGGTCAGCAAAAACTAAACAAGCTGACAGAGGGGGACCCGAGCAGCAGTGAGTGACTACGAGGGCACAGGATGGCTGCATTGGGGCTGGTAGAAGCCCCAGGTAAGTAAATCTCATTTTTTTTGCCTGATAACTCCTTTAAGAAAAGTTACCTACAGATGTACTTGGCTAGTTTGCAGGCATGCTTTAACCAGCTGAGCGGTCTGGACGAGCTCAGCTCGTCCAACACCGCCAGCGGCTGCCGCTCAGGCCCTGCTGGGCCGATTTTAATGAAATAAAAAGCAGCACACGCAGCCGGCACTTTGCCAGCCGCGTGTGCTGCCTGATCGCCGCCGCTCTGCGGCGATTCGCCGCGAGCAGCGGCGAAAGAGGGTCCCCCCAGCCGCCTGAGCCCAGCGTAGCCGGAACAAAAAGTTCCGGCCAGCGCTAAGGGCTGGATCGGAGGCGGCTGACGTCAGGACGTCGGCTGACGTCGATGACGTCACTCCGCTCGTCGCTATGGGGACGATATAAGCAAAACAAGGAAGGCCGCTCATTGCGGCCTTCCTTGTTTATTCTGGGCGCCGGAGGCGATCGGAAGATCGCCTCCGGAGCGCCCTCTAGTGGGCTTTCATGCAGCCAACTTTCAGTTGGCTGCATGAAATAGTTTTTTTTTTATTTAAAAAAAACCCTCCCGCAGCCACCCTGGCGATTTAATCAGAACGCCAGGGTGGTTAATCCTTACTTGCTAGCAAGCTGCTCCTGTGTGGACAGATCACAGACAAATCTTTCCAGCCCCCATCCTGTGCCTCCCTCTACAAGCAAAGGGAGGGGCAAGAAGCAGAAGAGAGAGAAACACTGTGTGCGTAATTCCTTATCTTAGTCACTAAGCATTGCTTGTATTTTAAAGACAGGAAGTTTAAAATCAGGATTATTATCCAAAATTAAAATCACAACTTCATGTCTGTAAAATACAAGTTCCAGTTTATTGGCTAATTTAAAAGAATAACAGTAAGCTTTCAGCTTGTAAGCATTCTTCAGACTCTGTTACTGTTGACTAACAATGTTAGAACACACAATCATAAGGAGGTAGAGAGATTTTTTTTGCAAATGTAAGTGTTATCCAGAGACATTAATTACAAGGGATCTTGCAAGGATTGTGATGTATTTATGGCAAATAGATAAGACCCTTGGTATGCCTAACACCTATAAAGACTCAGGCTGACATGGAGAGTTTCTTTTACAGACCGTATCCTGTTCAATGTATGCTGCTGGAGCCTGGAAATAAATGTATGTTACTGAGCAGGGAGGGCACCAAGTGATTCCAGGGGGGGGGGGGGGGGGGGGCAGCGCCTCAGTGTAGTCCCGCCACTGGAGACAGCAGCCAGGCAACTGGCTTTTTCTTAAAATATTGGTGGTCTCAATTATCCTCTCATGAAAAGTTTCCTTTAAAGCTAATGGGAATCGGTTATTAAATAAAAAAAAAAAATAATCAGATACTCACCTAAGGAGAGGGAAGACTCGGTCCTGTTGAGCCTTCCCTCTCCTCTCCTGGTGCTGCGCTGGCTCCTCCGCTCACATCCCCCGCCGAGGGGACTTTGGAAGTCTTAGGGAGCTGAGTCCTCCTGAAGACAGGCGGCACACACGCGAATGCGTCATAAAGGGAGCGCGCGCGTGCACAGTGTAGAGTGACCTGTCTTCGGGAGCAATCGGGCTCCAGAAGCATTTCCGAAGTCTCCCTTCGGCCGGGAGACAGCGGTATTTGACCAAAACGGTCGAATACCGCTACGGGGGAGCCAGGACAACAGCGGGCTCCGGGAGAGGAGAGGGAATGCTCTATGGGATGCAGAGCTTCCCTCTCCTTAGGTGAGTATCTGACTTTTTTTTTTTAATACGGGTTCCCATTCACTTTAAGGGGAGAAAAATGAACAAAATTTTGTCTGGACTTCCAATTTCACTAGTTACTATAGTAACTTCTAGCATGGATGATTTTAGGAATTAATTGCAATTCTATTCACCGGTCTACATTTCCATACAGAAGTGACCTCTGTCCTTTGAGTCCTGCCGTCAGCACTTGCCAGTCAGGGAGACCACCAGTTCTACTGCCGAGAAATGGAGACTGCTATCCGCTGCCCTCGGTCACATCGGCAGCGTGACATATCTGCGCTCAGCCCAGTGATTTAAGAAATGTGATGTGACAGGTCACGGAGGAGATGAAACATGTGCAGTCATTTCCGCACTTTCAGCCAGCGCAGGCGAAGGAAAGTAGATTTATCGTACGCCGGATCATAACAGCCGCAGAGAGAGTGACGTCCGTCCCAGACACATCAAGCGGTGACTGGAAAAGATCTCTGAAATTTCAAAACAATAGGAGATTCTGTTTGGGGAAAAAAATATATATTTTTTGGAAAAGTGTTAACAAGTCATCAGAAGTATAGCAAAAAGGAAATGTTCACAGCGAGCTGGCAACAAGCTTGTTACAGCAGTAGGATTAGCCATACTATGCCAAGGAAAAAAAAACACCTATATAGGTAGATAAATACTTGATCTACTTACATAACAGATGTATTGCACTGTCCACATTTTGATTTCAGTGAATTTTATATAGTAAATGTAGAGAATTCTGTTCCTGGTGGGAAACGTGTTTTGCCTACAGTTTGAGGCTAAATACTGATGTCATTTCTTTCCTTAACTTTTTTCTTTTCTCCTCCAATCGCTAAGTCACCTCAGCCTTGCTTGTAAACACAAGTGAGCAGAGGATCATGTTTCAGCTAGGCAGGGAAATAAAGGGATAAGGAGGAATATACTGTATTATAGATAAAAAGATCCCCCAGCATGCAACTGTTTGGCAACGGCTTTAAAGGGCCAGTGCTTCTAAGGTATGTGATCACTCCAAACCAGGGCCGGGCCAAGGCATAGGCTGGAGAGGCTCCAGCCTCAGGGCGCAGTGTAGGAGGGGGCGCAGAA
The DNA here is from genome assembly GCF_040937935.1 of Hyperolius riggenbachi. Classification (NCBI taxonomy): domain Eukaryota; kingdom Metazoa; phylum Chordata; class Amphibia; order Anura; family Hyperoliidae; genus Hyperolius; species Hyperolius riggenbachi. The sequence continues at coordinate 555,717,646 of NC_090647.1, forward strand.
TTCATTTAGCTGTCATTCATAATTGTGTTTGAAGCAGAAAGAAATAAGAAAAGGGGATACATGGCAGTGACTGCAAACCAGATAACTAGATATTAAGGTGTTGGGGAGGTTGTGGGCCTTGTGGCGCCTCTTAGTCTAATAGCAATCAGTGTGTGGCGGCTGGGGTGGCAGGGATGGGGGAGGCGCCTCTTAGTCTAATAGCAATCAGTGTGTGACGGCTGGGGTGGGAGGGATGAGGGAGGGGCCTCTTAGTCTAATAGCAATCAGTGTGTGACGGCTGGGGTGGAAGGGATGGAGGGGCGGACTTTGGTGTCTCAGCCTTGGGTGCTGGAGGACCTTGTCCCGGCTCTGCTCCAAACCATAACAGCAGAAAAAATGTTGACAGTTTTGAATGCAGGATTAGCATCTTTATCACTTCATACACTCAGACCAGTTGCTGTTAAAATTACATTTTTATGGTGACAATCCCGCTTTAACAAATAGTAAATGTAAAGCTATAAACCCACGTTGCGATTTTCCTGACAATTTTCCCGACGGCCGGCGATTTTTTTGAATGCCGAGTGGCTGTTTCTGCGATATCGCATTGTGGGTACAGGCGCGCGACCACACGAACGTTGCGTACCTTACCTTAATAATGATTGCATCGGATCGTCCGCCAAGTCTAGAGATCTATGGCCACCTAAAAGGATACCCGAGGTGACATGTGACATGATGAGATGAAACATGTGTATGTACAGTGCCTAGCACACAAATAACTATGCTGCGTTCCTTTTTTTCTTTCTCTGCCTGAAAGAGTTAAATGTCAGGTATGTAAGTGGCTGACTCAGTCCTGGCTCAGACAGGAAGTGACTATAGTGTGACCCTCCCTGATAAGAAATTCCAACTATAAAACACTTTCCTAGCAGAAAATGGCTTCTGAGAGCAAGAAAGAGATAAAAAGGGGAATTTCCTAACCGTGAGTCACTTCCTGTCTGAGTTAGGACTGAGTCAGCTACTTACATACCTGATATTTAACTCTTTCAGGCAGAGAAAGAAAAAAAGAAACACAGCGTAGTTATTAGTGTGCTAGGCACTGTACATACCCATGTCTATCTCATCATGTCACATCGGGTATCCTTTAACTTCTCTCTTTATTGTCTTTCTATGCTACAGCTGGGAGAGTGGTGAATGGAAATGCTGGCGTAGGAGATTGACAGATGATTACAACTATATAATGGGCACTTACCATGAAGTATGCCAGGATTCTTCGCATTTTTGTACAATTTCTACACAGAAGCGTACATCATTTGAATAACATTTTCTATGCTCATCTATCGCACTTGTATAATTTGTTGTCATTCAACTTGTTTGCCTTTATGCTGTAAAGCACTTTATACTATATATCCAGTTGTAAATATGTTAAAGCAGGAGGATCAGCCATACTATGCCAGGGAAAAAAAACACATATATAATTAGATAAATACTTGATCTACTTACATAACACATGTATTGTACTGTCCACGTTTTGATTTCAGTGAATGTTATATAGTAAATGACGAGAATTCTGTTCCTGGTGGGGGTCATGTCTTTTGCCCACAGTAAAGGCTAACTCGTGATGTCATTTCTGCCCTTTATTTTTTCTCTTGTCTCCTCCAATCGTGGAGTGGCCTCAGCCTTGCTTGTAAAAACAAGTGAGTAGGGGATTAGGTTTCACATAAGCAGCTAGCAGGGAAATAAAGGGAAGAGGAGGAATAGATTATAGATAAAAAGAACCCCCAGCATGCAATTCTTTGGCAACGACTACTAAAGAGCCAGTGCTCCTTAAGTATGTGATAACTCCAAATCATAACAGCAGAAAAAGTTTTGAAAGTTTTGAATGCAGGATTAGCATCTTTATCACTTAATACACTCAGACCAGTTGCTGTTGAAATTTGATTTTTATGGTGACGATACCGCTTTAAAAGACATTCTTTCAATAAAAACTATATTGAAACAGAAAATTGTACTGGCAGAGTAATTTTGCTAACAGATCTCCAGGAGGGTGTTCCAGGGCTTTTTATGCTGCTGCTTAGCAGGGCAGATTCTAGGCTACATTTCACCCAGGGGGAGGGTGTAAAAATGGCGCCCCCTTCCCCCCCACCCCCATGGACTTGGGAACCCATACTCTTTAGGGACAGTCACACAGCCACAGGTCACAAGTAGATCTGCCTACTTACTAGTGACCAGCCGCTCATCCAGGAGGAAGCAGGGACCAGGAAAACACACAGGAGAAGAGAGCCCGGAAAACCGACTCCTCCACGGGCGCTGCACACTGACAGCCTGCAGTACCGCTACAGACTTGGTGGCGTGATGATGACTTGACGTGGAAGGGCAGGCAGCACAGTAGAGATTGCCCGAATGGTTCGCCGGTGAACCGATTTGCGCGAACATCGGTGGTTCGTGTTCGCGGTGAGAACTATATGCGAGTTCGACCCGCCCCCTATACTACATCATTAGGCTAAACTTTGACCTCTGCATCACAGTCAGCAGACACATGGTAGCCAATCAGGCTGCACTCCCTCCTGGAGCCCCCCCCCCCCCCCACCTCCTGTATAAAAGCAGCAGCGTCTGTCATTTCCTCACTCTGTGTGCTGTGTAGTTAGTGAGAGAAGGGAGAGAGTTGCTGCAGAGATTAGGGAAAGCTTAGTTAGGCTCTTTTTTTTTGTGGCCCACTGACACTTGCATATACAGCCTTGTCAGACGCAGCTGTCCCTTGCTAATTCCTACTGTGCCACTGCCAGGCCCAGCACATTCAGTGCCTGTCTACCTTTTCACTGCATGTGTGTGACAGCTGCACATTTGTAATACCAGTCACTGCATACCTGTTCATGGTACCTGTGTGTGTGACAGCTGCACATTGTATTGATACCAGTCACTGCATACCTGTTCAATGCACCTGCGTGACAGCACGCAGTGTTATATTATATACCAGTCACTGCATACCTGTTCACGGTACCTGTGTGTGAGACAGCCACACATTGTATTGATACCAATCACTGCATACCTGTTCAGTGCACCTGCGTGACAGCATGCAGTGTTATATGATATACCAGTCACTGCATACCTGTTCACGGTACCTGTGTGTGTGTGACAGCTGCACATTATATTGATACCAGTCACTGCATACCTGTTCAATGCACCTGAGTGACAGCACGCAGTGTTATATTATATACCAGTCACTGCATACCTTTTCACGGTACCTGTGTGTGTGACAGCCGCACATTGTATTGATACCAGTAACTGCATACCTGTTCAGTGTACCTGTGTGTGTGATAGCTGCACATTTGTAACACCAGTCCGTGCATACCTGTTCATGTTCTCTGCACCTGCGTGATAGCACGCAGTGTAATATACCAGTCACTGCATACCTGTTCACTGTACCTGTGTGACTGCACATTGTTTTAGTCAAGTCATGCCTTTCACTTCATCCCCCCCAATATGGAAAAAACTGGCAGAGGCAGGCCACCCGGCAGGTCTGTTCGAGGTCATGCTGTCGTGATTTCATGCGGCCCTGGACCAAAGTACAGTATTCAGAAAGCACGTGCCATCAACCCACAAGATTGTTAGGACGTAGTTGACTATTTAACACAGAACACATCTTCTTCCTCAGCTTCCGCACGGAAGCGTGACATTATCTTCCTCCTCCTGTTCTGATTCTGGCACCCCACTTAACACTCAGTCGGCCGCCACCACCAAAGTGCCATCATCCCAGGGCTCAGCGGTTTGGAAATTTTTTTGTGTGTCTGCCTCAAATGAGAGCAATGCCATCTGTACTCTCTGCCACCAAAAATTGAGCAGTGGAAAATACCAAGACCCGTGCAGGGACAACTTCCTTACAAAGGCACATGATGACAAAGCACAAACTGCAATGGGATGACCACCTGAGAAAAAGCAGCACACAAAAGCAAAGACACACACCGCAGTGGAAGATACTAGGCCGTAACTATTACTCAAAAATGGCAATACCCAAACTGTACCGTGATGTTGAAAGGCAAGTGGTGTCATCTCTGGCACACAGCGTTGGGACAAGGGTCCATCTGACCACGTGGTCTGCAAAGCACGCTCAGGCCTGCCGGAAGACTAAGTCAGTCCCCACACACAGCATCTCTGCCTGCGCGCCGTGTGACTGCCTGCCCCAAGACTAAGTCGGTCCCCACACAGCATTTCTGCCTGCAGGCCGCTTGACTGCCTTCTCCGCCACCACCAACAGGGTCCAGGACTCTAGGTGGATTTCTGAATTTTTGAGGCCGCTGCTAGCAGCGGCCGCTAACAAAAACAATACTAATTTTTTCTGGTGTGTGTACATGCCTGCCTAATTTTTCTGGCTGCACTGCGGCTGCAACAATAAAGACAAGACAAGACAAGACAAATAACATTTATATTGCGCTTTTCTCCTTGCGGACTCAAAGCGCCAGAGCAGAGCAGCAGCCACTAGGGCGCGCTCTATTGGCAGTAGCAGTGTAAGGGAGACTTGCCAAAGGTCTCCTACTGAATTAGTGCTGGCTTACTGAACAGGCAGAGCCGAGATTCGAACCCTGGTCTCCTGTGTCAGAGGCAGAGCCCTTAACCATTACACCATCAGCCAAAACAAAAGGCATGTACATGTGCCCATCCCCCTTCGTGATCATTACCTTGCCGCGGTGAAGGGGCTTGCGTATCACAATGAAGCAATGACCACCGGCTATTTGAGTGTCTCGGGGGGGACACACCCAAGATAATAAGGTTGTTGCTTCATTGTGAACAGACCAAATTCAATCAGCTGGACAGTCACTGTTGTTCTATCATTGAGCTACCTCAGCCCGGCGACCATATGGGCTTGAAAACCGTTATCGCCTGCACTCTCGCCATGGTGCGCACCAGTCCAGCACAGCCTTCACTACACAAACAGCTGTTTGCGGTGCGTTACACAGTGAGTTTGGTGTGTCAGTGTGAAGCAGTACTCTAATTACACTCCCTGATTGATGTATACACATGCAAGATGTTTTAAAGCACTTTAGGCCTCCAATTTAGCATGCAATGCGATTTCTGCCCTTAAAACGCTGCTTTGCCTCAAATCCGGATTTTTCCCCGGGACTTTTGGCGTGTATCCCACTCCGCCATGCCCCCCTCCAGGTGTTAGACCCCTTGAAACATCTTTTCCATCACTTTTGTGGCCAGCATTAGTGTTGGGCGAACAGTGTTCGCCACTGTTCGGGTTCTGCAGAACATCACCCTGTTTGGGTGATGTTCGAGTTCGGCCGAACACCTGATGGTGTTCGGCCAAACCGTTCGGCCACATGGCCGAACTAAGAGCGCATGGCCGAACGTCCCCTGAACGTTCGGCTAGCGCTGTGATTGGCCGAACGGGTCACGTGGTTCGGACCCGAACGCGCTCTGATTGGCCGAACTGTCACGTGGTTCGGGTAAATAAATACCCGAACCACGTCATATCCCCGCCATTTGTCTGTGGGTTTAGCTTTGGGTAGGCAGGCAGGGTAGTTCGCGCTCCAGCCACGCTAGCCAGGGTCCCCCCAGTCATTGTGTCGCTGCTGGGAATAGTAGTACACCGCTCGCTCAGCCACACTATATAGCATTCTGTTTACTGCCACTCTGTGTACCTCGCTCAGCCACACTATATAGCATTCTGTTTACTGCCCCTCTGTGTCTGCTGGGAATAGTAGTACACCGCTCACCCGCCACTGTATAGCATTGTGCTCTGTGTCGCTGCTGGGAATAGTGGTACACCGCTCACCCGCCACTGTATAGCATTGTGCTCTGTGTCGCTGCTGGGAATAGTGGTACGTCCGCTCAGCCACACTATATAGCATTCTGTTTACTGTTCTGTGTCTGCTGGGAATAGTAGTACACCGCTCACTCAGCCACACTATATAGCATTCTGTTTACTGCCACTCTGTGTACCTCGCTCAGCCACACTATATAGCATTCTGTTTACTGCCACTCTGTGTCTGCTGGGAATAGTAGTACACCGCTCACCCGCCACTGTATAGCATTGTGCTCTGTGTCGCTGCTGGGAATAGTGGTACACCGCTCACCCGCCACTCTATAGCATTGTGCTCTGTGTCGCTGCTGGGAATAGTGGTACACCGCTCACCCGCCACTGTATAGCATTGTGCTCTGTGTCGCTGCTGGGAATAGTGGTACACCGCTCAGCCACACTATATAGCATTCTGTTTACTGTTCTGTGTCTGCTGGGAATAGTAGTACACCGCTCGCTCAGCCACACTATATAGCATTCTGTTTACTGCCACTCTGTGTACCTCGCTCAGCCACACTATATAGCATTCTGTTTACTGCCACTCTGTGTCTGCTGGGAATAGTAGTACACCGCTCACCCGCCACTGTATAGCATTGTGCTCTGTGTCGCTGCTGGTCCCTGTTTATTGAACCTCTCATCTTTATTACATTTATGACTGCATGGCGGCAAAAAGCATTGCTATATCCGCACGCTATTTGTCCTCATGCAAGGCCTGGGATGTTGTGTCTCAAAAAGCGTGGCCTTCTCCTCCTGCGGCTCCTCCTGTTCCCTCACGTGTGCTGCTGCTGCTGCTGCTGGGTTAGCGTTTCCGGTCCCTGTTTATTGAACCTCTCATCTTTATTACATTTATGACTGCATGGCGGCAAAAAGCATTGCTATATCCGCACGCTATTTGTCCTCATGCAAGGCCTGGGATGTTGTGTCTCAAAAAGCGTGGCCTTCTCCTCCTGCGCCTCCTCCTGTTCCATCACGTGTTCTGCTGCTTGTGCTGGGTTAGCGTTACCGGTCCCTTTTCCTGGAACCTCTTCTCTGTATTACATTTATGTCTGCATGGCGACAAAAAGCATATTACCTGTGCAAAGAAACATGACATTTTCCACATTTAAAAGACAGTTTTTCCTTTGAAACTTTACAATCAATTTTCTCAAAAACTATAAGCTCTTTTTCAAATATTTTTTTTTCCTCTTGTACCCACTCCCAAGGTGCACATACCCTGCAAATTTGGGGTATGTAGCATGTAAGGAAGCTTTACAAAGCACGAAAGTTCGGGTCCCCATTGACTTCCATTATGTTCGGAGTTCGGCGCGAACACCCGAACATCACGGCGATGTTCGGCGAACGTTCGCGAACCCGAACATCTAGGTGTTCGCCCAACACTAGCCAGCATAAATGTTTGTAGTTTTCAAAGTTTGCCTCCCCATTGAAGTCTATTGCGGTTCGCAAAGTTCGCGCGAACCCGAACTTTTGCGGAAGTTCGCGTTCGAGGTTCGCGCCATCTCTACAGCCCAGGAGGAGTCAAGGAAGGTGATCGCGCTGGTAATTTTCTTCTTCCATTTGGCTGCACCACACGTCACCAGCTCCCTAGCGGTTATGTCCTTCTGTCTGCGCCCCCCTTCTTCCACTTGCTGGTCTGCGCACAGGGCGGTCGCACTGCCTAAGAAACAGCCCTGCTGCTTAGATTGTGCGAGCTACCCCAAAAATCTGTCCAGTCCACCCACGTGGTGGTAGAAGGTACCCTGAAAACTGTCAAGTCCACCCCTGTGGTTGTATAAACTTCCCTGAAGTCTATTTAGTCCATTCAAGTGTAAACAGTAAGTGGTCATAAAAAATGATTAGCTCTCTGTATCTGAACAGGAGTTGCAGTGTTATTTGAAGATCTTTTTTTCTAGCTTAGGGCATAGCTCCCAACTGTCCCTCTTTTATAGAGACAGTCCTTTGGGAACCAAATCCTCCCGTCCCTCTTTCTTCCTTAATTGTCGCTCTTTCAAGTCTGATGGACAGACCTTTATAAATATAAGCATTTTTCTACTGAAAAATGTGTTTAACTGACTCTAAACTTCATTCCCATTAATTAAGTTGATATATTTCTTATTTTTAAATGTTAAACCTGTAACAGGGCCCCCTATTTTCAAACTCCGCGGACACCCAAGTTTCAGCTCAATGCCGATATTTCTATAGGCACCTACCACGGTGCCCACTGCCAAAACTTCTGGCACTAGCGGATGCCCTAATTGCCTGCCTTGTACCTGACAGCCCATAAAGTGTGCCTTCAAGTCCGTACCAATATGGCCTACATGCCAACAGGAAACGCTCCCTCCTCTGAAGAGGCTGAGGGGCAGCCCAGCATTAATATGGCTATTTGGTTGAAGAGCTCACCAGCAAGTTATTCCTCTCACACGCTGCTCCTCTTCCAGAAATAAGACTAACAAATAAAGCAGTCCTCATTCAGATCGAAGAGTCAGCGTGATTTTCTTCAGCACAAAAGCCATCGACGTCTCTATTGATAAAAGTTTAAGGAGTCGCTGCAGGTGGTTCCCGCACAAATAGCCATCCCCCGCCGAGCTCTAACACCACAGCTACTAAATTATTTCTGGGATCAGCTGTTGTTTGCAAACACATATAAGCTCTAATTCTTTGATACTGGATGAAATAAAAGTCACTTTCCTTTGCAATAGGCTATATATAATTCATCCATTCCTGATTCAGGTTGGGCTGTCTCCTGCATTGTATGGCTCAACGACAAGACTCTTTGCCCATCTAAGCCAGAAATTAAGAAAATAAAATATATGAAATAGCTAGTGCTGACTAATACAGCACTGCCCTACATTTTTCATTGCTCCCCGAGTCCCCATTGCATGTCTCTGTACCTAGTGGGTGTGATGACTCCACCCCTCTCAGGTGTCTGCTACAGTACTACAGGACTCACAGCTGCAGCTCTTGCCTTTATCGGGAGCGGGTCCACATGTATTACACTAGCTGTTTGTGACAGTTGCAATAGTTAGGCTAGTTTCACACTGCAAACTGGTAGTAGTGTTGTGGTGCGGCACGCCCGCCATACCGCATTACACCACCAAAAACAGCCCTTCAGGGAACACCGTGTTAGTGTGTTCCCTGCCTGGCCACCAGCCAAGCAGGAAGTGATGCGGGCTTGTGGTCACTTCCTGCTTCGTGTATGTGGAAGCGTTTTGTAAAAATACGCTTCCACACATGCACGCCGCGAGGCCAACTTTTTAATAAACTCCGCGCCATAGACTAACATGACTTCCGGGCCGACGCAGATCGCCGCAGCTCCAGCACAGTAATGTAGTTCTGCGCCAGAGTTAAATTTGGCACTTTCGGCGCAGCGTACCGCACATGGGAAGTATGAACTTCCCTATAGGGTTGCATCACCGCACTGAGCCAGTGTGAAAGGGTCCTAAGGATGGCCTGAAATAAGGAGTGGCGGCGCGCTACTCTAATGAACATTGTTGAGAAATAAGTTATTTTTGCCCTGCATGAAACAGATCTCTTAAACCATATGTCAAATGTATAGTTTCAAAGTATAAAATCTGATCCGGGGTTTTAAACAGTTTTAAAGAATCCATCCTTAAAGGGGCACTATGGCTAAAAATTGTAAAATGTAAAATGTGTGAAAACATATACAAATAAGAAGTATGCCTATTCCAGAGTAAAATGAGCCATAATTACTTTTCTCTTATGTTGCTGTCACTTACAATACGTAGTAGAAATCTGACTAGTCCATCTCTTCATGGGGGATTCTCAGGGATTTATTTATTTTCAAAAGCACTTAGTGAATGACAGTTGCTCCATCCAACTGCCAAAAAACTGTGTAGCGAGCAGGGAAGCTGGCCAGCATCATTGTTTAATTGCTGAGAATCCCCTATGAAGAGATGGACTAGTCCAAAACCTGTTGTTTGCACATATTTTAAATTTTACAATTTTTCGCCATAGTGCCCCTTTAAGGTTGCCATACAGTAATCAATTAAGCCATCGGATTGATCCCTTTCAGATCTTTATCTGATCAGAGAGAGATCTATATGATCTAATCCCTTCATACACTGTAAAATCTACTGAAAACCTGTACTCGCCTGTCGGGTCTCTTCGACGCCCCCCCCCCCTTCACCCCCCCAGGCTGTGGGGTGTAGAAGGCGAATACTCCCACCTATCTGCCCGCCTTCTCTCTAGTTCTGGGTGCTCTTCCAATCTGTGACTACTACAGGCGCATACATATGAAATTGCCGCCGGGAGACTTGGGCGCAGGATACAGCCGATATACGGCTTACCCTGCTCCTGCACAAGTCCCGGAGGCATTAATTACTATTATCCCTCCAGGTCGCTGTGGATGGTGGGAAATGATGTAATTCGGCTTCCAGCTATTGCTGGCGGCCAAATTACAGTGTTTTAAAAGTAACTTCAGCTTTGTCTCCTGACGGCGCCGAAGTTACTCACTGTGGGCCGCTATAGCCGTAATCCCTATTACGGTCTATAGTGGCGCTGGCTGCGCCCAAATCTCCTGCGCTGTTATTACAGTGCTCGACTACAGGCACTATGACCAGTAGAGGCCTCCAGGGCCAGATCTCTTGAAAGGCCACAAAAGCCCGGGCCTTGGGCGGCTGCAGCTGCGGGGGCACCTGAAAATGAAAGAGTGTTTACTACATATGAAAGAGGAGCTGAGAATGGGGATCAAGAAATGGGAAAGGCAAATAGATGCCCAAGGGAGCGGTTTGTGAAAGAGTGGATGAAAGGCATGGAAGAGGGGATTGCACATGGAATGGGAGGGGCTGCTGCACATGGATGATACACATGGAAGAGGGGGCTGCACATGGAATGGGAGGGGCTGCTGTACATGGATGTTACACATGGAAGAGGGGGGCTGCACATGGAATGGTAGGAGCTGCTGTACATGGATGATACACATGGAAGAGGGGCTGAACATGGAATGGGAGAGGGCTGCTGCACATGGATGATACACATGGAAGGAGGGGCTGCACATGGAATGGGAGTGGCTGTTGTACATGGATGATACACATGGAAGAGGGGGCTGCACATGGAATGGGAGGGGTTGCTGTACATGGATGATACACATGGAAGAGGGGCTGCACATGGAATGGGAGAGGGCTGCTGTACATGGATGATACACATGGAAGTGGGGGCTACACATGGAATGGGAGGGGTTGCTGTACATGGATGTTACACATGGAAGAGGGGGCTGCACATGGAATGGGAGGGGTTGCTGTACATGGATGTTACACATGGAAGAGGGGGCTGCACATGGAATGGGAGGGGGCTGCTGTACATGGATGATACACATGGAAGAGGAGGCTGCACATGGAATGGGAGAGGGGCTGCTGTACATGGATGATACACATGGAAGAGGGGGCTGCACATGGAATGGGAGGGGGCTGCTGCACATGGATGATACACATGGAAGAGGAGGCTGCACATGGAATGGGAGAGGGGCTGCTGTAAATGGATGATACACATGGAAGAGGGGGCTGCACGTGGAATGGGAGGGGGCTGCTGTACATGGATGATACACATGGAAGAGGAGGCTGCACATGGAATGGGAGAGGGGCTGCTGTACATGGATGATACACATGGAAGAGGGGGGCTACACATGGAATGGGAGGGGCTGCTGTACATGGATGATACACATGGAAGAGGAGGCTGCACGTGAAATGGGAGGGGCTGCTGTAAATGGATGATAAACATGGAAGTGGGGGCTGCACATGGAATGGGAGGGGGCTGCTGTACATGGATGATACACATGGAAGTGGGGGCTGCACATGGAATGGGAGGGGGCTGCTGTACATGGATGATACACATGGAAGAGGGGGCTGCACTTGGAATGGGAGGGGGCTTCTGTACATGGATGATACACATAGAAGAGGAGGCTGCTGTAACGATTGGTGTAGCACACAGAGAGAATCTGATTCTTGGGGATCTGCAGTACCACCAAGAATGCAGATATACGCCTGATTATCGATGATCTGCAGAATCACCGACAATACAGATGTATTGGTAACCTCTGGATACCAGAATAGTGAGAGTGTTTGGTGCAACAGTAACAACTCTGAGTGGAGACCACCAGAGGAGCTGGTGGCCTCAAACTCCTGAGGAATTCACCCCTGACTGTGGGTGATATTCCTGTAGCCTGTGGACCCCTGGGTGAGGGACCAAGGCTGGGTTGCAGGAAGCCCTGCAGCTAATATGAAAGGTATTGCCCTGGACTGGGCTAACGTAGTACAGAAATAGCACAATCCTAGTCTGGGTGTGAGGTCCGTAGTCACAACACCCTGGAACTAGTCTGGAGCATAACATAAATGATAATACAATTCCCTAGTCTTGGGTGTGAGTTCCGTGATCATCAACACCCTGGAACTAGTCTGGAGCATAACATAAATGATAATACAATTCCCTAGTCTTGGGTGTGAGTTCCGTGATCATCAACACCCTGGAACTAGTCTGGAGCATAACATAAATGATAAAACAATTCCCTAGTCTTGGGTGTGAGTTCCGTGATCATCAACACTAGTGTTGGGCGAACACCTGGATGTTCGGGTTCGGGCCGAACAGGCCGAACACGGGCCAGATGTTCGGCATGTTCGGCCCGAACCCCGAACTCAATGGAAGTCAATAGGACCCCCGAACATACCCATTTTGGGGGCCCTATGGGGTCGCAGGCATAAGGGGGAGCATTCCCCGATCGCGGGGGGGGGGTCGGAAATTCCCCCCACCCCCTCCGCTAGCGCTCCCCCCTCTGCCCGCTTCCCCATAAAAAAAGTTTAATGCAAGTTAAATAGTACCGGTGGCTGGCAGTGGAGTGAGGAGGAGGAGTCCGAGTAGGAGAGTGACGCGTTGAGGCCGGGCAGCGGGCGGTTCAGCGGTAGTACCCTTGTGGTACTTCCGCCCTTTCTCTGACCTCATGTCCTCTGCATACGAGGGTACGCGTCACGCGTACCCTCGTATGCGTCATCACGTAGAGGACGTGAGGTCAGAGAAAGGGCGGAAGTACCACAAGGGTACTACCGCTGAACCGCCCGCTGCCCGGCCTCAACGCGTCACTCTCCTACTCGGACTCCTCCTCCTCACTCCACTGCCAGCCACCGGTACTATTTAACTTGCATTAAACTTTTTTTATGGGGAAGCGGGCAGAGGGGGGAGCGCTAGCGAATGGGGTGGGGGGAATTTCCGCCCCCCCCCCCCCCCACGATCGGGGCATGCTCCCTCCTTATGCCTGCGAACCCATAGGAGGGCCGTGTTCGGCCGAACAGGGGCCCTGTTCGGCCGGCCATTGAGCAGTTCCAGCGAACCCGAACAGTTTGGCCGAACACCATTAGGTGTTCGGCCAAACTCGAACATCACCCGAACAGGGTGATGTTCTGCAGAACCCGAACAGTGGCGAGCACTGTTCGCCCAACACTAATCAACACCCTGGAACTAGTCTAACAAATAAACAGTACAAGATAATCTGGCTCAGTGTGAATTCCCAAGTCCTCTTGGTTCAAACACACTGTAAGGATCTGACTATGGTCTGAATGCTATGTGAAACGTTCCCGCCGGCCACAGAGGGTGCTGTATATCACACGGGGAGTCCAGTGTAGTGAGAGGCCCATCACACCTCATAAACAAAGTCCAATCTGTAGTAACAATCCACATAGGACTCAACCCTTCATACAAAAAACACCAACATATATACAGAGAAACAACCAATCACTGAGTATATACTAATTAGAGGACCTGATGGGAAACAGCCTATTTACATATCTAGTCACACCTCCAACTCCCCCATTGGTGGATCTGAGCAAGATCCAAACATTCAAAAAATAACAGTCAATAATGGCTGAATAAAAAAAATCAGGCATACCTCTAAGATGTATTGGCAAAATATCAGCCAAAAAACCATGGTGGAATATGCTGAATAGCAAAAAAAGAAAAAAATCCAAAAAGTAACATTATATTAAAGAAAACATCAAAATCCGCGTGGAAATGTCGCATAAACGCATCAATAAGATGCAACGCCATACCCGCATACGCGTACAGATGACGCAATAATGCATATCCTCTATCTAGACTACAGATCTATGCCGGACGTATATACGCACGAGACAAACGCTCAAAAAATGACGCATGAGTGCATCAAAAATTACGCATCAATAAAACAACGCGTCCTAACCATACCTCTAATTAGTATATACTCAGTGATTGGTTGTTTCTCTGTATATATGTTGGTGTTTTTTGTATGTTACTTCAGAACTAGGCAGCATGAAGATGGGCAGGAGCCCGAAACAGTGGACTGTCCTGCCTTAAAGAGACTCTGTAACATGAAAAAGATCCCCTGGGGGGTACTCACCTCGGGTGGGGGAAGCCTCCGGATCCTAATGAGGCTTCCCACGCCGTCCTCTATCCGTCAGGGGTCTCGCCGCAGCCCTCCGAACAGCCGGCGACTGTGCCGACTGTCAGTTCAATATTTACCTTTGCAGGCTCCAGCGGGGGCGCTGTGGCGGCTTTCCGTTCCGAACTACACGGAAATACCTAATCTCATTCGGGTCCGCTCTACTGCGCAGGCGCAGGACACTTGCGCCTGCGCAGTAGAGCGGACCCGACGGCGATCGGGTATTTCCGTGTAGTTCGGAGCCGACAGCCGTCAGAGCGCCTGCGCAGGAGCCAGGAAGGTAAATATTACGTCACCGCTGCACGGACTCCACGGAGGGCTGCAGCGAGACCCCTGACAGAAGGAGGACGGCGTGGGAAGCCTCATTAGGATCCGGGGGCTTCCCCCACCCGAGGTGAGTACCCCCCAGGGGATCTTTTCATGTTACAGATCCTCTTTAAAGTTCTTTTTAAATTTGTATGTCTTTTTCCAATAAAACAGACTAAGCTTTTCTGAAGGTGGTGCGGATCTTTCTCTTCATTAACTAAGAGACCCAGCCACACCAAGCCATACTACCAGACGCGTGTCCATGCGTGCAAACCGCCGCGCTGGACGCGGAATCAGCCGCCTTGCTCTTGACACACTTTTCCGCGTTTTCTCACAGCTGCACATGGAATGGGAGGGGGGGCTGCTGTACATGGATGATACACATAGAAGAGGGGGCTGCACATGGAATGGGAGGGATGCTGCTGCACAAGAAAGGGGAGTCACAACATACTTGGCCTAATGGTACAAAAGGGTTTCTCACACAGGGGCGTACCTAGAAATCCCCGGGCCCCCCTGCAAAAAAAAAAAAAATCCGGGAATATAAGACACTCCTGACCATAAGACAGGACAAAAAACAGGAGGACCCCCTTGTGTCCTCCTCTATGCCCATCTGTGTCCTCCATTTGTCCCCCGTCTCCTCCTCTGCATGGGCACATGGGCACACTACAAGGAGTCCCCGACATTGCGGTGGGTTGGAGGTTTGTATTGGCAGCGTTCACAAGTCAGGAACTCCTTGCATTTGGACTATAAGACTTTTTATTCCCAGTTTTGTGGGAGAAAGAGTATGTCTTATAGTCCAAAAAATACAGTATGTGGTTTTTTTTTAATATTCACTTTAGACTCTCTTTAAAGGTGGCCACTAACAATCCGATTTGTAGCGAAAGATCGTTCGAGTGATCAGATAATTCTGATCGGAAGAAAAATCATTCACTACACCCTCAGCAAACCAATCTTTGCTTCCTATCTATCACAACCAACAAGAAAATCCAAATTTTGGTTTGATGAAAATCCAATCGAACGACTATTTTTAAAATCGATTGTAATAGATTGTGCCCACCAACGGAGATTATTTACAACCAATCCGAATTTCTGATCGCTCAAACGATTTTTCGCTAGACATTGGACTGTTAGTAGCCACCTTTAGTTGTGGCAAATCTTTGATTTTCACTGTATGTTATCAGAAGGTGAATACATTACAGTCTGTTCCGTCATTTCAGTCTGTTTGTTTTATCATTTTATTAAAAAAATGCCCACGCAGCCCAGCCTCAAACTTCCCCACATCTCTTGAGTCGCCGCCCACGTCACACCGGTGTGTCACCACCGCCTAGCGCTGCCTGCCTCTTGCATTATTTAAAAAACACAAAATTATAATAACTCGCCTGGTGTGCCTAGCGAGGCGCTGCTAAATTAGAAACAGATCAAAGGTTAACCATACTCTTACAGATACAATCTGTCGCTGTGAGATGTGTTGATGCCTTCATAGAGAAGACGCAATATTCCCTGAAGTTTCCCGACATCTCTTCGGAGCTTTCTTGGCACCGCGATCCGAGAATAATGCTTCGCCGGGGGTCGGCAGCGCACATATATCATTCCTTTCGGCTTCCAGCAGATCTATCTGACTCTAAAAATAGTGAATTATCAACATTAAATACACAACAAAAATTCTGCATGATAAAAGTAATGCCTAACTTAAAGTGTAACTATCGGGCATAAAATCAAAAATCAATTCTTTATTTTTATCTGGTAAACAAGTAATAAGGATGCTAACCAGGCAATCCAAAGTTAAAATCACTATTACTTTTCTTGTTGATAAATGATCATTCCCCAGTTTACATGACTCTTATTTGGTACACACAAAATTTGGTACGCAAAAGGGAAGTTGCAGGGCATGCTGGGTTGTTCTTTTTTGCTTCTCTACTTTCGCCTTAGACTTAACTAATGCAGCCTGATTGACCGAAGCCCAGGGGCGTACCTACAAATCCCTGGGTCCCCCTGCATACAAAACAAATCCGCCCCCCCCCACTCAGGGGCAGGAGGGGTCGCAGCATAAGAGGAGAGCTGTGGCCGCAGATCGGTGGGGAGGGGGGAAATTCCTCCCCCTCCCTCACCTCGGGCTCTCCTCTCAGCGCTCCTGCAAACATTGGTGACAGCAGGCTAGCAGCAGCAGCAGCAGCGGTGGCAGCAGGATGCCGGATGATAAATTACCTCCGTCTCGCTGGAGGACTTCCGTACTCTAAGAGCAACTTCCTGTTTACACAGGAAGTTGCAAGAAGCTCTTTGAGAACGGAAGTCCTATAGTGAGAAGGCGGTAATGTATTCATCCTGCCGCCACCGCCGCTGCTGCTGCCAGCCTGCTGTCACCAATGTTTGCAGGAGCGGGAGCGCTGAGAGGAGAGCCCGTGGTGAGGGAGGGGGGGGGGGGAATTTCCTCCTTTTATGCTGCGACCCCTCCTGCCCCCAAAAGTGCCTGAGCGTCCCCTATTGGTACGCCAGTGCTGAAGCCTCTTTCCCTCCTGTTTTCCCCTACCACACCTCTGTTCCTCTTTGATTGGCCAGTATTTCTCATGCTGAGACAATGCTCTTTCTATAGTGAAAGGCGGGCAAATCAGGCAGAGGAGAGGAGGAGAGTAAGGGAGGAAATTACATCAGGATTGGCTTCAAAATAGCCACAGTTAAAATGGGAAATACTAAGAAGAATTTTCTCTTTTTTTACTGTAGAAAAAAATCACTAAAATTAAAACGTGGACAGTGCAATACATGTGTTATGTAAGTAGAGCAAGTATTTTTCTACTTAGATATGTGTTTTTTTTCGGAGATAGTATGGCTGACAGTTCCTCTTTAAAGTAAACCCGAGGTATGGATTATTGGGGGGCTGTACGGATCAGGTAGCCACAATCCACTGTCGCTCTCCGCCACTCCGGTGGCCTGCTATGGCCAAATTTCCTTTTCATGACCCCTGGGGTCACGACGCTCGAAGAGCTGCTGTGTTTCACACAGAGCAGCATGCAGGGGGGCGGGGGAGCGGCAAGGGAGAGGCAGAACTGCCCAATGGCAGCTGGGGAAGGCCTGCAGGAACACCCCCAGTGGGCATTTAAAGAGCACTTCCAGTCAAGAAAAGGTTTGAATGGCAATACATATATGTAGTCTAGGCACTGTGCACAGTTAGATGAACATATCAAGTTTACATCTGGTACATCGTAGTGGATAGAACAGACTCACATCTATATCTGTAGTAGCATCTACTTATTTCTAAGTATACCATCAGCATGTGTCGTCCCTTCCAGCCAGGTTCCCTCCTCTGCCCCTCCCTCCGCTGCTCTCTGCCTGCCTGGATCAAATTACTTCTCTTTTCACAGTGTGTAGGAGAGAGAAGAGACAGGAAAGCTGCTGCAGTCTTATCATGTCTGTTTGCTATCATTCTTACTTCAGATGTCTGTCTGCCTGCTTGGATTAGATCACATGGACATGAGGGGTGGAGTTATGACATCAATCCCCCAGCATCCTTTGCACCTATGGTTTAGAAAGAAAAAGAGTGCCCAGGGCCCAGTTTCACACCAAGCGCGGGGAATTCAAGACCATGGGCTTGATTCACAAAAGAGTGCTAACTTTTAGCACGGCCGTTTTCGCGCGAATTTTCAGCGTTTTCGCGTGAATTTTCGCGTTCGCGTGCAATTAAACGTTTTCGTGCAAAATCGTTATCGTTTTCGCGTGCAAACGCAAATTTTCGCGCGAAATCGATACCGTTTTCGCGCGAAAATTCGCGTTAGCGCGCGAAAACGCCAAAAATTTGCGCAAAAACGGCCGTGCCTAAAAGTTAGCACTCTTTTGTGAATCAAGCCCCATATGTGGAATACGGACCCTGGGGGTGAGAAAATTACACTTTATCATGTATATCATTATATATCTTAGCAACTTAATAGGTTTAAAGCAAACTGCAATTTATAATTTAGATACTCTTTAAGCAAGCAATACCTTTCCTTTCCCCTCAAGATTGGCGACAATCACGTTGCCAATTTCAGGGGGGGTGATATTGCGGCGTGAGGGGGGGGGGGGGGGGCAGAGAGCAGCACATAGGGGACACAAAGGCGTGTCATAGATCAGGGAACTCGCCTTTGTGTCCAATCTGCCCCGCCTCTGGTGCACTTTAAGATTTATCTAAATATACCATCTAATAGACTGGTGAGCAAATATTCCCTTTTATTTGTTCAATACATTTTTCTGTTTCTAATAATCCTATTTTAAAAATTAATTTGTGCAACTTTAAGAGTAATTTCACATTCTTGAAGGGTACATGTGGGCAGGGCTGTTTTTAGGCATACCAGGCAGATGCCTGGGGTGACAATTGTAGTAGGGGGCACCCGAGCGCTAGTCGTTACACACTGTGCCTTATGGAATTCTTATAGCCAACTGCTAGTTCCATTAAGAAATGTACGGATGGTAATTTTAGCAACTGAATGGGCGTGGGGATTGTTGCAACTCTGATTGGACTTCCAGGACAATATTCTAACCTGTAAAGACCCAGGCTGTACATGAACAGTATAATGTTTATAAAGCGGATACACACCCCTGAAAACTGTTAATGGGTTCAGTGAGTTCGGGCCAGTGAGATGGCCTGGTAATGATTTGTGCATCCTTTACAAACCATAATTTGGGAAATAACATTGTTATGTAAACTATGAATTTATTTTTTGTTCCTAAAAACTAATTGATGTAGGTTATGATTTTCCTGTCCATGAGATTGGGGTAAGGAGTAGGACTGAAAAGGTGACTTGACTGCTGTGCAACACATGGCCAGAAACAGCCCTCCCTGTGGGGTAAAAAAAAAAAAAAATAAGCAATTTTATATAAAAAAATGTTTTTGAATAAAATTGATTAAAAAAAAATACTAATCGCAGCAAAAATCAGATGCCACCAACAGAAAGTTCTGTTGGTGGCAAGAAAAGGAAGCAAGATTCATTTGGGTGCTAACTTGTATTATTATTATTATTTTTTTATTTATATAGCGCCAGCATCTTCCGTAGCGCTGTACATAATACAAACAAATAATGGGGAACAAATATACATAAGAAATACAAGACACTGTACAGTCATGACATTGAATAGAATAAATATAGATACATACATAGTTGATGTGTAGTTGGTACGTGTACATATGTTAAAATAACAGCAGTATGAGAAACACTAGGAGGAGGTCCCTGCCCTTGCAGGCTTACAATCTAGAGCAGGCTTTCTCAACCAGGGTTCCCTGGAACCCCAGGGTTCCTTGAGTACTCTGCAGGGGTTCCTTGGCATTTTCCCACATCGTGGGGATGTATAATGGAGCTCACTATAATAGGTGGTACTGTAACAAGAAGCACTAAATTAGGGGCTTAGGAGGCAGTATAATGAGTGGCAGTGTAATAGAGGTAGTGAAATAAACAGCCACACATACTTTTAAAGACCATGCCTCCTGCAAAATAAATGCGGGGGTTCCTCAAGATCAAAAGTTTGCAGGGGTTCCTTGAGATCCAAAAGCTATTTGCAGGGTTCCTCCAGGGTAGAAAGGTTGAGAAAGGCTGATCTAGAGGGTAGTGGGGAGGAAACAAAAGGGAAGGAAACACAAGGATTAGTGGGTGAGCCAGTGCGCCTTCAGTGCTGCCTATAGCAAATTATAGGCTTGTCTGAACAGGTGTGTTGTCAGAGTACGTTTGAAGGTTTCCAGACTCGTGGCATGACGAACCGGCTGAGGGAGGCAGTTCCAAAGGAAAGGGACAGCCCGTGAGAAGTCTTGGATGCGAGAGTGAGAGGAGGTTGTATGGCCGAGCAATAGACTGTTAAAGCTGCAGAGTGCAGAATTGTAAAAAAAAAATTGCCACTGGTCACTAGAGGGGGTGTAAGACTGTGGTCCTCAAGCGGTTAATGAATCAAGCCCTAGATGTGCAGGGTAATGTCCATGTTCCCTATGGCTCAAATGGACGATATTACAGTGTACTGACTAGAGATGGTTGCCGGGCACTCTCTGCGCATGAGTGTGACGTCACGCACATACGCAGAAAGTGCCCAGCAACAGGCGCGCGATCAAAGACGCGCACCACCGGCCCAGCACAGCCGTACTACTACGGGTCATAGCGACCCGGAAGTAGTACAGGGTGAGGGGTTCGCTGGCGAACGGTTCGGGAACCCTTCGACGACATCCCTAGTACTGACGAGGAAGCTGTTATGGGGTAATGGACATTTTCATAATGGAGGATGGAGAATTTCATTGATCTCAGTGGACAAACAGGAGAGGAGAAAGAGATTGCTGAGTAGACTATGCGGGAGGTAAGTATGACCTGTGTATGTGTATTTTGACTTTTAATTTTCAGGTCAGGTTTGCTTCAAATAAGTGTTGCTGTAGGGACATGAGAATGTTAGGAAATTGTACAGTTCCAGAATCATGTTACCTGCACATATCTAAACGCACAAATGCATGCATGAAAACTCGCTGTCTAGTCACTGCGCTGGATCAACATTCCTTAATAAATTGCCCGCTGGCCCGCCTCTGTAGCGGTATTGTGGTCTTTGAAGCCGGCGCTAGTGTGGAATCATGTACAAGCGTCTATTCATTTCACTCAAAAGAGACAGATAATAAGATTAGTGATAATTAAGTGTAATAAGGTGGAATAAATTGCATTACTGAGGACAGTGATTAATGTTTCTGCAAAATGACACGTGGAATAATAATAATATCATTAATTTCTTTTCTTGTTATTATTATTATTGCACTGCTCTTTAGGCCATTTATAGAAGGTCAAGACCCAGTGGCGTAGCTAAGGAGCTGTGGGCCCCGATGCAAGTTTTACAATGGGGCCCACCAGGCACTCTATATATAAAAATTGATACCGCGTACCAAAACCTGCCAATAGCATCTACAGTGTCAGAGGTGCAAGAAGGGGATGGGGAACAGTTTGTTAATGATTACCAGTATTCAAAGTGTCTATAGAAGTGATTATTATGAGCACAGGACCAATAGAGAGCTTATACTGTAGTTGAGGGAGGGCCCTTCGGGGCCCCACGGCCCCGATGCGGTCGCTACCTCTGCACCCCCTATTGCTACGCCCCTGTCAAGACCCCAGTATGTCCGGTGATGGCGCTACACTGGGTCACTTGCCCCCCTGGGAATCACTGTGCCCCCCCTTAGTGCCCCCTGCTCAGTAATTTACAGTTAACTGTTCCCAAGCTCCAGGAGCGTATACTGAACAGGATAGGGTCTGTAAAAAACTATCCATGTCAGCCTGACTCTATGTAGGTGTTAAGTAAACTAAGGGTCTTATTTATTTGCCATAAATACCTTATAATCCTTGCAAGATCCCTTGTAATTAATGTATCTGGATGACACTTATTTGCAAAACAAATCCCTCTACCACCTTCTCATTGTATGTTGTAACACTGTCAGTCATCAGGAATAGAGTTTGATGACTGACTGACTGCCTCTCTCCCCTACCCTTGCTTGCAGAGTCATCAGACATAGGCTGGACGCTGGAATAATTTGTCTGTGATCCGTCTACACAGGAGCAACTTCACTAGCAAGCAAGGATTAAAGCATGCCAGCCAAACAAGCCAAGTACATCTGTCGGTGACTTTTCTTCCATAATAGCACCATCATTTGGACAATCTGCTCTGCTCAAAAGTCTTTTTGTTTACAATTGGCTCTCATCATTACTGAACTAGTTAGCCTTAACCTCCTTGCCGGTCTAAGTCCCCCGGCAAGGAGGCAGCGCAGCCCTTTTTTTTTTTAAATCATGTAGCGAGCCCAGGGTTTGCTACATGATAGCCGCTGAGCAGCGACAGCTCTGCAGCCACTCCGATCGCTTCCGGCGATCGGAGTAAGCAGGAAGTCCCGTTCAGAACGGGATTTCCTGCTGGGCTTCCCCGGTCGCCATATGACGTCAGGACGTCATAGGGAATCCCAATCTACCCCTCAGCGCTGCTTAGCCCTGATTGGCCAGGCTGCGCAGGGGTCGGCGGCGAGCGGCGGCGATCGGAAGTTACAAGCAGCTAGCAAAGTGCTAGCTGCTTGTAAGAAAAAAAAAATTATGCAAATCGGCCCAGCGGGGCCTGAGAAATCCTCCTGCGCAGGTTACCCCGAGCTGAGCTCGGGATAACCGGCAAGGAGGTTAGTTTTATCACTTCGTGAGGTAGAAAATATCTAAAGCTCACCATACAAACATTGATTTTGATCACCCAAATAGGCCCCAAAAGCCAGCCATCTTGCCCCATATTGAAGCTGGAGAAAATTATAACATTAGGAAGGGGGTTTTAAAGGTTAGACATCAGGAAGGTGAGTTTAGGGTTAGGCGTCAGGGTTTTAGGGTTAGGCATCAGAGATGGGGGTCTTATGGGTAGGGCCAGAAAGCGGTGTCTTACGGTTAGGCATCAGGAAGGGGGCGGGGGGTAGACGTCAGGAAGGGGGGTTTAGTGTTAGGCTTCAAGAAGGGGGGGGGTTTAGGGTTAGGCGTCTGGAAGGGGTTTAGGGTTAGGCATTAGGAAGGGGGGTTTTAGAGTTAGGAGTCAGAAAGGGAGGTTTTAGAGTTAGTCATCAGGAAGGGGGGTTTTAGGGTTAGGCACCAGGGAGGAAGGTCTTAGGGTTAGGTGTCAGGAAGGGGAGGTTTAGGGTTAGGCATCAGGATGGGGGGTTTTAAGGTTAGGCATTGGAGGGGGCCGGGGTTGTTTGAGAGTAGGGTAAGGTTTAGCAGTAGTAAAATATTGGTAACATTTATCAATGTGTTACTATCATTACCACCGTAAATATTTTTCCTGCGCACCTTTTTGCCGCCAATACGGTGGCATTGATCAGTCTGGTGACATTTTTGGCTACAGAGGCATATCTAGAGAGGGACAAGCACGGCTCTTGCCATGGGCGCCACAGCACCATGGGCCCCATTCCTGCCCCTGTGCTGAGATGCCATCCCTGCCCCTGTGCTGCACCGCCTTGCCTTTGCCTTGTGCTGCACCGCCTTTGCCCTCTACATACACCTGTGTATCTCATCATCATGTCACATGTCGCCCCGGGTACACTTTACCATATGTATGTATGGCGTACTTGGCCTTGTGTTAGAAAAGAGAACAGAGAGGGTATAAGAAGAGATATTTTCAAAAAAGTAACTTCCGCCATATCCAGAGCCAAAAAACACAGGCAACCATAACACATGTATGTGAGAAAGGAAGCTGTTTTTAAAGAGAATCTGTACTCTCAAATTATTACAGTAAAAAGAATACCATGCTATTCATTATGTTCTCCTGGATCCCTCTTTGGCGTTTCCGTCGCTCCCTGCTGCGAACCTGGCTTTTAATCAATCACCTGTTATATATATATATATATATATATATATATATATATATATATATAATATGTTACAGTATACTACAAGTTTTTATTACATCGTGAATTATCTGCACTCCAGCCTGGATTTCTCACAGTTCTCAGCATGTGACAGGCAGCTCCCTCCCCCCTCCCCCCTCAAAGAGCTCTGTCTGTAAAGGTGTAAACAAAGCACACACACAGAGCCTGGAGGGGGCGTGCATAACTTGGGCCTATCACAGCAGAGGCAGTGCATTCCTCCCTGGGTCGACAAAGTTTGACAATGAAAAGAAAATTGGATATATTACAGAGACAGTGCAACTAGAAAAGGCTGCAGTAAGTCAGACCACATTAGAACAGGTATAGGAACTTATAGGATAGAAAAAATAAGGCTGAAAATGTTGCTACAGGGTCTCTTTAAAGGGGGGGGGGGGGCAATTTCAGTGTTTGCCATAGGCTCTATATTACCCAGATACACCCGTTGGGATGTTTGGATCGCTGCCCAGAGTTGAGTTTACACCGGGTGGGTGTAGGGGAATCTCACCGACCACCACCTGTGACATTGCACGTGATATTGCTGCGGAGAACGCGGCGGATATCGAGCGGGGCCGCCGAGTCACTGGCAGACAGCCTCCTGCAAGTTTCAGAAGGTGACTTTGAAGGTGAAGAGAGGAGACTGTGGGAAGACAGCATAATCACCCCGACTGTGGAGGGACATATTTTAGCGGCGGATTTGACGTTTTTCCTAATGGATGGGGATAAATCAGCCGGCGCCCGGCCGTAGGTGTGCATGTAAACACACTTTAACGGATTAAGCCTCATTTATATTCCCATGCAGGGTGCTGGTGCTGCAGATTTATTATTGAATGGTTGGTGTAATCACCGGCGGTTCGCCGGTCGGGGGAAGAGAGCGCCGGGTGTCGGGGGAAATATCACCTCCCCTCGCTGCGTTTATCGATCTCAATCATTTATGTGGCAGCTTCCATCCTCTGCAGTCCTCATCGCAGAACATCGCTTCCTGCACGTCAGCCCTGCCGCCAGAGGAGCTTACACTCTAATAAAGATCCTTTGTATATTTTATACGATTACTGCAGTTATGGGACAGTTAAAGTGAGAGGGATATGCAGGCTGCCATATTCATTACCTTTTTTAACAATACCGGATACCTGCCTGTCCTTAAAGAGATTCCATAACAAAAATTGCATCCTGTTTTTTATCATCCTACAAGTTCCAAAAGCTATTCTAATGTGTTCTGGATTACTGCAGCACGTTCTACTATCACCATCTCTGTAATAAATCAACTTATCTATCTCTTGTCAGACTTGTCAGCCTGTGTCTGGAAGGCTGCCAAGTTCTTCAGTGTTGTGGTTCTGCTATGAACTCCGCCTTCCAGGCCCCTCTATGCACACTGCCTGTGTGTTATTTAGATTAGGGCAGCTTCTCTCTGCTCTCTTATCTTTTACAAGCTGGATAAATCGTCCTCTGAGCTGGCTGGGCTTTCACATAGTGAGGAATTACAGACAAGGGCAAAGCTGTTTGCAGGAAGAAAAGAGCAGCCTGAAACTTCAGTGCATGAGAACTGCAGGGGGAAAGAAACACACAAATTATCTCTTGAGATTCAAAAGGAAGGGTGTATACAGCCTGCTTGTGTATGGATGTATTTTCTATGTGTGGACATACTGTACATCAACCTACTTCCTGTTTTGGTGGCCATTTTGTTTGTTTATAAACAAACTTTTAAAAACTGTTTTTAACCACTTTTAATGCGGCGGGGAGCGGCGAAATTGTGACAGAGGGGAATAGGAGATGTCCCCTAACGCACTGGTATGTTTACTTTTGTGTGATTTTAACAATACAGATTCTCTTTAAGATCTCTTTGGCTGCAGTAGTGTCTGAATCACCCACCTGAAACAAGCATGAGGCTAATCCATTCAGACTTCAGTCAGCGCATCTGTTTTGCATGCATGTTCAGCGGCTATGGCTTAAAGTATCCGAGGCAGAAGATCAGCAGGACAACCAGGCAATGTGCATTCTTCAAAAGGAAATAAAAATGGCAGCCTCTATATCGCTCTCATTTAGATGTGCAAATTAAGGTGAGAGACATCTAGAGGCTGACATATTTATCCTTTTAAAGTGGACCCGAACTCAGAACTTCCTTTCTGCTCTAAAAGATAAGCAACAGCATAATAACCTTTAAAGAAAAACATCTTTGTTACAGCTGATACAAATCCTGCAATTACTCTGCAGTGTGTCTACTTCCTGTTTTCATGGAAGCAGACAAAGGGTTAACATCCTGTTTTTACATATTAGCTGTGTCTACAGAGGACTGCTGAATTTCTGTACTGACACAGCTGAGAGATAAAATTACACTTGAAGATGAGGGGGAATAAGACAGGCTCTTCTCTCTAAAAACGCACAGGGTGCATTTCTCCCATGTTTTCCTTGTGTCCTGTGCAAGAGTTTAGGTCCACGTTAAACAATGCATATTGCTTGGCTGTCCTGCTGATTCACGGCCTCTAATACTCTTAACTGTTTACACATATAGTACACACGATACACTTTTGCCATCAGATTGACAGGTCAATCGATAATTTCTGGCATGTCCAATCTGCTCCCGATCGAGAACGAGATAGATTTTGTGCAGTACCGATCTGAAATTCGATCCCGTTCTTGATCGGGAGCAGATCGGACATGCCAGAACTTGCATTGTGTGTACCAGCCATTAGATCCTGAACAAGCATACAGATCAGATGTTTTTGCCAAAAATATGACAAAATTTGCTGCAAGCTTGTGTCAGGTGTGTGATTCAGAAACTACTGCAGCCCAAGAGTTCAGCAGGACAGCCAGGCAAATTATATTGTTTAACCTCCTGGGTGTTATGCCCGACACTGTGCCAGGCAAGAAATAGTAACTGAAAGAGGTTTGCCCGACACATTGTTGGACTGCAGTTTGCGGCGTTTACATGCTCCTCCCATGTATCCTCCTCTGCCCCATGTACAACTTTCAGAACCGGCAGCTTTGCTCACCTAATCCATGGCTTCTGTGCTGATCACAGACCTCTCCTTCACTGCACCTCTAGTGCCAGCCTCTGCTGATGATGCAATCAGCAGAAGTCGGCACTAGGGGAGCCGTCCAGGAGAGGAGAGGACTGTGATCGGCGCGGGAGCTGTGGATTAGGTGAGCCGTGCTGTTATACACAGGGACAGAGGAGGACACACACACGGTGGGTGGAACAGAGCACAAACGGGGGGATAAGGGCACAAACGGGGGCAAAAAGGGACACACTGGAGACAGAAGGGGACACACTAAAGAAAGAAGGGG
The DNA here is from genome assembly GCF_040937935.1 of Hyperolius riggenbachi. NCBI lineage: Eukaryota > Metazoa > Chordata > Amphibia > Anura > Hyperoliidae > Hyperolius > Hyperolius riggenbachi. Next base: position 555,744,760 of record NC_090647.1, read on the forward strand.
ACACACTGGAGACAGAAGGGGACACATGGGGAACAGAAGGGGACACACTTGGGACAGAAGAGAACACACTGGGGACAGCAGGGAACACACTGGGGACAGAAAGGGATACACTGGAGAGAGAAGGGGACACACTGGAAACAGAAGGGGACACACTGGAGACAGAAGAGGACACATGGGGGACAGAAGGGACACACTGGAGACAGAAGAGGACACATGGGGGACAAAAGGGACACACTGGGGACAGAGAAGGGCACACTGGAGACAGAAGGGGACACACGGGGGACATAAGGAGACACACGGGGAAAGAAGGTGACACATAGGGGACAGAAGGTGACACACTGGGAACAGAAGGGGACACACTGAAGACAGAAGGGAACACACTGGAGACATAAGGGGACACACTGGGAACAGAAGGGGACACACTGGGGACAGAAGGGGACACATGTGGACAGAAGGGGACACATGGGAAACAGAAGGGGACACACTGGAGACAGAAGGGGACACACATGGGACAGAACGGGACAAATGGGGAACAGAAGGGGACACACTGGAGACAGAAGGGGACACACTGGAGACAGAAGGGAACACACTGGGGACAGTAGGGAACACATGAAAAGTAATTGGATCTGATATTTTTGAACAGAAATCCAGTAGAAACTGAACGCCAGGGAGATTAAAAGGAAATAAACATGGCAGTCTCCACAGCCTTTTTCCCCAGTCCAGCCATTACTCGTATCTTCCAGTTCATTTCCTCGCTCATTGGATAAATATTGGTGGGACTCACTTCCAGTTTGCGGATAATAATTCTTGTTATCCCCAGGAACCCCTGATCTCCGCACGCAATCCCGCGACACGTAAGCCCATAATCATTAAACACGGAACATCCATTCCCCGTGGCCGCGGCGCAGAGCACTCTATTAGCAGGAGACGGCCCAGGCTCCTAGTCATTTTACAAGAAATTGTCCCTTTAGATGAAAGGTAAAATTGTCCGATAGGTGTTTCCTGCAGATCTCGACTGTTCCGTCCTGCGGTGTAACAATCTCTCTGGCTTCATCTAAACCAATTTTGACAGTCTCATAAACACAGGCTTGTTCTGAGTAATTCAAAGTGAAACAAATCCTTGCTGTCCTTATTTGTACGGGGACCGGAATGTAATGGATATGTTTAATATAGAAATCTCGCCGCAGACAGGACTTCTACTTGTTAGACAAGACCAAGGTTGGTAATTTTGGTAAAGAGAGCAATAGTCTACCTGTTATTCAAGACTAAGCCGGTGGTCAGGGGCGTAACTAGAAATCCCCGGGCCCCCCCTGCAAAAAAAATGCGGACCCCCCCCTCCCTAGGGCCCGCTCAGGGACTTTTGGGGGGCAGGAGGGGTCGCAACATAAGAGGAGAGCATGGCCGCAGATCGATTGGGAGGGGGGACATTCCCCCCTCCCTCACCTCGGGCTTTCCTCTCAGTGCTCCCCCTCCTGCAATAATTAGCGGCAGCGGGTGGGCGGCGGTAGACGGAATACATACCTCCTTAGCGCCGGAGGTCTCCCATCAGTAAGTGCTTCATGTTACTTCCTGTGTAAGCAGGAAGTAACATGAAGCTCTTAGAGATCGGAGACCTCTGAGAGGAGAACCCGAGAACCCACCGATCTGCGGCCACGTTCTCCTCTTATGTTGCGACCCCTCCTGCCCCCCAAAAGTCCCTGGGCGGGCCCTATGGGGGCCCCCCGCAAGGGCAGGGGTCACATCCCCTGTTGTGCCGGTGGTAGTTCAAGCCAGTGTCGGCGCTACACTGGGACACATTGGGGTACTGGCCCCCGGGAATGACCGTGCCCCTCTGAATGCTTTCCCTCCCCCCCTGGCACACACACACTTAGTAACATACAGTTAACTGTTTCCAGGCTCCAGCGGCGTACACTAAACAGGATAGAAAAAAACTCTCCATGTCAGCCTGAGTCTATGTAGGCGTTCAGTAAACCAAGGGTCTTATCTATTTGCCATAAATACCTCATAACAGTAAAGATGCTGTTTTGCAAGGTTAACGGAGGATCATATGAATTATTTTTTAACTTCTCACTTTGCAAATTGCAATGTTACCAAGTTGAGGTCCTACACCAGACAACACTTTCTTCCTGTGACATACAAAGATCCACCACCGGATGCAGACACACAGCTTCTTCGCAGAGCAGGGAATTAGGGAAATGTTCTGGCGCTGTTCCGACACTCTGAGTCGGTGTTAATTTGGTGGCTGCCATAGACTCATAGAATGCAAATTCGTGGCTATACTGTATGTCTCTTGCTTACAAACATGATAGTTGACCTTCAGTATTATTATTATTATTATTTAGTATTTATATAGCGCCGACATATTACGCAGCGCTGTAGAGTATATATATATATATATATATATATATATATATATATATATATATATATATATATATATATATATATATATATATATATATATATATTGTCTAGTCGCTAACTGTCCCTCAAAGGAGCTCACAATCTAATCCCTACCCCAGTAAGTAATCACTCTTTACCAATATTCTGACTATTAGCTGAGGGTGGGGGCACCAGCATTACTTATGAACCAGACAAAGTACGAACCAAACATATCCTGTTCTTCCAACTATGAGGGCTCTTTTACACCGGGGCAGTGCGGTATCCTTACCGCACCCCACCGCCAGGCAATGAAAGTCAATGGAGACTTTCATACTGCCACGGTTTTTGCCGCATCTCTGACACAGGTCCAAAACTAAGTTAATGATGTGGTGATGCGCCGACTTGCGGTGATCTGAGCTGGCCCGTGTCAGGAACCGGCCCCACGGCAAGCCTGCAGAGACAGTTCCCGACTGGGATTTTTTTTTCGTTTGGACCAGACTGAGAGGGGAAGAAGCCTTATTTAAGCTAACACAAGGCTGTCGCCCCTCGCAGCACCACTCTGTCAGCACCACCAGCTGTCCACGGTACTGCTAGACACTTCGACTGGCGTTTTCGTACGTTGGGTCAGCTTTAGGCCACGTACAAGAACGCCACACACACACACAATCTCACACGGTAGCGAGGCACAATCCCAGCATACAACCAGGCACTGAACTTGTAACACAATTACACTGCAGTCTCTCTCTAGGAATTGTAACGCTCTGCTTAGTACATCAGAAGGCTAGCTTATTAAATAACGATTTCATATTCCAAAAAAAGTGGAACAGTGCAGAAAGAAATATATACAAAATATTTACAAAAACAAAGTAAAAATACAAAGACACACAACAAGACAGTTTGCAAAAATAAAAAAGGGAATCAAAACATAAATTGAACTTTTACCAGCGCAAAGGTCCAACTTGGCCGTGAAAGGACACAGGTTCTGATCAGAAATCAGGGACCTCTCTATCTCTCTAGTTCTGAATCTTCCATGCTGACTTTTTATAGGAAGATGTGTAGCCTGAGGCTATCCAATGTTCAGATCCAGAAATAATCTAATTTCCTCAGATGGTGACATCACGGCAAAGCTCTCTTGTAATATCTCAGCTGGCTGTTATATGTAAATTTCACTGGTTCCTGTAGTGTAACCCTCCCAGACTCTAGACCAGTGGTTCCCAACCTGGGGGTGATCGCCCCCAGGTGGGCGAATTGGGTTCTAAGGGGGGCGGTAAATTTGTGGGGGGCGACAGGGGGGACGAACAGTATGAAAAGGCAAAAAAAATAAAGTGTCGCAGTGTCACTCGTTTTTAAGAAAATTATGGGCAACAAATATGATCTGTATAAAATATGCAAGTGTGCATGATAGAGTTGCGTAACTCCTCAGGGCTCGTTGTAATGTCAGATATTGCAGCCCGGAAGCAGCCTCCTCACTGAGTATCGTGCATGCTCAGTGGGAAGTTAGATATTATTTACCTGAAATATCTCCGCTTCCGCACCACGTACACTCCCGAAATTTTCAGGGGAGGGAGGGGACCCCCAGATCTAGCTCTGTGTCGAATTGCAGCCCCCGAGCCCCGCTAGTTCCCGAGATAGGTTTGCTGCAATCAGTCTCGGGAACCAGCGGGGCTCGGGGGCTGCAATTCGGCACAGAGCTAGATCTGGGGGTCCCCTCCCTCCCCTGAAAATTTCGGGAGTGTACGTGGTGCGGAAGCGGAGATATTTAGGACGTTTTACGTCGCTGCACAATTTAATGGGACGCAGGCTCCTACTGCGCATGCGGGGCTGCACAACGTGCGGGGCTGCAACAGCTGACATTACACCGGTAAGGGAATTGGCGCAAAGTAGTTGAGTCACCGGCTATTTTTAGCTGGCAAGGTCACAACGCTACCCCCTCCACTGGCACCACCACCTGGCGTAAGGGTATACAGTACTAAGAGAAGGGGGGCGACAGGGGTGAGTCATCTTCCCCTAAGGGGCGATACCTCATAAAAGGTTGGGAACCACTGCTCTAGACTTTCAGACAGCTCAATTGTGTATTTGGAACAACAGGTGACTGTACAGACTTCAAAGCGATGCAAACACCTCCAGCACGTCAGACTATTCAGGGAAACTGGTTGGGTAATTATCTAATTAACCGTTTCCTTACTGGAGTCGGGAGTCGGAGTCTGTGATTTTTGTACAAAATCCACAGCACTGGTAAGTATTAGATTAAGGAGTCAGAGCCATTTTGAGTACCCGGAGTCGGAGTTGGAGTCGGAGGTTTCATAAACTGAGGAGTCGGAAGATTTTTGTACCGACTCCACAGCCCTGCGAAATACACCTGCTGACAGCTCACATGGCCCAACCAATAACCTGTATTTCCTTTCTCAACGAGGCTCCTGCAGCTAAAAATCCTGTTTTTAAAAGCCTGATCACATCATCTGAAGCAGCCCAGCTGAGGGAGATAAATGAAGCCACCACTGTTTGACTCAACTTCATTAAAGGACAACTGTAGCGAGAGCACGTATTCTCAATGAATTTCGAGAAGCAATCGTTCACTTCCTCAGGAGTATATCAGCTACACGGGCTAAGGAAACACTGATAGTGAAAAAAGTATAGCAAGATATATAGGAGTCCCAGATACACAAAGAAGCAGAAGAAGAGCTATGTGTGGATAGTATGATAATATACAAACTCTATAATAGCACGGCGAATCACCGGTCATCAGGCAGAAAGTGGGTACCAATGACTGGCAAGTAACCAGCAAAAAAGCCGTTCCACATGTTGGGCCAGTGGGCATCGCTTTCCTGATCATAGTGATAAGTATGTATGGCTTCATACAACTATTCATTGTTAAGAAACTTTTACTTACTGTATTTTTAGATACATATTACAGAATTGTTTAAAGAGGACCTGTAGTGACATACAGTAAAATGCAGTAAATTATGCAGGATACCCACGTTTCCTGTAATTATCCTGGTTTCAGTATCAGAAACACTTCCTATGTCTATCTATTGCTGTATATTGAATGTAGCCATTCCCTCCCAGCGATATTTAGCCTAGGCTGATTAGCTATGCAGAATTTTCATTTTCCACCAGAGCATTCTGAGAGACCAGGTATATTTCTACTGGCTTTTGAACGCTCAGTAAACACGTTTCACAGAGATTACTAGACACAGGACCATGGCTGGATTTCTGGCAAGGCCACATAGGCCATGGCCTAGGGCACCAGAAATTCAGCTTTGTTCAGGGGCGGCTGGGTTAGGGGCAGTAAAGCTGTTCAATGCAGCCATCCCTATCTACATGGTCAGCTTTAACCTTTGAACTCTGTCCTGTACCTGTGTCATCCCTACAAGACCTGTAAGCTCTGTCCTACAGGTACACTTCAGCCTAACTCTCATGGTGACACAATGGATACATCACTTTTCGAGATGGCAAGTAGAGATGGCCCAAACCTCCAATTTTCAGTTCACAAACCGCGTTCGCGACCCTCCGCAAATGTTCAAACACATTCGAACTTTCGCAAACCGCAATAGACTTCAATGGGAAGGCGAACTTTGAAAACTAGAAACATTTATGGTGGCCACCAAAGTGATGGAAAAGATGTTTCAAGGGGTCTAACATTTGAGTTTTGGGGGAGTGGGATACACGCCAAAAGTCCGAGGAAAAAATCTGGATTTGACGCAAAGCAGCGTTTTAAGGGCAGAAATCACATTGCATGCTAATTTGGAGGCCTAAAGTGCTTCAAAACATCTTGCATGTGTATACATCAATCAGTGTAATTAGTGTACTGCTTCACACTGACACACCAAAGTCACTGTGTAACGTACCGCAAACAACTGTTCGTGTTGTGACGGCCGTGCTAGACTGGTGCGCACCATGGCGAGAGTGCAGGCGATAGCGGTTTTCAAGCCCATATGGTCGCCAGGCTGAGGTAGCTCAATGACAGAACAACAGTGACTGTCCAGCTGATCAAATTTGGGCTGTCCACAATGAAGCAATGACCTTATTATCTTGGGTGTCCCCCCCCCCCCCCCGAGACACTCATATAGCCGGCGGTCACTGCTTCATTGTGATTATTGTGATATGCAAGTCACCGCGGCAAGGTAACGATCCCGAAGGGGAATTGACACATGTACATGCCTTTTGTTTTGTTGTTGCAGCTCCAGTGCAGCCAGAAAAATTAGGCAAGCATGTACACACACCAGAAAAATTATTATGGTGGCCTTAAAAATTCAGAAATCCGCCTGCAGACCTGGACCCTGTTGGTGGTGGCGGAGAAGGCAGTCAAGCGGCCTGTGGGCAGATAAGCTGTGTGGGGAGCGACTTAGTCTTGGGCCAGGCAGTCACACGGCATGCAGGCAGAGATGCTGTGTGTGGGGACTGACTTAGTCTTCGGGCAGGCCTGACCGTGCTTTGCAGACCAGGAATCCATGGTCAGATGGACCCTTGACCCAACACTATGTGCCAGAGATGTCACCACTTGCCTTTCAACATCACGGTACAGTTTAGGTATCACCTTTTTTGAGAAATAATTGCGGCCTGGTATCTTCCAGTGCGGTGTGTGGCTTTGCTTTTGTGTGCTGCTTTTCCTCTGGTGGTCATTCCATTGCAGTTTGTGTTTTGTCATCATGTGCCTTTGTAAGGAAGTTGTCCCTACGCGGGTCTTGGTCTTTCCACGGCTCAGTTTTCGGTGGCAGAGTACAGATGGCATTGCTCTCATCTGAAGCAGTGATGATGGAACTTTGGTGATGGCTGCCGAGTGTTAAGTGGGGTGCCAGAATCAGAGCAGGAGGAGGAAGATATGTCACGCTTCCGTGCAGAAGCTGAGAAAGATGAGGTGTTCTGTGTTAAATAGTCAACTATGTCCTGACAATTTTGGGGTTGATGGCACGTGCCTTCTTCTGAACACTGTACTTTGGTCGAGGGCCGCACAAAATCATGACAGCGCGACCTCCAACAGACCTGCCGGGTGGTCTGCCTCTGGGTCTGCCTCTGCCTGTTGTTTTGTCCATATCGGGGGGGATGCAGTGAAAGGTATGCACTGACTTGACTAATACAATGTGCAGTCACACAGATGCAGTGAAAGGTAGCAGTGACTGGTATTACAATACAATGTTCAGCTGTCACACAGGTGCAGTTAACAGGTATGCACGGACTGGTATACTAAACAGCGTGCAGTCACACAGGTGCAGTGAACAGGTATGCAGGGATTGGTATTACAAATGTGCAGCTGTCACACACAGGTACCGTGCACAGGTGCAATGACTGGTGGTATTAACAATGCGTGCGCTCACGTAGGTATAGGTAGGTAGGTGCACTGAATAGTGAACAGGTGCAGTAATTGGAATTACAAATGTGCAGCTGCCTGTCTCACACACACACACAGGTACCGTGAACAGGTGCAATGACTGGTGGTATTAACAATGCGTGCGCTCACATAGGTAGGTGCACTGAACAGTGAACAGGGGCAGTGATTGGGATTGCAAATGTGCAGCTGCCTGTCACACACGCAGGTAGTCACTGAATGTGCTGGGCCTGGCAGTGGTACAGTAGGAATTACCAAGGCTGTCTATGCAACACAAGTGTCTGTGGAACACACACAAAAACAAAAAGCAAAAAATAGATCACAAGAACAGGATTAGCTCTCAAGAGAGCTGTTGAGGGGTGCTTTTTTAGCAATAAGAATCAGCAAGGAGAAAGCTAACAAGCCCCTAACTAAGCTTTCCCTATGAGAGTCTGCAGCAGCTTTCCTTTCTCCAATTACTGCAGGCACACGAGTGAGTCCAATGCCTCACGCTGCCTGCCTTTTATAAGGGGGGGGGGCCTCCAGGAGGGAGTGTAGCCTGATTGGCTACAATGTGCCTGCTGACTGTGATGTAGAGGGTCAAAGTTGGCCCTAATGATGCACCATGGGGGCGAATCGAACTTCCGGAAAAGTTTGCGGTTCTCCGCGATCGCGAACCCAGGAAGTTCGCTTGTTCCTGTTCGCCGGCGAACCATTCGGGTCATCTCTATTGGCAAGTATAAAATAAATGTTCTTAAGGAAAACATAACTTATAATCTATATGCGTATTACTGAAAATGCTATGGTCTGTGACCTCAATGATGGAAAGTAAGGCAAATTCTCATTCTGACACACATGGTGCTCGACTCACTAAAGCAAGATAACTCAGTTATCACGTGTAAAGGCTTTGCACGCGCAAACGAGCATGCTAAGTATTATGCACGCGAACAATTTCCACCATTTGCGTGTTAAGTTTTATCGATTGAGCGGCGGTACGCTTCACGCGCTAAGTGCGGAATGCCATTGAAAGCTATGCCGCTTCACGCAATCAAAAGAAAGAGTTTGGCAATGAAATCAGCAATGGTGCTTACATTAACATGTGAGTTAGTGTAATACGGTGCGTGCAAAGTTTAACGCGCATCGCGTACTGTACTGTATACAGTAATAATTCATTATCTACATACTGTTCGCGTGATCTGCAGTGACTTCATGTGATAACGATATTTTGCGCACGAAGCCTAACGCTGTTCGCATGAAGTCATACCTTTACGCGCATGATATCACGAGCAAAGCGGCTTATCACTGTCGTGCTAAGTGTTAGCATGCTTTAGTGACTCAAGCCCATAGAGATAATAACCGTACAGACGGTATAGTTGGCCTTCGGCGGTAAAAAATACAAATCCAGCCCCACACAGGACTACAGATGTCCTTCCTTGTCATGAATTTAAGAATGTAAATTGAGGAGAGGAAAGATAATACTGACTAAGGGCTTGAATCACAAAAGGGTGTGTCACAGGAGCCCTAGTGGCTGACCGCACTTAGCCTTCTAAACGGTGCCAGCGCACAGATCGTGCGAACTCTGGTCGCAGTCAATGCGCAGGACCCGTTAAGAATTGGCCGCAGACAACTCAGAAGGGAGCCTGTGAGACACGGGTGATTACAACTTCACCCACTGGTTCAGAGTAAACTGCCACCACCGCGGTTATCATGGGACCGTGGAGCCCACTAACTGACTGACTAATCCTGCGAATAAAACGGTTAAACACACAATATTCTGTCTAGCCAACAACAAACAAACAGTAGCGTATCTTCAGAGACCCGGGATCAGTTCTGTGTGTGCTGATAAGCAGGGTAGCGGACAGTGAATGACTTGGAGAAAGTCGTTTATTCACGCAATATAAATAATTAATATATACAGACAATTATTAAAATCACAATTATTAAGACAGTAATAGCCAGTATAAAAAAAATAAAAGAAGGGAGAAAAATACTTAGTTCCTGGAAAGATGTCCTTTTTGTGGGAAAATCAGAGTTCTGGGTTTCAATCTGAGTTCAGAGTTCAGACCAGGTGGATGCCAGCATATCCTCAAGCTGGCACCTGATGAGTTCAAGATGTTTCAGTGTGGAGGACACTGAGTTTGGGTCCTCTGCCATTCTTATGCCCCTGCTTCAGTAGGAGGGAGTGAGGGCGGGGAGCCATACACCCCCTTAGAAGATGAGATGAGCCCTCCCCTTGTCCTGGGGGCTAGAAATCATATCTACCCATATATGGGCTCTATCTCACAGAACCGTACAGGTCAGGGCGGATTTATTAACATTTTCAGGTCTGTCTCGATTTACCCAGCGCCCTGATACCAGACATGAGGGGTGGGACCCCTGTGGTATCATCAGGGCATTTTCAAACTGCCTAACTGGCAGTCCTTACCTCAGAATGTTCTGAAACTTCCTCAGAACCAGCACCGGGGCTCATGCTACACTTCCCCCACGTCTGGCGAAGCTGCCATCTCAGGAACCCCAGAAATATGACAGATCTGGGAAGTTATGGATATGCTATGAGACTCAGGTTATTCCCAGGCAAAGGCTCTTTGAAGTTTGGAGCAGCCAGCTGGGTGTCACCTCCCCTGCTGGGAGGGAGCCAGTGGGTCTGGCTTCCCCCCAACTAGATTGCTTCTGCCATGGTGCTTGTCACCTTATACCTGATGGATGGGCCATCAGCACAGCTTGAAGCCAGGGACTCTCTGGGCCCAGGCTCATTAGCATATCAAAAGAGCCATCCAGCCTTTAGGATGGTGCTCTCTCTCTCTGCTAAGAAAAGGACTTCATCTGCCCCTACACACTCAACCCAGATTGTATCGATTTGAAGCGCAATCGATGCAGGGAATCGAGTGCGATCGCTTTTTCTTCACGGGCGGTTCCAGGACGCGCCTGCGGCCCCGCAACCGTCCGTGACAGGGTGATAACGGAGTTATCACGCCTAAAAGCTTTGCACGTGCAAACTAGAGTGCTAAGTAGTTGACACTCTAATTTGCATGTGAAAACTAGGGTGCAAACTACTTAGCACCCTAGTTTGCACGTGCAAAGCTTTTAGGCGTGATAACTGAGTTTTAGGGCTCTTTCCTACTAAGATGATGCGTTAGATGCGACGTTAAGGTCGCATAACGTGCCCCTAACGCAACGCATGTGAGCTTTGAAGTTGGACGTTGTATAGAGCCACGTTATGCATCTCTTGATGCGTCCATGATGCATACTTTTTGACGCATACTATTGGACGAAAGCGGCACAAGACTGTGGAGATCACGTGAGCGGAACACTCAGCCAATAAACGGCCGCTCCAGGAAGTAAACACTGCAGTGCAGTACATATTAATTAGCCATGTGGCTGGCCACAATAGCGGACTCTCCCCTCCTGCTCTCCTGCATGAAAAAATAAAAAAAAAACACATTACTGAGCATGTGCAAACAGTCTAAAACCGCGTATAACGCACAGCATGCTGCACTTGCTTTAAACGTCCAGCGTTACAATGTAACGCAACGTGGGCACTGTAAACAGCCCATTGATTTTTCATTACTGTGAGTTGGGCTGCGTTACAGGCTGCTCTAACGTGCGCCTGTAACGTCCCACTGTGAAAGCAGCCTTAGTCATGATAACTGAGTTTTCTGAATCAAGCCCTAAATATTTTATGAATAAATATTGTAAAAAAAATAAATAAATTGTATTCATTATGTTAATTTTACTACAGTTTCTCTTTTTTTTAAAAAAATGAAAGATTTGTATTATTTTTATATATCTAGTATTTTTTTTTACTGACAATATTATTAGTTTGAATGTATCTATTTGACCTTCCTTATCTGTTTCCTGCTGGAATGTGGAGGTGTTAGAGGGGGAATCTTCCTCTGGACCAAGTCTGTAATATTTCAGTGCTACGTGGATCTTTTTCTTTCTGCCTTTTCCACCCCAGTTAATGCATAGCTGTGTAACTTCGCCTAATGTCATTTTGTGTTACAGCCTCGGCCATAATTACAGCAAGGAAAGAATATGGAGTAAATTATGCATGAGATATATTGCTCTCTGACTCCATTACTATATTTCTGAAGACTGTAGAGGAGCTGCCAGCATTCCAATAAATAAAAACCAAAAGACCTCGTTTGCGGCTGGGAAAAAAATATATATATTTTAATAATTACAGAAAATGGTAGAAAATGAATCTGTCATTAGAAGGGTTGCTGAGGCCAATAAAAATTGAAATCTAAGTTGCTAGGGATTTTTTTTTTAGGTTTTTTATTTAATGATTCCACTGATATGCTTACAGCTCTCAAAAATGCTAAAAATAGTGTTGAAAAAATATTTAGCTCAAAGCAACATTTTAAAGGAAATCTCCTAAATCCTAATTATGCAAATCCAAGTTTTGATTCCACTGGGTCCTGTTTATTCCAGGTGTGCAACTGTTGAAGCCAAAACACCACTGGTAATTTAGATTTTTGTTTGTTTTTATTTTTTTAAATAAAGAGAATAAGGTTGGTAGCCTTGAGATTCCTTTTACAACAGGTTTCCTTTAAATATTTTATTTGAATAATAAAAAAAAAAAACTTTATAGGGAACTCTGACCATATATCCTATTTTTCAGCATATAAGACGCACTTTTTCTCCCCCAAAAGGGATGAAAAAGTCCCTGCATTTTATATGCCGAATACAGGGAGTCCCCGACTTACAAACGCCCACCGATGCGAACCACCAATCGGCCGCGATATTGGGGGCTCCCTGTATTGTCCCTCCAGTTGTCCTCCTCTGCCCCCTAATTGTCCCCCCACCCCACTGGGTGTGTCCTCCTCTCAGGGCCGGCCCTAAACTTTTTGCCACCTGAAGCAAATTAATGAAAAAATGCCTCCCCAGTATAATAACATAACCCCCCACCCCCAATCGGTAGCCTGGAGGGGGTAGCGGGCAGGAAGGGGGTATTGAGCACAGCGGTGGGGATGGGGTCAGACTCCCCCTCCCTCACCTGAGTCCCCCGATCTGTGCTTCCCCTCCGGCTATTAATGCATCAATGTATGTTACAGTCAGGCAGCAGGCGGGGAGGGAGGACTCACCTCTTCCGCGTTCCAGCGTGCGTTCCACTCTCGTCAATTCCTGCAATGTCATCCACTTACAGTGCAGTGGGCGGCATTGCAGGAAGTGACGAGAGTGGAACGCATGCTGGAATGTGGAAGAGGTGAGTCCTCCCTCCCCGCCCACTGCCTGTCTGTAACATACATTGATGCATTAATAGCCAGAGGGGGAGCGCAGATCGGGGGACTCAGGTGAGGGAGGGGGGGTCCGACCCCCCTCCCCGTCATTGTGCCCAATACCCCCTTCCTGCTCGCTACCCCCTCCAGCTCGGTGGCCCCTCTCACCTACGGCCGTGGGGTGCCGTCCCTCAAATCTGCCGCCTGAGGAACCCGCCTCACTCCGCCTAATGGGCGGACCGGCCCTGCCTCCTCTGCCCAGTGTATAACTATCAGAAACGGCAGCATAGCTCACCTAATCCACAGCTCCAGCAGCATCCTTTACTGCTCCCCTAGTGCTGGCTTCTGCTGATGATGCGATCAGCAAAAGCCGGCAGGCACTATAGAATCCGTGAGAGAGAGAGAAGAGGTCTGTGATCACCGCTGGTGATCACAGTCATGACAAAAACTATAACGTTGCAAGCTTCTAAAATGATAACATACTTCAAAAACTTTAATGTCCTAATGTTGTTAACGATATTTATCGGGCGCCCATTTTACAACTTTTTTTTGCCGCATTAACGATAATTGCGTTAGAGTTTATTTCTCCCTCCGAGTTGCCACGACTCAAAGGGGGAATAGAAATTAGCCCCGCCCGAAATCTGTGCGGCAGACACAATAAGCATAACTCATAACAATAAGCATATAGCAAACTGTGGACACTGTGTCCCCGGGGGCAACCACTCACACAACAACTGCATCAAGATCTCCACGCCCACTTTCACAAAAAAACCCAACTGATCATGTGATAATGTAGCTCCTCCCTACACATTATCAGAATGCTGACTCATCATCCCCTGATGACTCATTGAGCCCCCGAGGAGTTAGAGCTCTGATAAAACGTGTAGGAGAAATATACATGATCACTTCATCGCCATGTTTAGACACCCGTTTGAACCGGACTTGGCAGTTGGAGCTGTCTGTTTTTTTTCCCTGCCAGCATTAAAGATGATGACCCCCAGGCTTACAGTGGGTCATTTCTTGATCTATCCTCTATTTTTCAACTCTGCAGTGTCTTCATATATTTATTTCACCCCCCCATCTTTCTATAAAGTTCCTCTTTAAGTAGACAACTTCGAAAAAAAATTTCAATCTGTTCAGACAACACCAGACGTTTTTTCCCCTTTTATCATTGCGAGCCCTTGTTCTGATACTTTGCACGCAAATTACCGGGCAGCTCGCTTCCGCCTCAGTAATCCGACAGTCACAGCGGAGCCGTCTGAAGTTTGCAGATTATCTACGTTTTGCCGCATATGAATACACGGCAGCATCTGCTTGTCGAAAAAAAAGCGCCGCCGCGGACGGCAGGTCACGTCTGTAAATGTCATCAGGCGGAAATTAACATTTCAGGTCAGGGACGACCAAACGAGCAACATTTAAGAGTTGTGAAATCACCTGGTTCACAATTACGGTCCTCGTCGGTCTTGCGGCGGCGTCACGGCCCATTTAACGAAGCCCTGTTACCCGCCGCAATACGCAATAAATAAAAAATAATTAGCAGCCCCGGCGGTTGTTTATGAGATTAGTGGCTAAGCCTCTTAAAAGACGTTATTTTCTGAAGAAAGGAACCGTACATGGCAGCGTTTCCAGGCACACAGCCTGAAGATGAATCGCGAGCCTCCACGCAATCTAATTATCGCGGTTATTGTGTCAGACGTGGGGGCAAAGGTCGCCAGCCTCGGCAAGGTCACACCGTTCCTTCCTGTAGAAAGAGACCCTTAATTGTATCTTCTTGGACACAGTGCAGCCAACCGGAATACACAATTTGATGGCTTTCTTGTTTTTGTAGAAAACTTGTGTAGACATAATGGAAAAGAAAAAAGGAATAACTCCGTAGATTACTATAGGTTTATCGTTTTCATAAAGCTTGGAGTCTCTGGAATCAGTGTTTACCTAGCTGTTCATACCTATACATTCAGAGCTCCTATCCTGTTAGCCTTGCAGCCAACAGTGTATTGAAGACTGGAATCACCCATTCCCAAGGGGAGTGTTAGTAGGCTCACACTTGTTTTAAAAATGTATCCGTGGCTCTGTTTTTTGGCCCGGATCAAAAACGGAGCCATAGATACCGATGTTAAAAATAGCATCCTTCTTCACTTAACCACCCTGGCGTTCTATGGGGTGGTGGCGCAGCACTATTTTTGATTTTTTTTTTTAAATCATGTAGCTAGCCTAGCGCTAGCTACATGATTCCCCCCTCCCTGCGGCGTCCCTTCCACCCCTCCGATCGCCACCGGCGCGTATGCCCGTCCGGAAATCCCGTTCTGATTTTCCTTTAGGGCTTCCCCCGTCGTCATGACGACGATCGTGATGACGTCATCGACGTCGTGACCTCATCGGGAGTCCCGATCTACCCCTCAGTGCTGCCTGGCACTGATTGGCCAGGCTGCGCACAGGGTCTGCGGGGGGGGGGGCCTCTTTCGCTTCGGGTAGCGGCGGATCGGCGGTGAGCGGTGGCAATCGACCTGAACACGCAGCTAGCAAAGTGCTTGCTGCGTGTTTAAAAAAAAATGATCAAAATCGGCTCAGCGGGGCCTGAGCAGCACCCTCCAGCGGTCATTGACGAGCTGAGCTCGTCTATACCGCCAAGGAGCTTAAAAACAAACGGATCACTCTGTGTTCAGGGAATTCGTTTTAAAAACCTGAACAGACGGTCCGGATTTGCAGCATTTTCCCGGACCGTGATCGCGCCCACATACACGGAGGGGTAATGAAGGGCAATGTAATAACGGATACCCCTCTTCTCAGGCAGTTTTGGACACAGAAACCGATCCGTTTCTGTGTCATAGGCTTTGGGTGGGGAGGGGGCGGCCATGCTGGAGGGGAAGCAGCCAGGACAGGGGTGACAG
This sequence comes from Hyperolius riggenbachi, assembly GCF_040937935.1. NCBI lineage: Eukaryota > Metazoa > Chordata > Amphibia > Anura > Hyperoliidae > Hyperolius > Hyperolius riggenbachi. Next base: position 555,760,557 of record NC_090647.1, read on the forward strand.
CGGGCGGCGGGGAGGGGGGTTTGCCCCCACCCTCACCTGGGTTTCCTGTCCCTGCTCTCCCTCCAGCTATTTGTGCAAAATGTGTTAAAATGTAAAGTATGCGGCAAGCGGGAAGCTTACCTTCTCTCCATTTCCTCCGCTCACCGCATCACTTCCTGCAATGCCGCCCTCCAAAGTATAGAGGGCGACATTGCAGGATGTGAAGCGGCGAGCGGTGGAACGCAAGGAGAGAAGGTACACATCCCTGCTCGCCGCACTCCTGTTAAGGTATATTCATCCTAGGCTAGTGACTGCAGGTCCACTATCTGAACAGCGGAAAGGATAATTGGCTGTAGCTTACCTTCCCTGTACGATCTTTATGCTACCAGGTGCAGAAAGAGAGCAACCAAAATTGCCTCTGACCCCTCTCACCCAGCTCACTCCATCTTCCAGTGCATGCCTTCAGGAGTAAGATTCCGGTCAATCGCTACCAAAACCTCCAGACACAGGAACAGCTTTTTTCCTCAAGCGGTAGCCATACTGAATGCTGAACCACGTTAGAGCTGCTAGGACTGAAAGTAATCAGCACAGAACTGAAAATGAACAATTCTCACATTGCTTACTGCCACTATACTTGCATAATGTCCTTGACTTGTAATATACACATAGCTCCCAACTGTCCCTTTTTCGGGGGGACAGTCCCTTTTTGGGAGCCCTGTCCCTCTTTCACCCTCATTTGTCCCTCTTTCAGGACTTTGTCCCTCTTTCTATGTAAATATATATATTTCTATACTAAAAAATGTGTTTGATTGACTCTAAACTTTATTCCCAACCTTTAAATTGATATATTACTAATTTTAAAATGTTACTATGAAGGAAAATGAACCAGGATAGAAAGGACCAGTGTGGTTTGAATGATAAAACAACATATGTTTCGTATGAAATCTTTATGTTATGTGTGGCTAGAGGCGTGGGCAGGGGTGTGGCTTGAGGGCTGGTTCAGACGGACGCTTGCGGAGCGTTTACCGCAAGCGTTCAGACCGTCGCGGTAAACGCTCCCATTCAAGTGAATGGGAGCGTTTACACCGAGCTTTTGTGCGCTTTTACCCGAACGCGGCGTTCGGGTCCCGATTTTCGTGAGCGTTCGGGCTGCCCCTGGAAGCAACATGTAGCTTCCAGGGAGCGGCCAACCGCAACGGCTAATGTTCCCCTACGGGGGAAAAAAAACGCGACCGCATCACGACGCGACCGAAGGCTACTGAAAGCCTGACCGCGCAGCCGCCGCAACGCCCCCAGATGCGACGCTACGCAGACGTCCGTCTGAACCAGCCCTTAGTGTCCCTTTTTCTCATCTCAAAAAGTTGGGAGGTATGATATACACACTGTCTGTCCTTGTATTGTTTTTGTTTGTGTTTGTTAAGCAACTGCCAAGACAAATTCCTTGTAGGTGCAAACTTACTTGGTGAAAATAAATTGATTCTGATTCTGATTCCATGCAGCCTGGTGACCCACTGGCACCACACTGCTCGTCAGCTGTCCGGTGGAGAGGATACTTTCACTATTAATTGGGTGTTAGAGCAACAAATCCTGCTTCATTTTATTTGTGACAGCCCCCTCCCCCACCATTGGTACTTTTCACACACAGGCAGTGCCTCTGGTTTCTGATCTCCCTTTCTCCCTTCTGTTCAAAGCTGAATTTACAGTTGTGTCGCCCCTTGGCCAAGTACATTGGGTATCCAAGTGTAGCACCCTGGGCTACTGCCTAGTTTGCCTATAGTTAGATACCGACAATAAGGCTCTTATTATATACTATACTATACTCTTATTATATTTATACTATAAATCACCAGCACTTTTGCAAGCACTGAGCAATTTTTGTGATTTCTTTAAATTGCATTTCCCTGCGCTGTATAAAGTGCTTTTTTAAGCGCCTTTGCAGAGGGATATTTTTTTTTTCACTTCCTGACGTTAGTCAGGAAGTGAACTCTTGTACCCGGAAATGAGTAAATACAATGTATTTATTCTTGAAAGCGTTGGGGAAATCGCTATACAAAGCGCTTTTTCAAGAGCTTTGCGATTTCCCTATACCTTCCAGTATAGGCCAATCGCCCAAAAAATGGTCCAGGCAGCGCTTTGGGGAGCGGATCGAAATCAAATCGCTCTCATATGTGAACACTCTCATAGGGAATCATTGCACAAGCGCTTTTAAGATGATTTTTTTTTTTAAATGAAAACATTCTAGGTGTAAGCAAGCCCTTACTCAACATCACCTGACCACAGGCCATCTTCCAGATCACAGGAAAACAATTTCACAATAGCTATGGGCGGATGTGTGCTAAAGAATGCGGAGATCTTTCAGCATCTGAGCAGCTGCTGAACAGATGGCAAAAGCATCCGCACCTCCTTCTGTTTGAAGGTTTGGCCCCCAATTCCCTAACGTATCAGGCTAACCTTTCACAACATAGCTATGTCATATAAGTTTGTGCAACAAGAGGCACACTGCTCAAAGGGGAAGAGACACTTAAAAGGAACATGCTTGTTCAGGGTCTATGGCTAAATGCAGTGGTGTAGCAATAGGGGTTGCAGAGATCTCGACTGCACCGGGGCCCTTGGGCCAGAGGGGCCCCGTAGGGCCCTCCCTCAACCACAGTATAAGCTCTTTAGTGGTCCCGTGCTGGTAATAATCACTTCTATGGTAACAGTAAAAAAGGGCGCAGGAGGCTAGTGGACAAATCGGGCGCCGCCATTCACTCCTATAATAATTATCGTTTACTGGGCGCCGAACAGGAAAAAAGGGCGCCCGAGAATAATAACGTTTTCCAACGGCGCCCGAAGATTTTTCATGTTTTATAACTGCTTGTGATGATTTACGTTTCTTATTTCAATAAAACATTATTTTAAATGTTATCCCTTACTGTTTGTAAAACATTATTATTCACAAAACAAAGCGATCAGTACGTAATGTAAATTGTAATATATTTTATACTTTACTGTTTTTAAAACATTATTCTACACACAATACAGTGAGCACTAAGGAGGGCCTTAGGTTTAGGCACCAACAGGGGGGTCTTAGGTTTAGGCACCAACAGGGGGGTCTTAGGTTTAGGCACCAACAGGGGGGTCTTAGGTTTAGGCACCACCAGGGGGGTCTTAGGTTTAGGCACCACCAGGGGGGTCTTAGGTTTAGGCACCAACAGGGGTGTTAGGTTTAGGCACCAACAGGGGGGTCTTAGGTTTAGGCACCACCAGGGGGGTCTTAGGTTTAGGCACCACCAGGGGGGTCTTAGGTTTAGGCACCACCAGAGGGGTCTTAGGTTTAGGCACCAACAGGGGGGTCTTAGGTTTAGGCACCAACAGGGGGTCTTAGGTTTAGGCACCAACAGGGGGGTCTTAGGTTTAGGCACCAACAGGGGGGTCTAGGGGTTAGGGGTAGGTACTTAGTAAATTTTTTTTAAACGTTATTATACGTTTCACTATTTAAACGGAAGATTAACGTTTTTACAATTGCCGATTTAATGCACATTATTTAATGATTTATAACTTTATAAAACATTAATTTTAAACGAAATACAGTACAATACATTTTTAAACGTTATCCATGCTTATCGTTTAAAACCCCGCGCCCTTTTTTCCCAGCGCCCCTTTTTAACGTACGTCACTTCTATAGCTACTTTGAATGATAGTAATCGTTAACACACTGTTCCCCACCCCCTTCCTGCACCTCTGACACTGTGGTTGTTCTTGGCAGGTTTTGGTGCGCCGTATCAATTGTTATGTATAGAGAGCTTGGGGGGCCCCATGTAAAACTCGCACTGGGGCCCACAGCTCCTTAGCTACGCCACTGGCTAAATGTACTAGAGGCAGAGGATCAGCAGGACAGCCAGGCAATGTGCATTATTGAAAAGGAAATAAACATGTCAGCCTCCAGATCCCTTCTCACCTTGGGTTCCCTTTAAGCTCAATAAGACGACTGGCCAAACTAGCCCAATCACCCCTGCGACCCCGCGGGAGCCCAGAAGCTTTGGGGGGGGGGGGGGCTTCTCCCTCTCCCCAACCGCAAGTGCAGCCAATTAGCAAAAAAACCTACCCATTCATGCAAAAAAAGTCCCCGCCGCCCCCTCCCGCCATGCAAAATAGCGAGAAGCTGTCATTTTTTCTACTTCCAGGTGCTGCTTCACAGCAGAACACTCCCTGTTGTCATTCGCCAGTTCCCGATCACATGACCCTCATTGGGTTTGGGGACCAGGGGGCCCCATGCTATCATTTTTGCAGGGGGCCCTATTAAGTCTAGTTACACCCCTGCACAAAAGGGAAAAAGAGGATGCCAAGGTACCTCGTGGGCTACGGTGGGCTGGAGGAAGCCCCAGGTAAATCCAAATGTCTTTTTGCTTGCACTGCTCAGGGTCCCTTAAAGAGAAACTCTGACCAAGAATTGAACTTTATCCCAATCAGTAGCTGATACCCCCTTTTACATGAGAAATCTATTCCTTTTCACAAACAGACCATCAGGGGGCGCTGTATGACTGATATTGTGGTGAAACCCCTCCCACAAGTAACCCCTCCCACAAGAAAAGTTTGAACTTTTGGCAGTTTCCTGTCTGTGAACCTTGTTGCATTGTGGGAAATAGCTGTTTACAGCTGTTTCCAACTGCCAAAAACCATGCAGCAGCTACATCATCTGCCAACAGTAAAATGTTCACTGGAGTTCCTCTTTAAACTCTTCCTGTACTGGAAACAATATGAGACTCATATCTGTGCTGCTAACGTTCTATTTCTTAGCTGTACTACACATGCTAATCATTATCTCATAAGTTGATTTTCCCTTCAGACTCCCTTTAGGCTAGTTACACACCAAGACGTTGCGTTAGGTGCTAAGTTAAGGTCGCATAACGTGCCCCTAACGCAACGCCTGGTGCTCTCTGATGTGGAAGTCAGAGTGAGCCGCGTTGTGCAGCTCACTCTGGCATCCGTGATGCATACTCTTGGACGCATGCGGCATCACGTGGTCCCGCCGGCCAATCGTCGCACAGAGCGGCCGCACCAGGAAGTAAACACTGCACGTCACAACGTGCAGTGAATATTAATTAGCCATGTGTCTGGCCGCTCTCCGCTCCTCCCCAACACGACTGAGCATGTGCAAACAGTCTGACGCGGCTTAAGCCTCTCTAACACCGTAGCATGCTGCACCTTCACTACAACGTGCAGCGTTACATGTAACGCAACGTGGGCAGTGTGAACAGCCCACTTGTGTTACATTGCTGTGCGTTGGTGGAGCGTTGCAGGCTGCACTAACGTGCGCCTGTAACGTCCCTGTGTGTAAGCAGCCTTAAGGCACACTGAAGTACTGCCCATCCTCAGACACAATATTAGGAGGTACCATAGCATAGACTGAGCGCACTGAGATCACAGCCCGTTCCCCGCGCCATCTCAGAAAGCACATCTGCAGAAACACCATCGCTGCTGCTGCTGCTGCTGTAAAGGGAATGCACAAGATTTCCTTTATGTGGGAAACTGGGCTCATAAAATCTATTAGCTGAATTACCGATGACCTAATTCCCAGCCCCCGGCTACATTCCATTAGAGGCGGGCACCGCGCCAGGCCCAGCTACAAGGAATGACACGAGGCGGCTTATCTGATTGACTGGGATGACTTGTGTCTCTCAGGAACTTGCTTACATTCTCCTTATATCCCAAGTCTAGGCAACGATCTAAATACATAGCTCCCAACTGTCCCTCTTTTGGAGGGACAGTCCCTCTTTGGGGACCTAATTCCTCCGCTTCCTCCTTTTTCTCTCTCATTTGTCTCTCTTTTAGGACTGATGTACAGATCTATGTAAATATGGATCCATCTGAAAATGGCGCCTGCGAGTAATGGCGCACGGTGTTGCCGCTAATCCGTTTGTCGCTTATCGCTATTTAACGTTAAAGCCTTATCGTTACTTAGCTCTGTTATTTTATTGAAAATTAGCGTTAACACACACAGAACCCTATCCCTAACCCCTAGACTCCCCTGGTGGTGTCTAACCCTAACCACTTCCCTGGTGGTGTCTAACCCTAAGCACCCCCCTGGTGGTGCCTAACCCTAAGACCCCCCTGGTGGTGCCTAACCCTAAGACCCCCCCCCTGGTGGTGTCTAACCCTAAGACCCCCCTGGTGGTGCCTAACCCTAAGCACCCCCCTGGTGGTGTCTAACCCTAAGACATCCCTGGTGGTGCCTAACCCTAACCACCCCCCTGGTGGTACCTAATCCTAAGCACTCCCCTGGTGGTGCCTACCCCTAAGCACTCCCCTGGTGGTGCCTAACCCTAAGACCCCCCTGGTGGTGCCTAACCCTAAGACCTCCCTGGTGGTGCCTAATCCTAAATCTCCCCTGGTGGTGCCTAACCCTAAGCACCCCCTGGTGGTGCCTAACCCTAAGCACCCCCTGGTGGTGCCTAACCCTAAGACCCCCCTGGTGGTGCTTAACCCTAAGACCCCCCTGGTGGTGCCTAACCCTAACCACCCCCCTGGTGGTGCCTAACCATAAGACCCCCTGGTGGTGCCTAACCCTAAGACCCCCCTGGTGGTGCCTAAACCTAACCACCCCCTGGAGGTGCCTAACCCTAAGCACTCCCCTGGTGGTGACTAACCCTAACCACCCCCCTGGAGGTGCCTAACCCTAAGCACTCCCCTGGTGGTGCCTAACCCTAAGACCCCCCCTGGTGGTGCCTAACCCTAAGACCTCCCTGGTGGTGCATAACCCTAAATCTCCCCTGGTGGTGCCTAACCCTAACCACCCCCTGGAGGTGCCTAACCCTAAGACCCCCCCTGGTGGTGCCTAACCCTAAGACCTCCCTGGTGGTGCATAACCCTAAATCTCCCCTGGTGGTGCCTAACCCTAACCACCCCCCTGGAGGTGCCTAACCCTAAGCACTCCCCTGGTGGTGCCTAACCCTAAGACCCCCCCCCTGGTGGTGCCTAACCCTAAGACCTCCCTGGTGGTGCCTAACCCTAAGACCTCCCTGGTGGTGCCTAACCCTAAGATCCCCCCTGGTGGTGCCTAACCCTAAGACCTCCCTGGTGGTGCCTAACCCTAAGACCTCCCTGGTGGTGCCTAACCCTAACCTTGACAGTCCTACATTAAATCCATTCACCGTTCTGCAGTTAAATAACTTCTGCAGTTTGGCTTATGTAAGTTAGCTATTGATAAATAACGTTACTGTGCGCAATAACGTCTGCAGTTTGGCTTATGTAGGGCGCTATTGATAAATAACGTTACTGTGTGCAATAACGTCTGCTGTTTGGCATATGAATGGTGCTCTTTATAAATAATGTTAGTGTGTGCCGTTTTTCTTCTTTTTTCCCTGTGCGCCATTATTATGCAGTATTAACGATAAATAGCGACAAGGCGTATCTTTCTAATACGGCGCCATTTTTATGCATAGGCGCTGTGCGCCATTATTCACTGATCCGGTAAATATATGTATTTTTCCTACTGAAAAATGTGTTCAATTGATTCTAAACTTTATTTCCGTCCTTTAAATTTCTATATTTCTTATTTTAAAAGACCACTCCAGTGAAAAAAGTAAGCAGTTAAAATCTGTCAGAACCAACAGGTTTTGGACTAGACTATCTCCTCATGGGGGAATACTCAGGGTTTTCTTTGTTTTCAAGAGCATTTCCTGAATGGCAGTTGCAAAGTCTGACAAAATAGTGTGCAAATGAGTCGGGAGGCGGGCTGGTATCTTACTATGTTGGCAGTTGAACTGCCGTTCAGGAAATGCCTTTGAAAACATCGCACTCGGCAGGCACACAGATCAGAGATGGCTGCGCTCGCGCAGTAGCATGGAGCCGCCTATGCAGGAGAAACAAGCAGTGTACGAGTGGCTTAGTGATATTGCGTTGGAGTGGGCTGCACTGTGCGCCTGTGCAGTGTGGCTGTGCTCATAAATGGAGGGGAGTGGCCACAACCAATCCTCCACTTCAATGTCAAAGATTGTAAAAGGGGTCCTAGCGCAAGAACAGAGGGGCTTTGGAAGACCGTTCAGAGGCTTCCCCTACTAAGTATCTAACTTTTTTTGTGACGTGAGGTTTACTTTAAAGCGGACCTCAACTCAAAAATTTCTCTCTGCTCTAAAAGATAAGCAACAGCATAATAACCTTTAAAGAAAAACATTTTTTGTTACAGCTGATACAAATCCTGTAGTATATCTGCAGTGTGTCTACTTCCTGCTTTCATGAAAGCAGACATAGGGTTAACATCCTGTGTTTACAAAATAGCTGCTCTGCCATGACAGTTAGCTGGCACAGCTGAGAGATCAAATTACAGTGGTGATTAGTCACAGATGAGGGGGAATTAGATGGGCTAAACTCTAAATACATACAGAATGCATTTCTCAATGTTTTCCTTCTGCCCTGTGCAGGAGTTCAGGTCCACTTTAAAGAGAAACTCCAACCTAGAATTGAACTTTATCCCAATCAGTAGCTGATACCCCCTTTTACATGAGAAATATAATGATTTTCACAAACAGACCATCAGGGGGCGCTGTATGACTGATTTTGTGCTGAAACCCCTCCCACAAGAAGCTCTGAGTACCTCGGTACTCTGGGCAAACTGCCACAATGTAACAATGTTCACAGACAGGAATTAGCTGTTTACAGCTGTCTCTAACAGCCAAAACAGCTAGGAGCAGCTATATAACCTGCCCACAGTAAAAGTGTCACCATGTAATAAATGTCAGAATGTAAATCGGGGAGAGGAAAGATTTTACAATGAGCAAACACTGACTAAATCATTTATACATAATTATGGTAAAAAATGAAGCACTTTTTTTACTACATTATTTTCACTGGAGTTCTTCTTTAAAGAAGTTGGGTGGGGCCACACACCACTACAGCATCCCTCTACCTCCTGCGAGCTTCCAAGTCCTGCAGATTTCACCCGGCACTAGAGGGCGGTTTGCGTTATTCCAGCTTTACCCCCCCCCCCCCCTCGGCCTGAACATCAAGTGATTATTTGATTGACCACAAATCTTTTACACCATTGATCTAAGAGTAGGTCAGCCAAGATCAAGATCTTTCTAACACGAGAGTCAGCTCTGCTCTTCGAAACATCCCTCCGCAGCTCCAATCCGAGGAGTCTAATTCCAAAGATAATTCTTCCACCAGCTAAAGGCCATGGCTAGTCATCTCCACAGGCCGCATCTAATCTCCGAGCTTAAGAGAGAGAGAAAAATTACTGCTCTGCTACCTTTGCTGCAAGACCCCGCAGAAATTAGTCTCATAAGATTTATCTATGGGTTTGGGCCGCCGCCACCCATACACGCCGGCGGTCCTGGCAATAATCCGCAATATCTGCTGCAGGTAGACTTAAGGCCAAAGATGGGCAAACTTGCTATTGAATAATTGATCTCCCGTGATTTTTCCCGTAACGGATAATAGTAGCGATTAATCTCCTCAGCGGATTTGAATGGATAGTGGAAAGTAAAGGTCAGTTTCACTCAAAATCTGGGTAGCAATGGGTTAATTTATCTCCCAGCAATAGGAAAAGGGAAGGAAGGGAGGGGACTGGTCTCCACCTGCCTCTCAACTATTTCCTGCTGGATGTCCATCAGGTTCCTGAAGCTAAACCTGGACCAAACCAAGTTCCTGATTTACCCACCTTACAGCAACACTAGATCTAGAGATCAACAACACGGCCATTCGCCCTACCTTCAAGGCTAGCAGCCTGGGCACCCTGGACTCTAATCTCACCTTCAACCTCCCCTTTCAAAACGTTACCAAGTCCTGCAGCTTCCACCTCCGCAACATCTCCAAGATAATGGCAGTAATGGCAGTATTTGTATAGCGCCTTTCTCCTGTCGGACTCAAAGCGCTTGCGAGGCAGCCACTAGAGCGCACTCAGTAGGCAGTAGCAGTGTTAGGGAGTCTTGCCCAATGAACTCCTTACTGAATTACTGGCTTACTGAACAGGCAGAGCCGAGATTCGAACCCAGGTCTCCCATGTCAGAGGCAGAGCCCTTAACCAGTACACCATCCAGCCACTGCCCCAAGATCTGCCCCTTACCAACCCTGGACACCACCAAACTCTTCTTGTATGCCCTTATCATCTCCTGCCTTGACTACTGCAACTCCCAGAAATGATAGCTCCTTGCGCAATAAAATTGCTGGTCTCAGGAAAAATTGCTTGAACAATCACGACGGGTGCGTAGCTTTAGATATTATCCTGGCCACAGGCAGAATTCTTGTCCTCTGTCTGTGGCCACAGATTCACTATGATGAATGCAGCATCCCCCTTTAAGCCTCAGAAAATGGAGATGCTCTGAGGTCGGCCGGGAACGCTTTTTTCTGCGTAAGTGAGAAGGAGAGAGAAAAGCGCAGAACTTATTACCGGCTTTCAAACTGCCTTTCTCACCTCCCCAGTGGTTTCCCGCAGCCCCACAACACGCTGAAAGGCGAGTCTGCACTTTCCTAATCTCCGCTGCCTGGGATTAGCTAGGAGAGAGTTGTCTGAGTCGCAGCTATTAACCCTAATATCACACGCCGGCAGGAAGCGCGCTCGCCGCGTTCGACATCCGATATCAGGAGAGAAACGTGCGGCGCCCTCACTAACTGCTCCTATCACAGCAATAAAACGCTTCTCTGACAGCATCAGGGCCCAGCGCTTCACACACTGCATAGACTGACAATCCCACCATGAGATCCACCCAATGCAAACACATCGATAATCGCAACAACAGGATCAGGGCCCGGCGTACCACACAAAGCATAGACTGACAATCCCGCTATCAGATCCACCCAATGCAACACATCGATAATCAGAGCAACAGGATCAGGGCCCGACGTACCACACACAGCATAGACTGACAATCCCGCTATCAGATCCACCCAATGCAACACATCGATAAGGGGCCCATACACCTAACGATTTTCCCGCCGATATACAGCAGATTCGATCACTGTGATCGAATCTGCTGTGAAATCGTTGCGCAACCACTGACAGACCGATCGTTTTCCGTCCGAAATTGATCGTTCCCGTCGATCCGTCCGTGCGGAAGATTTCCCTTGATTGCCGGCGGGTCGGGAGTGCGTCGATAGCGCGATAGCGGCGTTCGAATGTCCGACGACCGACGCAAGTGGCAATACATTACCTTGACTGTTTGTACATGCTTCACTATTTGATATGCTTCACTGTTAGACTAGTGGTTAGGTCTCTCCTTTGGGGGCCCGTCACCACCGTAGGAGAGTCTAGTAGGGATTATGTGTGCACAACTTATGCTGAAGCTAACACCCTCCTTTACTGTACCTGTTTTGAATGCAAGGTGTGTAATCTGCCCGTTATTCGAGCTGTGCATACTTGTGCAGGTAGTCAATTCAGGTGCAGCGTCTGTTTGGAAGCACTGCCATTTCCTTCTGCTGTGCAAAACTTAAGTATACTTCAGGCTAGCTGCCTCCATGGGTGTCAGCTTGCATTCAAATTTTAGAATTTAGATTAGTGTTAGCACATACAGTAATTTGCATTTGATTTGTATTCAAGGTGTGTATTTAGCCACAAGGGGCTGGGCATATCTCTGGAGCTTTCACTTCACTTGCAGCCTGTGAGCGCTGTCCATTGCTTGCTGTCTTTTGAACATTACCTGCTCCGCTGGCGCGTATTCCCGCTGTCACCGCTTCTCCTTCTCCGCTGGGTTCCGGCAGACTTCACTTATTCCTGTCCCGACAGGAAGTTTAAACAGTAGAGCGCCCTCTACTGTTTAAACTTCCCCGGACAGGAAGTACAGTGAAGCTGGAGCCGAGCACGGAGAAGAAGACAGCGGAGACCAAGGTGAAATCGATTCACAATCTGTTTGCAGTAAAGGCAGCCATACGATCCCTCTCTGATCAGATTCGATCAGAGAGGGATCTATCTGTTGGTCGATCTGATGGCAAATCGACCAGTGTATGGCCACCTTTAATCACAGCGACAGCATCAGGGCCCGACGTACCACACACAGCATAGACTGACAATCCCGCCATCAGATCCACCCAATGCAAACACAGCAGCGTCAGATACAGGGAAATAAACATTTATTTCAGTGGGTCACCTTCTTGTGTTCTTCACAGGGCAGGATCATCCACCAGGCAAACTAGGCAGGTGCTTGGGGCCTAGTGTGTGTCAAGGGGTCCAGCTGCCACTTTCTCTGACCTCTCTCCACTTCAGCTTACCAAAAGAACCACAAGGGGTGCAAAATCTACTACCTTGCCGAGGGCCCTGTTATATCTTAATCCATCTCTGGTTCTTGGCACCAACATGAAGGAAATGTAATGTGTGAATAGATGGATCAATTTGCTCCCGGCAGCAAAGAGTCTAAACCAGGCATGGGCAAATTTTGCCCTCCAGCTGTTAAGGAACTACAAGTCCCACAATGCATTGCAGGAGTCTTACAGCCACAGTCATGACTCATAAAGGCAAATGCATTGTGGGACTTGTAGTTCCTTAACAGCTGGAGGGCCAAGTCTGCCCATGCCTGGTCTAAACTAAAGAAAACTCAATAATTAAAGCGGACCTGAACTAAGAACTTCCTCTCTGCTCTAAAAGATATGCAACAGCACAATAACTTTTAACCTCTGAAGGACCCTAGGCTTACAACCCCGATGACCAGGATATTTTTTACAATTAGGGCCAGGGCCGGTCCTGGACTTTCTGCTGCCTGAGGCAAAGATCGTGAAGGCGCCCCCCCCCCAAATCCCCCCCACCCCGGGGTCGACAACCCCCCCCCCCCCCCCCCGGTCGACAACCCCCACCCCGCCCTAAATGATTACTTTCATTCAAAGTATCTGTAGAAGTGACGATTATTAACCCAGGACCTGTTTACCTGCCCATAATCAGTGCCAGGTATGTGCCCCCTATGGGAAATGAGGTTTGAGAAGCAGCATTACAAAATAACTAGGCAACTTAAAGCGAACATGAACTCAGAACTTCCTCTCTGCTCTAAAAGATTAGCAGATAAGCAGAGGCATAATAATATTTAAAGAAAAGCATTTCTTTATTACAGCTGATACAAATGCTGCAATAAATCTGCAGTGTGCCTACTTCCTGCTTTCACGGGAGCAGGCATAGGGTTATCATCCTGTGTTTACCAATTAGCTGCTCTGCCGAGGTAGCCAGATCACAAAACTGAGAAATAAAATTACAGTTGTAATTGGTCACAGAAGAGGGAGAATTAGACAGGCTAAACTCTGTTTTCCTTCTGTCCTGTGCAAGAGTTCGGGTCCACTTTAAGAGGAACAAATGATGGGATTTTTAACAAAGAGGCACTACAACTGGCTCAATGCACAGTAGCTACAAATCTCTTATTAGAGAAAGCAGTTCAAGCTGTGTACAGTAAATGGCTATTTGACTGGAGTTGAGCTTTCACAGTATTTATCATCCCTGCAGAGGAATATCAGATGCCTGTTGAGGAGCCTTTAAACTGAACTAACTGAACACACATAATCAGAGAGCTCTCATGTGACACCTCTCTCACATTACACCATGTACCACAGTTCTATCTCATACAGGAAGCCCTATCATTTAGCGTGACATGTGTCTTGTATACAGCAGCTGAGCACTGGGAAATCATGCAATGCTACAGCCAGAGTGCTGACACACAGGACACCAGCACATCGGTTTTGGAAAATAACCCAAAGGGACCTAGACTGACAGAAACGTGGACTGTGACTATATTAAGGACATTAGATTGTGTGCTCGTCATCAGATAAACATTTAATGACTAGATGCTGTGGATAAAGGCAATGCCATATAAATGCATAATACGAAGCCCAGCCTGGGACAGTCACACATGCCATGACGAGCAGCCCTGCATGGAAGCAGCCAGAGGCTGCATACTACGTGGAAGTTGCAGTAAAATTGTCACACAGTGTGACTGTTAGCCTTACCTGGCCTCCAAGGATCGGCAATGTCCCTAGATGCTGTTTCAGCTTGCAGAGGTCTAGCGTGATGCCGCAGCAGTACAAGACACATCTTCAGCCTGGCACTGCTCCTCCACAGTGGCGGGTAGCAGCCCTGTGTGCTGGGGTGACAGTCCTTCGCTAGCAGCATGACGGAAGGGCTGGAGGACCGCTGTGTATGGGGAATGAATCATGGAAGGTGGCCAGGCTTTATCCAGGGAAGCTGTGCTGCTTTCTCTGCACAGTGTCCGTGACAATCAGGCAGCCGGGCAGCAGAGCGGGCGGCAGCCGCCGCCATCAGCAGGCTTAGGCAGCGTCACAGCCTTGGAGGAGACAAGAGAGGCCGCAGCCCGCAGGGCTCGGAGTCGTCGGAGGCCGGGCCTGGCGGCATCATGGGTGGTATGTGGCAGCAGAGCGGGCGGGCGGTGCACAGCCTAATGGGGGGCGCCAGAACACAGTCCGGGCGGTCTCAGCAGAGGGTCACTCACCGCGTGTGCAGTGCAGGCACGGGGTCGGAGGCGGGGTCGGGCACCACAGGAGCAGCCGAACTTCACTGCTGAGCCTGCACTCTCTCTCCTCTCCACAGTCACTCACACTTCCTCTTTATGTCTGGTGCCGCCCCTTCACTTCCTGCCGCCTGAGGAACCCGCCTCACCCCGCCTCATGGGCGGGCCGGCCCTGATTAGGGCCACTGCAGCTTTAAAGGGACACTTAAGTCAAACAAAAAAAAATGAGTTTTACTCACCTAGGGCTTCCAATAGCCCCCTGCAGCTGTCCGGTGCCCTCGCCATCTCCCTCCGCTCCTCCTGGCCCCGCCGGCAGCCACTTCCTGTTTCGGTGACAGGAGCTGACAGGCTGGGGACGCGAGTGATTCTTCGCATTCCCAGACACATTAGCACCCTCTATGCTGCTATATGGTATATGATATATGCTATAGTAGCATAGATGGCGCTATTGTGGCCAGGAACGCGAAGAATCACTCGCGTCCCCAGCCTGTCAGCTCCTGTCACCGAAACAGGAAGTGGGTGCCGGCGGGGCCAGGAGGATCGGAGGGAGGCGGGGAGAGCACCGGACAGCTGCAGGGGGCTATTGGAAGCCCCAGGTGAGTAAAACTCATTTTTTTTGTTTGACTTAAGTGTCCCTTTAAGGGCTCGCTGCAAGGCCGTACAACTCAGCACACAAGTGTCCCCCCCTCCTTTCCTGCCCACCAATAGAGCTTTCTGTTAGTGGGCTCTGATCGCTTCTGGAATGTGCTGTGATCGGCTGTCAGAGGCATCAGCCTATAACAACTGATCGCTCCTCTGTCTCCCAGGGGGACAGCTGTGTCACACGGCTGTCCACAGTACAGAGCTGCCTAAAGGTCCATACTCACGGGGGACGGCCGTCGCCGCAACCGCGTGGCACGCGCATGTTGCGGGGACAGTTCGCCCGTGTGTATGACGCGCGCGCCCCGAACCGTCACCCGTCGCAGCTGTCGCCAGGCGATTGACATGTTCAATCGCCGGCTACGGCCGTCGCCGCAACCTCGCCGGAACTGTCGCTAGTCCCGCATGTGTATGCGGGCTAGCGACAGCTACCCACACACAGCACACGGAGCTTCCGGCGGGGGGGAGGAACCTCGGCGACAGCTTCCGCCGCATCGCTAATCCCTCTGCTGCCGTGTGGATGCAGAGGGACTTGGCGACGAGCTGTCGCCGAACTGTCGCGCACACGCTCCCGTGTGCTAGCGACAGCTACAATTGTCGCCCCGTGAGTACTTAGCTTTATGGTAAATCCGGCCCTGCACACACATGCAACACATGCACCAACAGACACGGCTGTCCCCCCTGGGGGAGACGGGAGCGATCAGTTGTCATTGGTTGATGCCTATGACAGCTGATCACTGTCATTGGCTGGCGGTGGGAGGGAGGGTTATTAAAGTAATAATAAAATAGGTTTATTTATTGTGGAAAAAAAACAATAAATATTTATAAAAAAAAAAAAAACATTCTAGAAGCGATCATAGCCCACCAACTGAAAGCTCAGTATGTACATGAGTTTGTCGTTTAGTTAGTTAGGCCATGCGCAAATACAGGTCGTGTTAATGGGTTGTTGTGCGGTTGGTCATGTCATAAAGTTGGTCATGGCTGCGCTTTGTTTGAACCTTTAGAAGCGTGATGAGCAGACTGTTCGTTTCTCCAACTAAGGTCACTTAGGGCTCTTTCACACTAGAGGCTGCGGTAGAAAAGGCTGAAAGTCAGCCTTTTGCTAAACGCCAATACATAGCGTTTTCAAAGCGTTTTCAAAGCGTTTTAAAAGAGTTTTACAGCCCATATGAAAACGTCCTTTTTTTTTTCTTCTATAAAAATAAGTGATCAAGATAGCTGTAAAACGCTTTGAAAAGGCTTTGAAAAGGCTGAAGTTGGCGTTTTCCATTGACTAGCATTGAAACGCCAACAGCCAACTTCGGCTGTAAACAGCCCTGAAAAAGCTCCTGGGAGCAGTGAAACGCAACGCTCCAAAACGCTGAGTTAGATGTGAAAGGTAAAATGAAAGTCTATGGACTTTCTTTTAGCTAGCAAAACGCCAACTTCGGCCGTGGCGTTAAAACGCCGAAAAATCCCTCTGGTGTGAAAGGGCCCTTAGCAAATTCCATCATTGCCTCCAATGCAATTGCTGAGTGCTGACATGCTTTTTAATGACCGGGCTTGTATCTTTGCTGAACCAGCTTTTTAGAACACGGTAGGTGGTCAAGTAAGACATTTAAATGCATTTTTAGCTGCTTAGGAACCTGTAACGGCCCCAATATAAAAGTAATCTACATGTTGGGTACTACAGGAAGCAGCAAATTATTTATTAAATTCACTATTTAACTACTAGTAATTTCTGATTACTCCGGTCACAGCTTGGGAGTTTTGCGCGCTCTCTCTCTCACCTCTCCTGTGTGTGCGCCCAAATTTACATCCTGACACGATCGCCATGGCAACCTAAGTGTGTGCAGCTGCCTGGGATCTCGGAGATGTGCCAGGAATCAGCACAGGAACAAATTACAAACTTGCAGGGAGCAGTTCGGAGATCCTGGACCTGCTTTCATTACAGCCATCACTGAGGAAAGCGCTGTTCTCACGTTATATTATTGTCGCCCACTTGAGCGTGGATGGGGAACTCGCTGGCGACCGGTCAGGCCCGCTCTGATGAGATGAAGCTGTAAATCTCACGTCTTCACAAGCTGTTTCTGTACTTGGACTGAGCTGACTTGTCTGGCAGGGTACCCGCCCGTGATCCATATATTTGGACCCCTTCAGTCTCATTCACACGTTAGGGGGAAACTAGGCTGAGGCAATCTCTTTAGGCCATGGGAAATTAAAACCGTACACATAAATTACAAAAGACATAAGACCCATTTTAAGAGAACCTTTCATCCATTGAGCAGTTTAAAGCCCTTCAACCAACTTTATTCATCCAAAAACTATTGCACCATTAACTTTAATCACCAATATCCCACCATTGGGTCATCTGTAGACCCAGGAAACTTCCACCTGACTGCCAGTCCACACACCCGCTCCCCGCCCAATGAGAAAAAATTCAGATGTCTAAAACAGGGCTGTGGAGTTGGTACAAAAACCTTCCGGCTCCGACTCTTCAGTTTATGAAAACACAGACTCCGACTCCAGGTACCCAAAATTGCTTCGACTCCGACTGCTCAACTCCGACTCCTTAGTCTAATTTTTACAAAAGCAATGTATTTGGTTTAAAAATCATCCGACTCAGACTCCGACTCCTCACTTTATTAAAACCTGGCTCTGACTCCGACTCCAGGTACCCAAAATTGCTGAGGGCACCTCTAGCTACTTAAGGGAACCCTATCCATACCCAAGTGTAACAATGTACAAATAATGTCTAACTAAGTAGCTGTGTAAACATGTTCCTACTTTTCATGTTAAATATCAGAGGCAAAAGCTTTAATTCATTGTGTGTAGGATTTAGCTCTATGCACAGCCAGTGTTTTTTTGCATATCAAACTACAGAGTATTTTTCTCTGAAATCAAAAAAAGTATGAAAAGCTGTGGTGTCACAGACAATTACAAATGTTTATAACAGGTTACATTTCCTCTGCTCCCCTGCAGACAGCTCAGAGACACAGGACACACCAGCTGCTGAGAACTTTCTCACACACAGGGTTAACAGATGTAGTGTGAGGGAATTCTCCCTGGTATCTCTGGCTATCTAATACTAAGGGGCACCTGTGGCTGGCTTCCTACACCGGGAAGGGGAATTAGGGGAGAGGTGACAACATACCCAGCCAGCACACCTGGTTAGGTGGGGTTTGTGGTTTAGCTGCAAGTGAAGTCTAAGGTGCCAGCTCAGAACATCTGTGCCTATAGGCTCCTGCGAGGTAAAAACAAGCCTGGTAACATGCATTATTCTGGAAACAATGTGCATGGCGCTTGTGGGTTAACCTTCCTGGTGGTAAGCCCGAGCTGAGCTCAGGCTATGCCGCGCAGGAGGATTTCTCAGGCCCTGCTGGGCCGATTTGCTCACTTTTTTTTTTGCAACACGCAGCTAGCACTTTGCTAGCTGCGTGTGCATTCCGATCGCCGCCGCTCCGCGCTCGATCTCCGCTGTTCGCCGCGCCGCCCGCCCTCCCAGACCCCGTGCGCTGCCTGGCCAATCAGTGCCAGGCAGCGCTGAGGGGTGGATCAGGACTCCCTTAGACATCACGACGTCCATGATGTCGGTGACGTCATCCCGCCCCGTCCCCATTACGATGGGGGAAGCCCTTCAGGAAATCCCGTTCTTTGAACGGGATTTCCTGATCAAAGATCGCCGGAGGCGATAAAAGCGGGCGGGGGGATGCCGCTGTACAGCGGCTATCATGTAGCGAGCCCTAGGCTCGCTACATGATTTAAAAAAAAAATAAAAAAATAGTGCTGCACTGCCCCCTGGCGGTTTCTACTAGACCGCCAGGGAGGTTAATGGGCTGGCATCCACTGGCATCTGTAAAATTGCTGCAAGCTACCATACCTGTGCATGGCAACTACCCCAGAGCTTAGTACTTCAGGCCCATTGTGAGTTACAAGTGTGAAACAATGCACATTGTGACACATACAGTTCATGCAAAATAAGTTTCACTGCAACTGTCAGGGACAATTTCGGCTATCGCGTTTCCCACATTTTCCATAACAGCGATTGTGCTGTGATTCTGCCGCAATGTGATTGGTGTATGGTGCATTTGTGATGCATTTGCGATTTGTGACAGGACAAAAAAATGGATGAGAAAATATTTTAAATTATGCAATTGTGGGCAAACAGTTTCCACTCCAGCTTCATATTGTTTGGGGGGCACAAAGGGGGCACGATGGCTGAGTGATGGGGCATGTTTGGAAGATCAAAATCAATGCTTATATGGCGAGCTTTAGATATTTTTTGACTAACTAGACTAGTTTATTGGCTAATTGAAAAAGAAAAACAGTAAGCTTTCAGCTTGTAAACATTCAATTATTATTATTATTATTGATTTATAAAGCGCCAACATATTCCGTGGCGCTGTACAAAGTACAATCAGAAGGAGGTAGATTTTGTTGCAAATATAAGCATGATCCAGATAATTACAAGGGATCTTGCAAGGATTGTGAGGTATTTATGGCGAATAGATAAGAACCTTAGATTACTTAACACCAACATAGACTCAAGCTGATGTGGAGAGTTTTTTACACACCCTATCCTGTTCAGTGTGCGCTGCTGAAGCTTGGAAACAGTTACCTGTGTGTTACTGAGCGGGGGGGGGGCACAATAAATCCTAGGGGGGGGCAGTGCCCCAGCGTGCCCAAGTGTAGCACTGCCCATGTGGGCAAATCGCATAGCGGCGCTATTGCTATGCTATTTTCCTGAGATCCTATACTTTTTTTAGGAGGCCAATACCACAAAAGTGCAGCAGGCATGATGATGGCGATCAGGGAAAATAACACCGCAAATGCAGCACACTAATGGAAACATCCTTTCATGGTCCGCATTAGTTCACCTATTCACAGTGTACCTATTGCTTTGTGATCTGAAGGTAAAATTGTATCAATAATGGGCACCTTTAGCCCCTAGCCGAACGCTCCACGTCGATTGGAGTAAATGTGGCGGCAGCCCCAGGACCACTCAAGTCCTGGGGCGGGGTTTTGCAGATCGTGCACGCTGATGCACGCGCATCTTCTCATGAATGATGGAGTTCCGCTCCGCCATCAGTCTCCCAGCGGCGATCACCGAAATGAGACTGTTAGACGGCGAAACCGCTATTTACTTGGTACAGCGCTGCGATCTAAGGCAGCGCTGTAGTGGGGACAGCCGTGTGACACAACTGTCCCCTCCGAAGGCTCAGGAAGTGATCGGCTCTCATAGGTCGATGTCAATGTGTGCTCCCAGAAAACCAAGAAGTAATTACTCTGCAGCATCTCTGAAGGAGCTCTATAAGGCCCTGTTCACATTACAAACTCGGACGGTTGTGCGTTTGGAACGCAGCACATACGAACGCACGCTATCCGAGTTTGTATGCGTTGCGTGGCTGATCCCATTCACTGAAGTGAATGGGTCAGCGATGCGTTTTTGTAAAAAATGCGTGCAGCATGCGTTCCCGGACCGCACAGGTCCGGAACGCATGCAGTGTGAACGTCAGACATTGCACTCTATGCACTGTCTGATGTCGTGCGTGTCGGCCACCTGCACGTGTTTCCAAAACGCGGCTGGAAACGCGTGCAGTGTGAACGGGGCCTAAGCTGTAACAAGGAAATGTTTTTCTGTAAAGCTGTTGCATGTCTTTTAGAGCAGAGAGGAAGTTCTGACTTCAGGTCCACTATGGCCTCAATTCACTAAGCTTTATCAAACACTTTATCGAACGTTTGATAATTTACCTCATGAGTAAAGGTGTTATAGATTTATCAAAAGTTTTATCGATTAAACGTTTAATAAATCTACAACACCTTAGTGAATTCAAAATTTGATTTTACTCATGAGGTAAATTATCAAACGTTCGATAAAGTGTTTGATAAAGCTTAGTGAATTGAGGCTTATGTGTTTTGTTACTGTAGATGGAGGAGAAGCTCCAGTAGGTCCCAGAGAGGGCGGAGCCAGGGCCGCCTTGTCACCAGAGGGAGATAATGAACAATATTAACCGCTAGTATTGGAGTCGGGTCTTTAAAGCAAACTCACAAATTGAGCAGCAGGATGGAATCGGAGCACTCAGCAGATAGCTTGTGCCCCTGGGCAAGGTCTGACAGGCGTGTGCCTTTAATAGGCCTCAGCTTCCCCATAAAAGAGCCATCAAATTTTGCTACACAAAGAGGTTCCCCGCCCCCCATGCTCTGCTCCCTGCGCTGACCTGCGTGACACCGCTGCCTGTCCTCTTATCAGTGGCCGGGGTCACTGCTGTATTGGCGATGTGACAAATGCCATAAATCTATAATGCAGGAAGAGTCAGGGAGCCCAGGACACCTTCCCCCCCTCCCCCCGGCACACCGTGCGTCTTCCTGGTAGCCGTGAACCGCGAATTAGGCCGCTGGAAGCCGCCCGTAAATACAGAGCGTGTTTTTCCAGACCCGGCGATGCTAAAAGTTTATTGCTGGCATAAAATAGGCAGAAGGAAATGGTTGCCGAGACCTATTTATGCACCTCTGAGGAGCTGGCGGCATGAAATATACCCGCTATTTCCCAAAGTAGTTTTTCTAGCGCAGCCTTCCACCTAGCGCTCCCTCTACGGCAAGTTTATGTGCGGGGGGGGGGGGGGGGGTGCTGCCGCCTTTCACACTCCCGCCTTGCTGTTCCTTCTTTCCCCTGAGTGTAACTGAAGGAAAATTTAGACAAAAAGTTAGATACTTACCTCAGGAGAGAATCCTCAGGACAATTCAGAGACTTCCCCCATCCCCCTCCACCTCGCCGTTCCAGTGCAGGGACCCTCTGAACCTTTTTCGATAATGGCTTTTGAAGGAAACACAAGGTGAAAATAAACTAATGAGATAAACACACTGTTTTACTTACCTGGAGCTTCTGCAAGCCCCCAGCAGCCGTCCTGTCCCGTGCCGGTCCACCACGAGTCTCCGTTCTCCCGCTGCTAGCTACTTTCTGTTTCGCCGCCAGGCCACTACGCTTGCACGGCTTTGGCCACGCATAACCTTGCTTCGCATTCCAGTCTGCAATAGCGCTATTGCAGCGGGGAACGCAAAGAAAAGATACACGTGTCAGGGCGGCGCTGGCCTCGACTTACAAGTCGAGGAACGGAGTGGCGGCGGGAGAAAGGAGACTCGTGGAGGACCGGTGCGGGACAGGACGGCTGCTGGGGCCTTGCAGAAGCCCCAGGTAAGTGAAGCAGTGTGTTTAAAATGTATCTACAGTTCCACTTTAAGTTTTTACTGTTGTATTGTTTTTGCTCAGTGACACATTGGTTGAAGTATGCCAGAGCTAAAATCGATGAACTATTGACCCTTTTTATCTCTTTCCTGCTCTCAGAGGCCATTTACTGACAGGAAAGTGTTATATAGCTGCAGCTCCTTATCAGTGAGGGTTAGGCTATAGCATGCCTTCCAACTTTTTGAGATATGAAATAGGGATATTTAAGCCACGCCACTGCCACACCCCTAAACAGGCCCCCAGCACACCCCTAGTCATGCATATCATAAAGATTTTACAAAAAAATATATGTTTTGTCATTGAAACCACACTGGTCCTTTCTATCCTAGTTCATTTTACCTCATATTACTATTTGAAAATAAGAAATATATACATTTAAAGGATGAGAATAAAGGTTAGAGTCAAACACATTTTTTTAGTAGAAAAATACCTGCATTTACATAGATCTGTACATCAGTCCTAAGAGAGGGACATGAGGAAGAAAGAGGGTTCAGAGAGATTTGGTTCCTTAAGAGGGACTGTCCCTCCAAAAGAGGGACATTTGGGAATTATGGGTATAGTCTGACCCGGTCCCAACTTGGACAGAAACTGTCACTTACATACCTGATGTTTAAAGTGAACCTAAAGTCAGACAGAAAAAATTAGTTTAACTCACCTGGGGCTTCCCTCAGCCCCCTGAAGCTGATCGGTGCCCACGCTGACTCCATCAGATGTCCCTGGACCGGCCGGCGGCGACTTCCGGTTTCGCCATCACCGGCCGACAGGCTGGGAACGCGAGTGATTCTTCGCGTTCCCAGCCAGAATAGCGCCCCCTATGCTGCTATTGCAGCTGGAGCCGAAGGGAAAGCTGTGCAGTAGAGCGGATCCGATCGGGTTCGGCTATTTTTAACGGAGCTCCAGGAAAGCTTGTACTGCGCCTGCGAAGGACCACACATTGGTAAATATTGCCATACAGTGAAACCCCTGCTGCTTCTGCATGCCCATCGCCAAGCTTGTTGGCAGATTTTCAAGAGCTGCCAGAGTTGGATCCCAGAGGCTTCCCGTCCTGAGGTAAGTATACCTCAAGGGCACTTTTTTTTCCTTACAGGTTCACTTTAACCAAACAATTTATATGTTTAAAATATTGAGTGACGTATGACTGCCTTTAGGAGGATTTTTGAAAACAGCTCAACAAAGAGGACAGAGACGAGCTGGCGACGTTTTTGCTAAATATGGCATTATAGGTGACATCTTTGGCATTATCTGATAATATTTGGACTGTCACATAGGCGGCTGTGGAGGGGGGGGGGGGTAATACCTTTTCACAACACTGCGTGCGGGAGAATCCGTGCCCTTCTGAGGGCTGAATACACACCCCATGCTTCACTGCTATTGGATGAAAGCTGGTGTTATCAATGCCAACCCTACAAACCAACCCCTCACCTCTGATCCGGAGCCCTGCGCCATCCAACAGGCCGGGAAATACCACATTTACATCACAGAGGAGTTATAGTGGCCGGACCAGACGGTCCGTGGCTGCAGATAAGCACCCATTCCCAGAACACGGAGACAATGGAGGGAAAAGGTTACGGGCAGAGAGCTGGCGGACCCCTTGATCCGGGGAGGGAGAGAGGAATTGATGTTTTTTTAGAGAGTAAAGCAGGTGGCTGTATTGTTAATGGGAATATACCAAAAACGAACAAACTGTTCGTCATCACTGTATTTGTACACCTCATTTTATTACCATTAACATTGTTAGGGCCCTTTTCCACTACAGCGTTTGTGATTGCTTAATCGCAAAACTGCAAACCGCTAGTGATTTTAAAATCGCTACGGTTTGCTTTTTAACATAGGAATCGCGGTAGGTAATTTCCACTACTATTCGTTTTTTACTTAATCGCGATCGCTCCGCGGAGCGATTTTTGCCGTGATTTTGCTATGCAGTGCATAGCATAGCAAAATCGCGATCGCAAACGTCGGGAAATCGGCGGGAATTTTTTTTCTTTTGCTGAATCGCAATCGCTAGCGTTCAGCGCGAACGCTAGCGATTGCTAGTGGAAAAGGGACCTTATACACTTGGCTACTGAGGATAGCACATCTTGGTTCTATACCTCCACTTACAGCATCACAGATTGCGGACCCTCTAATCTGGCTAGTGCTGATATATACAATAGAGATGGCCTGAACAGTTCGCCGGCGAACGGGAACCGGCGAAGTTCCGGGGTTCGCGATCGCGGAGAACCGCAAACTTTTCCGGAAGCTTGACTCGCCCCCATAGTGCATCATTAAGGTCAACTTTGACCCTCTACATCACAGTCAGCAGGCACATTGTAGCCAATCAGGCTACACTCGCTCCTGGAGCCCCACCCCCCTTATAAAAGGCAGGCAGTGTCAGGCACTTGTGTGCCTGTACTAGTTAGAGAAGGGAGAGCTGCTGCTGCTGCTGCAGAAAGAGCTATAGGGAAAACTTAGTTAGGCTCTTGTAGGCTTGTTAGCTTTCTCCTTGCTGATTCTTATTGCTAACAAAGCACCCCTCAACAGCTCTTTTGAGAGCTAATCTTGTTCTTGTGATCTATTTTTGTTTTTGTTTTGTGTGGCCCACTTGCATTATATACAGCCCAGTCAGTCGCAGCTGGCCTTTGGCCTCTTGGTGGTAATTCGTACTGTGCCACTGCCAGGCCCAGCACATTCAGTGACTACCTGTGTGTGTGACAGGCAGCTGCACATTTGTAATCCCAATCACTGCACCTGTTCGGTGTTCAGTGCACCTACCTACCTACCTACCTACGTGAGCGCACGCATTGCTAATACCACCAGTCATTGCACCTGTTCATGGTACCTGTGTGTGTGTGTGTGTGTGTGTGTGTGTGTGTGTGTGTGTGTGTGTGTGTGTGTGTGTGTGTGTGTGTGTGTGTGTGTGTGTGTGTGTGTGTGTGTGTGTGTGTGTGTGTGTGTGTGTGTGTGTGTGTGTGTGTGTGTGTGTGTGTGTGTGTGTGTGTGTGTGTGTGTGTGTGTGACAGGTGCACATTTGTAATTCCAATCACTGCAGTGCATACCTGTAACCTGTTCAGTGCACCTACGTGAGCGCAAGCAGTGTAATATACCACCAGTCATTGCACCTGTTCACGGTACCTGTGTGTGACAGCTGTACATTTGTAATACCAATCCTTGCATACCTGTTCACTGCACCTGTGTGACCGCACGCTGTTTAGTATACCAATCTGTGCATATCTGTTAACTGCACCTGTGTGACAGCTGCACATTGTATTGTAATACCAGTCACTGGTACCTTTCACTGCACCTGTGTGACCGCACGCTGTTTAGTATACCAGTCCGTGCATACCTGTTAACTGCACCTGTGTGACAGCTGCACATTGTATTGTAATACCAGTCACTGGTAACTTTCACTGCACCTGTGTGACTGCACATTGTATTAGTCAAATCAATGCATACCTTTCACTTCATCCCCCCAATATGGAAAAAACAACAAGCAGAGGCAGAGGCAGACCCAGAGGCAGGCCACCCGGCAGGTCTGTTCGAGGTCGAGCTGACGTGATTTTGTGCGGCCCTAGACCAAAGTACAGTGCTCAGAAGAAGGCACGTCCCATCAACTCCCAAGATTGTCAGGACGTGGTTGACTATTTAACACAGAACACCTCATCTTCCACATCCACCAGCGCTACTCCAAGTACCACATCCGCTACATTTGACACTTCACAGGAGTTATTTGGTGGGAAAATCACTGATTCACAGCCATTATTGTTACAACAAGATGAAGGTGCTAAGCAAGTTACACCACCTCAAATGTCTGAGTTAGGCGACACTATGGACGTAAGGTGTGAGGAGGAGGAGGATGAAGTACCTGCTGTTGGTGCAGTTTTGGAGGTGTCTGATACAAGCGAAGCTTTGGAGGATGATTATGATGATGATACTGCCATGGATGCCACGTGGGATCCTAAGAAACATGATGATCAAGGGGACAGTTCAGAGGGGGAGTCAGAGAGGAGTAAGAGGAGACGAGTTGCTGAAAGAAGCAGGGGGAGCTCGTCCTCAGAAACAGCCAGTGGCAGTGTCCGGCGCCATGTATCGCCACCTATGGACAGCCAGCCAACATGCCCTTCATCGTCAGCTGCTGATGCCACCATAGTGCCATCACCCCAGGGTGGCTCAGCGGGGTGGAAATTTTTTAGTGTATATGCCAAAGATCAGAGCAATGTCATCTGTACTCTCTGCCACCAAAAATTGAGCCGTGGAAAGGCCAACACCCGCGTAGGGACAACTGCCTTACGAAGGCACATGGAGAAAAGGCACAAACTGCAATAGGAAGACCACCTAAGCAAAAGCCGCACACAAAAGCAAAGCCACCCTCCTTCTTCTCTTCCTCCTTCAGGTGCATCATCTTCAGCCGCTTTCTCCCTTGCACCTTCACAATCACAGCCTCCCTCCTCCACTCCGCCTCTCACCTTGAGCGGTTCCTGCTCCTCTGCCCACAGCAGCAGCCAGGTGTCCGTGAGGGCAATCTTTGAGCGGAAGAAGCCAATGTCTGCCAGTCACCCGCTTGCCCGGCGTCTAACAGCTGGCTTGGTGGAACTGTTAGCTCGCCAGCTGTTACCATACCAGCTGGTGGACTCTGAGGCCTTCCGAAAATTTGTGGCCATTGGGACATCGCAGTGGAAGATACCAGGCCGCAATTATTTCTCCAAAAAGGCGATACCCAAACTGTACCATGAAGTTGAGAGGCAAGTGGTGTCATTTCTGGCACACAGCGTTGGGTCAAGGGTCCATCTGACCATGGATGCCTAGTCTGCCAAGCACGGTCAGGGCAGGTACATTTCTTACACAGCCCATTGGGTCAACCTGGTGACCGCTGACAAGCAGGGAGTACGTAGCTGTGCAGCGTACCTAGTGACACCTCCATGGCTTGCAGACAGGCCTGCTGCCACCTCCTCTCCTCCTGCTACATCCTTTTCACTGTCGTCCTCCTCCTCGGCTGAGTGGCAGTTCAACTCTTTGTACAAAGGAGAGAATAGAGAGGCGTCTGGCACTGTAGCTTTAATTTCAACACAGCAAGTGTACAGTGATGTGGCAGTGAACAATGCAGAGTGTAAAGTTCAAATGATGCCAAAACTGGTACTTATCGTGCTTCTGCTGGAGGTGGGGAGGCAACTGTGGGCGCCAGAGGGTGCACGGCCTTACAGCCGTTTCACATTGGGGTGAGCCTTGCTTCTTCGGAGGCTATTCGTGCTACCCCTCTCGAGTTTGCAGTTCAACTCTACTGGTGCTGCGATCTCCTCTCCAGCTACACAGCCCCAGCTCCCCAAGGCCTATGCTGCGTTCCAGGTACGACGGTTTCACGCCATCTTAGACATGTCTTGCCTCAAAGCGGAGAGTCACACTGGAGCAGCTCTCCTGGCTGCTCTGAACAAACAGGTGGATCAGTGGCTGACCCCGCACCAACTGGAGATCGGCAATGTGGTGTGTGACAACAGCAGCAATCTCATTTCGACTTTGAATTTGGGAAAGTTGACACATGTACCCTGCATGGCACATGTGCTCAATCTCATAATTCAGAGATTTGTGTCCCAAGTACCCAGGCTTATAGGACGACCTAAAGCAGTCCAGGAACGTGTGTGGGCATTTCAGGCGGTCTTACACGGCCATGGCACGCTTTGCCGAAATCAAGCGTCTCACCGGCAACAACTTGCTGGAATTCGACCCTCCTGATGTTTGACCGCCTGCTACAACAGGAGAAAGCCGTCAAACAGTATCTCTACAATTACAGTCAAAGGACACAGTCTGGGGAGATGGGGATGTTCTGGCCGAAGTACTGGACACTGATGCGAAATGCCTGCAGGCTCATGCGGCCGTTTGAGTAGGTGACAAACCTCGTGAGTCGCAGTGAAGGCGCCATTAGCGACTTGATCCCATATGCTTTCTTCCTGGAGCGTGCGGTGCATAGAGTGGTGGATCAAGCTGTGGAGGAGCGTGAACAGGAACAGGAACAGGAGGAAGAGTTGTGGGATCAATTCTCAGCAGAAGCAGATGATTCCTCAACACCTGCGGCAGCACAGAGGGGGGAGGAGGAGGAGGAGGAGGAGGAGCAGGAAAAGTCTTGTGGGGAAGAGGAGTCAGATGATGAGGAAGGTGTTGTTTTGGAGGAGGAGGCAGAAGAACCACCGCAGCAGGTGTCGCAGGGGGCTTGTACTGCTCAACTTTCCCATGGTATTGTTCGTGACTGGGGGAGGAGGAGAACTTAGCTGACATCACTGAGGAAAAGCAAGAGGAGATGGATAGTACGTCTGCATCCAACTTTGTGCAGATGGCATCTTTCATGTTGTCCAGCCTGTTGAGGGACCCCCGTATAAAAAAACTCAAGGGGAATGAGCTGTACTGGGCGGCCACGCTACTAGACCCTTGGTATAGGCACAAAGTGGCGGAGATGTTTCCAAATCACATGAAGGCAGAAAGGATGCAGCACTTGCAGAAAAAGCTGGCAACTATGCTTTACAATGCGTTTAAGGGTGATGTCACAGCACAACGGAATAAAGGTACCACTGCCAGTAATCCTTCTCCCATGTCCACGCAGGCAAGGACAGGACCCTCCTGCGATCTCATGGTGATGTTGGACATGCGGAAATTCTTTAGTCCAAAGCCTCGCCTTAGCGCTTCCGGATCCACCCTCCACCAGCGCCTCGACTGGCAGGTAGCTGACTACCTGGCCTTAAGTGTGGATGTAGACACTGTGAGCAGCGATGAACCCTTGGACTATTGGGTGCGCAGGCTTGACCTGTGGCCAGAGCTGTCACAATTTGCCATCCAACTTCTGGCTTGCCCTGCCTCAAGCGTCCTGTCAGAAAGGACCTTCAGCACAGCTGGAGGCATTGTCACTGAGAAGAGAAGTCGCCTAAGTCAAAAAAGTGTTCGGTACCTCACCTTTATCAAAATGAATGAGGCATGGATCCCGGAGGGTCACTGCCCACCCGAAGACTAAGTCAGTCCCCGCACACAGCATCTCTGCCTGCACGCTGTGTGACTGCCTGCCCCATGACTAAGTCGCTCCCCACACAGCATCTCTGCCTGCAGGCCGCTTGACTGCCACCACCAACAGGGTCCACCAGGACTCCAGGCGGATCCCTGAATTTTTAAGGCCACTGCTAGCAGCGGCCGCTATAATAATTTTTCTGGTGCATGTACATGCCTGCCTAATTTTTCTGGCTGGCACTGCAGCTGCAACAACAAAACAAAAGGCATGTACATGTACATGTGTCAATTCCCCTTTGTGATCGTTACCATGCCGCGGTGAAGGGGCTTGCGTATCACAATGAAGCAATGACCGCCGGCTATATGAGTGTGTTGGGGTTGGGGGGCACACCTGATCCAAGAAGATAGATAATAAGGTCGTTGCTTCATTGTGGACAGACCAAATTCGAACAGCTGGACACTGAGTCACTGTTGTTCTGACATTCAGCTATCTCAGCCCGACCATATGGGCTTGAAAACCGCCATCGCCTGCACTCTAGCCATGGTGCGCACCAGTCCAGCACGGCCGCCACAACACAAACAGCTGTTTGCGGTGCGTTACACAGTGAGTTTGGTCTGTCAGTGTGAAGCAGTACTCTAATTACACTCCCTGATTGATGTATACACATGCAAGATGTTTTAAAACACTTTAGGCCTCCAATTTAGCATGCAATGTGATTTCTGCCCTTAAAACGTTGCTTTGCGTCAAATCCAGATTTTTCCCCGGGACTTTTGGCGTGTATCCCACTCCCCCATGCAAAAACTCAGATGTTAGACCCCTTGAAACATCTTTTCCATCACTTTTGTGGCCAGCATAAATGTTTCTAGTTTTCAAAGTTCGCCTCCCCATTGAAGTCTATTGCGGTTCGCGAAAGTTTGCATGTTCGCGAACGTTTGCGGAGGTTCGGGCCATCTCTAATATACACATTTGTGTGCCTCTGAGGAAGCGGTTTTTGACCATGAAACACGTGTGATTGGATCTTTTGTAACTCAGCCACATTTACATGACTGCAATGAAGTAGATTGATATTGATGAAGAATAAAGACTAGTCCAAAACCTGTCGGTTCTGTCAGATTTTAACTGCTTACTTTTTTTTGCTGGAGTGTTCCTTTAAGCAGAATCAGTGTACTTCTGGCTGTCAGCTCTGATGGATGTCTGGCTACTCAGGGAGCAATCTGACGTGAACGATTCCGTGCCACTTTTTAATCTGGGAAAGATGTTGTTGATCCTGGTCTTCAGCTTTGGCCTTCTGCTCCAGCGACCTCATCTGTTGTACCGAGTTAATCAGCATCTCCCAGCTGAGATTCATCTGTTTCCTAGCCGGCCGTGGAGCTGTGATAACAGGTGACAGTGGCACAGCGCGGGGACACAGCACGGGGTAGATGTGTGCCAGGGGAGGGGGGTGCTGGTTACATCACAGCTGTGACCTTCAGCGACACTTGCAGAACAGAGACAGACAGGGCAGGTCCTGAGTCACCACCTGCACAGAGTCCTTATCTGACCAGCTGCCAGGGCTCCGGGCATAACTGATATAAATCACTCTGAAAGCAGGGCAAGCAACTTCCTGAGAGCAGCAGACAGCGGGCAACCTGCTGCAGAGAAATGACAAGTCCCAGAGTTCATAAGGTGCCCATTAATGGTGCAATGTTGTTTGTACAATATTACCACTTCCGTGTAAAATAAAGTGTACCTGTGCCGACTAAAAACGAAAGTTTTATATGAATCTGGGGCATCCCGACTGCTTCAGGCTGATTGGTCCTTCGTCGTCCTCCTGCACCGCCTGGATTCTCCACTAGGCGGTCCGGGATCTTCGCAGGTCGGGACATACTGCGCATTGTGCTTCCATCACCGTGAGAGTTGTGCACATGCTCAGTACTACTGCTCAGGTGCAAAACGCTGCCCCTGCAGGAGCGCCGCGGGAGCGCCGCCGGACTGCACCTGCGCTGGCTGACGCCCACTTGCAAAGTTACCGGCCCACAT
The DNA here is from genome assembly GCF_040937935.1 of Hyperolius riggenbachi. Classification (NCBI taxonomy): domain Eukaryota; kingdom Metazoa; phylum Chordata; class Amphibia; order Anura; family Hyperoliidae; genus Hyperolius; species Hyperolius riggenbachi. The sequence goes on from NC_090647.1 coordinate 555,791,791, forward strand.
AGCGGAGGATCCAGGCAGCAAAGGAGGACCAATCAGCCTCGAGGGGGCTGGAGGAAGCCCAAGGTATGTATAAAACGTTTGTTTTTACTCGTCTCAGGTACACTTTAAGGACTACTTAAAGTGGACCTGAACTCTTGCACAGGACAGAAAGAAAACATAGAGAAATGCACCCTGTATGCATTTAGAGAGTTTAGCCAGTCTAATTCTCCCCATCAGTTACTAACCACCACTGTAATTTGATCTCTCAGCTGTGTGAGCTCTGCTCATGGCAGAGCAGCTAATTTGTAAACACAGAATGTTAACCCTATGTCTACTTCCATGAAAGCAGGAAGAAGGCACACCGCAGATTTATTGCAGGATTTGTATCAGCTGTAACAAAGGAATGTTTTTTTTCTTTAAAGGTCATTATGCTGTTGCGTATCTTTTAAAGCAGGGAGGAAGTTATGAGTTCAGGTCCGCTTCAAATATCCTTCAATGGTATACTCACCCAGTTTACCCTTATACTATATAGATTTGGTAAGATTAATGGAAGGATTGAAGAACACTCATTTTGTTTCCAGTACAGGAAGAGTTAAGAAACAGTTGTTATCTATGCAAAAGAGCTTTTTTGACCTCTGCAACTCGCAAAGTCGCAGAAAGCTCTATCTTCTGAAGCTTTTACCTCAACTGACTCTCACTGAATCTTGTTTCTTTAAAGGGTCACTTAAGGCAGTAAAAAAAAATGAGCTTTACTCACCTGGGGCTTCCACCTGCCGGCGGGGCCAGGAGGATCCGAGCGAGACTGCGTGGGCACGGGACAGCTGGAGGGGGCTGGTGGAAGCCCCAGGTGAGTAAAAGCGGATCCGAGATGAAAAACTAACTATAACAAGTAACTTGACTATATATCTTATCTAACGTTTAGAATCTAGCTGCAAACAGATTTAATAGAAAATGATTGTCTTCCTGTGATACAATGACAGCAGCCATGTTGTTTGTAAACATTACACAGAGGCAGGCTTATCTGTATCTTGATCACTAAGCCTGTGAAAAAAACCTAATCCCCCTCCTCCCCTCTGCCTCTGAAATCAATGGCTAACACCTCCTCCTCCTCCTGCCCAGACTGAGCTCCCATGAGCCCTTGCTACTGCCAAGGCTCTCTGAAAACCTGTGGGCGTGGTTTATTTAGTTTATAGGGAATTAGAGTATTAAAACAAAAATAAAAAAGTATTTGGCTTGAGGAATGCCCTATAAACTACAGGAAAGGAACACAATTATGCAATGAGTAAAAGTTCACCTCGGATCCACTTTAAGGCTTTACTACCTGTGCCTATAGGCTCCTGTGAAGTAAATCTGGGCCTGGGTGTCGCTAAAGTGAGAGGACACTGTTGTGTAATGTCTCCCACTGAAGTCTGAGGCAGTGACATAGCAACACTTTCATGGGGCCCTCAGATGTAGGCAATCTTAGCAGTGACACCTGCCCCTACCCTCTGGATATGAGTTAATTGGTAAAGTTACATTCTCATGCAATCAAAACTGCACATAGTTCATAGGCACTAAGGCCCGGTTCACACGTGAAGTGGCAAACGGACCCGTGAGAACGGATCTGATCACCAGTCGATCGGATCCATTTTCACTCCATTTCCGTTCAGCTGCTTTCATTCCGCCACCCATCACCAAAGTGTACTTTTCTATTCAGACCGGTCTGTTTCTTCACTAGTGCGATGGAACGTTGCGTTTTCTCATTGCCCCAATGCATTGTTTCTGTTTCAGGTCCGCTGGGCTGCGGTGTCCGGAAAAATTGGTGGTGCGAGAAACTTGCGGTCCGTTCAGCACATGGTGTGGGACAGATCTGTTGTTTGAACAGTTCGCATCTGTTCCATTTGTACAGTATCTGTTCCGCGAACTGACCGTATTTTTGAACACAAGTGTGAACCGAGCCTAAGAAAACGGCAGAGGGTAGAGAAACACAAAAAATTGAATGGTGAATACATGAAGTACCCACTGGGCCGCCATGCTCCAGGGGCCCATAGCAGCTGCTATGGCTATTGCTACGCCCCTGGGGCAGAGGATCCTGGTGGTTAATTTTATGGTGGTAACTTATGGCGGCAAGACGCTCGCATTTCAAACAAGTGTGCTCCCAGCCTCAGCAGGCTTTGCAAGGGCAGAAAACCCGTTGTGGGTTTTCCAGAAGGGGCGGGGCTAACTATTAAAACCTGGATTTTATGGCACAGGTGCTATTCCGTTATAATTTCTGCTGCCTGTGCTAATAGTGTGGGCTTTATTTTTACACCGGAGGCCCGCTTTAAAGAGAAACCGTGACCAAGAATTGAACTTCATCCCAATCAGTAGCTGATACCGCCTTTTCCATGAGAAATCTATTCCTTTTCACAAACGAATCATCAGGGGGCTCTGTACTGCGGATATTGTAGGGAAACCCCTCCCACACTGTGATGTCAGGACCATGGTCCTGAAAGTTATCCTGTCTGTGAACATGATTGCATTGTGGGAAATAACAGCTGTTTACAGCTGGGTCCAACTGCCAAAAAGGCAAGCAGCTACTTCCACTGACATCACCTGCCAGCAGTAAAAATGTCACCATGTGGTAAATGTCAGAATGTAAATCAGGGAGAGGAAAGCTTTTACAATGGGCAAACACTGACTAAATCATTTATACATAATTATTGTAAACATGAAGCCCTTTTTTAATTACATTATTTTCATTGGAGTTCCTCTTTAACTCATTTCAGGAGGTTTTCTTTAACCAATGACTGAACTGGCACATTTTTACAGCTGCCCCGTCAGGTTTCCTCGCTAATTTGTCATTTGTGTAAGCGGCGGGCAGCCCGGCACTGACACATTAACAAAGCATAAAACGATTAGGGGGTAATGACAGCTGAACCAGGAAATGATGCGTGGCGCGGGAGGGGCCTGCGCACAATGGCTGACACTATTGTGTCTGGCTGAATGTCAGCTCACGGCGGCGCGGCTAGGCTGCTGCGCTTCTCTCTTCCCTCCGCACAGATCAGTGACCTTTCCCTTATTGGAATGTGGCTCCCCAGAGAATTACCTCTGGGCCTGACATACATATAATTGCTGTGTTTAGTGTGCACCTGTTTGATCTGGGAGAGGGGAGGGGGGGGGGCATCATCAGAGAGGAAATACCATATACACAGAGTGATGACCCTGCAGTGGGGAGGATTGCTTCTTAAAGGACCACTGTCGCAAAAATGTGTAATATTTAAAATAAGTGTACACAATCATTGTATGGTACATGGGTGTAACGGCCAGTGAAAAATACAAACTACAGAGAGTCATAACTGACACAGAGAGGATCATCGGGTCTCCTCTTCCATCACTTGATCTCCTCCACTCTGCTAGGATGATGAAGAGGGCCACTGTGATCTCCCGTGATCCCTCTCACCCAGGCAGACGCTACTTCAATCTCCTCCCACTGGGCCGCCGCTACAGGACTATACCATGCAAAACCTCCAGACGGAAGAACACCTTCTTCCCCCAAGCGGTTCAGCTGCTGAACTCCAACCTCCCCCCGTCAGGCCCACCTTCTGGCATGCCCTAGCGGGGCCTTCCAGCCAGCTCTCACCGACGCCCGCCCTGGTTCCCACTGCCCTGGGCACTATGGGGCCACCATCATCATCATTACTACTACCATTATTGTCATGACTATTATTAGTATTGGACTGTTCCTGCTGACAGGAAGAACACTTACTGATGACCGGGGTCTGTTACTAACGAGGATCAGACCTATACCATTACTGTAATTCCAACTGTCTGTGTTGTGTTGTACGTCTTGTCTTCCTATACTATGCCTATGCCATGTGTACCACAAATAATTCCGAGTACTGCTCTGATTCTGATTCTGACTTATTGATTAGAACCACATTTCCCCCAGAGTAAAAGGCAGTATTACTTTTTTCCAATATATAGCACTGACATCTCCTGAAGCACTGTACAGAGTACATAGTCATGTCACTGACTGTCCTCAGAGGAGCTTACAATCTAATCCTGCCATAGTCTGATGTCCTACCATATTATTATTATGTATTTATATAGCACTGACATCTGCTGCAGCACATTACTCTTGGGTTTCAGCAACATCAGTAATTTCCCTGAGAGTCAGACAGGAGAAATACCAACTAACAGCTTGTACAATTAGCTAGCTGACTTGGGGGTTAATTCACTTTGTAGGACGAGATCCCCGCACTTTGGCCCAATAAGGTGCCTGTCAAGTGACAGGCAGCCTATTGGACCAATCAAAGTGCAGGGATCTCATCCTACAAGTGCACTGGACCTGACACATTCCAGAGTGGGACAATTGGAGCAGCTGTTCATTTTGGGGGGAGCACGAGTAAGTTAGTAGTGCACGCTACAGCAGTAGCGTGCCTACTTTGAAAATTTTACTTGCGCTGCTTGAGCAGCGTAGCTTAGTGAATCAATCCCTACTGATTTGTTTGTGAGCCACATGCAGCGGTCAAAAGAGCCACATCTGCCTCCCGAGCCATAGGTTCCCTACCCCTGCTCTAGCTAGTGCTTTGAGCTGTGTAGCTGATGCAGGTGGCTTGTGATGTCGGGCCAGTCATTGCGGGAGATGATGTCTGTGCTGGTTGCTTTCCCAGAGGTCATCATCTGCTGCTTGTAGCCGGTGTCATGTGAGCCCAGATGACTTGTGTTATGTCTCAGACGATCGCCACACCTCCTAATTATTCCTGGCCCCTCCTCATTTTCATTAATCGAATGCAAGGTGTTCACAGCAAATAGGCTTCCTGACTCTGGTGCTTTACACAAGGGAGTTTTTTAATTTATTTTTAGCTCTAGGAGAATATTCACAAGAGATTATCCCGGCATTACTGGTGCTCCATTCAATGCAGACTGGCACATGGCACCCGCTGTAGTGGATTTAGCAAGACCTGCAGAAAGAGAACTGGAGCAATAGTGGACAAATAGCACGCCTTATCAGAGATAGCACGCCTTATCAGAGATAACATGTCTTATCAAAGTTAACGTGCCTTATCAGAGTAGCATAGCGAGTGCTACGAACTTATGCCTGCTAATTGGCAATGGCACTCGTCCTGTCCTGAGCCCCTGCGGGTTTGTAGCGCTCGCTATGCTGCGCTGATTAGGCGTGTTAACTTTGATAAGGTGTGTTAACTCTGATAAGGCATGCCATCTCTGATAAGGTGTGCTATTTCTCATAGCACGGTTTAGTGACTCAACCCCATGGTGTGCAGAAAACGCATACAGAAAACTGACAGACGAGTGTGCTCCCAGCCTCAGCTTATTACACTCACTCTGTCCATCTCTGATGGAGCAGAACTGGCACTGCAGACTTCTCCAGCATCACTACAGTACACTGCACTTGGGGAGTGGTAGAGAGGTTGGGGGCATGGACGGTGTACACAAGAGCCTGCTGCACACCAAATAGGGACTGTCTACAAATATTTGTCTACAAAACTTTGGATGAATCCTTATCAGTGGCTGAGCAGATGCAGTCATTAGAACAATTGTGCAGAGAGCAGGAAGTGTTTTTCTGTCCGTGCCCTTAGTTGTCAATATCTCAGGGAAGGGGAAAAGAAACTTATCCCCCATGGGGCCCCCTGTTGCTTCTGGGTCCCACTGCGGCTGCATCCCTAGCAGGGTCCATCTTTACGCCCCCCTGGGAGGGGGCATGCAGCAGGGACAAGGTCCTCCAGCACCCAAGGCTGAGACCCCAAAGTGCGCCCCTCCATCCCTCCCACCCCAGCTGTCACACACTGATTGCTATTAGACTAAGAGGGCCACAGGGCCCACAACCTCCCCAACACCTTAATATCTAGTTATCTGGCTTGCAGTCACTGCCATGTATCCCCTTTTCTTATTTCTTTCTGCTTCAAACACAATTAGGAATAACAGCTGAATGAATTTTGCGCCCCTTCTACACTGCGCCCTGAGGCTGGAGCCTCTCCAGCCTATGCCTCGGCCCGGCCCTGCGTGGCGCTTACACATGCAGGCATGGAGGGTACATACATGTAGTGGAGGCTCTGCAGCGGGCGCACAATCAGCGGTTGGTGGGCGGGCTACGGCAGATTCTTAAAGCATATCAAGGTATTGGTGTATTACTGACTGTGGGTTAATGTATACAACATGTATGTGATGAGATGGAAGGAGAAAAGGTGCAAGGTTAGCATATGAGGAGTTTTATGACTTCTTTGCAGTAAAAATGTTTTAAACCTAATTATGTTAAAAGGTAAAGTGCCATTATGTACTTAATGCGTTATTATTATGTCCATTAACCCTTTCGGGACCGGCTGCCGAACCCCCCTGAAGGACCAGGCGATTTTTCATGGGGGAGGGGGGGTGGGGCACATTTGGGGGGGTCAGGCAGCCGGATCCCCGGCAGGGCTAGCTGGGCATGGTGTCCCCCCTGTAGCCAGCAGCCATTACTCACCTCCAGCGATGAGCAGCTGTGGACCCCTCTGCTCTGGCCGGCATCCTCATTCGTGCTGCCACTAAGTTCCGAGTCGCAGCTTGATGACGTCACCAAGCCTGGACCCGACACTTAACGCAGAGCGAGTGGGGATGCCGACCAGAGCGGAGGAGAGCGCCGATCGCCGGGGGAACGGCATGAAGGTGAGTGGATCCTCTTCTTTCCCCCCTTCCGCCGCAGCTCTTACTGGTGATCACTACGATCTGCCGTCGATCGTAGTAATCAGGAGCCAATCGCGATGGTTCCTGATCACTGAGGAGACATGTCAGCTGTCATATGACAGCTTAATCTCCCCTCTCGGGTGCGCACGATCTCGTCTGGAGCGGAAACGGCAGGCAGCGTAAATCCTACGTCACATCAGGCTTAGACAACCACAAGTGCGGCGTAGGATTTACTACAGGCGGTCCTGAAAGGGTTAATGTAAGCCATTGTGCTGTGAAAATCCATTTCAGGGGTGTGGGATTAAGCGGTCACTCTAAGCACCCCTAGAGGAGAGTGGAGGGAACTTCCCTGCTGCTTAATCCAAACAAGGGAAGTGCACACCTCCATACCTACCAACTTTTTGAGATGATAAAGAGAGACACTTAAGCCACACCCCTGTCACACCCCTAACCACGCCCCGTCACACCCCTAGTCACGCATACAATAAAGATTTCATAAGAAAAATATGTTGTTTTATAATTCAAACTACACTGGTCCTTTCTATCCTGGCTTATTTTCCTTTATTTTAACATTTTAAAATTAAGTAATATATCAATTTAAAGGCTGGGAATAAAGTTTAGAATCAATCAAACACATGTTTAGTAGAGAAATATATACTTACATAGAAAGAGGGGCAAAGTCCTGAAAGAGGGACAAATAAGGAGGAAAGAGGGACAGGGCTCCCAAAGAGGGACTGTCCCTCCAAAAGAGGGACAGTTGGGAGCTATGTACCTCCCAAATTCAAGACACACCCCTAGCCACTCCCAACCACACCCCTAGTCACGTATATCACAAAGAATTCATAAACAAAAGATGTAGTTTTAGCATTTAAAACACACCGGTTCTTTTTATCATGATTAGTTTTATTTCATAATAACATTCGAAAGTAAGAAATATATTAGTTTAAAAGATGGTGATTAAGTTTACAGTCAATTTAAAACATTTTCAGGAGAAAAATACATGTACATGAGAACTGAAAGAGGGACACATAAGAAGAAAGCAGGACAGAGGGACTGGGTTCCCAAAGAGGGACTGTCCCTCCAAAAAAGGGACAGTTGGGAGCTATAGGAGTGTATGGGGGAGGTGCTGCTATGAAAGGCCACTTATGCCCTTTATAAGTTGCTATAACAACAAAGCACTAGGGAGGTGACGACACAGACAGCATGGTAGACTGACATGGAAGGGAGGAACCAGAAGGGAATCCTAGCTGGACGCTGATACTCTCTATGCGAAAGTGGCGGTATGCGGGGCATGACGCCACAGTAAGGAAGCAGCGGGCACAGTAAGAGAATGGAGGAGGAAGGCAGCAAAGGGCACAGGAAGAGAATGGAGGAGGAAGGCAGCAGGGGGCACGGTAAGAGAATGGAGGAGGAAGGCAGCAGGGGGCACGGTAAGAGAATGGAGGAGGAAGGCAGCAGGGGGCACAGTAAGAGAATGGAGGAGGAAGGCAGCAGAGGGCACAGGAAGAGAATGGAGGAGGAAGGCAGCAGGGGGCACGGTAAGAGAATGGAGGAGGAGGGCAGCAGGGGGCACAGTAAGAGAATGGAGGAGGAAGGCAGCAGGGGGCGTGGTAAGAGAATGGAGGAAGAAGGCAGCTGGGGGCACAGTAAGAGAATGGAGGAGGAAGGCAGCAGGGGGCACAGTAAGAGAATGGAGGAGGAAGGCAGCAGGGGGCACGGTAAGAGAATATAGGAGGATGGCAGCAGGGGGCACGGTAAGAGAATGGAGAAGGAAGGCAGCAGGGGGCATGGTAGGAGAATGGAGGAGGAAGGCAGCAGAGGGCACAGGAAGAGAATATAGGAGGATGGCAGCAGGGGGCACGGTAAGAGAATGGAGGAGGAAGGCAGCAGGGGGCATGGTAAGAGAATGGAGGAGGAAGGCAGCAGGGGGCACGGTAAGAGAATGGAGAAGGAAGGCAGCAGGGGGCACGGTAAGAGAATGGAGAAGGAAGGCAGCAGGGGGCACGGTAAGAGAATGGAGAAGGAAGGCAGCGGGAGGCACAGTAAGAGAATGGAGGAGGAAGGCAGCAGGGGGCACAGTAAGAAAATGGAGGAGGAAGGCAGCAGGGGGCACAGTAAGAGAATGGAGGAGGAAGGCAGCAGGGGGCATGGTAAGAGAATGGAGGAGGAAGGCAGCAGGGGGCACGGTAAGAGAATGGAGGAGGAAGGCAGCAGGGGGCACAGTAAGAGAATGGAGGAGGAAGGCAGCAGGGGGCACGGTAAGAGAATGGAGGAGGAAGGCAGCAGGGGGCACGGTAAGAGAATGGAGGAGGAAGGCAGCAGGGGGCACGGTAAGAGAATGGAGAAGGAAGGCAGTGGGAGACACAGTAAGAGAATGGAGGAGGAAGGCAGCAGGGGGCACGGTAAGAGAATGGAGGAGGAAGGCAGCAGGGGGCACGGTAAGAGAATGGAGGAGGAAGGAAGCAGGGGGCACGGTAAGAGAATGGAGGAGGAAAGCAGCAGGGGGCGCAGTAAGAGAATGGAGGAAGAAGGCAGCAGGGGGCACGGTAAGAGAATATAGGAGGATGGCAGCAGGGGGCACGGTAAGAGAATGGAGAAGGAAGGCAGCAGGGGGCACGGTAAGAGAATGGAGGAGGAAGGCAGCAGGGGGCACGGTAAGAGAATGGAGAAGGAAGGCAGCAGGGGACACGGTAAGGGAATGGAGGAGGAAGGCAGCAGGGGGCACGGTAAGAGAATATAGGAGGAAGGCAGCAGGGGGCACGGTAAGAGAATATAGGAGGATGGCAGCAGGGGGCACAGTAAGAGAATATAGGAGGATGGCAGCAGGGGGCACGGTAAGAGAATGGAGAAGGAAGGCAGCAGGGGGGGCACAGTAAGAGAATATAGGAGGATGGCAGCAGGGGGCACGGTAAGAGAATGGAGAAGGAAGGCAGCAGGGGGCACGGTAAGAGAATGGAGAAGGAAGGCAGCAGGGGGCATGGTAAGAGAATGGAGGAGGAAGGCAGCAGGGGGCACGGTAAGAGAATGGAGAAGGAAGGCAGCAGGGGGCATGGTAAGAGAATGGAGGAGGAAGGCAGCAGGGGGCATGGTAAGAGAATGGAGGAGGAAGGCAGCAGGAAGCACGGTAAGAGAATGGAGGAGGAAGGCAGCAGGGGGCATGGTAAGAGAATGGAGGTGGAAGGCAGCAGGGGGCACGGTAAGAGAATGGAGAAGGAAGGCAGCGGGAGGCACAGTAAGAGAATGGAGGAGGAAGGCAGCAGGGGGCACGGTAAGAGAATGGAGGAGGAAGGCAGCAGGGGGCACGGTAAGAGATTGGAGAAGGAAGGCAGCAGGGGGCACAGTAAGAGAATGGAGGAGGAAGGCAGCAGCGGGCACAGTAAGAGATTGGAGAAGGAAGGCAGCAGGGGGCACAGTAAGAGAATGGAGGAGGAAGGCAGCAAGGGGCACGGTAAGAGAATGGAGGAGGAAGGCAGCAGGGGGCACGGTAAGAGAATGGAGGAGGAAGGCAGCAGGGGGAACAGTAAGGGAATGGAGAAGGAAGGCAGCAGGGGGCACAGTAAGAGAATGGAGGAGGAAGGCAGCAGGAGGCATGGTAAGAGAATGGAGGAGAAAGGCAGCAGGGGGCACGGTAAGAGAATGGAGGAGGAAGGCAGCAAGGGGCACGGTAAGAGAATGGAGGAGGAAGGCAGCAGGGGGCACGGTAATAGAATGGAGGAGGAAGGCAGCAGGGGGCACAGTAAGAGAATGGAGGAGGAAGGCTGCACGGGGCACAGTGAGAGAATGGAGGAGGAAGGCAGCAGGGGGCACGGTAAGAGAATGGAGGAGGAAGGCAGCAGAGGGCACGGTAAGAGAATGGAGGAGGAAGGCAGCAGGGGGCACAGTAAGAGAATGGAGAAGGAAGGCAGCAGGGGGCACGGTAAGAGAATGGAGGAGGAAGGCAACATGGGGCACGGTAAGAGATTGGAGGAGGAAGGCAGCAGGGGGCACGGTAAGAGATTGGAGGAGGAAGGCAGCAGGGGGCACAGTAAGAGAATGGAGGAGGAAGGAAGCAGGGGGCACGGTAAGAGAATGGAGGAGGAAGGCAGCAGGGGGCACGGTAAGAGAATGGAGGAGGAAGGCAGCAGGGGGCACAGTAAGAGAATGGAGGAGGAAGGCAACAGGGGGCACGGTAAGAGAATGGAGGAGGAAGGCAGCGGGGGGCACGGTAAGAGATTGGAGGAGGAAGGCAGCAGGGGGCACGGTAAGAGATTGGAGGAGTAAGGCAGCAGGGGGCACGGTAAGAGAATGGAGGAGGAAGGCAGCAGGGGACACGGTGAGGGAATGGAGGAGGAAGGCAGCAGGGGGCACGGTAAGAGAATGGAGGAGGAAGGCAGCAGGGGGCACAGTAAGAGAATGGAGGAGGAAGGCAACAGGGGGCACGGTAAGAGAATGGAGGAGGAAGGCAGCAGGGGGCACGGTAAGAGATTGGAGGAGGAAGGCAGCAGGGGGCACAGTAAGAGATTGGAGGAGTAAGGCAGCAGGGGGCACAGTAAGAGAATGGAGGAGGAAGGCAGCAGGGGGCACGGTAAGAGATTGGAGGAGGAAGGCAGCAGGGGGCACGGCAAGAGATTGGAGGAGGAAGGCAGCAGGGGGCACGGTAAGAGATTGGAGGAGTAAGGCAGCAGGGGGCACCTAGCAGAAGATAATGGCACATTTGCATGGCTTGTCCCTGGCATTTACATTTCTCAGGGTGCCGCCGGCCCAGAGTTCTGTTCCAGGCACAGTGTACAGAAGAAGAGAATATGACATTTTCTCTGGCCACTGATGACAGGCCTCTCGCTCACATCACTCCATTACAAGACATCACCACAGAGCTGATTAGATGCGGCCGCCGCAGCCACTTGTCCGCGCCGTGTTCCTGGAATCCCGTTCTTGCTGCGGATTGCAGCCTTTTCTTACCCACAACAGAGAAATGAATGGCGTCTGGCGTCGGGAGCGGGTGGCTTAACAAACAGCCTGTTCAGCAGAAGTGACAGCTGCATTATCATACCTGCTAGTGGCTCATCGCCTGGTGCCGTGCCCAGAGGGTGGGCGGCTAGACTGGCAACCTCGGCTAATGAGAACATATAGCCAATCTTCTCTGAGCGGCTTATTTACACAGGAACAGGACTGAAAATAACAGGATAACATTTTTTTTTTTTAAATTTTTTTGAAATATTCAGTTATAGGTTATTTAGTCAGCTCATTGTAAAAACTTTCCTCTCCCTGATTTTCATTCTGAAATTTATCACAGGTCTGGTGATCTCTTCAGAATGTTTGTTTCCGAGAGTTCCGAATCCAGTACAGAATGTACAGTACAAAAAAAATATAAGCAATTTTAAACCTTAAGGCTCCCTGCACACTGCAAATCCGTTTTCCGATTCCGATTCCGATTCCGTTTCCGATTCCGATTCCGTTTCCGATTTTCCTTGAATACATTCAACAGAAAAACGGATCAAAAAACGCAGCATGCAGTTAAGATTAAAAATCTGAATCGGAATCGGATGTAAAAACAGATTAAAAATCTGAATCTGAATCTGATTTGCTTGCAGTGTGCAAGAGGCCTAAAGAGGAACTGCAGTCGAAATATCAGTGTTTGCCCATTAAAATCTTTCCTCTCCTTGATTTACTTTCTTAAAAGATACCACAACTAAAATGTGACATAATGAGATAGACATGTGTATGTACAGTGCCTAGCACACAGATAACTATGCTGTGTTCCTTTTTTATTTTTTTGCCTGAAAGAGTTAAATCTAAGGTATGCAAGTGGCTGACTCAGTCCTGACTCAGACAGGAAGTGACCACAGTGTGACCCTCACTGATAATAAATTCCAACTATAAAACACTTTCCTAGCAGAAAATGGCTTCTGAGAGCAAGAAAGAGGTAAAAAAAAGGAAATTTCTTATCAGTGAGGGTCACACTGTAGTCACTTCCTGTCTGAGTCAGGACTGAGTCAGCCACTCACATACCTGATATTTAACTCTTTCAGGCAGAGAAAGAAAAAAAGGAACGCAGCATAGTTATCTGTGTGCTAGGCACTGTACATACACATGTCTATCTCATTATGTCACATTTCAGTTGGGGTATCCTTTAAATGTATCACAGGTGGTGACATTGTTAGTCCTGCCAGGTGATCTGTACGGAATGTTTGTTACTGAGAGTTCTATGCACAGAGGGATACACTACTTGCTTGGCACTGGCAGTTGGAAAAAGGAGTTATTTCCCACAGTGCAACGAAGCTCACAGACAGGAAACTGTCAAGACCATGGTCATGACATCACGTTGAGAAAAGGTAAAGCTTTCTCATGGAAAGGGGGTATCAGCTACACATTGGAATGAAGTTGGTTAAAGTTCCTCTATAAGTTACATTCAGTAAAGTTAATTTTTGTTTTCAAAATTTTTTATTAAGTGGAATTTGGTAATATGGACAATGCAAATTGAAACATGCAATTACATACCACTTATTTCTTATGTAAACGGAGAAACAAGAGCAAGTGTAGAAGAAAAAAAAGAGAAAACAACATAAAAAAGAAAACTAATACAGATAGTCAAAAACCTAAGTGAATATATGGTTGAAAACCACTAATATGAATATAATTCAGTGTGCTTAAAGAGGAACTCCAGTCAACATAATGTAATAAAAAAGTACTTCATTTTTACAATAATTATGTATAAATGATTTAGTTAGTGTTTGCCCATTGAAAAATCTTTCCTCTCTCTGATTTACATTCTGACATTTATCACATGGTGACATTTTTACTGCTGGCAGGTGATGTCAGTGGAAGGAGATGCTGCTTGCTTTTTTTGCAGTTGGAAACAGCTGTAAACAGCTATTTCCCACAATGCAACAAGGATCACAGACAGGAAACTGCCGGGAGTACCATGGTCGTCACAGTCTCCTGTGGGAGGGGTTTCACCACAATATCAGTCATACAGCGCCCCCTGATGATCCTTTTGTGAAAAGCAATATATTTCTCATGTAAGAGGGGGTATCAGCTACTGATTGGGAGGAAGTTCGATTCTTGGTCACAGTTTCTCTTTAAATTTTATTTACTATGATTGAGTACATAAAACTACAATACTACTTTCCTACTATCAGTATTCTCTCCAGATCTCTTATAGTAAAATTAATTTTTAACAAAGAAATTCAGCATGAAAATACCTGATGTCCACGTTCCACTTGTTGCCAGAATGAATGGCCCAGCATTACCAGACTCCAGTCTCGGCAGCAGGGATGTTTACACTGGGCTGTGTTCAGCTCCCCATTCAGTTGAATGAGGCACCCATGACAAGAGAGTGATCGGGCTCCGGCACTGGATCTCTCTGCTGCCGCCTCCTCTTTCAGCGCTGTCCTAAATAACTGATCTCAGCTTTATTTTCATGTCTTCATGCCTTCAATATACAGTAATTGAAAAATTAATTATGTTCATGGAAGTTTAAGTGAACATTAATCTGTCTCCCCATTAAAGCATTTTAGGACTTAAATCTGCATTAATATAGTTAATTCCTGAAATCGTTATCTGGTTCCTCGCGCTGAAAGGAATAGCATCTCGTGCACAATCCTACAGTAGTGCAAGAACATCGCCAGTTATAGTGATAGGCTAGCAAAACAAGGTGTGTATGATGATCTGCAGATATCATAGACTATGAATGCATTTTGCAGGAACTGATCTTTTGGCAGGAACAGACCTTTTGCAGATACTGATCTGTTGAGTGTGTACAGCATCTGTGTGTGCAGCATCTTGCAAAGATTTTTATCTGATGGGGAGTTCAGCTCCATAGAATAGACTGTGTAGGTGTGGCTCTCATACTACATGGAAGGGGGTAAGATTTCTGTCTGATGGGGAGTGCAGCTCCATAGAATAGACTGTGTAGGTGTGGCTCTCATACTACATGGAAGGGGGTAAGATTTCTGTCTGATGGGGAGTGCAGCTCCATAGAATAGACTGTGTAGGTGTGGCTCTCATACTACATGGAAGGGGGTAAGATTTCTGTCTGATGGGGAGTGCAGCTCCATAGAATAGACTGTGTAGGTGCGGCTCTCATACTACATGGAAGGGGGTAAGATTTCTGTCTGATGGGGAGTGCAGCTCCATAGAATAGACTGTGTAGGTGTGGCTCTCTTACTACATGGAAGGGGGTAAGATTTCTGTCTGATGGGGAGTTCAGCTCCATAGAATAGACTGTGTAGGTGTGGCTCTCATACTACATGGAAGGGGGTAAGATTTCTGTCTGATGGGGAGTGCAGCTCCATAGAATAGACTGTGTAGGTGTGGCTCTCATACTACATTGAAGGGGGTAAGATTTCTGTCTGATGGGGAGTGCAGCTCCATAGAATAGACTGTGTAGGTATGGCTCTCATACTACATGGAAGGGGGTAAGATTTCTATCTGATGGGGAGTGCAGCTCCATAGAATAGACTGTGTAGGTGTGGCTCTCATACTACATGGAAGTGGGTAAGATTTCTGTCTGATGGGGAGTGCAGCTCCATAGAATAGACTGTGTAGGTGTGGCTCTCATACTACATGGAATGGGGTAAAATTGGTCTGTGATCTTTCATTTTCCAAAGACTTTTATCTGATGTGTGTACCCACCTTAAACTGAATGCAATTTGCATGACATCTTCATGCAAGCCAGAATTATAAGCATCTCACCGACCAATCCAAATCTTCGGTTCTCCCGACTTCAGAATATATGAGAGATTTCTGAAGTCTTAAAGAGGAACTCCAGTGAAAATAATGTATTAAAAAAGTGCTTAATTTTTACAATAATTATGTATAAATGATTTAGTCAGTGTTTGCCCATTGTAAAATCTTTCCTCTCCCTAATTTAGGGCCCGTTTCCACTTGTGCGGTGGAAATTGCTGTGGTAAAAATTTGCATGCGGATGTGAATTTCGCATGCGGTTATATGTGAATTTTCATGCGCATTCGCATACGACTTCACATGGATAACGATGTATGCGAATTTAACCATGGCAGTGCTTGTGTGCTTTTCCATTGATTCCATGCGAAATCGTATGCAAATTTGCATGAAAATTCACATACCAATACCGCATGCGAATTCCCTATTAAATACATTGTATGCGATTCGCATAGCGGTATGCGAATTCTGATGGATCTGCCGTGCAGATTTTTTCTGCACAGAAAAACGCAAAGGAATCCTGACAAGTGGAAACAGTCCCATCCACTTGTATCGGCTATGCGAATTTGCATGCGGCAAACGCATGCGAATTAGTGGAAACGGTCCCATACATTCTGACATTTATCACATGGTGACATTTTTACTGCTGGCAGGTGAAAGGGGAACTTCAGCCTAAACAAACATACTGTCATTAAGTTACATTAGTTATGTTAATTAGAAAAGATAGGTAATATAATCTCTTACCCATCCTGTTTTAAAAGAACAGGCAAATGTTTGTGATTCATGGGGGTGCCATCTTTGTCATGGGGCAGCCATCTTTTTGGTTGAAAGGAGGTGACAGGGAGCATGAGACACAGTTCCAACTGTCCTGTGTGCTGATTACCCCTCCCAGCTGCACACGCTAGGCTTCAAATGTCAAATTCAAAATGTAAAACAGCAGAACGAGAACAACAATATCAAAAATCCCATCATGCTTTGCACAGCATCAGGGGAAAAATGCCCGGGCAGTTTTCTTCTGTGCAGCTAAAAATGAGACTTGTATAAGAGAAACAAAGTTCTGATGCTGTGAAACTGTTAAAGAAACACCAAGCCTTTTCAGTGCTGCTGAGTCGATTTTTAGTCTGGAGGTTCACTTGAAGTCAGTGGAAGGAGATGCTGCTCGCTTTTTTGGCAGTTGGAAACAGCTGTAAACAGCTGTTATTTCCCACAATGCAACAAGGCTCCCACAGTGTGATGTCAGAACCATAGTCATGACATCACACTGTGGGAGGGGTTTCACCACAATATCAGCCATACAGCGCCCCCTGATGATCCGCTTGAGAAAAGGAATAGATTTCTCATGGGAAAGGGGGTATCAGCTACTGATTGGGATGAAGTTCAATTCTTGGTTACGATTTCTCAGTAATGAACATGAATAATCCTGGCTTTCACATCACATAAACTTCTTGCATCATAGGCCATTTACCCCCTATTGCTTCATTTATAGATAGCTTGGGGATATCATTACATACATGTCTCTATAACACACTGACGTAAATGAGGCAGAATTCACCAGAGGGTGATGCAATGTGTGCCGTCTCCTCTGCTACACGCTGCAAACACCGGCGGTGCCTGGGGAGACTGCGCTCTGCTGCAGTGTGCAGGATCCGTCTCCTGCTTGTAGCTCTGCAGGAAAATTCATTATGTTTTCAAGGAACAATAGTGACCAGTGCCAGGGGTGAACATAGCGACATGCAGACCATGCAGCCGCATTGGGGCCCCATATCTTCTAGGGGCCCCCATGCAGCTGCACCACAGCCAGAGCCAGATTTTCTTCTTGGCTCACGTTTCCGTTGACACCCTGCCCATTCAGAATCTGTCTCTCCCTCCCTGTGTCACCCCTCTCCATGTAGTTGTTTATCCCTCTATGTCATTGTCCCTCATGTGGTTGTCTCTATGACTATGGTAGGATTAGATTGTGAGCTCCTCTGAGGACAGTCCGTGCCATGACCATGTACTCTGCAATGTGCTGCAGAAGATGTCAGTGCTATATAAATACATCATAATAATATGGTAGGACATTAGACTATGACTATGGTAGGATTAGAGTGTGAGCTCATCGGAGGACACTCAGTGACATGACTATGTACTCTGTAATGTGCTGCAGGAGATGTCAGTGCTATATAAATACCTAATAATAATATGGTAGGACATTAGACTATGACTGTGGTAGGATTAGATTGTGAGCTCCTCTGAGGACAGTCAGTGACATGACTATGTACTCTGTAAAGTGCTGCAGAAGTAGTCAGTGCTATATAAATACATAATAATAATATGGTAGGACATTAGACTATGACTATGGTAGGATCAGATTGTGAGCTCCTCTGAGGACAGTCGGTGACAGGACTATGTACTCTGTAAAGTGCTGCAGAAGATGTCAGTGCTATATAAATACATAATAATAATATGGGAGGACATTAGACTATGACTATGGTAGGATTAGAGTGTGAGCTCCTCTGAGGACAGTCAGTGACATGACTATGTACTCTGTAATGTGCTGCAGGAGATGTCAGTGCTATATAAATACATAATAATAATATGGTAGGACATTAGACTATGACTATGGTAGGATTAGATTGTGAGCTCCTCTGAGGACAGTCGGTGACATGACTATGTACTCTGTACAGTGCTGCAGGAGATGTCAGTGCTATATAAATACCTAATAATAATATGGTAGGACATTAGACTATGACTGTGGTAGGATTAGATTATGAGCTCCTCTGAGGACAGGCAGTGACATGACTGTGTACTCTGTAAAGTGCTGCAGAAGATGTCAGTGCTATATAAATACATGATAATAATATGGTAGAAAAACATAGAGAAATGCACCCTGTATGTATTTAGAGAGTTTAGCCTATCTTATTCCCCTGTATCTGTGATTAATCACAACTGTAACTTGATCTGTCAGCTGTGTCAGCTCGGGAATCTTGTCAGTAGTCAGCGGAGCAGCTAATATGTAAACACAGGATGCTAACCCTTTGTCTTCTTCCATGAAAGCAGGAAGTAGTCACACTGCAGATTTATTGCAGGATTTCTATCAGATGCAACAAATAAATGTTTTTATGCTGTTGCTTATCTTTTAGAGCAAGGAGGACGTTCTGCATTCAGGTCTACTTTAAGAATTAAGAAAAAAGAAAAGTCTAAATGCCATTGTAATGACAGGGTTAATAAGAACCTTTGTTGCAATGAAACCGCCATCACTTTGCAGTAGTTTTACCCCCCGCAAGGAACGCGCTTGTACTGCTTCAGGTCCGCTGAGTTAATGCATGAGCGTTAATCATTTATAATTGTTTGTGTAATGAAATTATAATTACTTTCCGTGGAAGAACAAAGAAAGCGGGGAGGGGCTCCGCTCCACGAAGATGTATCAAGGTGAATGTATGACATAGAAAGAGATGACACACAGATCACTTAGTGGGAGGAAAACAGAATTTTAGGAAGAACAGAGAAGGGGGGGGGGGTTGAATTACTTAAAATCAGCATCATAATTGGTTGTGGTAGCCAAATTAAATCCAGAAGCAGAAAATGTTGGTGCTGGTGGCTAGTGGACCATTTGGGCCCAAAGCAGGAATGCAGGCGTTGATTAAACATCACTTTCAAGTTTCAACATTAGAACATTAAAGTTTTTGAAATATGGTGGGTTTTTTTGTTATTGTTTTCAAACTTGCAAGGTTATAGTTTTTTTAATATTATTTTGTTTGTATGTACAAATTTTACGTTTGTAGGGTGTGTGTGTGCAGGGCGGAATGGTTAGGATAAGGCGTCAGGAAAGGTCTTTGTGCTGGGGGGGGGGGGGGGGGGGGTGGTTAGGATTAGACACCGCGAGAGGTGGTCTGAGGGTTACGCACCACCAGAGGCGTCTTAGGGTTAGGCATCACAGGGATGGGGGTAGTGTTATGCACCACCGGGGGGAGGGAGGGGGGTTAGGCACCACCAGGAGGGTTAGGCACCACTGGGGGGGGGGTCTTAGGGTTGGACACCACCAGGAGGTTTGGGGTTAGGCACCACTTGGGGGGTGGGATTAGGGTTAGGCTCCACCTGGGGGGTTTAGGGTTAGACACTACCAGGAGGTTTGGGGTTAGGCACCACTTGGGGGGTGGGCTTAGTGTTAGGCACCACCTGGGGGTTTAGGGTTAGGCACCACCAGGGGGGGTCTTAGGGTTAGGCATCACCGAGGGGGGGGCTTGGGGTCAGGCACCACCGGGAGGGGGGGGGGGTCTTGGGGTTTGACACCACCGGGAGGGGGGGGATTAGGTTTAGGCGTCGGTAGTGGAGAGTTCTGTGTGAGAGTAGGGTTAGGTTAAGCTGTAGTAAAATATTGGTAAGATTTTCTACTGTTTTACTATCATTATTAACAGAGGATGCAGTGGTAACGACTGCACCAGGGCCCTTGAGCCAGAGGGGCCCACTAGGGGCCCTCCTTCATCCATCTTATTAACTTTTCATTGGGGCTATGCTGGTAATGAACACCTCTCTAGGGGCTTAATTCACTAAGACAAATAGCATGCCTTATTAGAGATAACACGCCTTATCAAAGTTAACACGCCTTATCAGAGTAGCATAGCGAACTTATGCCTGCTAATTGGCAATGACGAGAGCTGCACTCGTCCTGCCCTGAGCCCCTGCCGGTTCGTAGCACTCGCTATGCTACCCTAATAAGGCGTGCTCACTTTGATAAGGCATTCTATTTGTCTTAATGAAATAATCCCTGTATGTGCATTGCATAGTGATAATCCTTAAAGTGAACCTCCAGACTAAAAATCTACTCAGCAGCACTGAAAAGGCTTGGTGTTTCTTTAACAGTTTCACAGCATCAGAACTTTGTTTTTCTTACATAAGCCTTATTTTTAGCTGTACAAAAGCTCCGCCCCATCAAAGAAAACTGCCCGGGCTTTTTTCCCTGATGCTGTGCAAAGCATGATGGGATTTCATATGTTGTTATTCATGGTGTCTAGCAACTGGGAGGGGTGATCAGGACACAGGACAGTTGGAACTGTGTCTCATGCTCCCTGTCACCTCCTTTCAACCAAAAAGATGGCTGCCCCCACGAAATCACAAACATTTGCCTGTTCTTTTAAAACAGGGTGGGTAAGAGATTATATTGCCTATCTATTTTAATTAACATAACTAATGTAACTTAATGACAGTATGTTTGTTTAGGCTGAAGTTCCTCTTTAACAAACTGATTCCTTACTCTGATGACTCCTCTCTCACAGTGCTGTTGACTTCGGTAGGTTTTTAGGCTCCATATCAATAGAGTGCTTGGGGCCAAGGCCGGGCTGCCCACAAGGCTGAGTGGAGTCGGATTCCTCAGGCACCCGCCTGACCATGGGCGGGGGAGGGGGGGCACTGAGCTGGAGAGGGTAGCGTGCAGGAAGAGGGTATTGGGCACAGTGGCCCCCTCCCTCACCTGGGTCCCCCGATCTGCTCTTCCCCTCCAGCTATTAAGTGCAGCAGCGTAGTAATATTAGGCAGCGGGCGGGGATGACTCACCTCTCCCGCGTTCCAGCGTGCGTTCCACTGTCGTCACTTCCTGCAATGCCGCCCCCTGTACTGTAAGTGGACGGCACTGCAGGAAGTGACGAGAGTGGAACGCACGCTGGAACGCGGAAGAGGTGAGTCCTCCCTCCCCACCCACTGCCTGATCATAATAAACTGCTGCGCTTAATAGCTGGTGGGGAAGCGCAGATCGGGGGACCTAAGTAAGGGAGGGGGGAGTCCAACCCCTCGCCACTGTGCCCAATACCCCCTTTTCTGCCTGCTACCCCCTCCAGGCTACCTATTCTGGGGGGGGTATACTTGGGGCGGCGGTTTCTCACAAGTTGGCCTCATGCGGCAAAAAGTTTAGAATCCGTCCTGCTTGGGGCCCCATGTGAAATTCGCTCTTGGGCCCCAAGCTCCTTAGTTACGCCACTGGATAGAGCTGTACATGCAATGTATTGGGATGATACAGTTTTTTTGCTTGTCTGCACTTTTGTTTTTGCCTTTGCGTTGCAGGATAAAAACTGCCAGCATTCAGCTTTTTTCCGCATGCCGCAAGTGTTTGGAATTCACTGGTGGGAGGAGACACCCAGGACAATAAAATTACTAAAACAGCGAGATAAGTTGACCTACCTCTCTAGGTGAATAAGCCAATCAAACACCGACTAATGGAAAAGATTGCACAAGTGGAGGCTGCGCTTTTGCAGGTTGTCCCTGCTTCTTCAGGTGAGTAACAAGTTGTGTCATGAACAAGCGCCTCTATTTGGAATTCAATGTATTTAACCCATTAGCAGGTTCAATAGAGTTATCTCAATAACTGTACTGCTTTTGACCTCAGTCGGCAGAACTCTGTGTGCTGTAAGTTCTTGGAATGCTTTGATCTCTCTCTACTAGCAGAAAATATAGAAACTGAAAGTAAAAGTCCTCTGTTATTGTCTCATACTGCCCCCTAGTGACACGTGGTCATAAATACACATTACAGCAGTTCTAATTAGAAGCAAGAAAATGTAACAAATAAGATAAGGTGCCCATTAACTGCATACCTCCCAACATTTTAAAATAAGAAACCGGGACACTGGTCACACCCCTGGCCACACCCCTAACCACACCCCCTAACCACACCCCCAACACGCCTACCATCGTTTTTTTGATGATTTTTTTTAATTAAATATTTATACCCTTATATTTTTTTTAATAAGTATACCCTCATACACCCTGCCCGTGGGTGGGGAGGAGGGTAAGGGTGCCTGTGGGTGGGGAGGAGAGTGCCACTTTTAGGTTGGGGGGGCTTGCCTGGGCAGATAATGGAGGCGGAAAAACTGATCGAGGCTCCAGCCGCGGTAATGAGGCATGCGGGAGCTTCACTGCTTCCTCCCTCCCTCCCTCTCTCTGAATACCCCCCTATGTATGTCTGTGTGCCCCCCTCCCCTTCCTGTAGGCAGAGTGAGCGCAGCGGAGCGGGCAGTCGGGTCCTCTTACCGCTGATGCACGCGTACACTGTCTCTGGCATCCGACCTCCATGTGCTTCCTGTTTACTATGACGTCACAGGAAGCACATGGAGGTCCGATGCCAGAGAGACAGTACGCGCGGCGTGCATCAGCGGTAAGAGGACCCGACTGCCCGCTCCGCTGCGCTCACTCTGCCTACAGGAAGGGGAGGGGGGCACACAGACATACATAGGGGGGTATTCAGAGGGAGTGAGGAAGCAGTGTAGCTCCCGCATGCCTCATTACCGCGGCTGGAGCCTCGATCAGTTTTTCCGCTTCCATTATCTGCCCAGCCGGCCGGGATTCAAGAGGGGGGGCCCGGGACAGCGGGAGGGCCCCCCCAAATCGGGAGAATCCCGACCAATCCGGGACGGTTGGGGGCTATGTAACTGTACAATCTCACTAACGATCGACCATAAAACCAGATTGGGCACCGTTAGTGGTGTTAATCAACAACGAACGAGTTTCTGAATGATTCTTTTTTGTATGATGAGCTTGCTCATCATTTTCCCCTCCTTTGGTAGGCCTGAACAATTGTTTCCGATAATTCGCAACAATCAAATTGGATGATTCGATTGTTGGAAAATTGGATTATTAATAGGCACCTTAAAGGGACTCCGAGCAGTGTAGAAACTATGGAAAGATGCATATCATTTTAAAGCTCTCTTTCTCCTCTTTCCAATGATACATAAACCGCTGCCCTACGCTTTTTAGTTTTCTTTATTTTCGCGATTGAAATTGCCGCGGCCGCGATTTCAATCGCGAAAATAAAGAAAACTAAAAGGCGCAGAGCGACGATTTAAGTGTCGCCAGAAAGAGGAGAAAGAGAGCTTTAAAATGATATCCATCTTTCCATAGTTACATTGTATTACACAGGGCGACTTTTTCTGCTGAATGCAGCTGCTGACACTGGGGAAAGTGTCGTCCTGTGTAATACAAGTAACTATGGAAAGATGGATATCATTTTAAAGCTCTCTTTCTCCTCTTTCTGGCGACACCTAAATCGTCACCCTACACCTTTTAGTTTTCTTTATTTTCGCGATTGAAATCGCGGCCGCGGCAATTTCAATCGGGAAAATAAAGAAAACTAAAAAGCGTAGGGCAGCGGTTTATATATCATTGGAAAGAGGAGAAAGAGAGCTTTAAAATGATATGCATCTTTCCATAGTTTCTGCACTGCTCGGAGTCCCTTTAAGTTGACCTTGCTGGTACTCCACATAAGACCTAACTAATTGTGCAGTGCACAGATTGCAGATCATACCTCCTTCTGTGTATTACAGCCCCCCTGCAGGCAGTGACAGGTCCTCATTAGGGCATTGTGTTGACTGGACAGGAGGTCTCAGATTGCAGCGGCCCCTTCCTGCCCTGTCATTTGTAGCTTTCATGGAGGTAGTTCTGTGTGTCTGCCTCTTCCCCAGTAATTAGCATGCTTATTACAGCATTACATATTCCTGGTGACTCTGCCTGTTCCCTCAGTGGCTGGATGTTTGGTCTACATCTAATGCCCCAGCGAGCACAGATAATGTGTAGATGGAAGAGAGACAATCTCTCTGCAGCTAGTGCTGGCTCCAGGCCCCCGGGGAGTTCCGCTGGCAGCTGGTAAGCCTGTCCAAGTCTGCGCCAATCTGCTTAATGTTTGCCAGAGAAGGGTGGGCCTGAGGATGCTCTCTGCTCTCAATGATTTTCGGGGTTACCTGCTTGGCAGAATCTTCTGAACATCGATGAGTTTCTAAGTCCCAGTTTTAGGCGGTTATGCATGTGCCTCGGCGCACAGGCTCAGAAAGGTTCAGGCATTGCATCCAATGTCCATTCCATTTCATTTGCAGCCCCCTCTCCCATGTGTGACATCCCTGTACAGCAGCCCCCTCCCATTCCATGTGCAGCCCCCTCTTCCATGTGTACCATCCATGTACAGCAGCCACTTCCCATTGCATGTGCAGCCCCCTCTTCCATGTGTATCATCCATGTACAGCAGCCCCTCCCATTCCATGTGCAGCCCCCTCTTCCATGTGTAACGTCCATGTACAGCAGCCCCCTCCCATTCCATGTGCAACCCCCTCTTCCATGTGTAACATCCATGTACAGCAGCCACCTCCCATTCCATGTACAGTCCCCAGTGGCACAGCAATAGGGGGAGCAGAGGTAGCGACAGCATCAGGGCCCTTGGGCCAGAGGGGCCCCAAGGGGCCCTCCCTCAAGCACAATATGAGTGTTTGGGGGGCCCCATGTAAAACTTGCACCGGGCCCCATAACTCCTTAGCTACACCACTGGCAATCCCCTCTTTCATGTGTAACATCCATGTACAGCAACCCTCCTCCCTTTCCATGTGCAGCCTCCTCCTCCATGTGTAACATCCATGTACATCAGTACCTCTCCCATTCCATGTGCAGCCCCCTCTTCCATGTTAGACATCCCTATACAGCAGCCCCTCCTATTCCATGTGCAGCCCCCTCTTCCATGTGTATCATCCATGTACAGCAGTCCCTCCCATTCCATGTGCAGCCCCCTCTTCCATGTGTATCATCCATGTACAACAGCCTCTCCCATTCCATGTGCAGCCCCCTCTTCCATGTGTATCATCCATGTACAGCAGCCCCCTCCCATTCCATGTGCAGCCCCCTCTTCCATGTGTATCATCCATGTACAGCAGCCCCTCCCATTCCATGTGCAGCCCCCTCTTCCATACGTGACATCCATGTACGGTAGCCCCTCCCATTCCATGTGCAGCCCCCTCTTCCATGTGTACCACCCATGTACAGAGCCCCCCCCCCCCATTCTATGTGCAGCCCCCTCTCCCATGTGTATCATCCATGTACAACAGCCCCCTCCCATTCCATGTGCAGCCTCCTCTTCCATGTGTACCACCCATGTACAGAACCCCCCCATTCTATGTGCAACCCCTCTTCCATACGTGACATCCATGTACGGTAGCCCCTCCCATTCCATGTGCAGCCCCCTCTTCCATGTGTACCACCCATGTACAGAGCCCCCCCATTCTATGTGCAGCCCCCTCTTCCATGTGTATCATCCATGTACAACAGCCCCCTCCCATTCCATGTGCAGCCCCGCCTTCCATGTGTATCATCCATGTACAACAGCCCCCTCCCATTCCATGTGCAGCCCCGCCTTCCATGTGTAACATCCATGTACAGAACCCCCCCCCCCCCCCCCATTCTATGTGCAGCCCCTCTTCCATACGTGACATCCATGTACGGTAGCCACTCTCTTTCATATGCATCTTCCTCGGACATCAGCTTTCCTTCTTCATGTGTTGCTCCACATTTGCACTGCAGCCTTGATTTCATAGGTACCCTCTTGAGGTGCAACCGCCCAGTGCTCGGGCCTTTGTCACCGTTCCAGAAATCCAACCCTGGGGACAGAGCTACTGGTCTCTGGAAGTACTCGGGGACACAAGGACCTTCCTGAGGACTCCTGAAGGTGTATTCGACCAGTTGCTCGATTAACTTCAACGGGTGGAGACAGCCATAGAACGAGGGCATGTAGCTCTATGGGAGCCAGAGACTTCCTTCTACACAGGTGAGTATCAGACTTTTTTGTAGCTGGCTTTAGTTGAATTCCTCCAGTCAGATGTCATTTCTCAACAATCTTCTCCCAGTATCTCCCGGGGATCAGTCTGTGCCGGGAGCAGAGCCACGTATTATATTCTGAAGGCTGTCACGGGGTCGGTGAAGCGGAGAGAGAAGTCTTTGGATGACAGAGAGTCCTTCCTGCAATTAGACAGCTGCCCTTCCACCTCTCTTGTCGGCTGTCACTAAAGGCTACTGATTCACCTGCAAACAAGCACGGTGGAGGATCGGCCCACTCTCCGGGGAAGGAGACAGCCAGTGGATTTTTTGGGGTAGATTCAACGCTGGCACCCGGGTTATCAATGGGTGGGGGTATTCAGCACTGCTATCATCAATTGGCAGGCATCTGGAATCTGACAGTAACCGACTCAAAATACAAGTGAACAGGGCCGTAACTATATGGTAAACAGCAAGGTAATGGGGTGGGCAGGGTAATGGGAGGCTCCAACTACCGACCAGGGCCGGCGCTAACAATGGCCTCAATTCACTAAGATCATGCTGGAGATAATAAGGCAAGAGAAAACTTGACAAGGCACAGTGAGAGTTCTCTTATCTCTTCATTCCTTAAGTTACCTCCTCTGTAGTTAAAGAGGAACTCCAGTGAAAATAATGTAATAAAAAAGTGCTTCATTTTTACAATAATTATGTATAAATGTCAGTGTTTGCCCATTGTAAAATCTTTTAAATCCCTGATTTACATTCTGACATGTATTGCATGGTGACATTTTTACTGTTGGCAGGTGATGTAGCTGCTGCATGCTTTTTTGGCAGTTGGAAACAGTTGTAAACAGCTTTTTCCCACAATGCAGCAAGGTTCACAGACAGGAAACTGCCAAGAGTACGTACTCAGAGTTTCCTGTGGGAGGGGTTTCACCACAATATCAGCCATACAGCGCCCCCTGATGGTCTGTTTGTGAAAAGGAATAGATTTCTCATGTAAAAGGGGGGTATCAGCTACTGATTGGGATAAAGTTCAATTCTTGGTTGGAGTTTCTCTTTAAGTTACCTCCTCTGTAGTTAAGTTACCTCCTCTGTAATTAAGTTACCTCCTCTGTAGTTAAAGAGGAACTGTAACGGCAAAACGTCCCCTGGGGGGTACTCATCTCGGGTGGGGGAAGCCTCCGGATCCTAATGAGGCTTCCCACGCCGTCCTGCGTCCCTCGGGGGTCTCGCAGCCCTCCGTGCAGCGGTGACGTCAATATTTACCTTCCCGGCTCCCGACTGAGATCGGGTATTTCCGTCTATTTCCGAGCCGAAAGCAGCCACAGCGCCCCCGCTGGAGCCAGCAAAGGTAAATATTGAAATTACAGTCGGGCCTGTCGCCGGCTGTTCGGAGGGCTGCAGCGAGACCCCCGTGGGACAGAGGGCGGCGTGGGAAGCCTCATTAGGATCCGGAGGCTTCCCCCACCCGAGGTGAGTACCCCCCAGGGGATCTTTTTAAAGTTACAGAGTCTCTTTAAGTTATCTCCTTCGTAGTTATTTTCACACACAGTTAATCAACAGCCTGTTTTTAACTTTAGAATTCTGGCGTTATTTTAAGGATTGAAGAGATACCGTAAAGACAGAAGAGTTAACGTTAGGTTTGCCTGAGGTAGAATGTTTCCTGAATACTACATGCCTCATCACCATGGTGATAACTATAGAAACGTTATTAAAGACAGGAGATAAGCTTAGTCCTGGGGCCCGTAGTTAACCACTTGCATACCAGCAGTCTCTGTCCCCTTAAAGGGAACCAGAGACGAAGCACCCTTGTGTATTTTACCATATATATCAGTAAGAACATTAGAGAAAACACTTACCATGCTCTCTGTTTCATCCTCACTGCTAAAAGTGTCGGTTATCAGCTGTGATAAGAATCCTGGACTGAGCATTCAGTCTGGCTTTGCAGGGAATAATTATAGCTGAGTCATTATAGCAGAGCCACAAGGGGGCAGGCTTGGGCTTGAAAAGACACCAGAGAAGACAGACTCAGCTATAATCTTTCCGTAGCAAAGCCAGACTGAATGCTCAGTCAGGGATTCTTATCAGAGGTTAAAACAGTCAGATTAAACAGAGAATAATGAAACAAAGAGCAGATTAGGTGTTTACTGTCATATTCCCACTGATTTATAAGGTAAAATACAAGAGGGTGCTTCTTCTCTGGTTCTCTTTAAGGACCAGAGAACTGCTAGTGCCAAAAACTGGAGCCTACTGACTTATCACCGTACAGTCCCGCCCCTCTCCCATCGCCGCAGGCCCATATCTCTGCCGTTGCTATGTCAGCAGAGCTCTGTAAGCCGGTCAGGAGTCGATTTCGTTGGCTCCTGGCCCTGTGAGCCAATAAGCAGCCACAAACAGGGCGTAGATTTCAATGAAGCAACAAATTTGGGTGCATGCGGCAAGTGGACTAATTGGGTGCCACCATAGGCGCCAATGCAAAATATCAGGAATCGGGCCCTGGAGCAGATATTTGGGCGCCCGGGGTGCCTGATATTTAACGGGCGCCCAAATATCTGCTGTTATTATCTGCTATTATCTGCCCAAATGCCGATATTTTTAGGTGCCTAAAGCAGCGCATGCGAATTTGTATTTTTTATTTTTTCCGTAGATGTGATGCGATCATTGCAGCCCTTAGAGAGCTAGTGTGCGGAGGAGAGGGGTTAAGCATTATGAGGGTAGTTTGAGTGCGGGAAAATATGCCTATACAACGAAAGCCTAGTTTGTCGTGAAAAAAACAATATACATTTCATTTAGGTGTAATAAGTAGGGATAAAGTTATTGCTGATTAAATAGGGAGATAGCTAGAATGTAAAAACGGCTCTGGTCCATAGGGGAAAAACACAGTCTGGATGCGAAGTGATTAATAAGACTTCCCCTGTCCTCTGCAGTAAGCCTGATCCAGTAGTGGCCAGTGTAAATATCCAAGCCCGTTCGGATTCACTCTACTGCGCAAGCGGAGCTCCTGCGCAGCACAGCGGGCCTGATCGAGCTTGTCTATTTTCACCAGAGCCCGAGGGAAAGCCACTAGTGCAGCTGCGCAGGAGTGGTGACAAGCGCAAACAAGCTCACTTTTGGGGGTGCCAGAGCTGGATCCCCTCTGCTGACTGAGGACAGGAGAAGCCTCTTTAGGAACCAGAGGCTTCCCCCTCCCGTGGTAAGTACCCCGCCGTAAAGTCATCAGGGAGGGATCGTTACCCAACAGTATGGGGCAAGCAGTGTACAAAGCATCACTAGCCTGCAGGCTAGCGATGTGTTCTGTTGCTATGCAAGGAGGCAGAAGGGATTCACTTTTAGGGGGCTGCCTAGTGGCGGATGTGGCATCACAAGGCTGATTACAGAGAGATTTTACGCTGAAATCGATTGGGAATCGGGCTGCAGTGTCTGAGCAGCCAACAGAGAGAGTTCTGTCTCTTGGTCTATCCGCCCAGGGGCGTAGCAATAGGGGGTGCAGAGGTAGTGACCGCATCAGAGCTCTTGGGCCAGAGGGGCCCCGAAGGGTCCTCCCTCAACTATAGTATTAGCTGTCTATTGGTCCTGTGCTGGTAATAATCACTTCTATAGATACTTTGAATAGTAGTAATCATTAACAAGCTGTTCCCCATCCCCTTCTTGCACCTCTGACATTGTAGTTGCCATTGGCAGGTGTTGGTGCGTCGTAATAATTGTTATGTATAGAGTGCTTGGTGGGCCCCATTGTAAAACATGCATCGGGGCCCACAGCTCCTTAGCTACGCCACTGTATCCGCCCATACATCGCTAGAAGATGGGCCCCTAATAGTTATAGTTTAGGATAGTATTTCCTTATGAGGGCGTTTTTCAGTTCTTCCCTCAGTCAGAGGCAGTCATGGCTGAGCTGGAGATAACATGGCCGCCGTGACGTCCTACTTCCTGTGCCGGGTTATCTCCTCTCAGCGCTCCAGGGGGAAAGCGGTGATTCAATTCCCCAGAAAAGACCCACGCACTCGATTAATCTCTCCCTGCTGTTATGAAAGTGAGATCAGCGAGCCTCAGAGCAGAGGAGCCTTTGTGACTTCAGCCACTATCTCCCCTCAGCCTCGTAATTAATACAGCTTTCTCCTCGCTGCCCCCTCCATTAGTCTGTAAACAGGAATGGATTGATGATCTCAGCCCGCAAGCCTTTGTTCTCCTATGTGATGACATCATAACGCAGCCCCTAATTACTTTATACAAGGGATGGGGGGGCCGAGGGGAATGCATTACTGAGCCCACCATCGAAACAGTACAGCCTTATAGCTCAGGTATTGAGTCTGTGGTTTCTAAGGGTTTCTGTGCACAACTAACATTGGCTTTGCTAGCCATACATGATCCAATTGGGTCATTCAATCAATGCATCAGATCAATCTATATATATAAAATCGGATATGTGTGTGTGTGTGTGTGTGTGTGCGTGCGTGCGTGCGTGCGTGCGTGTGCGTGTGTGTGTGTGTGTGTGTGCCGCGATCACTCGAAAACGGCTTGACCGATTTGAACGAAACTCGGTACACAGATCCCTTACTACCTGGGATGATATGTTCTGGGGGTCTCGCGGCCCCCCTGCACACGTGGGCGGAGCTACAGACAGCAAATCAGATTTCATCCATTCAAGTCAATGGAAAAAATGTAAAAGGCTGCCATTCTCACAGTAATCAAGCCAGAGTCCCCACACTTGGCACAGTTGGTCACTTGGTGACCGAGGTTACAAATCCAGGAAAAGTGGGCGGAGCATAAAACAGCCAATCAAATTTCAGCCATTCATTTTCAATGGGAAAATTAAAACTGCAGCCATTCTTAGACTGTTAATCGCAGGGTTCTCAAACTTGCCACACTTGGTCACTGGGTGAATGTGATTAAGATTCAAGAAAATGGGTGGAGCCTACAACAGCCAATCAAAATTCACCTATTGATTTTCAAGGGGAATATTTAAACTGCTGCTATTCTTATACTTTTAATGGCAGAGGCTTCAAACTTGCTACAGTTGGTCATTGGGTGACTGAGGTCCAAATTCACGAAAGGGGCGGGGCCACATACAGCCAATCAAATTTCCTTGGTGGATAAACTGCTTCCATTCACACATTTTTGATGCCAGGAACCTGAAAGCTCACACATTGAGTGACTGTGTGTCAATGTTACAAAAAGTGGGCGGAGCCAAAACAACTTTTACTGGGAAAATATAAACTGCAGCCATTCTTACATCGTTAATGGCAGAGTTTTTAAATTTTGCACAATTGGTCACAGGGTGACTGAGATTAAGATTTTGGAAGGTGGGTGGAGCCTACAACAGCCAATAAAAATTCACCTTTTGATTTTCAAAGGGAATATTTCATCTGCTACCATTCTCTTATACTGTTAAAAGCAGATTCCTCAAACCTGGTACAGTTGGACACTGGGTAACTAGGGTTCAAATTCAGAAAGGGGGCGGAGCCACAAACAGCCAGATTCGTTTATTTTTCAATGGGAATATACAAAGTATTGATACCAAGGACCCCAAAGTTGATAAACTTGATAATTGAGTGACTGTATGTCAAGATTTGAAAAAGTGGGCGGTGCCAACAACTACATTTTTAACATGGCAGGGTTCCCAAACTTTACACAATTGGCCACTGGGTGACTGGGATGAATATTCAGAAATGTGGGTGGAGCCTACAACAGCCAATCAAAATGTACCTATTGATTTTCAAGGGGAATATTCACATTGCTACCATTTTTACACTGTTAGTGTCAGAGGCCTCAAACCTGATACAGTCAGTCACTGGGTGACTGGGGTCCAAATTCACTAAAGGGGTGGAGCCACAAACAGCCAATCAGATTTGTTAGATTGATTTCAGCCATTCTGTTATTGGCAGGGTTCTCAAACGTGACACAGTTGGCCACTGGGTGACTGGGACTAATATTCAGGAAAGTGGGTGGAGCCTACAGCAGCCAATCAAAATTCACCTTTTGATTTTCAAGGGGAATATTTTCATTGCTACCATTCATGCACTCTTAATGGCAGAGGCCTAAAATCTGCTACAGTCAGTCACTGGGAGACTGGGGTTTAAATTCTGAAGGTAGCGGGCCAAAAACAGCCAATCAGATTTGTTTAATTTCAATGGTAAAATGCAACTTATTGATGCCAAAGACACCAAAGCTCATAAAGTTGGTCATTAAGTGACTGTATGTCAAGATTAGAAATAGTGGGCGGAGCCAAAAACAACTAACTTTTTACATGGGAAAATGTAAACTGCAGCTTTTCTTACACTGTTAATGGCAGGGTTCTCAAACTTCACACAGTTGGTCACTGGGTGACTAGGATTAATATCTGGAAAAGTAGGTGGAGCCTACAAGAGCCAATCAAAATTCACCTATTGATTTTCAAGGGGAATATTGAAACTGCAGCCATTCTCACACTGTTAATAGCAGAGGCCTCAAACCTGCTGCAGTCGGTCGTTAAGTGTCTGGGGTTCAAATTCAGTAAAAGGGCGGAGCCAAAAATAGCCAGATTTCTTTGCTGTATAAACTGCTTCCATTAGCACAATTTTGATGCCAGGAACCCAAAAGCTCACAAACTTGGTCATTGAGTAGTGACTGTGTGTCAAGCTTACAAAAAGTGGGTGGAGTTAAAAAACAGATTTTTCTGGGAAATTGTAAACTGCAGCCCTTCTTCACTGTTAATGGCAGGGTTCTCAAACTTAGCATAGCTGGTTACTGGGTGACTGGGATTAATATTCAGAAAAGTGTGTGGAGCCTAAAAATGGCAATCAAAAATCACATGTCACTTTTCAAGGAGAATATTAAAATTGCTGCCATTCTTGCACTGTTAATGGCACAAGCCTCAAACCTGGTACAGTTGGTCATTGGGTCACTGGGGTTCAAATTCAGAAAAGGGGACAGAGCCACAAACAGTGAATCAGATTTGTTTCATTTCATGGGAAATTCAAATTATTGTTGCCAAGGACCCCAAAGCTCACAAACTTGGGCATTGAGTAGTGACTTTGTGTCCAGGTTATAAAAAGTGGGCGGAGCCAAAACCAAATTTCACTGGGAAAGTGTAAACTGCAGCCCTTTTTACCAGATCAGTGAATAATGGCGCACAGTGCCTATGCATATAAATGGCGCCGCATTAAAAAGATACGCTTATCGCTATTTATCGTTAGTACTGCATAATAATGGCGCACAGGGAAAAAAGAAGAAAAACGGCACACACTAACGTTATTTATCAATAGTGGCACACACTAACGTTATTTATCAATGGTGGCACACACTAACGTTATTTATCAATAGTGCCGTTCATTTGCCAAACAGCAGACGATATTGCCCACAGTAACGTTATTTATCAATAGCGCCCTACATAAGCCAAACTGCAGACGTTATTTAACTGCAAAACGGTGAATGGATTTAATGTAACACTGTCAAGGTTAGGCACCACCAGGGAGGTCTTAGGGTTAGGCACCACCAGGGGGGTCATAGGGTTCGGCACCACCAGGGGGGTGGTTGGGGTTAGGCACCACCAGGGGGTGGTTAGGGTTAGGCACCACAAGGGGGTGGTTAGGGTTAGGCACCACCAGGGGGGTGGTTAGGGTTAGGCACCACCAGGGGGGTCTTAGGGTTAGGCACCACCAGGGGGGTCTTAGGGTTAGGCACCACCAGGGGGGTCTTAGGGTTAGGCACCACCAGGGGGGTCTTAGGGTTAGGCACCACCAGGGAAGTGATAGGGTTAGGCACCACCAGGGAAGTGATAGGGTTAGGCACCACCAGGGGGTTTGGGGGTTAGGCACCACCAGGGGGGTGGTTAGGGTTAAGCACCACCAGGGAAGTGATAGGGTTAGGCACCACCAGGGGGGTGTTAGGGTTAGGCACCACCAGGGGGGTGTTAGGGTTAGGCACCACCAGGGGGGTGGTTAGGGTTAGGCACCACCAGGGGGTGGTTAGGGTTAGGCACCACCAGGGGGGTCTAGGGTTAGGTACATGGAGGGTTCTGTGTGAGAGTAGGGTTAGGTATAGTTACAGTACAATATACACCACCAGGGGGGTGGTTAGAGTTAGGCACCACCAGGGGGTCTAGGGGTTAGGGATAGGTACAGGGAGGGTTCTGTGTGAGAGTAGGGTTAGGTATAGTTACAGTACAATATACACCACCAGGGGGGATGGTTAGGGTTAGGCACCACCAGGGGGGTGGTTAGGGTTAGGCACCACCAGGGGGGTGGTTAGGGTTAGGCACAACCAGGGGGTGGTTAGGGTTAGGCACCACCAGGGGGTGGTTAGGGTTAGGGACCACCAGGGGGGTCTAGGGTTAGGTACCACCAAGGGGGTGGTTAGGGTTAGGCACCACCAGGGGGGTGGTTAGGGTTAGGCACCACCAGGGGGGTGGTTAGGGTTAGGGATAGGTACAGGGAGGGTTCTGTGTGAGAGTAGGGTTAGGTATAGTTACAGCACAATATACACCACCAGGGGGATGGTTAGGGTTAGGCACCACCAGGGGGGGTTTGGGGGTTAGGGATGGGTACAGAGAGGGTTCTGTGTGTTAACGCTAAGTAACTATAAGGCTTTAACGCTAAATAACAATAAGGCTTTAACGTTAAATAACAATAAGGCTTTAACGTTAAATAGCGATAAGCGTCAAACGAATTAGCGGCAACACCGTGCGCCATTATTCGCAGGCGCCATTTTCAGATGGATCCCTTTTTACACTGTTTATGGCAGGGTTCTCAAACTTTGCCCAGATGGTCACTGAGTGACTGAGATTAATATTCAGGGAAGTGGGTGGAGCCTATAATAGCCAATCAAAATTCACCTGTTGATTTTCAAGAGGAATATTTAAATTGCTGCCATTTTTACACTGTTAATAGCAAATGCCTCAAACCTGCTACAGTTGGTCATTGGGTGACTGGGGTTCAAATGCTGGAGAGGGGCAGAGCCACAAACAGCGTATCTGATTTAATTTCTATGGGAATATACAAATTATTGATGCCAAGGACCCCAAAGCTCACAAACTTGGTCATTGAGTGTGCGTTAGGGTTAGAAAGTGGGCGGAGCCAACACCAGTCAAATACATATCCAGGCAACGCCTGGTCATCAGTGGGTGGAGACAAATACAAATTTCACTGGGAAAATGTAAACTGCAGCCATTCTTACACTGTTAATGGCAGGGTTTTTAAACTTTGCACAGTTGGTCACTGGGTGACTGGGATTAATATTCAGAATGTGGGTGGAGCCTACAAAAGTGAATCAAACTTCACCTATTGCTTTTCAAGGGGAATATTTAATTGCTACCATTCTTACACTGTTAAGGGCACGGGCCTCAAACCTGGTACAGTTGGTTATTGGGTCACTGGGGTTCAAATTCAGAAAAGAGGGTGGAGCCACAAACAGCTAATCAGATTTGTTTCATTTCAATGCGAATTACTGATGCCAAAGACCCCAAAAGCTCACAAACTTGGTCATTAAGTGTTTGTGTGTTAGGGTTAGATAAAGTGGGCGGAGCCAACACCAGCCAAATACATTCCCGGGCAACGCCGGGCAATCAGCTAGTAAGGCAATAAAAAACAAAATAAACTGACGAATAATCACTCATAGCACCCAACCTATTTGGGGACATTGTCCCTCTTTCTCCCTCATTTGTCCCTCTTTGTGGACTGTTGTGCAGATCTATGTAAATGTGTGTATTTTTCTACTGAAAAAAATGTCTTTAATATACTCTAAATGTTATTTATATCCTTTAAATTAAGTTACATTAGTTATGTGATAGGTAATATAATCTCTTACCCACCCTGTTTTAATCACCCTGGCAAATGTTTGTGATTTCTTTGGGGCAGCCATGTTTTTGGTTGAAAGGAGGTGAAAGGGAGCATGAGACACAGTTCCAACTGTCCTGTGTCCTGCGCACCTCTTCCAGGCGTACGTTAAAAAAGGGCGCCGGGAAAAAAGGGCGCAGGGTTTGAAACGATAATCATGAATAACGTTTAAAAAAAATTTGTGCTATATTTCGTTTAAAAATAATGTTTTATAAAGTTATAAATCATTAAATAATGTGTATGAAATCGGCAATTTTAAAAACTTTAATCTTCCCTGTTTAAAAAGTGAAATTTATAATAACGTTTTATAAAACATTAATAAGAATTTTACTAAAGCTATACCTAACCCTACTCTCACACAGAACCCTCCCTGTACCTATCCCTAACCCCTAGACCCCCCTGTTGGTGCCTAAACCTAAGACCCCCCTGTTGGTGCCTAAACCTAAGACCCCCCTGTTGGTGCCTAAACCTAAGACCCCCCTGTTGGTGCCTAAACCTAAGACCACCCTGTTGGTGCCTAAACCTAAGACCCCCCTGTTGGTGCCTAAACCTAAGACCCCCCTGGTGGTGCCTAAACCTAAGACCCCCCTGGTGGTGCCTAAACCTAAGACCCCCCTGTTGGTGCCTAAACCTAAGACCCCCCCTGGTGGTGCCTAAACCTAAGACCCCCCTGTTGGTGCCTAAACCTAAGACCCCCCTGTTGGTGCCTAAACCTAAGACCCCCCTGTTGGTGCCTAAACCTAACACTCCCCTGGTGGTGCCTAAACCTAAGACCCTCCTGGTGGTGCCTAAACCTAAGACCCCCCTGGTGGTGCCTAAACCTAAGACCCCCCTGGTGGTGCCTAAACCTAAGACCCTCCTTGTGATGCCTAAACCTAAGACCACCCAGTGATAAGTATTAATAACGTTTTTAAAAAAATATGGTGCGGTTTTTCGTTTAAAAATGTTTAAAAAAAAAAATTGTACGGTTTTTCGTTCAAAAGTAATGTTTTAAAAAATATTGTACTGTTTTTCGTTTAAAAATAATGTTTAAAAATTTATAAATCATTAAATAATGGGTAATCATGAGAAGCAGTTATAAAACATTAAAAGTCTCCGGGCGCCGCTTTTAAATCGTTATTTTTCTCCGGCGCCCTTTTTTCCTGTTGGGCGCCCATTAAACAATATTTATTATGGGAGTGAATGGCGGCGCCCTTTTTGTCCACCTGCCTCATGCGGCCAAATTTCCTGCTTCCCTCTCCCAGCTGCGCACGCTAGGCTTCAAATCTCAAATTCAAAATGAAAATAAAAAAAAAATTGCACCAAAACAGCAGAACAAGAACAACTTCAGAAATCCCATCATGCTTTGCACAGCATCAGGGGAAAATGTCCAGGCAGATTTCTTCTGTGCAGCTAAAAATGAGGCTTAAGGTAGCCATACACTGGTCGATTTGCCATCAGATTCAACCAACAGATAGATCCCTCTCTGATCGAATCTGATCAGAAAGGGATCGTATGGCTGCCTTTACTGCAAACAGATTGTGAATCGACTTCAGCATGAAACCGATCACTATCTGTGGAGCTGCCGCTGCCGCCGCCTGCCCACCAGCTATACATTACCTGATCTGGCCGGCGCGACTACCCCAGTCTCCGCTGTCTTCTTCTCCACGCTGGTCTCCGGTCCAGCTGGCTTGCTTCACTGAACTTCCAGTCCAGGGGAAGTTTAAACAGTAGAGGGCGCTCTACTGTTTAAACTTCCTGCCGGGACAGGAAGTTCAGTGAAGCTGCAGCCCTGGAGCCTGGAGCGGAGAAGAAGACAGCGGAGACCAGGGGAGTCGCGCCGGCCGGAACAGGTAATGTATCTCCGCTGTATTGCGTCAGTCGTCGGGCATTTCGAACGCCGCTATCGACGCACTCCCGACTCGCCGGCGATCGAGAAAAATGTTCCGCACGGACGGATCGGCGGGAATCTACGGGAACGATTGATTTCGGATGGAAATCGATCGTTCTGTCAGCGTTTGCGCAACAATTTCATAGCAGGTTCGATCACAGTGATCAAATCTGCTGTATATCGGCAGGAAAATCGTTAGGCGTATGCAGGACCAGGCCGAGGCGCGTACGTTAAAAAGGGGCGCTGGGAAAAAAGGGCGCCGGGTTTTTAACGATAAGCATGGATAACGTTTAAAAATGTATTGTACTGTATTTCGTTTAAAATTAATGTTTTTTAAAGTTATAAATCATTAAATAATGTGCATGAAATCGGCAATTGTAAAAACGTTAATCTTTCGTTTAAATAGTGAAACGTATAATAACGTTTAAAAAAAAATGACTAAGTAACCGTCCCTGTACCTACCCCTAACCCCTAGACCCCCCTGTTGATGCCTAAACCTAAGACCCCCCCTGTTGGTGCCTAAGTAACCCTCCCTGTACCTACCCCTAACCCCTAGACCCCCCTGTTAGTGCCTAAACCTAAGACCCCCCTGTTGGTGCCTAAACCTAAGACCCCCCTGTTAGTGCCTAAACCTAAGACCCCCCTGTTGGTGCCTAAACCTAAGACCCCCCTGTTGGTGCCTAAACCTAAGACCCCCCTGTTGGTGCCTAAACCTAAGACCCCCCTGTTGGTGCCTAAACCTAAGACCCCCCTGTTGGTTTTTTCGTTTAAAAATAATGTTTAAAAAAAAAAAAAAAAAGTACTGTTTTTCGTTTAAAAATAATGTTTGGGAAAAAATATTGTACTGTTTTTCGTTTAAAAATAATATTTAAAAATGTATAAATCATTAAATAATGTGTAATCATGAGAAACAGTAATAAAACATTAAGTCTCCGGGCGCCGCTTTTAAAACGTTAGTTTTCTCCGGCGCCCTTTTTTCCTATCGGGCGCCCATTAAACGATATTTATTATAGGAGTGAATGGCGGCGCCCGATTTGTCCACTAGCCTCAGGCGCCCGAATTTACTGTTACCGGCCGAGGCAGAGGCGAGAGAGGCTCCAGCCTCAGGGCGCAGTGTAGAAGGGGGCGCACAACTCACTTTGCTATTATTCCCCTATTGTGTTTGAATCAGAAAGAAATAAGAAAAGGGGATACATGGCAGTGACTGCAAGCCAGATAACCAGAGATTAAGGTGTTGGGGGCCCTGGGGCAACTCTTGGTCTAATAGCAATCAGTGTGTGATGGTTGGGGTGGGAGGGATAGAGGGGCACACTTTGGTGTCTCAGCCTTGGGTGTATGGGCCCCTTTAGGTAAGAAAAACAATAGTTCTGATGCTGTGAAACTGTTAAAGAAACACCAAGCCTTTTCAGTGCTGCTGAGAAGATTTTTAGTCTGGAGGTTCACTTTAACTACTCAGACAATGTACCCTAGGATGGTGAACACAATAGAGGGCTTATTAGAACAAGGCCCCCCAGGCTTCCACTAGGATGCTGCTGACAATATGATGTCAGATCTTTATCCCGGACTTGGCGAATCTCATTATCTCCTGGAATAAGCAGGCTTTAGCGGCCGCCCCGCTGGGACTGTGCGCAGGTGACTTGGTGCTAGGTGCGCCCAGCGCTGGGGGATTAGCGGCCTCCCCACTGGCGGGAAGTGCAGTGTCTATGGTCCACAGTGCCAGGATACGCGGTACGGCTCACTAATAGGATTGAGGGTGATCAGGCAAAGTGGATTTCACGGGGTTTAGCAGACAGGCCGATACTGAGAAGAAAATAACCTTAATAACCAGGGTGAGATGTTATCTGTGACAAGAACAGCCACCTAATCACTTTTATAAAGGACTTTAAAGGATAAAGCTGTATTTAGAACACCAGCTAGTCCGTTAAATAAAGCCATTACAGTTTTTTACATTTCTCCTTTCTCCTGCTAACCTTGTAGCAGCTGTCATCAGGTTCCCTGTCAGTTCATTCATAGGGTAGAGGAGAGTAGAATGTACTCTAGCTTATGCTACTTACTTATTAACGAATGACCACCTGATATGAAGGTACTACTAGTGGCTAGATAGTGTACTGGTTAAAGTGAACCTAAACTGAAACAAAAAAACAAAAAAAAAAAAAGGACTTTAACTTATCTGGGGCTTCTACCAGCCCCCTGCATCCGCCCTGTGCCCACACTGTGCGTCAATCTGATGCACGGCCCAGGTCCGTGCGCCTCCTGATCACGCATAGGAGCGCTCTGCGCATGCGCAGTATGGAAAAATCTCTACTGCGCATGTGCAGTATGAAAAAAACTCTACTGCGCATGCACAGAGTGCTTCCGGCAACGGGAATGTGATCGAGGATGCGGACGACCCCGCATGCGCAGTGGCCTGTCTACTCGCCAGTCAGCCGGCCAGTAGAGGGTCTGGAGGGGACTGGAGGAACACTCAGTGACAGCGCGGGCACAGGGTGGCTGCAGGGGGCTGGTAGAAGTCCCAGGTAAGCAAAACTGTTTATTTGTTTTTGTTTGTTTCAGTTTAGGTTCATTCCAAGTAAGCCATCACCTAGTCAGTAAGGAGACCTTGGGCAAGACTCCCTAACACTGCTACTGCCTAGTGAGTGCCCTAGTGGCTGCAGCCAGTGTTCCCAAGCATCTGTACATTTACTGACATTCAGTAAAAAAGTATACAAATCTGGGCTGCCAGTAAAGTCTGTGATATCACTGTGGTGTCAGTAAAAAAACTGTCTCTACCCAAGCCCTATATCACAATACATGCCACCAACCTACCTAACCCTTAACCCCCCCCCCCGGACAAACAACCTACCTAAAACCTAACCCTTAACCCCCCACCCACACAAACAACCTACCTAACCCTTAACCCCTTGCCGCCAAAAAAACTGCGTATCTAACCCTTAACCCCCCCTGGCACAAACTACCTACCTAACGCCTAACCTTTAAACCCCTCACACAAACGACCTACCTAAGCTAACCCTTAAACCCCTCGTGCACAAACTACCTACCCGGCGCCTTACCCTTAACTCCCCCCTTCCAACTACCTACCTAGCCTTACACTTAACACCCCCCCCTCCCCCTGCACAAACGACCTACTAACCTAACGCCTAACCCTTAAACACCCCCCCCCCCCCAGATACACTCACTTCTGAGGGAGAGAAAAAATGCAAATGCTCCATAGGCACCTAAAGATATCGGCATTTGGGCACCCGCAGTGCCTGATACTCAGAGTGCGCTGTAC
Source organism: Hyperolius riggenbachi (assembly GCF_040937935.1). NCBI lineage: Eukaryota > Metazoa > Chordata > Amphibia > Anura > Hyperoliidae > Hyperolius > Hyperolius riggenbachi. Next base: position 555,832,559 of record NC_090647.1, read on the forward strand.
CAGTCCAGCACCCGCTATTTACCCGGCGCCCAAATTTACGCTCTGGCACCCAAATGCTGATATTTTACTTTGGCGCATATTGCGGCGCCCAATTAGTCCACTTGCCCCATGTGCTTTTATTTGCTGCTTGGTATGTATGGTCATTTTAGGATGCCGAGAACAATGGGCCTGATTCACAAAGCGGTGCAAAGTGTTTGCACACCTGTGAAAACCCCTGTATCACGCCTAAACTCAGTTTAGGCGTGATAAAATGAAACTCGCGCGAAGTTCCGCGCGCAAAGTTTTGCGCGCGCAATCGCCCGGCGCACAGTGCAGTTCGCGCGATGTGCACATTAAAGCCTATGGGCGCTGCGCGCGGGACTTTGCGCGCGATAAAGAGCAAAAGCGGTGCTAACTCAGCTTTGCACGGCTTATCACGCCTAAAGTCTTTTAGGCGTGATAACTGAGTTATCACCGCTTTGTGAATCGAGCCCAATGTGTGTATGTAGATGTATCAGCACAAGCCTCTGTAGTCTGTATTGTGAACAGACTGTCAGTGTAAATAGATATCTGTAGAGCAGGAACATGCGGCGGTCAATGGAATGCCTGTCCTACAGAGCGTTATTAGATCCATATCTGCATTTCTACATGTAACCAGCATTGATTAGGAAAGAACCGATGACAGGTGGGAACATGCATGATTCAATTCATCAATACAAGTGCCCTACAGCTACTCACAGCTCACACCGCACTGTATAATATCATTATATCACCAAATGCCAATTCCATTCACTCTGTTGTATCGACTGCTGCCCCCTGTGTGTCATTCAGCAACAAGCACATATAATAGGATAGAACATGATATGATAGCGTGTTTAATTAAAGTGGACCTGTGATGTAAAATAAAGCAAAAGTCCAATACTTGCCTCGGCAGAGGGAGGTCTCTGGACCCTTCACCTTCCAGCACTGAGACCCCCAAAGCTCACGACCGTGCTCCTGTACGCAGGTCCGTATCTTAAAGAGGATCTGTAACCTCAAAAAATCCCCTGGGGGGTACTCACCTCGGGTGGGGGAAGCCTCCGGATCCTAATGAGGCTTCCCACGCCGTCCTGCGTCCCTCGGGGGTCTCGCTGTAGCCCTCCGTACAGCCGTGACGTAATATTTACCTTCCTGGCTCCTGCGCAGGCGCTCTGACGGCTGTCGGCTCCGAACTACACGGAAATACCCGATCGCCTTCGGGTCTGCTCTACTGCGAAGGCGCAAGTTTCCGGCGCCTGCGCAGTAGAGGGGACCCGACTGAGATCGGGTATTTCCGTGTAGTTCGGAGCCGAAAGCAGCCACAGCGCCCCCGCTGGAGCCAGCAAAGGTAAATATTGAAATTACAGTCGGGCCTGTCGCCGGCTGTTCGGAGGGCTGCAGCGAGACCCCCGTGGGACAGAGGACGGCGTGGGAAGCCTCATTAGGATCCCGAGGCTTCCCCCACCCGAGGTGAGTACCTCCCAGGGGATCTTTTTCATGTTACAGAGTCTCTTTAAAGTGTACTAGAGACCTTGGAAACAAAAGATTTACCAGGGTTGATCCCGGCTGAATGGCAGACCGCGGCAGGACGGCAAGGGACGTTTTTATGGTGCGGGAGGAAGCCCCAGGTGAGTATCAAATCTTTCGTTTCCGAAGTCTCTGGTTTACAATGCACTTGCATAGCTCCCAACTGTCCCTCTTTCGGGAAGCCCTGTCCCTCTGTCATCCTCATTTGACCCTCTTTCAGGACATTGTCCCTCTTTCTATGTAAATATATATATTTCTCTACAAAAAATGTGTTTGACTCTAAACTTTATTCCCATCCTTTAGATTGATATATTACTGATTTTAAAATGTTAATATGAAGAAAAAAATGAACCAGGATAGAGAGGACCAGTGTGGTTTGAATTATAAAACATATTTTTCTTATTAAATTTTTATGGTATGCATGACCTGGGGTGTGATGGGGCGTGATCAGGGGTGTGGCTTAAGTGTCCCTCTTTCTCATCTCAAAAAGTTGTGAGGTATGCACTTGAGGGCCCGTGCCTATAGCGGCACCTTGGAAGCAGCACACACTGCTCAGCTATGCGTACATTAAAATATAGCGCCACAAAAATGGCACAGGAGATGTGTCCTAAAACGTTAAACAACCTGAGTAACAAGATGCCATTATCGCCATATGCATTATACATTACCTGCCAATCACGTCTTCTCCTCCACTTCCTGGTTAGTACTTTGCAGGAGTCCTGCAGTTAGCCAATCACCATGCGGGAACGGCAGATGCATGGTGATTGGCTGGCTCCACTAGGAAGTGGAGGAAATGCGATAACTCGGAACCAGGTAATGTATTCATTCACCCCTCCGTACTCTCACACTGAACCCTCCCTCTACCTATGCCTAACACAAAGACAGCAGATCGACCTACATTTTCCATCCAGTCAGATAGATCAAATCGATCATAATCGGCCACAAATCGATTGATCGGCTGATTCGATAGAATCGATTTCCAATCGATCGATGGCGGAAATCGACCAGCGTATGTGCCCCTTTATAAATGCCAAAGCTGTAAAACGACATCTGGCACATGACTGTCACTTGTGTCATTATTCCGATCCTTACTATAAGGAGAGCAATGAACGATACACACAGCAACAAATCTCTCTGCATGAATGGAACAGCAGAAAGCACAGTAGTCTGAAGAGGCCCCATCTCTCTGTGAGATCAGACATATGTCTGACAAGCAGCACATACCAGCTATTCACAATACACATTTGTTTTCTTTTGTTGACTGTTCCGTGGGTAGTCAGCAATGGCAGACATATGCTGGGAGGTAATTTGTATCCAATTTATGGAGATGGAGACATACTGTGTACTTATAGCACAGGTTGGAAATCTTGCTAGCTCTATGCAATCATTGAAGAATCTTTGTTTGTTGTTTTCTTGTAAAGTTTGTTGCTGGGAGATCAGCAGAGCGGATGCCAACATGATGATCAGGGCGCTGGCAGTAAAAAATGGTCCCCCCCAATCATTTGCATCGGATTAATACTATCCCTAATGTAACTGTTACCTGGAACCAAAGGTGGCCATACATCCAGGGCCGGATTTAGGCCAAGGCCACCTAGGCCATGGCCTAGGGCACCGCAGGAGAAAGGGCACCAAAGCAGCAGGCTAAACTGGTGCAGGATTTGCAAGCTTGGGAGATCAGGCGAGCACCTGACCGCGGTACTCTGCTGCTAGCCTCCTGTACAGCAGACACCTTGCTCTCTGTACACATTTGCATTGTGGCCGGCGGCTACGGACTTGGTCAACATTGGAGTTGGAAAGGAAGAGGAAGCTTCTGCACTGGAGATGAGCTGAGAAATGAGTGACACTGATGGCTGCTGCGGTGCAAAGGCGAGCTGGATGCCTATACTGAAGGGGGGGGGGGGGGGAGGGATTAAGGGAGCCATATGGCTACCTATACTGGAGGGAAAGGGGGAGGGGTCATCTGGCTACCTATACTGGGGGGAGGGGTCATCTGGCTACCTGTACTAGAGGGAAGGTGGGGAGGAGTCATCAGGCTACCTATAGCGAAGGGGGCAGCTGGTGACAGTGGCCTTGGGCGGTAAAGAGTACAAATCCGGCCCTGCATACATCAATAGATTTTGCCGCCCAACTGACCCTCCGATTCAATCATTTTATCATATCGGATAAGGATCTGTGTCGCAACAAGCATGCTCAATCAATAACAACAGATTTTGGTTCAAAATTGGCCGACTGTATCAATCAAGCAAGCTGCTGGAAAATCTCAGGCCGATTTGTTTGATCAGTTTCGGTGAAAGTTGGATTACTGCAGTCATTTTATAAAATTAGATTTCTGATAAACGTGATAAAATTATCGAATTAGAAGGTCGATCGGCCCGCAATATCAAGCGATATATGGGAATCCTAACCTTTGTGTGTTCTTCTTGATAAGCGATTATCAGATGGTTTGTTTAGATCTCTGCCTTGAGTTGCACTTCTAATAAACCGTTTTATCGATCCTGACACAAGTAAGCTCAGTCCCAATCAGAAAACCCAAGCTACTCTCACAATGGAAATCTTATTACAATCAGACGCCCTCCAGTCCTCCCCGCTCTTTCGGACGCACTTTTTTTCCCCCTGATAGAATTAAAAGTTGAGATCCAGCGACATCTTCGAGTTTCCTAAATTCATTAAAGAGCTTAATTGGCATGTATTCATTTCCCTCCTCCTGAACTGTGCTGGTGGCCTGACAGGCCTGGGAGGCCGCATCAGAAGCAGATGTAATTACCGTGTGTGCTTTGGTCCAGAGATGTGACATTAATGAGGGATCCCTAGATAGGGACGGGGATTCTCGCTTACTCCAAGCGGAACACGTTTGTCTCGAGATTGGAGATTGGAGACAAGGGCACAGGAAGCGGGCGGCTGTCAGGGAAGGAGCCGCTATGTAACGGTGTGTGGAGGAGACAAGGGGAGGATGGTTTAGGGTGGCCGTGTATCTCTCTATCTGCCAGTGAATCAACCTTTCAATAGATCCTGCTCTGATCAAATCTGATCAGAGGGATCTATTGCTGCCCACACACAGCACAACGATTTCCAATAGACTTCAGTGTTCATCTATTGCAAATCATCCTATATCCCATGTAATGTGTCTACCCTCCATGCCCTAGAGATGGATTAAGATCAATGGGCATAACAATAGACCCTGCAAGGGATGCAGCCGCAGGGGGACCCAGAAGTCACAAAGGGCCGCATGGGGGGAGAAGTTTCTTTTCCCTGTCCTAAGAGACTGACAACTAAGGGCACAGAGAGAAAAAACTTTCTGCTGTCTGCACAATTGTTCTAGTGACGCATCTGATTAGCCACTGATAAAGAATCATATAAAGTTTTGCAGGCAAATATTTGTAGACAGTCCCTATTTGGTGTGCAGCAGGATCTTGTGTACAGCGCCCAGCCCCCAACCTCTCTAACCCTCCCCTAGTGCTGTGTACTGTAGTGATACTGGAGAAGTCTGCAGAGCCAGTTCTGCTCCATCAGAGATGGACAGAGTGAGTGTAATAGGCTGAGGCTGGGAGCACACTCGTCTGTCTGTTTTCTGTATGCGTTTTCTGCACATCATGTGTGTCTGTAGGTGGGAAAACATGCAAGTTTTATCACAGACGCTAATGTAAATGATAGAGAGAATGCCTGCAGTGCTTCACTGCTGTCTGTTTTTATCTGCATGGGGAAAACACATTCAAGTGTGCACCAGCCAATTGAATAACATTCGTTCTCAGTTTACCTGTGCAGAAAGCAAGGCGGGGGGAGGGGGCCCCATCCAAAATTTCGCAGGGGGGCCCAGTGAATTCTCCTGATTAAGATGTAACGGGGCCCTAGGCATGGTAATAGATGTGGGGCCTCCTTGTGGTCTTTTTGGTAAGTTGAAGTGGAGAGAGGTCAGAGAAGGTGGCAGGTGGGTCCCTTGACACCCACTAGGCCCCAGGCACCTGCCCAGGTTGCCTGGTGGATCATCCTGCTCTGCATGCCCATGCGCAGTGTAGAGGAAAGCTGGAACCCGGCAAGGAAGTCAAGCCCCGCTGCTGTATCCAGCTTATGTGGGTCTGTAAAGGCTTGTTAACACCTTGGGCATTTTCTGTATTTTTTTTTAACGCTGGCGATTTCAGAAATCGCCCTAAAAGCGGTGGGCAATGCTTCTCTATGAGAGAGTTCACATCTGAGCAGTTCCGATCCGCTCACCAAAGAGCTGCCTGTACCATTTTCTGGGCGATTTGCCTATAATGGAAGGTATAGGGAAATCGCAAAGCGCTTTGTATAGTGACTTCCCAAACGCTTTCATGAATGAATACATTGTATTTATTCATTGTCACTTGAAAGAGTTCACTTCCTGACTGATGTCAGGAAGTGATAAAAAAAAATCCTCTGCAAAAGCGCTTAGAAAAAAAAGCACTTAGAAAGCGCAGGGAAAGGTAATTAAAAAAGACCCGCAAAAAATAGCGATAGCGCTGGGAGATTTATAATGTGAACAAGGCCTAAGAGGGCTTTCCACCAGCCTGGCATGCCGCCTGTGGTCGCCTTTGGGCCGTCACTGCACTGACCTGCAATCCCGCAAGTTTTTCTCTCAGCAGTAGAAGGAGGACATGGGCAGGATTAGTTCTGTGCATACAGGAATAGGATGGTATGTGGCCAACCCCACCCCAGATCCTTCCTAATTACCTGAATGATGATGAAATGAGGGAGGAGTGTGGACAGGCAACTGTCCAATTAAATTATCAACAGGAAATGGACTTACAGGTTACAGTAAGCCAGGTAGTCACAGTATACACTCACCTAAAAGATTATTAGGAACACCTTCAATTCAATTCAATTTCTCATGAATGCAATTATCTAATCAACCAATCACATGGCAGTTGCTTCAATGCCTTTGGGGATTTATGGGTGTGGTCCTGATCAAGACATTCTCCTGAACTCCAAACTGAATGTCAGAATGGGAAGGAAAGGTGATTTAAGCAGGGCCGGATTTGTGGGAAGGCCGGCATAGGCACGTGCCTAGGGCGGAGCCAAGGAAGGGGCGGGTTGAAAAACAAGCAGTCAACCTTCCAAACGGAGTCGCTGCAGTTGCCGACTCCATTCTCCACACATTGGGTATCATTCATAAAGCATTTCCGCATGCGGAAATGCTTAACACCGGTGACTTTCCCGACCACTCAGCATAAGCCCCATTCATAAAGGCTCTTTCCGCATGAAAAAGTGACAGAGCGATACATTTCCGCCTTGTGCAGAGTTTTTCTAGATTAATCTAGAAAAAGTAACAAACACATCCATTCATAAAGATTAGAGCAAGCGGTATCCGGAAGGAAAATACCGCTTGCTCGACAGTAGCGATAGGCGGGCGGAATACATATAAATGAATGGGAGGGACCTCCCAAGCAGCATCAGACAGAGCAGCGCAGGGAGGGAATCGGGCAGCTTTTAAGTTTCCGCATGCCTACCGCCACGCTGCCGCCAGCTTCCTCCAGAAAACCTCCGCACTTCTTCCGCAACAGGCAGACTTCTTTATGAATGGCCACCCAGAAGTCTTATATACCGGTTGCGGAGAAGAACGGTGTTTTCCCGCACTACCGACAGCCTGTTTATGAATGATACCCATAGATGTATTGCCATTATGCCACTCCCCGCACATGTACACAGCCTCCCCGCTTTGCTCTGCACACAGTAGCATGTCTGTGTGTGTGCAGTAGCAGCGGCTATAGACAGGGACAGAGCGGGCAGTTTATACTTGAGTGTGTGACAGCAGGAGAAGCGGCTGTATCGCTGAAGCCCTGCCTGCTGTCATTCTCTTAGATTAGAAGTAAAATGGTAAGGCTGCCCCGCCCCCGCTTCCTCCCCCTTGCTTGTGTGCCCGGCAATTTCAAGCATGCAAGAAAAGCTCTCCGTTCCAGCGGACATGAAAGTGACAGGAGGCTCCACTCCTCTCCCTCGTTTCCACATGGCTAAACCTGCAGAAAATGTACAGCTGCCGGTGCTCCGAGTCCTGGTCTCACATTCAGCTGTAAGCGTGAGAGGGAACTTCATGATTCAGTGGAGGAGGGGACCCAGGACAGTGAAAGTTGATGAGACCTAAAGCCTAAAAAAACAAAACTCCACAAACAGGATTTACACATTCCTAGCTTCTTCCATCCCCTCACCCCCATAGAGTTCTTGCCCTCAGCTCCTTAGGACTCCTCTCTGTCATATAGCTGTCACCCCTCTAAAATAGCTGCCACAGGGCACAGTCACAGCTGTGGCACATACATGTACTATGTACACAGCACCTCCTCAGTCATGCTTTCCAGTGACTGTGTGCGCAGTAGCCAGCCAGTAAAGTTCTGTGCATGTGCGATTTGGATTATTTCCGAACTATGCATGTGCAGACAGCCATGGCTGTCTTGCCTTGTCACATGGAAGCATAATGGAGGAGATTGCATGTACCACAGCTGTGACTGAGGGCCAGTTGCAGCTTTTTAAATGTGGCTACAGAAGATGGAGAGGAATGTAAAGGAACTGAGGGGCCAGGAGCAGTGTTCCTTCCCCTTTCCCTCCTGCTGAAAGAAGCACCAGGTATGTGTATTTCCTGTCTTGTTTCTGCCTAATTCTGATTGTCTGGAATTTTTTTTTTGTTCTTTAAAGTACACCTAAGCTGTGCTTAAAACTATGCACTTTTACTTACCTGGGGCTTCTTCCAGCCCCCCCCCCCCCCCCCATAGTCTGTGAGGTCACACAGCAATCTCTGATCCCCCTCCATTCTCCCACTCGCAGCCCTAAGTTTGGTGACTGGGACTCCAGGCACTCCGACTGCGCATGCACGGTACCATTCATGCACCTTTCTCAAGTGGTCCCTTACCCATACTGTGGCCCCCAGATTTGGTGCTCCTGTCCCCCTAATGCAGGGGTGGGAGAGGTGGGTCATCTGGCTACCTAAACTGAGTGGAGGCAGTCATCTGGATACCAATACTGCTGTCCAAAACTTTCCTCGTTTGTGGCTGCACTCTCGTCTTTATACAAGCACAAGCGTACTGGGCATGTACAAGTACAGTCCACACATGCCCAGTAGCACAGAAACCGCTTGTGCAAAGCGGAAAAAGCCATAGGCAAGTAGCTTTGTGTTACTGGGCATGTGCAGACCATACTCAAGCATGCCCAGTACATTTGGTCTTGTACATAGAGGGAAGCACAGCCTCAAGGAAGAAGAGGGTCCCGAGAAGCAGTGGTGGGGTCTGATTATGCTCAGAGGGTCCCAGCACTGGAACAGTGGGCCCCAGGGTTTCTACTAAGATAATTTGCTTCAGGTTCACTTTAAGATTATATGCTAGGGTGGAGAAGTGTGTTTAATTGGTGTGTGTGTGTGAGGGGGGGGGTTGGTTGGTTGAGATGCCGTTAGATTGGTCAGGGGGCGGCTGGTTACAGTGGGCCTTGGGCGGTAAAAAGTAGAAATCCGGCCCTGGATTTAAGCAATTTTGAGTGCGGCATGGTTGTTGGTGCCAGATGGGCCGGTCTGAGTATTTCACAATCTGCTCAGTTACTGGGATTTTCACGCACAACCATTTCTAGGGTTTACAAACAGGGCTGTGGAGTCGGTACAAAAATCCACCGACTCCAACTCCGACTCCTCAGTTTAGGATTCCACCGACTCCGACTCCTCGACTCCGACTCCTCTAATTTGCATATTACAATTTTGTTGATTAAAAGTATGTAACATGAAATTCGTCTCTTAACTGCCAACGCTTAGGAATTTTACAAGACAACTGAAGTGAGAAGGATATGTAGACTACTATATTTATTCCCTTTAGACTAAAACTAGTCCTTGGTAAGAGTACTTGTAAAAGGTACAAACCGGAACAGAGAACATCTATCAGGCCCTAGGCAATGTAAGTGTGGGTACATGTAAGAATGATGTGCAGGTACTCTGCAGGGGAATAAGGAGATTGTAAACAGACAACACCTCTGTGTTCAATGTGCACAGCATTCTCAGTGGATTCCCTGCAGCTCTGTGGGGAGTGCATATGTAGAGTATAGTACTACTGTGTAACAAAGTAAACCTGAGACAGATGAAATTAAAGTTTTATACATACCTGGGGCTTCCTCCAGCCGCCTTCAGGATAATCAGTCCCTCATTGTCCTCCTCCACCACCTGGATCTTCTGCTATGAGTCCAGGTACTTGAGCCAGTCGGGCGTAGTGCGCATGCACACACTCCGCCGTCAGGAGCATACTACACCTGTGCAGCACTATTGCGCAGGTGCAGAATGTTCCTGGCTGTGGGAGCGGCATGCGGCCGGACAGTGCTGACTGGCTGAATTACCAGGACTCATAGCAGAAGATCCGGGTGGTGGAGGACAGCGAGGGACTGATTAGCCTGAAGGGGGCTGGAGGAAGCCCCAGGTATGTATAAAACTTTACTTTTCATCCGTCTCAGTTACCCTTTAATTTGTATCAAATTATTTGATTTCATCAGCAAAGGGAGTGCATACATTTTCATAAATCAGCATCAATGCAGAATTATTTCCATCTCGTTGACCATCTCTATTAGTGACACAGCTACACATCAGGCTTTATTCTTACAGCATAGATGTTATTTAGTGTATATATAAGAGATTCCTGTGTACACATCATATATACAGTCACAATCAGATATGTATATCTGACCTTAAAAATATGGGGACTGCTTTATTGAAGCAGCACAAGTAACTAATTTTGATTGGTTTATTTCATTTTTGTGGACTAAGCACAGCTATTACTGTATATATACTGTATATATACATTATTTTTAATAGAACATTTCATCATATTTTCTATTTTAATTACAGTTACAAATTCATTAGGAGTCGGAGTCGGTGCCTTTTTTCCCGACTCCGACTCCAAGCACCCAAAATTGCCCGACTCCACGACTCCGACTCCGACTCCACAGCCCTGTTTTACAAACAATGGTGTGAAAAGAAAAAAACATCCAGTTTGCGGCAGTCCTGTAGGCAAAAATGCCTTGATGATGCTAGAGGTCAGAGGAAAATGGGCCGACTGATTCAAGCTGATAGAAGAGCAACGTTGACTGAAATAACCACTCGTTACAACCGAGGTATGCAGCAAAGCATTTGTAAAGGCACAACACGCACAACCTAGAGGCGGATGGGTTACAAAAGCAGAAGACCCCACCGGGTACCACTCATCTCCACTACAAATAGGAAAAAGAGGCTATAATTTGCACGAGCTCACCAAAATTGGACAGTTGAAGACTGGAAAAATGTTGCCTGGTCTGATGAGTCTTGATAGAGTCAGAATTTGGTGTAAACAGAATGAGAACATGGATCCATCATGCCTTGTTACCACTGTGCAGGTTGGTGGTGATGGTGTAATGGTGTGGGACAGGGGTCAGGAACCTTTTTGGCTGAGAGAGCCATAAACGCCAAATATTTTAAAATGTATTTCTATGAGAGCCATACAGTATGTTTCAATGCATGCGCAGCAGAGGGCTCACATCCCTGTTGCCATTGTGAGGTGTACACAGTTGATCCTCAGGGCAGCGGAAGTGTCAGACACCTCTTCAGCTTTCAGCAACATCACCAATTTCCCTGAGAGCCAGATAAGAGAAATACTGACTGTGACTAACAGCGTGTACAATTAGCTAGCTGACTTGGGGATTGATTCACTTTGTAGGACGAGATCCCTGCACTTTGGCCCAATTGGCTGCCTGTCAAGTGACAGGCAGCTTATTGGGCCAATGCAAATGCAAGGATCTCGTCCTACAAAGTCATTGGACCTGACAGGATCCAGGGTGGGACGATTGGAGCAGCTGTTAGTTTTGGGGTAGCGCGAGTAAGTTAGTAGTGCAGCTACAGCAGTAGTGTGCCTACGTTGAAAATTTTACTTGCGCTGCCACATTAAGCTGCGCTGCTTGAGCAGTGTAGCTTAGTAAATCAACCTCTACTGATTTGTCTGGGAGCCAGATGTAGCCATTAAAAGAGCCACATATGGCTCCCGAGCCATAGGTTGCCTACCCCTGTGGGAGATGTTTTCTTGGCACACGTTACACCCCTTAGTGCCAATTGAGCAACGTTTAAATGCCACGGGCTACCTTAGCATTGTTTCTGACCATGTCCATCCCTTCATGACCACCATGTACCCATCCTCTGAAGGCTACTTCCAGTAGTATAATGCACCATGTGCCCGGGCCCACTTTCCAATAAAGCCAAATACAGACTATTGCATGGGGACAAAAAAAAAAACAAGTTTACTATAACCAATGTTGTGTTATATCCAGGTTTACTATACCCGGTGTTACACCTGTTTACTTATATGAACATTTAGTTTACTATACCCAAAGTTCTACAATATTGCAATTATACTGTATACATATTTTTTTAAAAAAAACTTAAGATTGAAGGAGGACTTAAAGATGAACTTTAACCCAGGATTGCACTTCATCCCAGTCAGTAGCTGATACCCTCTTTCCCACGAGAAATCTTTACCTTTTCTCAGATAGATCATCTGGAGGGGGTTCTGTCCACATGCTCTCTGACACTCCACGGAAGACGTGCTGTATAGAAAGTAAGGCTTTTTATGTCTTCTAGCTTTGTAGACTGAATCAGTTACACAAGAAAAACAACATAAAAGTGTAACTGTTATTACAAGAAAATGTACTCATCCTTTATTGCCTGAGCTTAATCTCTGAAATAAGTCTTCCTATTAATACCTTCATTAAACTAAAAATGATACAGCAATGAAGGTTAGAGAGGGAAGGCGTTGGTAGAACCCTCGGTTGTGGCTTCCAGGCCAGGAGATGAGGAGCGAGTCGGTTTCTGACAGAATCCTCATTCTAATTAAACCCTCCTCTGACAATGTGTTTCATCTCCAAAGTTTAATTACAAGAGTTGGTTAAGTGCTAATCTCCATTCGGCCTTCTGTCTGTCTGCTACCTGAGGCCCAGGGGCGGCGGGCTTTTCTGCAGTTCTTTTAATTAGCATTTGACCTCCATGTTGAAGTCATTAGAGGGGCAGATGACTTCTGCAGGTACTGAAGCGATTCTGATATCCCCTCGCTGGGAACTGGGGGAGCCTATTCCAAATGCACTTATGTTAATAATTTCTGTCCCCAGGGTTTTCACTCCTTAGATAACGGTGTTTTGCTGTATAACTGCAGTATTGTAGTCAGGGCCGGTTCTAGACTTTTTGGTTGTAAGGATGCCCACCCCCCCCCCCCCTCCTCCTCATTTGAAATGATCGCACAGCACCTGACAATTTACTCTGCTTCATTTAGTGTTCTCACATGACATGCTGCAGCTCAACACAATAGCACACTGGCTGGCTGTGAGTCTGTGACAAACTGCTCACCCTCAGCCACTCCATTCCTCCCCCGAACGGCTCCCGACCGCACGGCCCGGGTCGGCTCTCCTGCCTGCACAAAGATGGCCACCAGAGCTGGTCACGGCTGCGCAGTCCGCATAGCCGCAAGTGCGGCTGCGCAGCTCCAGGGCCAACCCCCCGATCCACGTTTCCTGTAGCGTGGATCAGGGGGTTGGCCCTAGACTGATGCAGGTATCTAACTTTTTTTATTTATTTTTTTTTTAAATTTGGCCTCGGAAGTCCTTTAAAGGGACACTTAAGTCAAACAAAAAAAAATGAGTTTTACTCACCTAGGGCTTCCTCCAATGCTTACATCTGAAAATGACGCCTGAGAATAATGGCGCAGTGTTGCCGCTAATCCGTTTGCCGCTTATCGCTATTTAATGTTAAAGCCTTATTGCTATTTAGCGTTAAAGCCTTATTGTTATTTAGCGTTAACACACAGAACCCTCTCTGTACCTATCCCTAACCCATAAACCCCCCCTGGTGGTGCCTAACCCTAACCACCCCCCTGGTGGTGCCTAACCCTAAGACCCCCCCTGGTGGTGTCTAACCCTAACCACCCTCCTGATGGTGCCTAACCCTAAGACCTCCCTGGTGGTGCCTAACCCTAACCACCCCCCTGGTGGTGCCTAACCCTAAGACCCCCCTGGTGGTGCCTAACCCTAACCACCCCCCTGATGGTGGCTAACCCTAAGGCCCCCCCCCCCCCCTGTGGTGCCTAACCCTAACCTTGACAGTGTTACATGAAATCCATTCACCGTTTTGCAGTTAAATAACGTCTGCAGTTTGGCTTATGTAGGGCGCTATTGATAAATAACATTAGTGTGTGCCACTATTGATAAATAACGTTAGTGTGTGCCACTATTGATAAATAACGTTAGTGTGTGCCGTTTTTCTTCTTTTTTCCCTGTGCGCCATTATTATGCAGTACTAACGATAAATAGCGATAAGCGTATCTTTTTAATGCGGCGCCATTTTTATGCATAGGCGCTGTGTGCCATTATTCACTGATCCGCTTCCAATAGCCCCCTGCAGCTGTCCGGTGCCCTCGCCGTCTCCCTCCGATCCTCCTGGCCCCGCCGGCAGCCACTTCCTGTTTCTGTGACAGGAGCTGACAGGCTGGGGACGCGAGTGATTCTTCGCGTTCCCAGACACATTAGCACCCTCTATGCTGCTATATGGTATATGATATATGCTATAGCAGCATAGATGGCGCTATTGAGGCCAGGAACGCGAAGAATCACTCGCGTCCCCAGCCTGTCAGCTCCTGTCACCGAAACAGGAAGTGGCTGCCGGCGGGGCCAGGAGGATCGGAGGGAGACGGCGAGGGCACCGGACAGCTGCAGGGGGCTATTGGAAGCCCCAGGTGAGTAAAACTCTTTTTTTTTTTTTGACTTAAGTGTCCCTTTAAAAACTCAAAGCACAAGCAACCATCGCATAATACCATTTAATAGCTAAAACAATTGTACAGTAGTGCACTCACATTGAATAAAAGTTAATGCGCATATAAAAGTCCATAGGACGTCCTCACTGCCGCTGCTGCGAGATCAGCTTCTCCACCACCGTGCCTGTAGTGTGTAAAACCTGATATATGAAAACAAAAGCCTGTCAGATAATCTGTTTCAATATTACACTGTTCTTAGCATGTCAGGTTGCAGAGATTCTTACAGATTCACCTCTGCAAATGAGACATTCCAAATGTAGCTAAAATCTACACACAATGATTTACAGCTTTTGCCTCTGATATTTAACATGAATAGTAGGAAAATGTTTACACAGCTACTGAGACATTATTTGTGCATTGTTATTTTAGAACATATGGTTTGATAGAGTTCATTTAAGGCTTACTGGTTTTAAAGTACTACTGAAGTGAGAAGAATATGGAGGCTGCCATATTTATTTCCTTTTAGTACAGTAACAGTAACAGTACCAGTTGCATGCCTGGCAGCCCTACTGGTCTATTTGGCTGCAGTAATGTCCAATAACACCTGAAACAAGCATGCAGCCAGAGTCGGGACAAGGTCCTCCAGCACCCAAGGCTGAGACACCAAAGTGCGCCCCTCCATCCCTTCCAGCCGTCACACACTGATAGACTAAGAGGCGCCCCAGGGCCCACAACCTCCCCAACACCTTAATATCTAGTTATATGGCTTGCAGTCACTGCTATGTACCCCCTTTTCTTATTTCTTTCTGCTTCAAACACAATTAGGAATGACAGCTGAATGAATTCTGCGCCCCCTCCTACACTGCGCCCTGAGGCTGGAGCCTCTCCAGCCTATGCCTCGGCCCGGCCCTGCATGCAGCTAATCTTGTCAGATCTGGCAATAATGTCAGAAACACCTGATCTGCTGCATGCTTGTTCAAGGGCTATGGCTGAAAGTATTAGAGGCAGAGGACCAGCAGGATAGCCAGGCACCTGGTATTGCTTAACATGAAAAAATATGGCAGCCTCCATATACCTCTCCTTACAGTTGTTCTTTAAATAAACCACGTTTTCCTCCGTAATGAAGTTTGGCTCGTCTCTCCCCAGAATCGCCGTACAGTTTTCTGGATTAACAGAGATTGACGGTTGCCTCCAGCATAAATCCTCCGCGCAGTGATATCCCCCTTGTACTGCGTGATGTCCGCTGTCCATGCCTGACCTTTCCTGGAATCAATACTGACCCGACCCCTGGCATATATCACTAACATTTATTTTTGTCTGTTCAATATTTTAAGCCCGGGGCAAATCCTTAAAGAGCGACTCTGCGACGCAAGCAAAATGAAACGTCAGGGAAAATTAACCCCCTCCGTGAAGAAAATCAATGCAGACATGATGCTCAGTCTTGTTTTACAAGACATTTCATGTGTAACTGAGCGATCGTGGTACTACAGCCATCAGGCAAATATTACTTTCTAAAACTTTTTAAAAAGTTTAATTTAAAGAGAACCTGAGGTGGATCTTCAGTGGGCAGATGGCACACGGAGGCATGTTCTCTGCCTAATGACATGGCTCTGTGTCCCCCAACCGCCACTCTCTGCCCCTGAGTTTAGCAACAAGATCTGAGGTTAACTCAGAGGTAAACACAGGGGAGAGGAATTCCCTGTTCAGAGCCCAGGGGCGTTCCTGCAGGGTTCCCTGAGCTGCCATTGAGCAGCTCTCCGCCCCATGGCCACGCCTCCTGCAATGCCCCCACCCACCCCCCTCCCTGCACGCTATGATAAACAAACAGTCTCTCAGTGCAACATCATGACCTATAAGGCACAAAAGTGAAAGTGGGCCATTGTGGCCCACAGGAGCGTCGGGTAGAGTTTTTGCGGCTACCTGATCCACTCAGCCCTGCGGATCAGATAGCCTACTTTCTTTTCCTTTTTTGAGCCCACCTCAGGCACTGTTTAAAAAAAAAATCAAACTTCCAAATCACAGGGAGGCTGCACTGTCCAGTTTAAACCAGTCCTCTCTTTCCCTGCTCGTATCATTGGTCCTCTGCTTTCCCAGAAACACACACAATGCAGGAAGCATCTAGAAAACTGCATGTATGTTTATGGTACTTTTTATAACCAAAGTGGTATTTCCCCTTCAAGAACAACTGTAGTGAGAGGTATATGGAGGCTGCCATATTTATTTCCTTTTAAACAATGCCAGTTGCCTGGCAAACCTGCTGATCTGTTTGACTGCAGTAGTGTCAGAATCACACCTGAAACAAGCATGCAGCTAATCTTGTCAGATATGCCAATCATGTCAGCAACACCTGATCTGCTGCATGCTTGTTCAGGGGCTATGGCTGAAAGTAACAGAAGCAGAGGATCAGCAGGGCTGCCAGGCAACTGGTATTGCTAATGAGGAAATAAATATGGCAGCCTCCATATCCCTCTCAATTCTGTTGTCCTTTAGAGGCCCACAACAGTTTCCTCGTCCTACGCGGGCCTTTGGTGGCAGAGCTGTGTAAGAAGCTTCCTGATTAATGTCAAATGAATTCACTGGTCTGGAGACCAGACACTGGCTACTTCCTGATCCACAGACTGGCTGTGCTGTAAACTGCAATCTTTCTAGAGGGATTCAGTCTGTGCCCCCTGACTTATTTATATATGTGTACTTTTTACTGATAGGTACTTGCGTTTGGATAGCATTGACCTGAGGAAGCAGGTAAAGCCAGCGAAATTCGTTGTCATACTCTTGTTTTTCGGTATAAATAAATTGTCTAGTTTAAAGTGAATGAGAATTGTTTAAAAAAACAAAGCCAGATACCTAAGGAGAGGGAAGGCTCTGAGTCCTAATGAGCCTTCCTGCTCCGCTCTCGGTCCCCGTTCCAGCGCTGGCGCCCTCGTAGCAGTATTCGACCAATTTGCTCAAATACTGCTGTGTCCGCCACCAAAGCCACCAAAGGGAGCCTTCAGAAGGCCTGAGCGCTCCCGAAGACATGCTGCTCCATACTGCGCAGGTGCGAGCGCCCTTCCCCCTCATAGGGTAAGTATTCCCCAGAGGGTTTTTTTTTTTTTTTTGGCTTGCGTAATCTCTTTGAGGCTCCCTGCACACTGCAAATCCATTTCTGTTTCCGATTCCGATTTGCAATTCCGATTTTCCTTGAATGCTATCAACAGAAAAACGCAGAAAAAAAACGTAGCATGCTGTAACGATTCAAAATCGGAATCGCAAGTAAAAAAACGATAAAAAAAATCGGAATCGCATGCAGTGTGCAGGGAGCCTCAGGCCTTGTTCACATCTACAATTGAAATCGCTGACGCCAGCGTGTTTTGATTTTTTGCTCGATTTTTTTTTCCGCCTCCCGGCGCTCACCTGCGCTCTGCGATTTTTTTATAAAGCGCTTTTGCACAGCGATTCTGTTTGTTCACTTCTTGACGTCAGTCAGGAGGTGAACCCTTTCACCCGGAAATGAACAAATACAATGTACATATTCATGAAATAGATCGGGGAGGTCACTATACAAAGCATTTTTGGTGAGCGGATCGAAATTGAACCGCTCAGATGTGAACACTCTCATAGGGAATCATTGCACAAGCTCTTTTAGGGCGATTTTGAAAATCGGCAGCACTTAAAAAAGGCGTAAAAACGCCCTAAGTGTGAACAAGCCCTAAATGATGTACTTAGTGCCTGATGACAGTGGCATAGCTAAGGAGCTGTGGGCCCCGATGCAAGTATTACAATGGGGCCCCCCAAGCACTCTCTACATAACAATTGATATGGCGCACCAAACCTGCCAATGGCAACTACAGTGTCAGAGGTGCAAGAAGGGGATGGGGAACTGTTTGTTAATGATTACCACTATTCAAAGTATCTATAGAAGTGATTTTGAGCACAGGACCAATAGAGAGCTAATACTGTAGTTCAGGGAGGGCCCTTCGGGGCCTCTTTGGCTCAAGGGCCCCGATGTGGTCGTAACCTCTGCAACCTCTATTGCTACGCCCCTACCTGATGATAATGAAACTGAAACCTACACATAGCCATAAATACTTAGATTGCTTTCTATACAGCCTACTGTGTTCTGTTTAGTGATGGGAATTCCGGCTCTTCTCAGAGAATCGGCTCTTCTGAATCGGCTTCCATTAAAGAGCCGGCTCTTATGGCTCTCAATCGGCTCTTCATTAAATATCACTGGACACCACTCAGAATCGGAGTAAAAGCCCCGCCCCCGTCTCCATGACAACTCCAGACTGCTTCGCTGACTGGGGCAATCCCTCCTGCTACTGCTCTGCTCCGCCCCATACACTCCTACAAGCTGCAAGAGGAGGACTACATCTCCCAGCATGCCTCAGCGCCCTTTATTGCAGAGCTCTGTGGGGCGGCTGAGGCATCGGCTCTTTTAAAACTGAGAGCCGGCTCTTGTCGTTCACAGCAAACGACCCATCACTAGTTCTGTTCCATCTATGGCCTTCACAATCCAGCAAGGTACGAGCTAAAGGCCCCAGAGCACCCCGACATATCACAGCCGCCCCGGGTCATAAATAAAGGAGGGACAGGAAGGAGCGGTCCTTGTTATACAGGAAGGGGGGACGGTCGGTGAAGCCTGAGAATGATGGAGGCGCTTAGTCAGCTCTGAAGCCAGCTGACACCTGACCCCATCAATTCGACAAATTGAAACAGTCTGTCATCGGCGGAATCAATCCATACAGAATACTTGTTGCAGCATTTTTCATTCTCGGCTGAAAACACATCAAAGCCGAGGCGAAAAATGAGCCGTTTTTATGAAGTCTCCAGCTGAGACATTTCCCACCTCTTGTCTGAGATACAGAGGATCCTATCAGTTTATTAGCAGTGGCGATCAGCGCAGTAAGCCTAAAGGGGCCCATACACTCAGCCGATTTTCAGCCAATCGATCTATTGAAATCGATCAATCGCAAATCAATTGACCAATCGATCGATTTTCGGACGATTTCGATCGATTTCAATCGATCTGATATGTTGGAAAATTTAGGCTTATCTCTTGGGATAACTTACTATTTTGCATTGGACCTAATGGAAATCTGATGGCAACAAAATGCCATCAGATCGATTTTCAATAGATTTCATACTGAAATGTTCCTAAACACATCAGATAGATCAGAAAATCTACTGATGATCTATCTGCTGCTAATCTAACGAGTGCATGGCCACCATTAGAACGACATGCAAAGTGCAGGCAGCCAATCATAGGACACAGTACTGTGGTGAGACGTCACATCTGATTGGTAGCTGTGAGTGATGACACTTTGTACTGTATCATTGCACTTTGCATGGACTTAAAGAGAAACCGTAACCAAGAATTGAACTTCATCCCAATCAGTAGCTGATACCCCCTTTCCCATGAGAAATCTTTACCTTTTCACAAACTGATCATCAGGGGGTCTGTATGGCTGATATTGTGGTGAAACCCCTCCCACAGTGTGATGTCAGGACCATGGTTCTGACATCACACTGTGGGAGCCTTATTGCATTGTGGGAAATAACAGCTGTTTCCAACTGCCAAAAAAGCAAGCAGCATCTCCTTCCACTGACATCACCTACCAGCAGTAAAAATGTCACCATGTGATAAATGTCAGACTATAAATCAGGGAGAGGAAAGAATTTACAATGAGCAAACACTGACTAAATCATTTATACATAATTATTATAAAAATTAAGCACTTTTTTATTACATTATTTTCACTGGAGTTCCTCTTTAACAAGTTACGGCACTGCGGGCAGTATAGCTACGCCCTGCAGAACTTCATCTGAAGTCCCAGGCACGTAGATTTTAGTCTATTGCTGCGATCGCCGCTGTGCACGCTCCCGTTTGGCCGCACGCGCAGTTCTCGTCGCCGCCCGTTAGTGCTGGGATCAGTGAATGGGAACACAGTGCTCATTCACCAATCTAAGGGCCTGGGATAAATAAATACCGGCATCAACAAGATGCCGTGTTCATTGACTAAAATGAAAGTATAGCATAAACGCGTTAATTCCTGTAACATTATTATTATTATTATTTAGTATTTATATAGTGCCGACATATTACGCAGCGCTGTACAGTGTATATATATATATATATATATATATATATATATCTATATATATATATATATATATATCTTGTCACTAACTGTCCCTCAAAGGAGCTCACAATCTAATCCCTACCATTGCCATATGTCTATATTATGTAGTGTAAGTACTGTAGTCTAGGGCCAATTTTTAGGGGGGAGCCAATTAACTTATCCGTATGTTTTTGGGATGTGGGAGGAAACCAGAGTGCCCGGAGGAAACCCACACAGACACTCTTTGCAGATAGTGCCCTGGCTGGGATTCGAACCAGGGACCCAGCGCTGCAAGGCGAGAGAGCTAACCACTACGCCACCGTGCTGCCCCGTAACATGTGAATGCAGTGAAAAGTAAATAATCAGAATAAAGTGTGGAGGACATCTAGAGCCAAAAAGTAAAATTACTCGGACAAACTTCCCAATAAAAAATAATATACTATCCCATTAATTAACCCCTTACCTCTCCTCCTATACTGTAGATAACAAAATAAAACACTTTGATATAAAAAAGGGACATTTACAAAACAATACATAAATAGTTACCTTAGGGACTACATTTTTTTAATATGTATGTCAAGACTGCAAAACTGAAAAAATACACCTTTATTTCCAAATTAAATATTGTCGCCATAGATTGTGATAGGGACAGAATTTAAATGGTGTAATAACCGGGACTAATGGGCAAATAGAATACGTGGGTTTGAATTATGGTAGAATGTATTATTGTAAAACTATATTGGCTGAAAACTGAGCAATAATTAATGTTTTCCATTTTCTTTTCTTATTATTCCTGTTAAAATGCACTTAAAATAAAATAATTTGTAGCATCATTTACCACCCAAAGAAAGCCTAATTGGGGATGAAAAGTTATTGGGAGGAATGCTGTAAAGTGAAAATTGCTCTGATCCTTGAGGCTTCTTTCCCACCAGGACATTGCGTTTAGGGGACGTTATAGGGCACATAACGTGCCCCTAACGCAACGCCTGGTGGTGTTGGAGCAGGACGCTACCAAGAGCCGCGTTACAAGCAGCTCTTGGTGCGCCTGCTCTGTCGGAGGCGCTGCGGAGACCATGTGAGCGGAGCTCTCCACATCACGTGGTCCCGCCAGCCAATCAGCGGCCGCTCCAAGAAGTAAACACTGCAAGTGCAGTGAATGGCAAGTAGCCATGTGCCTGGCTACGTAGCGGCCTCTCCTCGCCTCCTCTCCGCCCCTAAAATAAATAAAAAAAAAACATACTGAGCATGTGCAAACAGTCTAATGCGGCTTAAGCCGCTAGAACGCATAGTACGCTGCACTTTAAACAAACGTGCAGCGTTACTGTGTAACGCAACGTGGGCACTGTGAACAGCCCATTGATTTTTCATTACTGTGAGTTGGGCTGCGTTACAGGCTGCACTAACGTGCGCCTGTAACGTCTAACTGTGAAAGCAGCCTAAAGGACAACTGAAGTGAGAGTTATATGGAAGCTGCCATATTTATTTCCTTTCAAGCAACACCAGTTGCCTGGCTGTCCTGTTGATCCTCTACCTCTCATACTTTTAGCCATAGACCCTGAACAAGCATGCAGCAGATCAGGTGTTTCTGACATTACTGTCAGATCTTACAAGATTAGCTACACGCTTATTTCTGGTGTTATTCAAAATCTACTTCAGCCAAGTAGACAAGCAGGACTGCCAGGCAACTGGTATTGTTTAAAAGGAAATAAATATGGCAGCTTCCATATAACTTTCACTTCAGTTGTCTTTGAAAAACAAAAGTTTGCTTTCCTAAAACAGAAAGAATTTGCGATAATTCAGGTTGGAGTGAGCTTGAGATGTCTCCCAGTGCAACACTGCTGAATATATGCAAATTAACCATTCAGTTGTCCTTTAAGGGGGAAAAAAAACCCTAGTGGTTAACTAGTTAATGAACAACCATCACAGAAAAATGTTAAAATATAAAACACATACATATAAAATATAGATTTCACCCAAAGTAAAATGCACTATTAATTACTTTTTTTTCCTATGTTGCTGTCATGTACAGAAGCTAGTGAAAATCTGACAGGTTTTGGACTAGTCTATCTCCTCACGGGGCATTCTCAAGGTTCTCTTCCTAAATAAAAACACTTACTTGAACAGCAGTTGCTCTCAGTCTAACTGCCAAAATAGTGTGCAAATCAGTAGAGATATCTTTTTATAGATCGTTTTCAGGAAGTGCTATTGTAAAGAATAAAAGTAATACTGATAATCCCCCATATGAAATGGCCTAGTCAACAATCTGATAGGTCTACCAGCTTTTGAATACCTACTGACAGTGACAGCAACACGGGAAAAAAAAGTAATTGATACTGGTGCATTTCACCTGGAACGCTGCTCCCTAGTGGAGACAAGCCCTAATGTCAGCATATTATGTTATTAATCACCACCTTTCTCCCAGCCTGAACTACATCTTGCGGTGGACTCTACTCCCCCCAGACTTGGGTATGTGCATTACTATTTATTACACGTACAGCCACCAGCTCATATGCTGGCCTGTTAATCATGTTATAGGATCATACAGTGTTCACAGGTTTATTATTAAATTGATTGCTCATCATGAGCACATGCTGTTGCATTGGTACTTTATCTTCCTTTCTTGTGATACATTTGTTTTTTCTTCCTTGCACGCTGTTTATTTTAGGTACAACATAGGACCCGGGCAGAGCAGGATCATCCAAAAGACAACGTAGGCAGGTGCCCGGGGCGAAATCTGTGTCAGGGGGCCCAACTGCCACTTTTTTTTTGAGCCTCAGCATCAGGCTTCCTGCCTTGTCTCATCTTACGTTGATGCTTCATCTTCACCTTCCTGGAGATGCATCATTATTACCAGGGCTGGTTGTAGAAAGTTGTGAGGATGCCCCCCCAACTGTACCCCCCCTCCCCCCCCCACACACACACAATCATATTTTGCCTCCCTCATATCCTCCCACTCACACAATCCAAAGCGCCTGTTCAGCACTTTCAACTCCTTTCTCTGTCCACCCCTTCCTCCTCCTTCTTCATGCTTATCAGCTGAAGAATTGGCAACATACTTTACAAATAAAATTGCCAAAATCCATAGTGTGTTTTCCATGCAGGCATCAAACTCCATCTCCACTCCTCTTGTTGACTGCTCTCTTTCCACTTTCTCTCAACTCTCTGAACATTCTCTCTCCTCTCTTATCTCCAAATCGCATCTAACCACCTGTTCTTTGGTTCCTATCCCATCCCATCTTATTCCACAGCTATCCTCATCCCTGATCTCTGCCCTAACATCGCTGTTTAACCTATCCCTCTCCACTGAAATTTTTCCATCCTCACTCAAGAATGCTGTTGTAACACCACTACTTAAAAAAACATCTCTAGACCCCACTGAACTTGCTTACTACCGCCCAGTGTCACTTCTCCCATTTGCATCTAAATTACTTGAACTTAAATTAATGCTAAACTAAGTCAGTATTTATCTTCAAATTTCCTGCTTGATCAGTTCCAGTCTGGCTTCTGGCCAAACCACTCCACAGAAACAGCCCTCACCAAAGTAGCTAATGATCTCCTCACAGCTAAATCCAAAGGCTATTATTCCATACTCATCCTTCTAGATCTGTCATCAGCATTTGACACTGTCGACCACACTTTACTATTCATCTTTACTATTTACTATTTCATCTTTACTATTCATCCTATTCATCTATAGGAATAAAGGATCTCGCTCTGTCCTGGATATCTTCCTACCTCTCTGGAAGGTCTTTCACTGTTTCTTGTTTAGATTAGGCCTCCTCTTCACATCATCTGTCTGTAGGAGTACCTCAAGGCTCTGTCCTTGGTCCCCTCCTCTTCTCCATCTACATGCGCGGTCTTGGTAACTTAATCAACTCATTTGGTTTTCAATACCACCTATCTGCAGATGATACACAACTGTACCCCTCTGCCCGAGACCTTAACTCCCTCCTCACACGGGTTCCCGACTGCCTTTCCGCTATTTCATGTCCTCTCGCTTCTTAAAACTTAATATGAATAAAACAGAACAAATAGTCTTTCTACCATCTCTGTCCACTTCTTTGCCTGATATTACAATAAAGGTTTTAACACGCCTATAACTTCAGTTCCCAAAGCACGGTGCTTAGGGGTAATATTTGATTCTTCTCTCTCATTTATTCCTCACATTAACTCCCTAACCAGCTCCTGTCATCTCCAACTCAAAAACATAGCACACATCCGACCTTTTCTCTCTCATGACACAACCAAAATGTTAGTACATTATATCTTGTTTGGACTATTGCAATATATTGCTTGGTGGACTTCCAACTAACCGACTATCACCGCTCAATTCTGTACTGAACTCTGCTGCTCAACTCTTTCATCTCTCCTCTCGCTCTTCCTCTGCTGCTCCTCTCTGTCAAGCTCTTCACTGGCTACCAATCAACCAGAGGATCCAGTTCAAACTCTTAACCCCAACCTACAAAGCTCTCCACAATCTCTCTCCCCTGTACATCTTAGTTTCCAGATACCAACCCAACCACAATCTCAGATCTGCACACGAGCTTCTTTTATCCTCTTCTACAATTACCTCCTCACATTCACGTATACAAGACTTCTCACATGCCTCACCCCTCCTCTGGAATGCCCTTCCACAGCACATCCGCCACTCTCCCACCTTTGAAATCTTTAAACGCTCCCTCAAAACCCACCTTTTCCGACAAGCATATTCTCTAGCTTAGGCCATGCACCCTTCAACCTTGCGTCTACATTTACTCCTTACTAAATAACGTAATTACGCACCGCCTGTACATATACTGTATACTTCCCCTACCTCTTGTTTCCACCCCATTCCTTTAGAATGTAAGCTCACAAGGGCAGGGCTCTCACCCTTTTGTGTCTTGGAATGTTATTAATTTAATTGCTTACACTCTGTTGTTAGTCATCATGTTAAATTTGCTATTGTAATCACCAGTTCTGTATTTTGTACCAGTGTTTATATTTGGATGTATATCATTGTCTGTTACATTATGCATCCCTTGTTTGTTTTATTACCTTGTACAGCGCCACAGAATATGTTGGCGCTTTACAAATACATAATAATAACAGAGTGCATCCTAGTCATGTAGACTGTTTGGGCCGTGGCAGCGAGCTGATCCCGCTAGGAATGTGACCGCAATGATGCAGAATGCGGCGTCTTGCATGTGCGACGTGTGTAATAAAGTAAAGAGAACCTCGCATTAGACGGTGACTCATCGCTACAGACCTCGCTGTTTACAAGGCTCCCGAGACCTTCAACACTTTAATCTCTGGCAATATAAGAAACGCCAAGGCGAGCTCAGGCTCTACGCCGCTGCTCCCTGGGCTTCTGTTGCCATGGATACCAGTATACGGTCACTTCCTACTCAGACTAGTAAATGAAGTTGGTAGAAAAAGGGCATCATGTTGACAGGGCCCTGATATTGCTTCCTGGCCCCTGGAAATAATATAGCCTATATTTCTGAAGCAGCAACACTCTATGGCATCTAATTTGTATGCGAAGGGCGGTGATGTCAGGCTTGTGAAGTGTAATGTATACATGTGTAAAAGCAATGTCATTCCTCAACATCTGAAATATATAGAAAATTGGAAAGAGGACCTGTAGTGAAAATAACAATGAATTAAATTGCTTTTTTTTTTATTTTTATCTTTTTACAATCTTTCCTCTCTCTGAAATTTATCACAATGGCAGCATCTTTAGAACTGCCAGGTGATCTCTGTGGAATGTTTGTTAAATGATAGTTCTAAAGCCAGTAAAAAAGATCTCTAGTCTCCCAGAATTCCCAGACTCACTGGATGTTACTGTGAGCAGCGCTGTACACAGAGCAGCCTGGCGGCACATGAAAATCGCCTGGAGCCCAGAAGGTGAGTTATTACTAACACCACGCCCCCGCTGCCAGACATTTCTTCAATGAAGGGGGAGTATGGAGGGGGACCCGAGGAGAGGGAGGGAGGAGTCGGGTCCCCTGCCCCCCTGGCTTAGTCCCATTGTGCTGCTGCTACCTCCTCCCCCCCCCCCCCCTCCTTCGCTGTAATCCCACGGCCTACAGGGGAAACATATGGCTGGTTAACCAATACTGGGGCACCTAAGACTGGCTAACTTGTACTGGGGAACCTATGGCTGGCTAACCTATACTGGGGAACCTATGGCTGTCTAACCTGTACTGGGGCACCTATACTGGGGAACCGAAGGCTGGCTAATCTATACTGGGGCACCTAAGGCTGGCTAACCTATACTGGGAAACCTATGGCTGGCTAACCTGTACTAGGGCACTTATACTGGGAGGCTAAATATCGCATCATCAATAACATTTTCGAGCCCATGGGGGCAGGGAAAGGGGGCACAATTTTTACACCCTTGCCCTCGGAGCAATTTAGCCTAAAAACTGCCCCCTGGCTGCAGAAGATGTCAGTGCTATATAAATACATAATAATAATATGGTAGGACATTAGACTATGACTATGGTAGGGATTAGATTGTAAGCTCCTCTGCGGACAGTCAGTGACATGACTATGTACTCTGTGAAGTGCAACAGATGTCAGTGCTATATAAATACATAATAATATCATGGTAGGATATTAGACTATAACCATGGCAGGATTAGATTGTGAGCTCCTCTGAGGACAGTCAGTGACATGACTATGTACTCTGTAATGTGCTGCAGAAGATGTCATTGCTATATAAACACATAATAATAATAATATGGTAGGACATTAGACTATGACCATGGTAGGATTAGACTGTGAGCTCCTCTGAGGACAGTCAGTGACATGACTATGTACTCTGTAAAGTGCTGCAGAAGATGTCATTGCTATATTAACACATAATACTACTACTACTACTACTACTACTAATAATAATAATAATAATATGGTAAGGCATTAGACTAGGACTATGGTAGGATTAGATTGTGATCTCCTCTGAGGACAGTCAGTGACATGACTGTGTACTCTGTAAAGTGCTGCAGATGTCAGCACTATATAAATACGTAATAATAATACGGTAGGACATTAGACTATGACTATAGTAGTATTACACTGTGAGCTCCTCTGAGGTCAGTGACATGACTATGTGCTTTGTAAAGTGCTGCAGAAGATGACAGTATTTCAGGTGACAGCACTTCTCTATGTCTCTGATGGGGCTTGAGAAGAGACAGGGTGGATTATGGGATGTTATGCCTTGACAAGGCTGTAATTCTGTGGCTGTTGGTTGCCCGTGGTGAGCAGAGCGGTGTCACTGTCACAGCTACGCTGCCTTCCCTTGTATAGAGACTCCCGGCTGAAGACATGACTGCCAGCACTTTTGTCTCCTGCGTGATGTCTGCACCGTTTCCCCCACAATGCTCTGTCTTTCCTGTGATGAGTTATATTGTGGCTGCGGCGCTGCTATCTCCTCGCGCGGTGACATCTGTCACTGAGGACACTAGTGATCAGCCTTATCTGTCACCAGCAGGGACAGCAGAGTGATGGAGGGACAGTGAGTGCCAGCTGACAGTCACTGCTCTCTGGGTCACAGCAGGAGGCAGAATGACAGTAATGGGGCACCTGTAGGCCAGGCAGAAAGCAGAGCGTGGCTTACTGCACTCTGTGCTGCCTCCTCTATGCTGGCCCCAAATATTCATAGAAAACCAACTTCCCATGTCTATAAAGATACATTGTTCTATTCAGTGGCATGACCGGGGTCGGATTTAGGCCAAGGCCGCCTAGGCCACGGCCTAGGACACCACAGGAGCAACAGCATCAAAGCAGCAGGCTAAACTGGTGCAGCATTTGCAAGCTTGCAAATGCTGCAATGAAGGGAGATCAGGCTAGTGCCTGACTGCGGTACTCTGCTGCCAGCCACCTGTGCAGCAGCCACCTTGCTCTCTGTGCACGTTTGCATTGTGGCCGGCGGCTATGGACTTGGTCAGCATTGGAGATGGAAAGGAAGAGGAAGCTTCTGCACTGGAGATGAGCGGAGAAATGAGTGACACTGATAGCTGCTGCGGTGTAAAGTCGAGCTGGCTACCTATACTGAAAGGGAGGGGGGAGGAGGGATTAAGGGAGTTATCTGGCTACCTATACTGGAGGGAAAGGGGAGGAGTCATCTGGCTACCTATACTGGGGGAGGGGGTAATCAGGCTACCTATACTGAGGGGGGAGGGGTCATCTGGCTAACTATACTAAAAGGAGGGCGGCTGGTGACAGTGGCCTTGGATGGTAAAGAGTACAAATTCGGCCCTGGGCATGACAATAGCCCTTGCAACCCTGGCAGTCACATTGGGGGGAAGGAGGGCAGAGGCTGAGGCAGCCTGGTCCTAACTATCCTGGGGTGCATGGTAGCTTGGCAGTGGAGCTTCATACTGTACCTAGTTCCGTTGGCAGGACAAGTCCTCTTTACTTCCTCTTCAGTGTAGTCGCCGTGAAGTCACTTCTTGTAGCAGAGGTCCTACCAGACAAAGAGACAGAGTCTAAAATAGGGTAGTATTTATCACAGATAGCTATTACAGAGGCACTGTAGTGATATGTAGTAGAATGTAGTAAATTATTTAGGATACACGCTTATATGGACGTCAACCAGCGCGTGTGTGATGTCACCCTGCGGGGGAGTGCCGAGAACTATGGGTTTGGCAGGGGACTGGCATAGCTGAGGGTGACTAGATCCGTCCAGTGGATCACTTGGAGGACGCCAGCTGTCGTACACACGCCTGATTATCGTCATTATCGGCAAAACCAACTTAAAAACGGGGGCAGCAGGCATGTTTAGTGGGCTCTCCTCATGCTCACCGCTCCCCCCATTCTCCTCCATCCCCAGGGGCGTAGTAATAGGGGTTGCAGAGGTTGCAACCGCATCGGGGCCCTTGGGCCAGGGGGGCCCCGAAAGGGCCTCCCTCAACTACATTATTAGCTCTCCAGTGGTCCTGTGCTTATAATAATCACTTATAGATACTTTGAATAGTGGTAATCAGTAACAAGCTGTTTCCCATCCCCTTCTTGCACCTCTGACACTGTAGTTGCCATTGGCAGGTTTTGGTGCGCCGTATTAATTGTTATGTATAGAGTGCTTGAGGGGCCCCATTGTAAAACTTGCATCGAGGCCCACAGCTCCTTAGCTACGCCACTGTCCACCCCCCTCCGTTACCACATACTGATCCCCTGAACAGACTTCCGGGTCAGGGTAGCCGCGGATGACTGCGCAGGAGCTGCGTTGGTGACAGGCGTTCTTGCTCATGCGCCCACTGATGGGAGCGCCCTACACATGCGCACTATGTCACAACTATGTAGTGCACATGCACAGAGCACGCCTGGCCCGTTTTTAAATTAGTAAGGTATCCTTTAAGTCATGCATGTGTACAAGGCTTTAGCAATTTTATCCATCAAGTTATTTTTACAATAGGTCCTCTTTAAATCAGCACTAATCTCTAAAGCGTCACATCTGTGTCATCCGCTACAACAGTTTAATAGTCTAATTCTCTGTGTAAGGAACATCCTATCAATCTGCATTACGCGGCATTACTCTCCCCATCTCACGCCTCTTCTTCCGGTTATAAAGTCCCTCCCCAGACGCGGGAGGCGTTCTGCCGCCAGTAATCGTCGTGATCTCAGCGTTTGTCAGGGGAGGAGAGAGTAAGCGAAAGTATCGGTGACTAATCCGAGCTGCCCTGGGAATAGACCGCCACCAGCAGCCCAGATCCGGGATAATAATGAGTACATCTCGCTTCCACATTATTCCTGGAATTAATTGGCAGGGAATGAAATAACGCCGCGATGTGTACAGAACCGGCTTCTGAGGACAAGAGAGAAACAGGAAAATAAAAACAAGTAACAAAGGCAGGCATTATCTGTCATCAAGTGAAAATGTAGGACAAAAATGTAACAAAATATTTTTGAGCCTAAAACGAGGTGGAATAAAAGTTTTATACATACCTGGGGCTTCCTCCAGCCCGCTCCGCGCAGATCGCTCCCTCGTCAGCGTCAATATCCTCCTAGACGCTCGGGTAGCAGACCCATTCTACGCGGCCAGTTGGCACAGGCACAGTGTGGCCAAGCCCGCTTCCCCGCCTCACTCCTGGCGACAGGAGCGCGCAGCCATGCTGCACATGCGCAGTACACCCGACTGTCCACGGAGAACAGGGCTGCTACCAGAACGATTTGTGCGTAGGGGGCTGGAGAAAGCCCCCGGTATGTATAAAACTTTTATTGTCTTTTTTTTTGAGGGACCATGTACCCAGAAAGCGATGGATGACCTGCTGATGCAGGAGAGATAAACGTACAGATTCTTAAAGGATACCCGAAGTGATATGTGACATGATGAGATAGACATAGGTATGTACAGTGCCTAGCACACAAATAGCTATGTTGTGTTCCTTTTTTTTCTTTCTCTGCCTGAAAGAGTTAAATATCAGGTATGTAAGTGGCTGACTCAGTCATGACTCAGACAGGAAGTGACTACAGTGTGACCCTTACTGATAAGAAATTCCAACTATAAAACACTTTCCTAGCAGAAAATGGCTTCTGAGAGCAGGAAAGAGATATAAAGGGTTGATAGTTCATAGATTTTAGCTCTGGCATACTTCAATGAATGAGTCAATGAGCAAAAACAATAAAACAGTTAAAACTTAAAAAGTACATAAAATAAAACTGTGGAACATTTTAAAAAGTCATCTTTACGAGAAGGAAGATAGATAAAATAATTTATTTAATTAGTTTATTTTTGCATCGGGTGTCCTTTAAAGGATACCGTAGCGCAAAAAAAAATTAAAAACGGATCAGTCTGCGTTCAGGTTGATCCATTTTAAAAACCTGAATGGACGGTCCAGATTTGCAGCATTTTCCCGGACCGTGATCGCTCCCGCATACAGGAGGGGTAGTGAAGGGCAATGTAAAAATAAATCCCCCTCTTTGCAGGCAGTTTTGGACACAGAAAGGGATCCGTTTCTGTCTCACAGCCTGTGGGTGGGGAGGGGGCCACCATGCCGTAGGGGAAGCAGCCAGGACGGGGGTAACAGCGGTCATCAGGGAGGGGTTTTCCCCTACCCTCACCTGCGTCCCCCGCTCCCCCTCCAGCTATTTGTGCAAAAGGTGTTAAAATGTAAAGTATGCGGCGAGTGGGGAGCTTACCTTCTCTCCACTTCCTCCACTCGCCACGTCAGTTCCTGCAATGCTGCCCTCCGAAGTATAGAGGGCAACATTGCAGGAAGTCGAGCAGCGAGCGGTGGAACGCAAGGAGAGAAGGTAAGCTCCCCGCTCGCCGCATGCTTTACATTTTAACAAGTTTTGCACAAATAGCTGGAGGGGTAGCGGGGATGGGGGACCGACCGCTGTCACCCCCGTCCTGGCTTCTTCCCCTCCAGTTCGGCGCCCTCCCCTGGGCATACGTTTCCACAGACTGGAAACGTATGCTCTAAACATATTTAAAAAGTTAAAAAAGGAGGACAAAAAAAAAAATACCAAACCAGATCCGCTTCAAACAGATGCGATCTGTAAACGGAGTAGTGTGGAACTTACCTAATGGAGGGGGACGAAGGAGAAGGGGGGGGGGAGCGTTAGGCATGAAAAGAGCCCACTACACATGCCTGCTAGTGCTCCCCCTGTTATTAAATTGTGTTTGGGCTAAGTTATGCTTTAAAGGAATACTGTAGGGGGTCGGGGGAAAATGAGCTGAACTTACCCGGGGCTTCTAATGGTCCCCCGCAGACATCCTGTGCCCGCGCAGCCACTCCCCGATGCTCCGGCCCCGCCTCCGGCTCACTTCTGGAATTTCTGACTTTAAAGTCAGAAAACCACTGCGCCTGCGTTGCCGTGTCCTCGCTCCCGCTGATGTCACCAGGAGTGTACTGCGCAGACACAGACCATACTGGGCCTGCGCTGTGCGCTCTTGATGACATCAGCGGGATCGAGGACACGGCAACGCAGGCGCAGTGGTTTTCTGACTTTAAAGTCAGAAATTCCAGAAGTGAACCGGAGGCGGGGCCGGAGCATCGGGGAGTGGCTGCGCGGGCACAGAATGTCTGCGGGGGACCATTAGAAGCCCCGGGTAAGTTCAGCTCATTTTCCCCCGACCCCCCTACAGTATCCCTTTAAGTCTTGTACACTTGCTTAATTGAAGCAGTTGGAAAACAAATTAATTATTGTATTTGTAAAGTGCCATCATATTACGCAGGACAAATAAATACTTATAATGGTACAAAGGAAGACAGGCGTAACACATAACAAGGTTAATCAACATAGGACAAAGCTGTACAAGGGAATCAGTACAACATATATGATCATGTGATTTGGGGCTGGTTAGGTAGGTCCAGTAATACAAGTATGAGGCTGTCATAGGAAAGGAGCACACGACCATGTAGAATTCACTAGGGAAGGGAGAGGGTACAAGATACATGATCATGTGATTTGGGCTGGTTAGGTAGGTCCAGTAATACAAGTACAAGGCAGTCATAGGAAAGGAGCACACAATCATGTAGAATACACTAGAGAAGGGAGAGGGTACAAGATACATGATCATGTGATTTGGGCTGGTTAGGTAGGTCCAGTAATACAAGTATGAGGCAGTCATAGGAAAGGAGCACACGATCATGTAGAATACACTAGGGAAGGAAGAGGGTACAAGATACATGATCATGTGATTTGGGCTGGTTAGGTAGGTCCAGTAATACAAGTACAGGCTGTCATAGGAAAGGAGCACATGATCATGTAGAATTCACTAGGGAAGGGAGATGGTACAAGATACATGATCATGTGATTTGGGCTGGTTAGGTAGGCTCAGTAATACAAGTACGAGGCTGTCATAGGAAAGGAGCACATGATCATGTATATTACACTAGGGAAGGGAGAGGGTACAAGATGCATGATCATGTGATTTGGGCTGGTTAGGTAGGTCCAGTAATACAAGTACAGGCTGTCATAGGAAAGGAGCACATGATCATGTAGAATACACTAGGGAAGGGAAGGGTACAAGATACATGATCATGTGATTGGGGCTGGTTAGGTAGGTCCAGTAATACAAGTATGAGGCTGTCATAGGAAAGCAGCACACGGTCATGTAGAATACACTAGGGAAGTGAGAGAGTACAAGATACATGATCATGTGATTTGGGCTGGTTAGGTAGGCCCAGCAATACAAGTATGAGGCTGTCATAGGAAAGGAGCACACGATCATGTAGAATTCACTAGGGAAGGGAGGACCCTGGCAGAGGCTTACAATCTAAGAGGAGGGGGGATGGACACCCTATGTAGGGCGGTAGAATAAATATTCAGCAGATAGTTAATGGGCTTATTTCACAAAGCGGTGCTAACTGTTAGCACGCCTTGGAAAAGCCCCTTAGCACGCCTAAAAGAGGTTTTCGCGCACTAATTTGGGTGCGAACCGCATCGCGCGCAAAGTTATGCGTGCAAAACTTTACGCGCGTAAACCTTTATGCGCACAGTAAACCTTTATGCGCGTAATTTGCGTGCGATTTCTTAAAGCTTTGTGCGTGCTAACCACTTAGCACCCTAGTTAGCACGCCCAAAGCCTTTAGGCGGTGCTAACTAGGTTAGCACCGCTTTGTCAATCGAGCCCATTGTGTGGTAGGGGGTGGGTAGGCCATCTTGAAGATGTGGGTTTTGAGGGCTTGCTTGAATGTGTTAAAAGAGGGGGCAAGTCTTATTGTGCGGTGGAAGGGAGTTCCTAAAGGTGGGGACGGCTCTTGAGAAATCCTGCATGAATGGTGAATGACCGACAAATGATAATTGATAAAATTTCATTGCAAATTAGCACTGAACAACCCTGATAAACCACGGTTATTATCAACTGATTCAGCCTGATGGATCCATTCGGACAATAATCACTAATATTGGGTAGAAATCACAGGTATCGAATAATGATGAATGATCATTCCATTCAAAGCCTTCGTACTACTTCCAATTCCTCTGCTTGTAACTTCTGCTTAACAATCGCTTGGTAGACCATCGTTATGCCGCCAAGGGGGGGAGGTGCACAAATTAGTGTTAGGGAATGGGGGAGGGGTAAGTTAGATGGGGGGAGAGAAAGGAAAGTGAGATAGATCGGCTTGAATTATATTACATACGTAGAACAGGAAACTCTAGTTGTCCTTTCCCGGAATTGACTCGCACATGCACAGTGATGAGGTACAAAGAATGGAACTGAGAGACATTCAGCTGAACATAAAGGAAGCTGCGACATTACAATGTGTCCAATAATGGAGACATGACAGAGGGAAACGCTATTAGCGGATTACAGGCCGGTTTATGGCTTCACAGGGCCTCTGAGTCTCCACAGACACGTAAAACCCATATGAGATTCTATAAATGCAGTAACAGCCATTCTCGGGGGGATCATCAGCTTTACGTTTACTTTTCACGTCGGTCTCGCCAGGAAGCGGACAGAGGCAAAACATAAAGATTTATTTTTTTGCAAAGTGAGGTTTGAGTTTCTTTAAAGGGAACCAGAGATGAACGATTCACACAAAATAAACATATCAGTTGATAGCTTGTAAAGAATAAATGCTCTACCCGATAATTTCGCCACTCTGGTGTGCCTTTTTGAGTGCTTTTTATCCATTATTGCTCCAGGAAACATCCAATATGGCCGCTGGCTCATATCCCTTTGCTTCCAGGTTATGAGGTGTTCTGGATGTGCTGTCTAGGCTATATGAGACTATAGACAACCAGGGCTGCTGCTGCAGCATTTCATCTGTGTGCTTTCAACTTCATATTCTGGAATGCTGTGTGGCTGCCTGTAGGAAGTGTCTCTCATAGTAATGAAACTGCATACAGTAGATAATAATGATGACAGGCTGCACAGACAGAGCACACAGATCACACTTGTCTGTTAGACAGAGATTTTTCCTGCAGCAGCAGCCCCTCCCATGTCATCAGAGCTCTCAGTATGTAAAGCAGGAAATCTGAGCCAGGAGGTGGCAGGCTTGGGCTTGAAAAGACTCCACAAAAGAGTGACTCAGCTATAATGATTCCAGGTCAAACCTCGACTGACTTAGTCAGGGATTCTTATCACAGCTGATTATAGACAGATTAAGCAGGGAAGATTTAAACTAAAAGCAGGGTAGGTGTTTACTGTCATGTTCCCACTGATAAATGTAATAAAATACATGAGGGTGCTTCGTCTCTGGTTCTCTTTAAGACCCCCTAGTGGTTCACCAAGGATGTCTCCCGATACCATGGACCTTCTGTTTCCTGTGTTCAGTGTCATCTGAATAGCAGGGTTGGGGTTTTACATGTGTATGTTGGCAACCGATAAGGAAAATATCCATCATGGCACTTTCTATTTAAAATTGACCCCTACAGAGTCTAGATTTTAAGGTAATCAACTATCATGTCTCCAGTATTTCTCTAGATCAATCCCTTGCCCCCCAACACCTCCTTCCCCGTCTCCTTGTCTTTTCTTCATTCCGTCAATTTCCTTCTCACTCCTTCCACTCTCCAACTCCCTAATCTTTCTATTTTTCCTTCCCTCCTTCCTAACCTGTTCCATCCTTTGTCCAGCCACCCCTCCTCCATCAATTCTTCTAGCCTTGTCTCCTTCCTTCCTTCTGTTCTTCCTTCCTTACCTCTTCCACCAGTTGTCCTGCCTCTTCCTCCCCTGCCAACCATTCTAGCCTTTTCTTCTATCTACCTTCTTTTCTTCTTCCATTCCTTCCTTCCTAACTTCTGCCATCCTTTGTTCTGCCCCCCCCCCCCCCACACACACACACACACACACACACACACACCCTTTAAGCCTTCTTTTTTTTTCCTTCCTAACCTCTTCCATCCTTTGACCCACCCTCCTTCCCACCCCCTCCCCCACCAACCCTTCTAGCCTTCTTTCCTCCTCCCTTCTCTACTTTTCTTCTTCCTTCCTTCCTAACCTCTTCCATCCTGTGCCCCCCCACCACCTCTCCTCTGCGAACCCTTCTAGCCTTCTCTTCTTTCTTCCTTCCTAACATCCATCCTTTGTCCCACCCCCTCTCTCTCACCTGCCAATCCTTCTAGCCTTCTGTTCTCTCTCTCTAACCTCTTCCATCCTTTGTCCCCCGCCCAACCACCTCTCCTCTGCCAACCCTTCTAGCCTTCTCTTCTTCCTTCCTAACCTCTTCCATCCTTTGTCGTCAGCCGCCCCCCCCCCCCCCCCCCACCACCACCACCACCACCACCACCTCTCCTCTGCCAACCCTTCTAGCCTTCTTTTCTCCCTTCCTTCCTAACATCCATCCTTTGTCCCACCCCCTCTCTCTCCTCTGCCAATACTTCTAGCCTTCTGTACTCTCTTCCTAACCTCTGCCATCCTCTCTCTTGCCCTCCCCCAACTTACTCTACCAATCCTTTTGGCCTCCTCTTCTTTTTTTCTTACTTCTTCCATCCTCCCTCCTCTCCATTCCATCCTCCCTCCTCTCCATTCCTCTGCCAATCCTTCCCTTTCTTTTATACTTCCCTTCGATTTCTTTTCTGTAATGTTTTCTCTTATTCCTTATTTCAATGTTTTCTCTTATTCCTTATTTCCATTTCTTTTCTTTTATGTTTTCTTTTTCCTCTTCCTTTCTCCTGTCATTCCTTCGTGTCTTCCCTCCCCATCTCTCACCCCCAGAATGATGTGGGAATCCTCCATCCTATTCTTAGCAATGCCAGTGCCCCCCCCCCCCCACCCCCTCCAGGCTTCCGGCACCCCCTCCGCCTCCCCTGCGTTCAGACGCAAATACTGATTTATGTTATTGAGCTGTATTCTCATTTTGCTGGGTAATTACTTTGCCGGCGTGCTGGCGGTTCGCACTCGATGCTTGGCACTCTTATCTGCGAGGATATTACTGATCTCTTTCCCAGGTAGATAGATCGCTGGGGATTACACTGGCTTTGTGTCTGGAAAAAGTCGAGTCTATATGGGGAAGCCATTAGCGATTTAACACAGCGCTTCAGAAAGGCCGCACACTCCTCTTCCATATCGCGTCTCCCTGGAATTATTTTCCACTTCTCCTCTAAATCTGCTTACGGCCTCAAAGTATTTAAAGGAAAGACAATCAGAAATTACAAGTCGGCTGATATAAAAGGAGGTTTCAAAAACAAATGACCCAGGTTATCTGTATCCATTAGAGCAGGAGGGGCGTCAAACTTAAAGTGTACCCATAGGTTCAGCAAGATGGCCCATTTCATTCCCTTGGACGGACTCCCCACTGCACAGGAATTGGCGGAGCTCTTCATCCACCACATTTTTGGATTACATGGGATTCCAGAGAATGTGGTGTCAGATAGGGGAGTCCAGTTCGTTTCCAGATTTTGGAAGGCCTTTTGTCATCATTTGGGTATGAATCTATCATTTTCCTCCGGCTACCACCCACAGACAAACGGGCAGACCGAAAGGGTTAATCAGGCTCTAGAGCAATTTCTTAGGTGTTACGTGGCAGAGGCTCGGATGGATTGGGTCAAATTTCTGCCCTTCGCAGAATTTGCCCACAATAATTTGAAGTGCGCTTCCTCGGGATTCTCCCCTTTTCAGGAGAGAAACCTTCTGTTAAATTGGGTCCTAAATTTATAGGGCCATACTCTGTATCCAAGAAAGTCAATAACGTGACCTATGTGGTTGCACTTCTGCTCAGCATGAGAGGTGTCAAAACTTTCCATGTGTCCCTTTTGAAACCTGCCGTGCATGTGGATATCTCCGGTGTGTTTTGATCTGGGACAGGGGTCTGCAACCTTTAAGACATAAAGAGCCACTTGGACCCGTTTCCGAAAAGAGAATAAAACTGGGAGCCGCAAAACCATATGCACAAATCGTTAGCAGATATGACCCCCATATGCACAAATCGTTAGCAGATATGACCCCCATATGCACAGATGGTTAGCAGACATGACCCCCATATGCACAGCTCGTTAGCAGATATGATCCCCATACGCACAGATCGTTAGCAGATATGACCCCCATATGCACAGCTCATTAGCAGATCTGAAGA
Source organism: Hyperolius riggenbachi (assembly GCF_040937935.1). Classification (NCBI taxonomy): domain Eukaryota; kingdom Metazoa; phylum Chordata; class Amphibia; order Anura; family Hyperoliidae; genus Hyperolius; species Hyperolius riggenbachi. The sequence continues at coordinate 555,870,857 of NC_090647.1, forward strand.
AAAAAAAACATTTACTCACCTAGTCAGGAGACCTCCTGTCACGATGTCCTCCTGTCCCGACCTCCGGTCCCGACCTTGTGGCGCGCAACTCCCACGATCCTCCTACGTCACGTCCTGCCTGCCTGCATTACACTGCAGGGCTACGGGAAAATGGCCGCCCAAAGCCCTGCACTGCACTGGTCCGGCGGCCTCTTTGATAGGCTGCCGGCCAGCGACAGCACACGCGTCACACGTGCGCCGCAGCCAGTCAGCCACTGACACCGGAGCCGCGGCGAAGGTGGAAAAGAGCCGCATGCGGCTCCGGAGCCGCGGGTTGCCGACCCCTGATCTGGGAGGAAACCAGGGATTTCACACAAGACTAGGATTATTGCCTTATTGTATTATTGATACTCTGTGTACGTACGACTCTAGCATATCTCTGAATCTGATTCTGCTCTACGTTTCTGTACTTCTGCCCATCTGATCTAAGTTGCCGAACCTCTGCCTGAATCATTACTATTCTCTTGCCTTCTGATTTTGTACTGCACCTGCCTCTCTGTTGCTGAACCTTGCCTGTCTGACCCTTCTACTCTCCAGTGAGCCCTTGTCACTGGAGAGGTGCTCTGATAGTACCCACCAGCTCCTCTGGTGAGGTCTAGCTAAACTATCTAGTTATTATCATTGATAGTACTCACCAGCTCCTCTGGTGAGGTCTAGCTAAACTATCTAGTTACTATTGTTGCTAGTACCCACCAGCTCCTCTGGTGAGGTCTAGCTAAACTATCTAGTTACTATTGTTGGTAGTACCCACCAGCTCCTCTGGTGGGGTCTAGCTACTATTTAGTTACTGTTGCTGATAGCGCTCACCAGCCCCTCTGGTGTGGGCTCCTAGTTACCCAGCTTCTATCTTGGCTAGTACCCTCCAGCTCCTCTGGTGGGGCCTAGCACAGATTGGTTGCAGATAGTACCCACTAGCTCCACTGGTGAGGTTTAGTCAAACTATCTGCCATTTCCTCTGGTAGTTCTCTCCAGCCCCTCTGGTGAGATCTACCCTCTACTGTTGCACCAAACACTATTGTCACTACATCACTGCTTTCTATACTTGCATTATTGGTGATACTGCAGATCACCACATAATCAGCTATAGAGTCTGCATTATTGGTGATTCTGCAGATCACACAATAATCAGACGTCTGTGTTGCTACACCAATACATTATACAATCGTTACAGCTTTATTTTGCTCCCTGAAAGAGTTAATTTCTAGGCATGGAAGTGACAGCTTCTGTCTTGTCGGGAATATAGTCAATACCACTGATAAGCAAATTACAGCCATTACAGTTTTCCTGGCAGAATACAACGTCTGAGGGCAGGGAGAGATAAAATACATGAACTATTGACCTTTTTCTCACTCTGGGACACTTAATAGGCTGCCGCTGATTATAGACAGTAAAACATTCAACCTACTTTGTAAATGTGTCAATGTAAAATAAAACCATGCGATAACTAAAAAAAAGGTCATTTTTAGGAGTGGAGGATAATTATAATTTTTCTTTATCTCATCTGTTTATTTTTACCTCGGGTTCACTTCACTGAGTGTAAAGCCACCTTCCCCTTCCCCAAAAAAGTCAGATACTTCGATACTATGTCTTGTACCCCTCATTCCACCCAAGTTTAATTTGCCACTTGCCAGAGTACTTCCAAAGGCGGGGGGCTCCATAAAGCGCATGCACGAGTGCGCGCTCCCGCATGCACAGTACGGAGCTGCTCATCTTCGGAAGCACTCTGGAACACGAGAGCTTCTGAAGCATCCCGAGGGCTCACAGGCGTGTATTAGTCTGACTGGTCGAGCACACACAACGAGGGTGACAACACTGGAAGGAGGGGTACAAGAGAAGACAGGGAAGGCCCTATAGGATCCAGAGCCCTCCCTGTTCATATGTAAGTATCTGACCTTTTTTTTGCTGGCATTACATTTACTTTAATCACATAAGGGGCCAAAATCAGAAACACCATCTTATTTGTGGACCATATTGTTTAATAACATTTAATGGGGGGTCTCTGATTCCCGTCGGTCCATGAATGAGCACGGCAACACACAGTGCTCAGACGTTTACACTTACTGCGTCTCCCATAGACTTTCATTACCCCAAGCACTGTGCGTTATGTGCAGTGCTTGCGGTAACGCACTGCAGCCCTTGCGCCGGATTGGAGACTTCCAGCACACCGCAACGGTCAGCAATAGGTGTGAAAGTTTCCGTAGACTTTCATTGCTTTTGCGGCCACTTGTAGTAAAATAGGGTAATGCATTGCAGGTTACACCTACAGGTGTAAAGGGGCATACCTCCCAACTTTTTGAGATAAGAAAGAGGGACACTTAAGCCACGCCCCTGCCACACCACTGACCATGCCCCGGTCACACCCCTAGTCACGCATACCATAAAGATTTCATAAGAAAAATTATGTTGTTTTTTAATTCAAACCACACTGGTCCTTTCTATCCTGGTTCATTTACCTTCTTATAAACATTTGATTATAATAAATCAATTTAAAAGGTGAGAATAACGTTTATAGTCAATAAACCCTTTTGGGACCGGCCGTCTAACCCCCCTTAAGGACCAAGCTATTTTGCATGGGGGTGGGTCGTGTTTGGGGGGGGTCAGGTACGGTGACCATACGTCCCGCTTTACCCGGGACGCGTCCCGCCTTTGGGGGGCGCTGTCCCAGGCTGCATGAGGTCCCGAGAAACGTCCCGCTTTTAGCAGCGGGGCGTCCCGGCCTCGGGACTCTGGCCACCGTACAATGAACTAGCCGCAGCGTCTACTAGACGCTGCGCTAGTTCATTCCCCGCAGCCCCGCTCCAGCCTGCAATGTTCTCCTCCGGCAGGCACAGGCAGAGCAGGGCTACGGGAAGATGGCGTCCGGAGGCGGAGCCCTGTATTGGAGACTATTTGTCTCCAGTACAGGGCTCCGCCTCCGGACGCCATCTTGCCGTAGCCCTGCTCTGCCTGTGAGAGCGGCTGAGCGGGAGATTGAAGATCATCCAGGCCAGGGGGAGCTGCACCTGAGGCACCAGAGGCCGGCTGCGTGAGGGGACGTCTTCTGCCAGGTGAGTAAATGCAATGAAGTGTTTGCCCACATTGTGTACATTTTGTACTGACATATTTGCCCAAATTGTGTACATTTTGTACTGACATATTTGCCCAAATTGCGTTTATCTTGTACTGACATGTTTGCCCGCAGTGCGTTTATCTTGTACTGACATGTTTGCCCGCATTGCGTTTATCTTGTACTGACATGTTTGCCCGCAGTGCGTTTATCTTGTACTGACATGTTTGCCCGCAGTGCGTTTATCTTGTACTGACATGTTTGCCCGCAGTGCGTTTATCTTGTACTGACATGTTTGCCCGCAGTGCGTTTATCTTGTACTGACATGTTTGCCCGCAGTGCGCTTATCTTGTACTGACATGTTTGCCCGCAGTGCGTTTATCTTGTACTGACATGTTTGCCCAAATTGTGTTCATTTTGTACTGCCATGTTTGCCCGCAGTGCGTTTATCTTGTACTGCCATGTTTGCCCGCAGTGCGTTTATCTTGTACTGACATGTTTGTCCGCAGTGCGTTTATCTTGTACTGACATGTTTGCCCGCAGTGCGTTTATCTTGTACTGACATGTTGGCCCGCAGTGCGCTTATCTTGTACTGACATGTTTGCCCGCAGTGCGTTTATCTTGTACTGACATGTTGGCCCGCAGTGCGCTTATCTTGTACTGACATGTTTGCCCGCAGTGCGTTTATCTTGTACTGACATGTTTGCCCGCAGTGCGTTTATCTTGTACTGACATGTTTGCCCACAGTGCGTTTATCTTGCACTGACATGTTTGCCCGCAGTGCGTTTATCTTGTACTGACATGTTTGCCCGCAGTGCGTTTATCTTGTACTGAAATGTTTGCCCGCAGTGCGTTTATCTTGTACTGACATGTTTGCCCGCAGTGCGTTTATCTTGTACTGACATGTTTGCCCGCAGTGCGTTTATCTTGTACTGACATGTTGGCCCGCAGTGCGTTTATCTTGTACTGACATATTGGCCCGCAGTGCGCTTATCTTGTACTGACATGTTTGCCCACAGTGCGTTTATCTTGCACTGACATGTTTGCCCGCAGTGCGTTTATTTTGTACTGACATGTTTGCCCCCATTGCGTTTATTTTGTACTGACATGTTTGCCCCCATTGCGTTTATTTTATGCTGACATGTTGCCCGCAATGCGTTTATTTTGTGCTGAAATGTTGCCCATTGCGTTTATTTTGTGGTGTCTGGGGTAACTGTTGCTGCATTTATTATTTAACCAGCTGAGCGGTCTGGACGAGCTCAGCTCGTCCAACACCGCCAGAGGCTGCCGCTCAGGCCCTGCTGGGCAGATTTTCACCAAATAAAAAGCAGCACACGCAGCCGGCACTTTGCCAGCCGCGTGTGCTGCCTGATCGCCGCTGCAGCGCGGCGATCCGCCGCGTGCAGCGGCGAAAGAGGGTCCCCCCCAGCCGCCCGAGCCCAGCGTAGCCGGAACAAACAGTTCCGGCCAGCGCTAAGGGCTGGATCGGAGGCGGCTGACGTCAGGACGTCGGCTGACGTCCATGACGTCACTCCGCTTGTCGCCATGGCGACGAGGTAAGCGAAACACGGAAGGCCGCTTATTGCGGCCTTCCGTGTTACTTCTGGCCGCAGGAGGCGATCGGAAGAACGCCTCCGGAGCGCCCTCTAGTGGGCTTTCATGCAGCCAACTTTCAGTTGGCTGCATGAAATAGTTTTTTTTTTATTTAAAAAAAACCCTCCCGCAGCCACCCTGGCGATTTAATCAGAACGCCAGGGTGGTTAATGGTCATAGTTGGCTGTGTTTGCTGCTTTGGGGTTATGGCATACTATTAAATAGCATCACACAGTTTCTGCACACCTATGATGTGAATCCACGTTTGACCACATCACGGCGTAAACACTGCTTTCTTATGCCTCGCTGTTGCATCATTACGTTAGCTCCGCCCATAGAATGTCATGGCCACACATTTTTTACCCCATGTTTTTCACCAGCCGCCCGCACCCCACCCCCCCCCCCCCCAATTCCCCCCGTCCCAGGTTGAGCCTACAAAAATCTGGTCACTCTAGGTCAGGCAGCCAGATCCCTGGTAGGGCTAGCTGGGCGTGGTGTCCCCCCTGTAGCCCGGGAGTCACCCCCTGTAGCCAGCAGCCTTTACTCACCTCCCAGGCTCCAGTGATGAGCAGCTGTGGACCCCTCCGCTCTGGCCAGCATCCTCGCTCGTACCGACGCTAAGTTCCGGGTCGCGGCTTGATGATGTCAGCAAGCCGGGACTCGACACTTAACGCAGAGCGAGTGGGGATGCCGGCCAGAGCGGAGGGGAGCGACAATCGCCGGGGGAACGGCAGGAAGGTGAGTGGATCCTCTTCTTCCCCTCCTACTGCTGCTGCTCTAATGGTGATCACTACGATCGGCCAGCGATCATAATGATCACGTGATCGGGAGCCAAGCGTGATGTCAGCTGTTATATGACAACTTAATCTCCCTTCTTGGGTGCGCACGATCGCGTTGGGAGTGGAAACGGCAGGCTTCATAAATCCTATGCTGCATCAGGCTTAAGCCCCCTCTACACCATTCAATTCCTGGAGCGATTGTTTGAATTCGATTGGATTGAATTTGATTAGATCGGTTAAATCCGACATGTCGCGATTCGATCAATCGCGTGATCGATTTTGGCTAGTTTTCAATGCAAATTGATCACACGCTCGATCGAATCCCGATCGGACATGTTGGATTTAATCAATCTAATCAAACTTAATCCAATCGAATTTGATTGATCGCACATGGAATTGAATGGTGTAGAGGGGGCTTTAGACAGCCACAAGTGCAGTGTAGGATTTACCTACGGCGGTCCCCAAATAGTTAAAGGGGAACTGAAGTAAGAGATATACAGAGGCTGCCATATTTATTTCCTTTTAATCAATACCAGTTGCCTGGCAGCCCTGCTGGTCTATTTCTCTGCGGTAGTATCTGAATAACACTAGAAACAAGCATGCAGCTAGTCTTGTCAGATCTGACTTTAAAGTCTGAAACGCCTGATCTGCTGCATGCTTGTTCAGGGGCTATGGCTAATAGTATTAGAGGCAGAGGATCAGTAGGGCTGCCAGGCAACTGGTATTGCTTAAAAGGAACTAAACATGGCAGCCTCCATATACCTCTCTCTTCAGTTCCCCTTTAAACAAGATTGTAGAAAAAGATACATATGTTTACATAGATCTGTACATCAGTCTTGAAAGAGGGACTGTCCCTCCAAAAGAGGGACAGATGGGAACTATGGTACTAAAAGGGGCCTAAAAGTAATTTATTTAGGAGCCTTCGAAGTTATAAAAACAGGCTCTGCACAAAAGTACGAGGCCCTGCGTGTCTAGTGTTTCCTGACATGACGTGCGCAGAACATGTATGATCAGTGACGTGTAACTGAAACGCAGCTATCTGTCAGCCATTTACTGCAGGAATGAGATGATTGCAGCAGAGAGCAGCATTAGGTTCTTAGCTGCACCTACTGACTACGGAGTGCATGTTTGTGGTCACAGAACTCTCCGCGGTATTGATCCCCTCCTGGCTGACGACACTTGCTCTGCATTTCTGGATGCAATCACTACAAAGCCTTTTACTTTAAGTATAGATAAAAGCAGCAAAGCAAACCGCAAGCAAGCTGGAACATCCTGCGGAGGGGTGTCGCTACAAGAAGCTGCGGCGAGTTCCTGGAGATACGGAGATATCGAGGAATGCTGAGTCTACTGACCAGATTCCGGAGGCAGATTCCCCGATCACAGCCGAGAAACTGATCACCCCCAGCTAGATTGTATGACAAACATCCAAAGAAGACGTCACATGTCTATCGTGTCTTATCAGAGTTAACACACCTTATTAGCGTTAATACATCTTATCAGAGTCTACATGCCTTATCAGAGTAGCATAGCGAGCGCTACGAACTTATGCTTGCTAATTGTCCCAATCAAAGGCTGCGTGTCAAGTTTCCTGTCAAGCGACAGGCAACCTTTAAAATGATTGGACCCGCAGGGGCTCAGGGCAGGATGAGTGGAGCTCTCGTCATTGCCAATTAGCAAGCATAAGTTCATAGCACTCGCTATGCTACTCTGATAAGGCGTGTTAACTCTGATAAGGCACGCTATTTGTTATAGTGAATCAACCCCACTTACATAATTTTAAGGAACTGAAACTGAAGTTTCTCTACACAGGATACAAACGTCATTGCACATATTATACAGCAAGCATACTGATCCATAGGTAAATGTTACCAATATTTCACTACAACTAAACCTAACCCTACTCTCACACAACATAAATCCTAACCTTAAACCCCCCCTCTCTCTGACGCCTAACCTTAAAACCCCCCTTCCTGAATGCTAAAACCTACTTTCCAGATGCCTAGCCCTTCTTCTTGTCGCCTAACCCTAAAATCCCCCTTCCTGGCGCCTAACTCTACTTCCCCCCTTCTTGAAGTCTAACCTGAAAACCCCCCTTCCTGACGCCTAATCCTAAAACCCCCCTTCCTGACGCCTAACCCTAAAACCACCCGTCCTGATGCCTAACTCTAACCCCCCTTTCTTGAGGCCTAACCCTAAAATCTCCCTTCCTGACGCCTAATCCTAAAGCTCCCCTTCCTGACGCCTGTCCCTAAAACCACCCTTCCTGACCTCTAACCCTAAAACCCCTTCCTTCCCTGCGTCTAACCCTAAAACCATCCTTCCTGATGCCTAACCCTAAGTCCCTCCTTCTTGAAGCCTAACCCTAAGACCCCCCCTTCCTGATTCCTAATACTAAAACTCCCCTTCCTGACCTCTAACCCTAAAACCCCTTCCTTCCCTACTCCTAACCCTAACCCCCCCCTTCCTGATGCCTAACCCTAAAACACCCCTTCCTGACACCTAACCCTACACCCCCCTTCCTGATGCCTAACCCTACACCCCCTTCCTGATGCCTAACCCTAAACCCCCCCTTCCTGATGCCTAACCCTAAAACCCCCCTTCCTGATGCCTAACCCTAAAACCCCCCTTCCTGATGCCTAACCCTAAAACCCCTTCCTTCCCTATGCGTATCCCTAAAACCGCCCTTCCTGACACCTAACCCTAAAATCCATCTTCCTGATGCCTAACCCTAAGACCCCCCTTCCTAAACTTATACTTTTCAAATTGATACATTTCAAAACAAGTAACTTTCCTATTTTTAAAAATGATAAAAATTTCAAAAACAATAACATTCTATTGTTCTCAAAATGATAAAAATTTCAAAGACTATTACATTCTAATTTTCTAAAAGATATTTATTGGGCGCCCAAATTTCTTGCTTTCAGTGCCCAATAGCCGATATCTGCATTAGCGCCTATGGGGTGCCCAAATCCTCCATGAGCCGCCGCCGCCCATATTTCCTGCTTCCTTTCACCAAACCAATCAACCAGAATGTGATTAACGGCAAAGTGCAGATGTATCACTATGTAGATGTTCCTGCTCCATCAGAGGAGCCAGGCTGTTCCCAGCTGCTCAGTGACCCCGAAACGCCATAGATCTCCCCTCCGGACAGCTTCCAGTCAAAATATTATTGAATGGGAGCGGCAGGAGATTCCCTGATATTTAAACCCCCCATTAATCACCTGTGTGACGGCTTTCTTGTTGTGATCAGGTGTTCCTGGAGATTTATCATTCCCCCGGGTCTCGCAAAACCACATTAGTCGGCAGATCCCTCAGTGAACCGTCAGGTGAAGATTCACGCTTTGTGCTGATTAAACATTGGCATTGTCATACCTGTGGAGGTCAGGAGGGCGCGGGGGGTGGGGGTGGTCTGGCGTACGTGTGGCGGGGGTGGGGCCGGTTCTCTCATGAAGCAAGGTGAAACATTTGCATCAGGCGCAGAGATTTCAGGGGTGGCATTTTTGTACTGTGTGTACCTTTCTGGGGAGGAGGGGCTGAGGGTGAGCAGTTTGTTTGTCACAGACTCACAGCCAGCCAGTGTGCTATTGTGTTGAGCTGCAGCATGTCATGTGAGAACATTAAATGAAGCAGAGTAAGTTGTCGGTGCGATCATTCCAAATCTTCCAAATCCGGGGGGGGGGAACCCTCACAAGTTTGCCTCTGGCAGCAAAAAGTTCTGGGCAGGGGGCAGGAAGCTGTGTGGCGGGGGGGGGGGGGGGGGGCAGGAGGCCGTGTGGTGGGGGCAGGAGGCTGTGCAGTGGGGGGCATGCAGCAGGGGGCAGGAGGCTGTGTGGCGGGGGGCAGGAGGCCATGTGGCAGGGAGGCAGGAGGCCATGTGGCGGGGTGAGCAAGAGGGCATGCAGCGGGGGGGGGGAGGGCAGGAGGCTGTGCCTGGGGGGGGCAGAAGGCCATGTGACAGGGGCAAGGAGATGTATAATGCAGGGAGCTGTGTGTTGGAAGAAGAGCTTGCAGTCAACAGTGCGTCACTTTGAACCAAGGCCGGGTCATGGCTGATTCAGACATGCTTCTGGTGGTGTCTCGTTTAGCCATTGCTTAACGCTTTTCTGCTACCGAGCAAAAAAGCGGTCGGTATTGGTTGCCGGTGTTTCATCGTGGCGTCACATTTGAACCCCTAGGGGAAAACAAACGCGGACGCAGCCGATGTTGGACACTACATGTAGCATCCAAGATGAGACGATGGGATCTACTGCAGAGTTTGCGTGAATGATGACAAAAATTATCACCATTATTCATTTGAATAGAGCACCGGTCGATCACACCTAAACAATTAATTGCTTCCATTGCCCCCCGAAAACGCCCTGTTTACCGCCCATGTAAAAATAGAAATAACTCAGAAGTACTTGGCCAGTCAGAGAATGCAAAAAATTACCCCCCCCCCCCCCCCAAATTACTGCGACTCTGTAATTTTAGGCCAATCATAGAACTCGCAAGCATTGGACCAATCAGAAAATGCAGAGTCAACTCAGAAGTATATGGCCAATCAGAGAATTTAAAAAAATTACTATTGACCAATGAAAAAAAAGCAAAAAATAACAAAAAAAACTTCTGGGAAATGGTAAAACAGAAAATCCAAAATCCACAGAATCGGTTATTGCATTTCCAACCATCCCTAGTGAACAAGCCCCTAGGCCAACTTTTTGTGCCCCCCCCCCCCCCCCCTCCTTCATTTGCAGTTAACAGCATGGCTATAATGAAATTGGATTTCCCCTTTAACAATGCCATATACAGGATGCGCAGGACGTAAGGCGTGAATCAAGCTGTTTCAGTAGATTTCTACTACATTCACATCTGCACGCTGCAATAATAAGGGAGGAAAGTGTATAAGATCGATAGAAATCACATTGTACATAACAGCCATTATCAGCCTCCTCGTCTCCAATCTCCACTCGCAGACCGTCTGATGAAACGCATCCTACACGGCTAACTGCAGCGCTATTCCTCAGAGTGCTAAATGCTTTCTCTTCCCTATAAGACGAATTCCCACATTTCACTGTCAGGGCCAAGGCATGGAGAGCCAGTAGGGGGTGCCGTACTGTCAGGGCCAAGGCATGGAGAGCCAGTAGGGGGCGCCGTACTGTCAGGGCCAAGGCATGGAGAGCCAGTAGGGGGCGCCGTACTGTCAGGGCCAAGGCATGGAGAGCCAGTAGGGGGTGCCGTACTGTCAGGGCCAAGGCATGGAGAGCCAGTAGGGGGCGCCGTACTGTCAGGGCCAAGGCACGGAGAGCCAGTAGGGGGCGCCGTACTGTCAGGGCCAAGGCATGGAGAGCCAGTAGGGGAAGCCGTACTGTCAGGGCCAAGGCATGGAGAGCCAGTAGGGGAAGCCGTACTGTCAGGGCCAAGGCATGGAGAGCCAGTAGGGGGCACCGTACTGTCAGGGCCAAGGCATGGAGAGCCAGTAGGGGAAGCCGTACTGTCAGGGCCAAGGCATGGAGAGCCAGTAGGGGAAGCCGTACTGTCAGGGCCAAGGCATGGAGAGCCAGTAGGGGGCACCGTACTGTCAGGGCCAAGGCATGGAGAGCCAGTAGGGGAAGCCGTACTGTCAGGGCCAAGGCATGGAGAGCCAGTAGGGGGCGCCGTACTGTCAGGGCCAAGGCATGGAGAGCCAGTAGGGGAAGCCGTACTGTCAGGGCCAAGGCATGGAGAGCCAGTAGGGGGCGCCGTACTGTCAGGGCCAAGGCATGGAGAGCCAGTAGGGGGCGCCGTACTGTCAGGGCCAAGGCATGGAGAGCCAGTAGGGGGCGCCGTACTGTCAGGGCCAAGGCATGGAGAGCCAGTAGGGAAAGCCCTACTGTCAGGGCCAAGGCATGGAGAGCCAGTAGGGAAAGCCGTACTGTCAGGGCCAAGGCATGGAGAGCCAGTAGGGGGCGCCGTACTGCCAGGGCCAAGGCATGGAGAGCCAGTAGGGGAAGCCGTACTGTCAGGGCCAAGGCATGGAGAGCCAGTAGGGGAAGCCGTACTGTCAGGGCCAAGGCATGGAAAGCCAGTAGGGGAAGCCGTACTGTCAGGGCCAAGGCATGGAGAGCCAGTAGGGGAAGCCGTACTGTCAGGGCCAAGGCATGGAAAGCCAGTAGGGGGCGCCGTACTGTCAGGGCCAAGGCATGGAGAGCCAGTAGGGGGCGCCGTACTGTCAGGGCCAAGGCATGGAGAGCCAGTAGGGGGCGCCGTACTGTCAGGGCCAAGGCATGGAGAGCCAGTAGGGGGCGCCGTACTGTCAGGGCCAAGGCATGGAGAGCCAGTAGGGGGCGCCGTACTGTCAGGGCCAAGGCATGGAGAGCCAGTAGGGGGCGCCGTACTGTCAGGGCCAAGGCATGGAGAGCCAGTAGGGGAAGCCGTACTGTCAGGGCCAAGGCATGGAGAGCCGGTAGGGGGCGCCGTACTGTCAGGGCCAAGGCATGGAGAGCCAGTAGGGGGCGCCGTACTGTCAGGGCCAAAGCATGGAGAGCCAGTAGGGGGCGCCGTACTGTCAGGGCCAAGGCATGGAGAGCCAGTAGGGGGCACCGTACTGTCAGGGCCAAGGCATGGAGAGCCATACAAACACACACCTTTTGCAGCAAGCTGCAGCAATCTGTTTTGGGCCCGGAAGTCATGTTGGTCTGTGGCGATGCGTGTTTCTTTAAACATGTAGGCGTTGCGACGCCTCAGCACGCATGCGCGGAAGCGTATTATAACAATACGCTTCCACATACCCAAAGCAGGAAGTGACGGCAAGCGTGCGTCAAGCACGCATCACTTCCCGCTTGGTCGGTGGCCAGACAGAAAACACCGAGCGATAGTGCAGTGGTCCTTGAAGGCCTGTTTTTGGCGGTGTGATGCGGTGCAGCGGGCGCAACGCACCGCTAATGCTGGTTTCTAGTGTGAAACCAGCCTCAGGGGTAAGATGCCATTCGGCTGCCAGCTATTGCCAGGCTGAATTGCACTGTTTTTATTTTTCGTAATTCGGGCTCTGTCTTTTGCCAGTGCCCAAATTGCTCTTTGAGCGCTGCGATGGCTGTAATTCACATTACAGCCTATGGTGGCGCTCAAATGTCCAGCGCCTGTCTCATGAAGGTAGGGGCGATCCTGATGGGGGCAGGGGGTGAGCCAGAGAAGTCCTGGAGCCCCGCCAGTGAGCAAATGACATAAGGGGGTGGGGCCTCACATACAGTGGGTGGAGCTAGCAATTGTGCATTGTAGTAAGCTAGGCTAGTGCTTTCTCCCCAACTATATTCAGCAACTATTGTAGCGTTTGTCTGCTTACTATGAACACACACTAAATAAAAATAAATAAATCCCATACACAATGTTATTAGGAAAACAGATCGAAAACATTTATTGATTTAATTCTGTAAGAATATGAGGAGGCACCAGCGACCGTAACATCACTGAGAAACGGCACTAAATGTACAGTTATTTTATGTACATAATAAAATATTTATTAGCCGAGGGTGGATGATGGAGGGGAACGTGGCGTAAGGTTCGACGGTTTTATGGGCGTTTTACTAGAGAAATGCTTAGAAACATATCTTCATTTTATGCTTTAAAGAATCCACTCCGAATCAAACAATGAAGATATGTACACAATGTATATTTGGTTGTGATGAATTTGCTGTACTCGGGGGAAATGGAGGAAGTGTGTTACCAGAATTGGAAAAGTGTTGGGGTGGAGGCGCTCGGAGTATTGGATAATAGTTTTCTATTAGCATAAAATAATAAAATAAAGAGATATAAAGCAGAAAACTGAGAGCCCAATATAGTGTAGTATGTACTGGATAAGGCCCTGTTCACACGGTTCCGATCCAGATCCGGTCAATTTGCATCAGGCATGCATCAGGCTGCCATCCGGATCCGTGGGCAAAAAATAGTTACATTTAAAGAAAAAAATGTTGGGGTCAGCAGAAGGTGCACCTGGTGCACCTGTAGAATCAGGTTCCTCTGCTGTAGGCCTCACCTCCACCTCCGACATACTGCCAAAACAGCTCCAGCACGTCTGTCACTGCTGCTCCACTCCAGACATGCTGGGCCCATGTGTCCCCATCCAAAATGGCCGCTTGGATACGCATAGGAAGTGGGGTAGAACGTCAGGTGTTTGTAGGCAGTGTGTTCTGTGCCTTCCGTTCCCCATTGGTTTCTGTGTTCCTGATGGTGCTGTCAGGCTCAGGTCCGGGTGCGTGGGCCGGAGATCCGGACCCAAAAAATAGGGCATGTTGGAAAACTGTCCGGAGTCCGGATCCGATCCGGCTCCATACTGTACAGATGCAAAGGCTATGTGAACGTCCGCATAGCCTTTGCATTGCTATGCGGAACGTACGTTCCGTTTGTACAGTATGCGGTCCGGATCAGATCCGGAAAATCCGGATAGCGAACGCTAATGTGAACCGGGCCTAATGGGCGAGAATATTGAACGTAAGTATTATACGTACAAACCAGGGTTACCTCCAAGGCAACCACTGTAAGGGCAGGTGGGGAGTACAAGCCTGTCCCCACTCAGGAATAAAACGTCGCTCTCTGTGGATAGAAGAAAATAGGGTGTGACACCCTTCCACCAAGGGATGATATCTTAATTTGTAGAGATATACAGAGGCGGCAGAAGGATAAAATTTGCTAAAAACGTTTAAACCGTTCGGGAGGCGGTGGTGGACCAACCAACCCAAAACAGACACAATGCTGTCGAATTAAGTACAAAATAAATGTATTCACATACTCCCAGAACAATTGGCAACGCGTTTCGCAGGCAGAATCACGCTTCATCAGGCAATAAACAACTGGAGTATCACACAGCTAAGGGTCCAATCTGAGCTTGGCGCCTCTGAACAATTGACCATTTTTATCTCGTTCCTGCTCTCAGAAGCCATTTTCTGCTAGGAAAGTGTTTTATAGTTGTAATTTCTTAACAGTGAGGGTCGCACTGCAGTCTGACCCAGTCCTGACTCAGACAGGAACTGCCACTTACATACCTGATGTTTAACTCTTTCAGGCAGAGAAAAAAAAAGGAACACAGCCTAGTTATTTGTGTGCTAGGCACTGTACATACCCATGTCTATCTCATCATGTCACATGTCACCTCTGTATCCTTTAAGCTGACAATTAACTCCTCCATGTCTGAAAGAATTCTACCGTCAACAACAGTTAAAGCTTAGCTCGAAAGTGGGTTATATCATACAACAGGACAAATTTAAAAACTATGTGGAATGAACCGATTTCACCAGAAAAGAGTTTTGTTCAATTGAAACAAATATAACTAACCTTTTTGGCCATTACTGTATCTGGAGATATACTGAAAGTCATGTGGCCTTGGAAAGGCTTTCGCTGTGATAAGGTAAGGCGTGTGCTTCAAATCTAAGAAAAAACAAAAAGGAGAACCACTAAGTGTAGCAACAATGAAACAAAAGTGAAGGAAAGGATTGATGGGTAACTTCCGGGGCTGTGGAGTCAGAAACCAAAATGATCTGACTCCTCAGTTTATGAAACCACCGACTCTGACTTCAGGTACCCAAAAATTACTCTGACTCCGACTCCTCTCTGAATCTGGTACTCTGAGAGAGCTCACCTGCAAGGCGACCAAACACGAGGTGGATGTGGACTACAAGCCCATCCACACTCGGGTCTGCAGGGATAGCTGAAAGCTGTCGCACTCCCAAGTAAAAGGTGAGGGTAAAAATTACCCAACTTGCCACCAAATGTGGGTAAGCGGAATATAATATGCACAGGTACCTAAAAATGCATAAAATTATTCAAAACATCTCAATGGAAATGGTGGACTAACCTCCTCCATATACGACAACTGTGTTGGCCCAGAATATATCTTTATTAGGCTGTGTTCCCACATGTGTCAGACCACGTGTGGCCAGTGGAAGTGGACAGTGTAGTGTCTGCTCCGATGGTCCATCGTGGTCTAACTGTAGCCTGGAGCAAATGCGTTACCCCTAGAGGCAAAGCATCTGCCTACCCAGGAGGATTATGGGTGACTGCACAGAAGTGCGGACTGCCTACTGCAACAGATCCTTTGCAAACTGAAAAGTGTGAACGGTTCCTATATACTGTATATAAAAAAGGAGCCTTCACTGTCAGTTTAGCAATGAGCAGAGATCTGACTAAAAATGTCCATTCTCCGCCCAAGTGGGAACACAGACATACCACCCAATTTTTTGAGATGAGAATGAGGGACACTTAAGCCACGCCCCGTCACGCCCCATCACACATACTATACAGATTTCATACGAAAAATATGTTGTTTTATAATTCAAACCACACTGGTCCTTTCTATCCTGGTTCATTTTCCTTCATGTTAACATTTTAAAATTAGTAATATATCAATTTAAAGGTTGGGAATACAGATTAGAGTCAATCAAACACATTTTTTAGTAGAGAAATATATTTACATAGAAGGAGGGACAAATGAGGAGGAAAGAGGGACAGAGGGACAGGGCTGCCAAAGAGGAACTGTCCCTCCGAAAGAGGGACAGTTGAGAGCTATGCCTTGATAAGCTGGCTGTAGATCAGACGAAGTGTCCAATTATCTTTTCTGCATTGCAGAGATAAACACACTAGTTTATTGTATTGCATCATATTTCTTTCACATCATTGGAAAAGTTGTTGTTTTTTTTTTCTTCCAGTAAACAGTGACTCACTCCGAGCTCCTCCAGTAGAACGATGATTCACGGATCCACAGCTGTCAATACTTCTGGTAATTGGCCCGCTCTCCTGCTGTAAGCAGGTGAAGCCTCAGAAGAAGAGTCATCCGGGCCAGAGGAAAAAGTGAAGCTCCCAGTCGGAGGGCACAGAACGCTGCTGCAGAAGGTGGGCGGCAGAGCAAGCGACGGTCTAAGGCCCGGTTCACACTTGCGGTTGTTTGCCAAACGGACCGGATGACCTGACCGGATCCGGACCGGATCCGGATCGGAACCGTACGGTTCTGATCCGGATCCGATCCGGATCCGGTCAGGTTGCATCAGGTGTCCATCAGGATGCGATCCGGATCCGTTTGGCAAAAAAACGTTAAAAACAAAAAAAAATGTTGGGGTCTGGGAGGTCAGCAGAAGGGGGACCTGTGGAATCAGGCCCTCTGCTGTTTAGCACTCACCTCCACCTGCGACATGCTGCCAACATCTCCGGATCCGGATCCAGCTGTGCTGCTCCACTCCAAAATGCTTGCCCATGTGTCCCCATCCAATATCGCCGCAACAATCCCCATAGGAAGTGGGGTAGAACATCCGGATTTCTCAGCCAGTGTGTTGTGCGCTCTCCGGTTCCCATTGGTTTGTATTGGCCGGATGGTGCAGTCCGGCTCCGCCCCGGATACGGCTGCCGGAGGAGCCGGATGAAAAAATAGCGCATGTTGGAACGGAGGCCGGAGTCCGGATCCGGCCCGGATCCGGTCCGACTCCGGTTCGGCAGAACGGACGCATGTGAACGGACGCATAGGCTTTCATTGCTATGCCGTGCGTCCGTTCCGTCCGTTCTGCAAGCGGTGCGGCTCCGGCACGGCGATTCCGGAGGGCCACCGCAAGTGTGAACCGGGCCTTAGGTTGTACTCCGATATACTTTCCTATGCTGGGAAGTGGACCTGATTGTTTACTAGGTTGGCCTGGTTCAGATTAGAGGCTGTGGAGCTGACAACAAGAAGGGCTCTTTCACACCAAGTCCGTTACTTTGTGAAAAGATTGCAAAGCAAAGTAGGTGAAAAGTCGCATTGCGCAGTAACGTTGCGGTCCGACCATAAAGTATGCCTCCCTGCCTGTGCAGTAGAGCGGGCCTGTTTGCAGTGTCGGACTGGGAGGTGAAAAAACTGAGGAAATCCACCTGCTGGCCAAGCAGCAGTAACCCTGTGTTATCACACCCAATAGAAACCTGCAACACCTGATTACTGCTGCTTGGCCAGCAGGTGGATTTCCTCAGCTTTTCCAGCTCCCAGTCCGACACTGCCTGTTTGGGTTCGGCTATTTCTGCCTGAGCCCGATCAGAAGCCACTACTGTGCCTGCACTGGCGCCGGGGAAGGTAAATATTGCAGGCGCCGTTGCACCTGCGCCTCATCCGACATCCTTGTTGGCTCTGGTTTCAGGGGAGCCAACGCTGGGTCGCCAGGATGGAGGACAGGGGAAGCCTCATTAGGGTCCAGAAGCATTCAGTCCTGAGGTAAGCATCTCCCAGGAAGGGTTTTTTTCTTACAGTTTTCATTTAAAGTAAACCTGTCATGAGGCATACATGGAGGCTGCCATTGCTGGCCACTAAGAATGGTCAGAAAATTCAGTCAGAATGCAGATTTCAGAGTTTCCTATTGGAAATTAGCTTTGTCGCTAAAGCCTTGTCGCTAATGGAGGGCTACGCTCAGCAACGGGGGACATCAGAGCAGCAAGGGAAGCCTCAATGGGATCCTGAAGCTTATTTTTAGGTAAGTATCTCATTTTGTGCCCAAACTTTGACCTGGAATAGCCTGGAATAGTTGCCCCCAGTGTAGGTAGCCTGGAATAGTTGCCCCCAGCGTAGATAGCCTGGAATAGTTGCCCCCAGTCTAGATAGCCTGGAATAGTTGCCCCCAGCGTAGATAGCCTGGAATAGTTGCCCCCAGTGTAGGTAGCCTGGAATAGTTGCCCCCAGCGTAGATAGCCTGGAATAGTTGCCCCCAGTGTAGGTAGCCTGGAATAGTTGCCCCCAGTGTAGGTAGCCTGGAATAGTTGCCCCCAGTATAGGTAGCAGTATAGGTAGCATGGAATAGTTGCCCCCAGTATAGGTAACCTGGAATAGTTGCCCCCAGTATAGGTAACCTGGAATAGTTGCCCCCAGTATAGGTAGCCTGGAATAGTTGCCCCAGTATAGGTAGCCTGAAATAGTTGCCCCCAGTATAGGTAGCCTGGAATAGTTGCCCCCAGTATAGGTAGCCTGGAATAGTTGCCCCCCAGCATAGGTAGCCTGGAATAGTTGCCCCTAGTATAGGTAGCCTGGTATAGTTGCCACCAGTATAGGTAGCCTGGAATAGTTGCCCCCAGTATAGGTAGCCTGGAATAGGTACAGCCAGTATAGGTAGCCTGGAATAGTTGCCCCCAGTATAGGTAGCCTGGAATAGTTGCCCCCAGTATAGGTAGCCTGGAATAGTTGCCCCCAGTATAGGTAGCCTGGAATAATTGCCCCCAGTATAGGTAGCCTGGTATAGTTGCCCCCAGTATAGGTTGCCTGGTAAAGTTGCTCCAGTATTGGTAGCCTGGAATAATTGCCCCCAGTATAGGTAGCCTGGAATAGTTGCACCAGTATAGGTAGCCTGGAATAGTTGCCCCAGTATAGGTAGCCTGGAATAGTTGCCCCCAGTATAGGTAGCCTGGAATAATTGCCCCCAGTATAGGTAGCCTGGAATAGTTGCCCCCAGTATAGGTTGCCTGGTATAGTTGCCCCAGTATAGGTAGCCTGGAATAGTTGCCCCAGTATAGGTAGCCTGGAATAGTTGTCCCCAGTATAGGTAGCCTGGAATAGTTGTCCCCAGTATAGGTAGCCTGGAATAGTTGCCCCCAGTATAGGTAGCCTGGAATAGTTGCCCGCAGTATAGGTAGCCTGGAATAGTTGCCCCCAGTATAGGTAGCCTGGAATAGTTGCCCGCAGTATAGGTAGCCTGGAATAGTTGCCCCCAGTATAGGTAGCCTGGAATAGTTGCCCCCAGTATAGGTAGCCTGGAATAGTTGCCCCCAGTATAGGTAGCCTGGAATAGTTGCCCCCAGTATAGGTAGCCTGGAATAGTTGCCCCCAGTATAGGTAGCCTGTAATAATTGCCCCCAGTATAGGTAGCCTGGAATAGTTGCCCCCAGTATGGGTAGCCTGGAATAGTTGCCCCAGTATGGGTAGCCTGGTATAGTTGCCCCCAGTATAGGTTGCCTGGAATAGTTGCCCCGGTATAGGTAGCCTGGAATAGTTGCCCCGGTATAGGTAGCCTGGAATAGTTGCCCTCAGTATAGGTAGCCAGGAATACTTGCCCCCAGTATAGGTAGCCTGGTATAGTTGCCCCCAGTATAGGTAGCCTGGAATAGTTGCCCCCAGTATAGGTAGCAGTATAGGTAGCCTGGTATAGTTGCCCTGAGTATAGGTACCCTGGAATAGTTGCCCCGGTATAGGTAGCCTGGAATAGTTGCCCCCAGCATAGGTAGACATGCACAGTATACCTCCCAACTTTTTGAGATAAGAAAGAAGGACACTTAAGCTATGCCCCTGCCACACCCCTAGCCACGCCCCCGGCACACTAGTCACACATACCATAAAGAATTCATAAGAAATATGTTATTTTAGAATTCAAACCACACTGGCCCTTTCTATCTTGGTTCATTATTCTTCATGGAAACATTTAAAAAGAAGAAATACATCAATTTAAGGGATGAGAATATAGTCAATTAAACACATTTTTAGTAGATAAATTATATATCTTTACACAGATCTGTACATCAGTCCTGAAAGAGGGACAAATGAGGACGACAGAGGGATCGGGTTCCCAAAGAGGGACTGTCCCTCCAAAAGAAGGACAGTTGGGAGCAGGGCCGGATTACCGACCAGGCAACAAAAGCAGTCGCTTGGGGCCCCATTCAGAGTCAAAGGGGCCCCATTAGCACATAAACCAGCCCTTGCCATCCTGTCAGCGGTGGCTGGATCGTATAATGGTTAAAGGGACTCTGAGCAGTGCAGTAACTATGGAAAGATGCATATCATTTTAAAGCTCTCTTTCTCCTCTTTCCAATGATATCTAAACGGCTGCTCTATGCCTTTTAGTTTTCGATATTTTCGCGATTGAAATCGCGGCCACAGGACGACTTTTCTCCAAAGTCAGCCGTGGCTGGACGGTATAATGGTTAAAGGGACTCTGAGCAGTGCAGTAGCTATGGAAAGATTCATATCATTTTAAAGCTCTCTTTCTCCTCTTTCCAATGATATATAAACAGCTGCTCTATGCCTTTTAGTTTTCGATATTTTCGCGATTGAAATCGCGGCCACAGGACGACTTTTCTCCAAAGTCAGCGGTGGCTGGATGGTATTATGGTTAAAGGGACTCTGAGCAGTGCAGTAACTATGGAAAGATTCATATCATTTTAAAGCTCTCTTTCTCCTCTTTCCAATGATATATAAACAGCTGCTCTATGCCTTTTAGTTTTCGATATTTTCGCGATCGAAATCGCAGCCACAGGACGACTTTTCTCCAAAGTCAGCGGTGGCTGGATGGTATAATGGTTAAAGGGACTCTGATTCATATCATTTTAAAGCTCTTTTTCTCCTCTTTCCAATGATATATACACGGCTGCTCTATGCCTTTTAGTTTTTGATATTTTCACGATCGAAATCACGGCCACAGGACGACTTTTCTCCAAAGTTGGCAGCTCGATTCAGCACAATGCAATGAAATATAAGGAACCCAGGGGATATAATTACAAACATCATGCTGGTAGGTGTGAGGATGTAATGAATTAGTTGTGGGTATGCTTAAAGGCATATCCACAGGCACTGCTTGGAGTCCCTTTAAGGGCTCTGCCGCTGACACAGGAGACCAGGGTTCGAATCTCAGCTCTGCCTGTTCAGTAAGCCAGCACCTATTCAGTAGGAGACCGTAGGCAAGTCCCTCTAACACTGCTACTGCCTATAGGGTGCGTCCTAGTGGCTGCAGCTCTGGCGCTTTGAGTCCACCAGGAGAAAAGCGCGATATAAATGTTATTTGTCTTGTCTTGTCAAATGATGCCGTGCGCTGCTGATTGTCTTCAGAGCCAGGCTCTCCTCCTAGGTCCCCCTCCTGCTACTGTGCGCTCTGCCGCTGCCCACTCCACCCTCCCTTCCCACAGAGAACCACAGCTGCAGCAAGAATGATAGCAGTAGATGGCAAACGCTCACTCACCTATCCATGATCCAAGCAATAGAGATCCCGTCATCTGAAACCCATCTGTCTCTTCTACAGTGCAGCTGCTCGCTCTGAACTTCCTGATTCTCAGATCAGACATGAAGTAGGAAGTAGTAATAGTAGTAGTAACAGAGCGGCAGCACTCTAGAGGAGACAGATGGGCTCCGGATGACGGGACCTCTATTGCTTGGATCGCAATAGGTGAATGTGATTCATCTGGTGCTGTCATTCTCCC
Organism: Hyperolius riggenbachi; assembly: GCF_040937935.1. NCBI lineage: Eukaryota > Metazoa > Chordata > Amphibia > Anura > Hyperoliidae > Hyperolius > Hyperolius riggenbachi. Next base: position 555,892,442 of record NC_090647.1, read on the forward strand.
CCACTGCGGCTGCCTTCTCTGCTGGACTATCGTATTCACTGGGATGGAGGCTACATGGTGGCTGTCTAGTTTGGGAGGAAATCGGTTATTTGGTGGTGGGGGTGGTTATGTAATTCTGTCTGGGGAATGGCTTCCGGTTTGGCAGTGTCCAGAGCTTTCTGCTATTGCCAGGCTGGAGATGCAGGGGGAAAGTGCTGCTGCTGTAATATCTGGCGCCCTCTTCACAGGGGTGCCCCAGCCCCTGAGTGCAAATGTCCCAGCCATTCATCTCTCACTCTGCACTTTGCCGCTGCTATTCCCTGCATTGTGCACCCACAGAGGAAAGCGGGCTGTTGCCCATAGCAACCAGTAGCTCGGCTGCCCGGTGTGTGCGACATATTGCTGTGCAGCTGCATCTTCTATTTCTATTACGACATGATGGGGGGGGCCCAAATCAGTTACTTTGCTTAGGGCCCCATTTAGCCTTAATCCGGCTCTGGTTGGGAGTTGTGATATAAAGCAAGGTGGAAGATGTGCCGTTATCTTACCTGCGCCCTGGAATCCACCTGCAGACTTCCTGTCATTGCTCAGCTCTCCCCTACTGCCTGGCGCTGCTTCCTGCATCACATGATTACACGCATGCACATACCTCCCAGACGAGAAAGAGGAACACTTAAGTCACGCCCTGACACACCCCTGATCACGCCCTCAGCACACCCCTAGTCACACAAACCATAAAGAAAAAAGAGAAAAATATGTTGTTTTATATTTCAAACCACACTTGTCCTTTCTATCCGGGTTCATTTTCCTTCATATTAAAATTTGAAAATTAGTAATATATCAATTTAAAGGAAGGGAACAAAGTTTAGAGTTAATCAAACACATTATTTAGTAGAGAAATATATATATTTACATAGAAAGAGGGACAAAGTCCTGAAAGAGGGACAAATGAGGAGGAAAGAGGGACAGAGGCACAGGGCTCCCAAAGAGGGACTGTAGGGAGCTATGCATGCAGCAAGCAAATGCCAGCACTAGGGGGAGAGCCCAGCGGTGACAGGAAGTCTGACATCACTCGACTCCAAAAGCCGGTGAGCAGGGCCGGCCCTAGACTTTTTGCCGCCTGAGGCAAATTTATAAAAAAAATTGTCGCTCCACTGACGTCACCTCCTGCATTGCCGCACACTGTATTGTAAGTGGACGGCGATGCAGGAAGTGACGTCAGTGGAGCGCACGCTGGAACGCGGATAAGGTGAGTCCTCCCCGCCTGTGCCTCTTACGATTGGGCATCAGCTGCTTCCTATTACAGCTGGAGGGGAGCGCAGATCGGGGGACCCAGGCGAGGGAGGGGGGGGTCCGACCCCCCTCCCCACCGCTAGGCCCAATACCCCCGTCCTGCCCGCTACCCCTCCGGCTCGGCGGCCGGCCCACCGCACCCACGGACGGGCGGGTGCCGCCCCTAGAAGTTTGCCGCTCGAGGCAAATGTTTCACCCTGCCTCATGAGCGGGCCGGCCCTGCCTGTGAGTTAACGGCAAGGGGGCGGTGGCGCCGGCCGGAACACTCCAGCTGCAGGGGGCAGTTGTTACCCCCACCTGCGTGCCGAGACCCGGAGTGAGCTGCTCTATGTGCTGCCCCCTTCATACACCACTGAGTAGAATGCAGTAATTTCTCCTAGATATCCACTTTTACAATAATTATCATGGTTTCAGCATCAGAAACACTTCCAATATCTACATACAATAACAAAACATTGGTGCACACTCATGCAGCACTGTGGTGTAAAGGTTAGCGCTCTCGCCTTGCAACTGGATTCCCGGTTCGTATCCCAGCCAGGGCACTATCTGCATGGAGTTTGTATGTTCTCCCTGTGTCTGTGGTGTTGGAGACAGAGTCGAAGCAGTTTGGGTACCCGGAGTCGGAGTCGGTGGTTTTATAAAATTCGGAGTTGGATGATTTTTGCACTGACTCCACAGCCCTGTGTCTGTGTGGGTTTCCTCCGGGCACTCTGGTTTATTCCCACATCTCAAAGACACACAGATAAGTTAATTGGCTTTCCCCTAAATTGTCCCAAAACTACAATACATACACTACAAATATGACTATGGTGGGGAATAGATTGTGAGCTCCTCTGAGGGACAGTTAGAGACAAAACAATACACTCTGTACAGCGCTGCAGAAGAGGTCAGTGCTATGTGAATACTAAATAATAATAAGAAAGCACTTTTACCCCGTAGGACCAAAAGCGCATAGACTTGTCTCAGATCAGTACATAGTGATTTGCTACAGGGGAAAAAGTTATGTGATCATAAATTCCAGAATATAGAGATGACTTTTCAGTTTTGATTTAAACACCAGCGGGGTTGGAGCTGCATACTGAATGTTGCTCTGCACTTCCATTGATGCTTAGCCTAGGCTGATTAGTTATGCGAAATTCTCCCCATTCTGGGAGACCAGGTATATTTTCTACTGGCTTTGGAACTACCAGAGCCCAAACATTCCACAGAGCTGCACCTGACAGGAGTCAGTTAACCATCTGTGCTAAATCTCAGAATGTAAATCAGGGCGAGGAAAGAATTTACAATGGAAAAACACTGGTGACATAATTTTTAAATATAATTTAATGGGCTCGATTTACAAAACGGTGCTAACTTTAGCACTGGCCCTTAGCACGTCTAAACTCAGTTTAAATGTGAGAAGTAGTGATCGTGCGCAAAGTACCGCACGCAAAGCTTTGCGCGCGCACTGCACAGAGCGCAGGGCGCTCCGCGCGAAGTGCCCACCAAAGCCTACGGGACTTAGCGCGCACATTGGACTTTGCGCGCGCAAAACTTTGCGCGCGGTACTTAGCGCACAATCTGATTGAGAAAACCGGTGCTAACCTACTTAGAAGACCTTAGACGTGCTAAGTAGGTTAGCACCGCATAGTAAATCAAGCCCAATATTGTAAAAAGAACAAATACGGTAAGCAATTTTATTCATCACATTATTTTCACTACAGTTCCTCTTTAAGGATCTATGGGTGGAGGGATTGTTTAGTGTCAGAAATGGCCCTGAAGGGTTCCCAGGGAAACCTGATCTAAGGACTTCCTGTTCTTTACATGCGTTGGACGCTGTGACGATCATCGTTTAACAAATCCTTACTGAACTGAATAGAAACGTCAATGCACCTCTCAGATCATTGCTCATGCAGGCAAGTGGCATGGGCCTCTGGGGGAAGTATCGAAATGACTGGAATTATGGGTAATTATTTACGCCTGCGGGATATATTTTAAGCCACGAAGGTCAATTTAATAAACGGTAATTTTTAATTAGACGGCCCACATCGCAGATCGCTCCCGCAGTGTCACGGATGATGCAGAACCGCTGTGTTTAATATTGAAACTATGGCACCCAACAGAGCTGCTGTCGGCAGTCGGCACCTTCGCAAGTCCCAAAAATAATGTTAAAAAGAGCCATAAAGAAATTTAAAACACAAGCAGTTTTTTTTTTCTTTATAGTCTTTTATTTTATTTTTTTCACTTTTGCAAGAAAATCTCATAAAGGTGCCCGTACATCTAGCAATGTATGGGCTGATCGACCAAGAGACATGAGAGCGTGAAATCTCTTGGGAATCGGCCTCATGGCGCTGTCTCCACCGCCTGGCTGCTGTCTCCCCAAATGTGAATGTGCCACCGACCCCACCGACTCTCCCCGGGGCCTGCTCTCACCTGCTCCAGCTGCCATGACTGTTTAGCTGCTGCGGGTCTTGTCCGCTACTACATAAGCACCACTGTCACACACAGCCACCACATACCAATACACGGCAATATACTGTATAGCTATAGGAAATGTTTTTGATGCTAAAGTCAGGATAATTACCATATATACTCGAATACAAGTCAACTCCAATATTCAACCCTCTTAAGCTGGAATTTGTTATTGACTCAAGTATAAGTCTAACCAGAAAAGTTAATGGCTGCACTTGGGGCTCAGGAGGGGTTAATGACTGCACTGCATACAGTATTGCAGCCATTAACCCCTCCTGTCCCTTAAGTGCAGCCAATACCTCCTTCAGGCTACCCAAGTGCTGAAATTATTCACTCCCTTTTATGCAGCCCGGTATTTCCTCCCGGCCCTTTTCCTTGTTAGTTGTTGTGGCCAGGACTTTCAGACCTGTGTTTTCCTGGCATTTACTTTCCTCAAAGTATCACTTACCACTGGGTAAATTGCTGCAAATGGGAATGTCACTATTACCGTAGTACACACATTACTCAGTGTGCTCAGTGTTTCCCGTGACTCGTGTGTAAGTCGACACTTACACTTTTATGAAGTGAATCAGACCTACATTTCTAGACTTATACTCGAGTATAAACAGTACCGTTAAAGAGAACCCGAGGTGTGTTTAAAGAATGTTATCTGCATACAGAGGCTGGATCTGCCTATACAGCCCAGCCTCTGTTGCTATTCCCAAACCCCCCTAAGGTCCCCCTGCACTCTGCAATCCCTCATAAATCACAGCCGTGCTGTGAGGCTGTGTTTACATTTGTAGTGTCAGTCTCAGCTGCTCCTGCATAGCTCCGGTCCCTGCCCCCATCCCTTCCCTCCAATCAGCAGGGAGGGAAGGGATGCAGGCGGGGACTGGAGTTCTGCAGGAGGCGGGGAGAGCAGCAGACTGACACTATAGAGATAAACACAGCCAGCTCTGACAAGCTGTTTGTCAGCAGCGTGGCTGTGATTTATGAGGGATTGCAGAGTGCAGGGGGACCTTTGGGGGGTTTGGGATAGCAACAGAGGCTGGACTGTATAGGCAGATCCAGCCTCTGTATGCAGATAACATTCTTCAAACCCACCTCGGGTTCTCTTTAAAGTGGTTATCCTGAATAATTTACTGCATTCTGCTATAGGTCACTACAGGGCTTCTTTAAAGCAGAACAAGAACCGGATAAGTTAGATGCTTACCTAAGCAGAAGGAAGCCTCTTTTTTGTCTAGAGGCTTCACGTGTTCGGAGGCCACTGAGGTAAGTACGGTATATAACTAATTTAAAAAAAAATTACCTCAGGTTCTCTTTAATTTTTGTGACTTTACCTGTTAATCGAAGAGTTTTGCTGAATTCCAGTGATGGAGAGTAATGATATATTAGTCATAGACAACATAGAAAAGCATATCCAATTAATATATAAGCCTTTAAAGTGTAACCGAGCTGAAGCTTGGGTACAAATTAAGATACTTACCTAAAGAGAGAGAAGCCTCAGGATCCTATTGAAACTTCCCTCAGTGCACTGATGTCCCCTGTCGCTGAGTGCGGCCCGCTGGAAGATTAGCGATAAGGCATTCCTCCAGTGTGGCTGTGCAACAGTGGTGCAAGCCTGCCCACACATGCGCAGTAAGCCAGAGCCATGGGCTCCGTGTTACTGCACATGCGCGCCTTGGCTCGTATGGCTACTACGTGGCCACGCTGGCTACTGCGTGGCCATGCTGCAAGAAGAGGAGCTGCGCTGGCCCGATGTGGAGAGGGTCCGCACTCAGCGACGGGGAGTATTGGAACACTGAGGGGAACCTCAAAGGGATCCTGAGGATTCCCTCTCTTCAGGTGACTATCTTATTTTGAACCTGAGCTCCAGATTGGGATTGCTTTTAGCTGAATATTCACCTTGCGACCCAGGAAGATGGACGTCCCACAGCAACAAGCGCTCCCAGACCCATCTTCCAATAGGCAGGAACGATAGTTCAAGAGATTGCGGTACTTTGAGCAGGAGTTGTCGGGGAGCTTAAAGATCCGATCCGCCATGACAGTCATCACGGGGATGACTGTCATGGCAGATCGGATCTTTAAGCTCCCCGACAACTCCTGCTCAAAGTACCGCGATCTCTTGCATGGAGCATGGCTAAGCATCGTTCGCGTAATCACGTGCCTGTACCCACGGTGCGAGATTGCAGAAAAGATCACTTGTCACTCAAAAAAATCGCCCGTTAATGGAAAAATTTATTAGTAGGTACAGACTCTCACTTAACTTCAAACGTTGGATTGTCAGACGGTGCATGGTGAAATTTGCCTTCTCAAAGGATACCCGAACTGACAAGTGACATGATGAGATAGACATGTGTATGTACAGTGCCTAGCACACAAATAACTAGGCTGTGTTCCTTTTTTTTCTTTCTCTGCCTGAAAGAGTTAAATATCAGGTATGTAAGTGGCTGACTCAGTCCTGACTCAGACAGGAAGTGACTACAGTGTGACCCTCACTGATAAGAAATTCCCCTTTTTACCTCTTTCTTGCTCTCAGAAGCCATTTTCTACTAGGAAAGTGTATTATAGTTGGAATTTCTTATCAGTGAGGGTCACTGTAGTCACTTCCTGTCTGAGTCAGGACTGAGTCAGCCACTTACATACCTGATATTTAACTCTTTCAGGCAGAGTAAGAAAAAAAAGGAACGCAGCCTAGTTATTTGTGTGCTAGGCACTGTACATACACGTCTATCTCATCATGTCACATATCAGTTCGGGTATGCTTTAAAACAGAAGGAAACTTGCAATATTTCAGCTGTAAGTGAACATTTGTGGTTACCCAAAATGCACCACTACTGAATATGCAAATTATCTCTTTTCGCCCCTGTAAGCCAGGCAAGCATCCAGAACCGCTGGTGTAAAGCAAGCGTATAGCTTTAAATATTACACAGCCACATCAACCCCACATGTAGACAGCCTGTTTCGGACTTGTGGTCCTCATCAGTACATGGCACGGGGGTTTGTCAGACGGTCAAACAAAGATGTTCAATGTAAACAGGAGAAATCTGCCACTCTGCAAGTATATTCGGCAAGGACAAACAAACACATTGTCAGATTATATGGCCTCTTGCAAAACCCATTACCAAGCGTTAAAGTGTGTTTTCCAAGATCAAATACAGCCAGTTATTGCAATGGGTGTTTGTTAGGAATGACAAACAAGGTCAGATACGGTTTAGCAGGATGTCTTTTATTAAATTGTTTGGAAAAGGCGATCAATACAGGCAGGTAAACCGACATTCCCCTGTACAGTGCGTGTTGATAAGAATACACACCTAAAGCAATGTAAACAGATGATTCTATAGCAAGCATGTCAACCTCTGGCCTGCGGGGCAAATCTGCAGGCCATGCAGGTGTGTGCACAGGGCGCATGTATATACATTGTAGCTCCCTTGTGGGATTAGTTTGAAGCACCATCTGTCCCAAGAGAGGACACCAGGATTTGTGCTCCTAATCCTTAAAGAGAAACTCCAACTTAGAATTGAACTTTATCCCAATCAATAGCTGATACCCCCTTTTACATGAGAAATATAATGCTTTTCACAAACAGACCATCAGGGGGCGCTGTATAACTGATTTTGTGCTGAAACCCCTCCCACAAGAAGCTCTGAGTACCGCGGTACTCTGGGCAAACTGCCACAATGTAACAATGTTCACAGACAGGAATTAGCTGTTTACAGCTGTCTCTAACAGCCAAAACAGCTAGCAGCAGCTATATAACCTGCCCACAGTAAAAATGTCACCATGTAATACATGTCAGAATGTGAATCTGGGAGAGGAAAGATTTTACAATGAGCAAACACTGACTAAATCATTTATACATAATCATGGTAAAAAATTAAGCACTTTTTTTACTACATTATTTTCACTGTACCCATAGCTCCCAACTGTCCCTTTTTCGGAGGGACAGTCTATCTTTGGGAGCCCTGTCCCTCTGTCCCTCTTTCACCCTAATTTCTCCCTCTTTCAGGACTTTGGCCCTCTTTCTATGTAAATATATATATTTCTCTACTAAAAATGTGTTTGACTCTTAACTTTATTCCCAACCTTTAAATTGATATATTACTAATTTTAAAATGTTACTATAAAGGAAAATTAACCAGGATAGAAAGGAGCAGTGTGGTTTGAATTATAAAACAACATATGTTTCTTATGAAATCTTTATGGTATGCGTGACTAGAGGCGTGGTGAGGGCAAGGCCAGAGTTGTGGCAGGGGCGTGGCTTAAGTGTCCCTTTTTCTCATCTCAAAAAGTTGGGAGGTATGCATGTACCCACCCCGTGATTTGTCAGCCAATTTTTGAGCAACAAGCAGTCGTTTACACGATCTCGCAATGTGGGTACAGGCGCATGATCACGGGAACGACGGTTAGCGCCGCCCGGCGATAATGTCCCTCACAGCAGATCAGATGTTTAAGATCCCCATGCAAAGTACAGCGATTGCTTGAAGTCTCGTTCACGCCCATAATATAACGCCACATGACGTCGCGGCTGCCCGCTGACCGGAAGATGGATTGGGGAAGTGCTTGTCAGTACATAGTTGTAGATACATTCAGTGGCGTAGCTACGGAGCTATGGGCCCCGGTGCAAGTTTTGCATTGCCCCCCCCCCCCCCCCCTTCCCCCCAGCACTCTATACATAACAATTGATATGGCACACCAAAACCTGCCAAGTACAACATAGTGTCAGAGGTGCAAGAAGGGGATGGGGAACTGTTTATTAATGATAAATACCATTCAAAGCATCTATAGAAGTGATTATTGCAAGCACAGGATTAATAAAGAGCTAATACTCCGGTTGAGGGAGGGCCCTGTGGGGCCCCTCTGGCCCAAGGGCCCCCTGCGGTCGAGACCTCTGCAACCCCTATTGGTACACCATTGGATATGTTGATGCATTGTATGTTTGCATATTGCACTATGCAGGTTATAGGGCCAGAGTTAGGACTCATAGGAACTGTACCACGTACATGACTATGCAGGTGAATGTATTCTTTCGTAACCAAGACCGCGGCTTCTAACTTAGTTAGCAGTAGGGACAGTGGCGTGTTTGATTTGCATGCGAGCGTGCAAAGGGTTAACTGATTTTGCGGCATGAAAACTCAGGCAATTGGGTTTTCTTCTCTGAGCAAAAGCCGAATCTCACTTTTATGAGCAGACTAGGGGCTTGATTCACAAAGCCGTGCTAACTGTTTAGCTAAACGGGCGTGCTAAACAGTTAGCACGTGAAGTGCCGTTCGCGGACTTTTGCGCGAACAAAGTGCTTTTGCACGCGAATCGCAGCAATTTGCATGCGCAAAAGTCTTTGATCGTGCGAATCGCGGCACTTTTCGCGCGCAAAAGTAACTGTTTAGCACACCCGTGCTAAACAGTTAGCACGGCTTTGTGAATCAAGCCCCAAAACTTTCAACCATATGAAAACTTTTAACATTTAGGGCTTGATTCACAAAGCGGTGCTAACTGTTAGCACGCCTGTGAAAAGCCCCTTAGCGCGCCTAAAAGAACTTTTCACGCGCTAATTTGCGCGCGAAACGCATCGCACGCAAAGTTATGCATGCAAAACAGTTTACGCGCGTAAAGTTTTGCGCGCAAAAATTTGCACGCGATTTCTTAAAGCTTTGTGCGGGCTAACTACTTAGCACCGCTTTGTAAATTAAGCCCTTTGTCTTAACGGGCTATCATCTGTTGAGCGCATTCCTGCCTTCCTCCCAATGAGATAAAATGCGGGCGCGAGGTGAGTGACTGGCGCCATTTGCCCCCCGCGAGTCCCCCGTCTCTCACCAGCTTATTAATTTCATGGAACGGATTCATCAGCGCACAATGCAGCCGCGACCTCGCTAACACTTCCGCCAGCGTGTTTACACACTAACAGCAGCCTCAGATATTGGGAGCGCGGCAGCGGGGGACGTGCGGGGGAGGCGACGCACGGTAAATACCACAACCATTTTAATTAGATTTGCCCTCTGCGGAGAAGAGGGGGAGACAATAGAAGACGAGAACTTCAGGCGAGAGGGAAAAAAATTACACAACGGCTACTGAAATATCGCTAAACTCATTGTTCAGCTGTGCTGGGCATAGCCGCCTCCCCGAAACTACTGTTCAGTTTAGTTCCTGCTTACCAGCTGAAATTCCAAATCAGGCACGGATGAGGAGCATGTGCAAGACTTGGCCATAGAGTGAAGGAAAATTAGCAGAGAACAGGAGTGAGAGCCTAATCAGATCTGTGATTTTTGTGTGGTTAAAGAGAGTCTGAAGTGAAACTGTAAAAAAAAAAAAAAAAAAAAAAACAGATACTAACCTAAAGAGAGGGAAGGCTCTGAGTCCTATAGAGCAGAGTTCCCCAACCCTGTCCTCAAGGCCCACCAACAGTACATGTTTTGCAGAAACCGCAAACATGCACAGGTGGGGCAATTAGTGTCTCAGCAGAGCTGGTTACCAACCTGTGTGGATTTCCACAAAACATGCACTGTTGGTGGGCCTTGAGGACAGGGTTGGGGAACACTGCTAGAGCCTTCCCATTCTTCTCACGGTCCCCACGTTCCGCCACTGTCTCGCCGTTAGCTGTCGGAAGTCTTTGGAAGCCCGAGTGCTCCCAAAGATGGGCCGCTCTGTACTGCACATGCGCGAGCACACTCTCATGCACACTCACGCATGCGCAGTACAAAGCCGACCATCTTCCAGAGCACTCGGACTCCCAAAGACTTCCAAAGCCTCCCACAGCGGAAGATTTGAACCGGGGAGCCAGTGCTGGAACGCAGGGACAGTGAGAGGAAGGGGAAGTCTCATTAGGACCCAGTCACCCAGAGTCTTCCCTCTCCTTAGGTAAGTATTTTTTCAATTTCCACTTCAGATACTCTTTAACCCCTTCACCTCGAAGAGTTTTTTCCCCTTAAAAAAAACAGCAATTTTCACCTGTCAGCGCTCCTTTTATTCATTTGCCTATAACTTTATTACGACTTATCACAACAAAATAATCTATATCTTGTTTTTTCGACACCAATTAGGCTTTCTTTGGGAGGCACTTTTTGCTAAAAATGATTTTTTTTTTCTAAAAGTGTTTTTACAGGAAAAATAGGAAAAAATTGAAAAAAATCATTATTTCTCAGCTTTCGGCCATTATAGTTTTAAAATATTACATGCTAACGTAAATAAAACCCACACATTTTATTTGCCTATTTGTCTCGGTTATAGCAACATTTACAATTTTTCCCTAGTACCATGTATGGCGCCAATATTTTATTTGAAAATAAAGGTGCATTTTTTCAGTTTTCCCTTATTACAAGTCCATAATTTATAAAGTAATGGTAATATACACTCTTTACATACATATTAAAAAAAAAAGTTCAGTCCCTAAGGCCCCTTAGGATCCTATTGATGCTTCCCTCCCTGCTCTCCTCTGATGTCCCCCGTTGCTGAGGATGGCCCCCAGAAGATTAGCTTATAGCCACAAGGTATTGTCAGTAATCATATCACGGCTGCACACCTTCTCTTACTTCAGCGTGGCTGCGCAGTAGCTGCATGAGCACATCCATGCATGCGCAATAAGCCGTAGCCGCGGGCTCCGTGCTACTGTGCGGCATGCGCAGCTGTGCTCATGTGGCTACTGTGCGCCCGAGCTCGTAGCAGAGGAGGAGCGCAGCAGGGCTCAGCGATGGGGGACATCGGACCACCGAGGGAAGCCTCAATGGGATCCTGATGCTTCCCTCTCTTCAGGTTAATACCTTATTTTGAACCTGAGCTGCGGCTCGGGATTGCTTTAACCTCCTTAGCGGTAACCCCGTGCTGGACACGGGGTAAGCCGCCGGAGGGTGCCGCTCAGGCCCTGCTGGGCCGATTTTCATAATTTTTTTTTTTGCTGGACGCAGCTAGCACTTTGCTAGCGGCGCCAGCACTCTGATCGCCGCCGGCCCCCGCCCGATCGCCGCTATCTGATGCGGCGCGCGCCCCCCCCCCAGACCCCATGCGCTGCCTGGCCAATCAGTGCCAGGCAGCGCCGAGGGGTTCTTCGGGACTCCCAATGACTCGCGGACGTCGGTGACGTCATCTCGCCCCGTTGCCATGGCGACGGGGGAAGCCCTCCAGGAAATCCCGTTCTTTGAACGGGATTTCCTGATCGCCTATCGCCGGAGGCGATCGGCGGGGCTGGGGGGATGCCGCTGAGCAGCGGCTATCATGTAGCGAGCCCTGGGCTCGCTACATGATTTAAAAAAAAAAATAAAAAAAACTGCTGCGCTGCCCCCTGGCGGAATTTTTCATACCGCCAGGGGGGTTAAAGACAGATGCGCATTAATTCATTTTGCAGCTAGTTGTGGTTGCCGCAGTACAAAGTACAACAGAAGACTCCGACTTCTTCTGAACTTAACTCTGCGCTTCCACAACTTCTCAATTATGGATGTTCTGGCTATTTTTGTTCTCAGTGCCATTCTTCTCCCCCGCCCCTCTGGTTTCCATGACGCAAACGCAATGTCACACCGACCTCTGCTGCTTTATGCCAAGTTATTCGGTTATATTTACAGAAGGCTAGCAGTTTCGGGGTTACCTGTCTCTATTTGTACTCTGAAACCCCCACCAACTGGATCAGGTCATTTTGGCACGGAGATTGGACAGCGCCTTACAGGCACCTGTGTTAGAGGATACCCGAGGTGACATGTGCCATGATGAGATAGACGGGTGTATGTACAGTGCCTAGCACACAAATAACTAGGCTGTGTTCCTTTTTTTCTTTCCCTGCCTGAAAGAGTTAAATATCAGGTATGTAAGTGGCTGATTCAGTCCTGACAGGAAGTGACTACAGTGTGACTCTCACTGATAAGAAATTCCAACTATAAAACACTTTCCTAGCAGAAAATGGCTTCTGAGAGCAGGAAAGAGATAAAAAAGGGTCAGTAGTTCATAGATATTAGCTCTGGCATACTTTATTGAATGTGTCATTGAGCAAAAACAATAAAACAGTAAAAACTTAAAAAATTTGTTTTAAACATAAAATAAAACTGTGGAATATCTTAAAAAGTCATTTTTAGGGGAAGGAGGATAGATTTTCACATTCCCCGCTCCATACTTTGCTGTTACATGACACACATCACACCCCTATTACTCCTCACATTCCCCGCTCCATACTTTGCTGTTACATGACACACATCACACCCCTATTACCTCTCATATTCTCTGGTCCTGTTATTACCAATCTATTTCTCCATATATAGATAGGATATACGGTAGATAGGATATAAAGTGGTTTGCACACCCCTTTAAAGGACCAGCTCTCAGTATGCTTTGTCCTGCTATGAAAATGAATTAATAAATTACTGTTTGCCTGTGTGGACTTGAGCACATGATCTAGCAATGTATTCTAATAAGGAGCTTTTATTCAACATCTGACTCCTATCCCTCTTTGGTTATGCATTTCCCATCCGTGTGTCTGCGCCATCTGTTGGCCAAAACAGAAAACTGCATCCATACATGCTTTAGGCGTGTCTCCGACATGTATGTCCCTCAGGATGGTTCTACAGTATCGCCATAAGCAGGGCAGCCATCAGGGGGGGAGGGGGGGCAACTGACACTGCAGTGAGGGGCCCAGGGCTTCTGGGGGCCCTGGGTCCCCCTAAAGTGCTGGAAGGACCGCATGTGCTGGCTGCGGGCCTGTGGCTCACTAACCAGCACACCGCGTTTCAGTACTGAGAGAAGAGTGACATCAGCACTTGAACAGCAGATGAGTGAGCCTGCTACAGCGGACCTTCTATACTGGGGCACCACCTATATCTGGCTACCTATACTGGGGTTGGAACCACCTTTACCTAGCTACCTATACTGGGGAACTATCTATACCTGGCTACCTATACTGGGGAACTATCTATACCTGGCTACCTATACTGGGGGACGAGCTGAGACAGAAGGGGACAAGAGGTAACACAGGGGGATAAAAGAAGCACAGGGGAAACAGAGGCGGACAAAAGAGGCCCAGGGAGAAAAGAGATGAGATGGGAACATGAGGTCACACAGAGGGACAGAAAAGAGGCACAAACTAAAGTGAGACAGAGGGGGACAAAGAGGCACAGGAAGAAAAGAGGGGGACAAAAGAGAACGGATAAAGGATAAGAACGGACCTACAAGTCCTTATCTCATTTGTTAACCAGGGACTACCTGTATTTTGCTAGTATTTGGCTCCACCCACAACATGCCATGGTAACGCCCACTTCTTGCCACATCACGCTGTGCATGCCGCTTTCTTCAGTGTCGGAGCCATGCACATTTTTCGCCACAGCGCACTTTGCGCATGGACACAGGGATGGGGTGGCTAGTGGGCGGGCACAGCAACTAGTGGGTAGGCCCAGGGAGGGGGGGTCCAGGCCTGATGCTGTGTGAGGGGCCCAAAAATTTCTGATTGTCACATGGCACTTGCCATGTGTCACGTGCCACTTGGACGCTGCCTCTCATCCGTCCTGCTGTGGTCGCCGCCTCTTGGACCGCATCGTGGGAGGCGCCGAGGGACGGACCGAAGAAGATGTCAGAGAGGTAAGATTGATCCCACCCACCCCGCACAGGTTTACTGGGAGATATCCAGATAGAACTATCCGGATGTCTCCCGGATTCGGATTTGAGCAGCCCTACTAGCGATTGCCAGCATTTAGCGGTAAATGGCCGCTAATCGCCCTAGTGTGAATGGGCCCTAAGAGGGGTGGGACGGCAGGTCTAGCATTCTCGAGAGCTCACTCATTTATGAAGTTTGTTGAACTTCATCCCAATCAGTAGCTGATACCCCCCTTTCCATGAGAAATCTTTTCCTTTTCTCGCATAGATCATCAGGGGGCTCTGTATGGCTGATATTGTGGAGAAACCCCTCCCACAGTGTGATGCCAGGCCCTAGGTACTGACATCACACTGTAAGAGCCTTGTTGCGTTGTGGGAAATGACAGCTGTTTCCAACTGCCAAAAAAGCAAGCAGCATCTCCTTCCACTGACATCACCTGCCAGCAGTAAAAATGTCACCATGTGATAAATGTCACAATCTAAATCAGGGAGAGGAAAGCTTTTACAGCGAGCAAACACTGACTAAATCATTTATACATAATTATTGTAAAAATGAAGCACTTTTTTATTACATTATAAAAAAGTTTAAAAAAAATGTTTATCTATATATATATAAAATCGTGTGTGTGTGTGTGTGATTTGAACGAAATGGGATAATAGGTTCTGGGGGTCTCGCGGCCCCCCTGCACACGTGGGCGGAGCTACAAACAGCAAATCAGATTTCACCCATTCAAGTCAATGGAAAAAATGTAAAAGGCTGCCATTCTCACAGTGATCAAGCCAGAGTCCCCACACTTGGCACAGTTGGTCACTTGGTGACCGAGGTTACAAATCCAGGAAAAGTGGGCGGAGCATAAAACAGCCAATCAAATTTCAGCCATTCATTTTAAATGGGAAAATGTAAACTGCAGCCATTCTTAGAATGTTAATCACAGGGTTCTTAAACTTGCCACAGTTGGTCACTGGGTGAATGCGATTAAGATTCAACAAAGTGGGTGGAGCCTACAACAGCCAATCAAAATTTAAACTGCTGCCATTCTTACAACTGTTAATGGCAGAGGCTTCAAACTTGCTACAGTCGGTCTTTGGGTGACTGGGGGTCAAAATTCACAAAAGGGGCGGGGCCACAAACAGCCAATCAGATTTCCTTGGTGGATAAACTGCTTTCATTCACACATTTTTGATGCCAGGAACCTGAAAGCTCACAAACTTGGTCACTGGGTGACTGTGTGTTCAGGTTACAAAAAGTGGGCGGAGCCAAAAACAAATTTTACTGGGAAAATATAAACTGTAGCCATTCTTACACCGTTAATGGCAGTGTAAACAAACTTTGCACAGTTGGTCACTGGGTGAATGAGATTAAGAATTTGGAAGGTAGGTGGAGCCTACAACAGCCAATAAAAATTCACCTTTCGGTTTTCAAAGGGAATATTTAAGCTGCTACCATTCTTATACTGTTAATAGCAGATGCCTCAAACCTGGTACAATTGGTCACTGGGTGATTAGGGTTCAAATTCAGAAAGGGGGCGGAGCCACAAACAGCCAATCAGATTTGTTTATTTTTCAATGGGAATATACAAAGTATTGATACCAAGGACCCCAAAGCTGATAAACTTGATAATTGAGTGACTGTATGTCAAGGTTAGAAAAAGTGCGCGGCGCCAACAACTTTATTTTTTACATGGCAGGGTTCCCAAACTTGACACAATTGGCCACTGGGTGACTGGGATTAATATTCAGAAATGTGGGTGGAGCCTAAAAACAGCCAATCAAAATGTACCTATTGATTTTCAAGGGGGAACATTTACATTGCTACCATTCTTACACTGTTAATGGCAGAGTTCTCAAACCTGATACAGTCAGTTATTGGGTGACTGGGGTCCGAATTCACTAAAGTGGGTGGAGCCACAAACAGCCAATCTGATTTTTAAGATTGATTTCAGCCATTCTGTTATTGGCAGGGTTCTCAAACTTGACACAGTTGGCCACTGGGTGACTGGCACTAATATTCAGGAAAGTGGGTGGAGCCTACAGCAGCCAATCAAAATTAACCTTTTGATTTTCAAGGGGAATATTTACATTGCTCCTATTCATACACTCTTAATGGCAGAGGTCTCAAATCTGGTACAGTCAGTCACTGGGAGACTGGGGTTTAAATTCTGAAAAGGGAGTGGGCCAAAACAGCCAATCGGATTTGTTTAATTTCAATGGTAAAATGCAACTTATTGATGCCAAAGACCCCACAGCTCATAAACTTGGTCATTGAGTGACTGTATGTCAAGGTTAGAAATAGTGGGCGGAGCCAAAAACAACTAACTTTTTACATGGGAAAATATAAATTGTAGCTATTCTTACACTGTTAATGGCAGGGTTCTCAAACTTGATACAATTGGTCACTGGGTGACTAGGATTAATATTCGGAAAAGTAGGTGGAGCCTACAAGAGCCAATCAAAATTCACCTATTGATTTTCAAAGGGAATATTGAAACTGCTGTCATTCTTACACTGTTAATGGCAGAGGCCTCAAACCTGCTACAGTCGGGCGTTAAGTGTTTGGGGTTCAAATTCACTAAAGGAGTGGAGCCACAAACAGCCAATGAGATTTGCTTTTTTTTGGATAAACTGCTTCCATTCACACAATTTTGATGCCAGGAACCCAAAAGCTCACAAAATTGGTCATTGAGTGACTGTGTGTCAAGGTAACAAAAAGTGGGTGGAGTCCAAAACAGATTTTTCTGGGAAATTGTAAACTGCAGCCGTTCTTCGCTGTTAATGGCAGGGTTCTCAAACTTAGCATAGCTGGTTACTGGGTGACTGGGATTAATATTCAGAAAAGTAGGTGGAGCCTAAAAATGCCAATCAAAATCACCTGTTGATTTTCAAGGGGAATATTAAAAATGCTACCATTCATTGCACTGTTAATGGCACAAGCCTCAAACCTGGTACAGTTAGTCATTGGGGTTCAAATTTAGAAAAGGGGACAGAGCTACAAACAGTTTCATTTCTTGGGAAAATACAAATTATTGATGCCAAGGACCCCAAAGCTCACAAACTTGATCATTGAGTGACTGTATGTCCAGGTTACAAAAAGTAGGCGGAGCAAAAAACAAATTTCACTGGGAAAATGTAGACTGCGGGCCTTCTTACACTGTTAATGGCAGGTTTCCCAAACTTTGCCCAGATGGTCACTGGGTGACTGAGATTAATATTCAGGGAAGTGGGTGGAGCCTATAATAGCCAATCAAAATTCACCCTTTGATTTTCAAGGGGAATATTTAAATTGCTGCCATTTTTATACTGGTAATAGCAGATGCCTCAAACCTGCTACAGTTGGTCATTGGGTGACTGGGGTTCAAATGCTGGAGAGGGGCAGAGCCACAAACAGCCAATCTGATTTGTTTAATTTCTATGGGAATATACAAATTATTGATGCTAAAGACCCCAAAGCTCACAAACTTGGTCATTGAGTGTTTGTGTGTTAGGGTTAGAAGAAGTGGGCGGAACCAACACAAGTCAAATACCTACACAGGCAACGCCGGGCAATCAGTGGGTGGAGACAAATACAAATTTCACTGGGAAAATGTAAACTGCAGCCATTCTTACACTGTTAATGGCAGGGTTCTTAAACTTTGCACAGTTGGTCACTCAGTGAATGGGATTAATATTCAGAAAAGTGGGTGGAGCCTAAAAAAGTGTATTAAGCTTCACCTATTGCTTTTCCAGGGAATATTTAATTGCTACCATCCTTGCACTGTTAATGGCACAGGCCTCAAACCTGGTACAGTTGGTCATTGGGTGACTGAGGTTCAAATTCAGAAAAGGGGGTGGAGCCACAAACAGCCAATCAGATTTTTTCATTTCAATGCAAATTATTGATGCCAAAGACTACAAAGCTCACAAACTTGGTCATTGAGTAATTGTGTGTTAGGGTTAGAAAAAGTGGTTGGAGCCGACACCAGCCAAATACATACCCGGGCAACGTCGGGCAATCAGCTAGTTACTTTATAAAAAAAGATTTTCATTGCATCTCTGTGAAATGTTTGATTGCTGAGAGATCCAAAGCCATTGAAACTAAAAGAAAGCTCTGGGAGGAGAATTCCACAGAGCTAAACAGCCTAGGCTAAGCATCACTAGGGGGGCGGGGCTACATACAAAGATATAGGACGTATTTCTATCGCTGAAACCAAGATAAAGTTAAAGTGGGTATCATGAATGCATTACTCCATTCTACTATATGCCATGACAGGGCCTCTTTAAAATTATCCATTTGAAACATTTTAACAATTGGCCATCCCAGAATTGGGTTGAATATATCATGACTGATGAACTGGATAAAAAAAGAGGTCTTTTGCTACCACTGACACTTTTGTCAGGCATCAGCCTTGATGAAGTGGTGATTACGCCACGAAACATGTTGTCACATGCTTCCAGGTAATTGTCTGCGGCCCATATTAAATGACTCATCATTTCAGTGCTAGTCCATCAAATAGACCTGAGGATGTTCAGAGCTAAGACCACACATTATACAATCAGTAGCACTGTGAAGTGCAGTAGGGTGGATTTTTTCCTGTCTCATGCTACGAATACTGCTCCCCTTCCCTCCCGCTTCCTCTCCCCACTTGAAAGAGCTTGGAAACAGCGCTGTCACCGCAATGCAGCGGGGAGCAGCTGAAAACGGTGCTTTGTAAAACTGCGAACCATCCTTTTTTTTTCCTCTGCCCGCATTCCTTCTCCCCTCCCAAAGGCTTGGATGCAGTTGCCATGGAGACGCTACTCTGAGTCAGGACCATTAAGAGTTGCCATGGCAACAAGTGCTTCACTTACAGAAAGTAAGACAGAGTTTAATCGAGGATGCTTGCGCCATAAAATGGGAGGGAGGAGAGAGAAAGGAGCATGTGAGACTTTGGATTCTCTCATCGACTTTTGCGAGACGCATGCAGCCCGGCTGGCCTAAATCCAGATCAAAGACCGGCAGAGAAGAGGCGAGAACAAACAAAAATATACCCGCAAAAACACAAAAAAAACTTAAAGCGGAACTGAAAGGTCAAAAAAACCCCAAAGAGTTTCACTTACCTGGGGCCTCTGCCAGTCCCGTGCAGCCTTCCTGTCCCGCGCCAGGCCTGCACGATCCTCCCTTCTCCTGCCCCCAGCTACTTTCGGTTCCGTCAACTCGGCAACTGCACTTGCGCGCCCCGGCCACACGAAGCCCCAGGTAAGTGAAACTCTTTGTGTTTTTTTACATTTCAGTTCCGCTTTAAGAAGAAGGCCTTGCCTGGAGAGCTTGCAATCTACAGCTGATGGGCAGAGGGAAAGATTAAGAACAGAAGAACCAATAAATAACTGTATCGCTAATAATTATAACACAATAAGTATGAAGGATTTATTTAGTGAATAGATGCAAAAATCACACAATGCGACTTTTCCCTAATTTACTAAAATGCGCAGAGCCAGTTCACAAGAGTCGCTTTACAACAAGTCCAGAAAATGAATGTAACAGCTAGAATACAGCAAGGATAAAAATGTGCTGCTGTTTTTACTGATGTTGGTTAACCTCCCTGGCGGTAACCCCGTGTGTGACACGGGGTAAGCCGCCGGAGGGTGCCGCTCAGGCCCTGCTGGGCCGATTTTCATAATTTTTTTTTTGCTGGACGCAGCTAGCACTTTGCTAGCTGCGCCAGCACTCTGATCGCCGCCGGCCCCCGCCCGATCGCCGCTATTTGCTGCGGCGCGCGGCCCCCCCCCCCCAGACCCCAGCGCTGCCTGGCCAATCAGTGCCAGGCAGCGCCGAGGGGTGGCCCGGGACTCCCAATGACGTCAGTGACGTCGGTGACGTCATCCCGCCCCGTCGCCATGGCGACGGGGGAAGCCCTCCAGGAAATCCCGTTCTATGAACGGGATTTCCTGATCGAAGCGGGCGGGGGGATGCCGCTCAGCAGCGGCTATCATGTAGCGAGCCCTCGGCTCGCTACATGATTAAAAAAAAAAAAAAATTTTTAAAAACTGCTGCGCTCCCTCCTGGCGGTATTTTTCATACCGCCAAGGAGGTTAAAGGACCACTCTTGTGAAACAAGTAAGCAGTTAAATTCTGACAGAACCAACAGGTTGTGGACTAGTCCATCTCCTCATGGGGGATTCTTATGGTTTTCTTTTCAAAAGCATTTGCTGAACGGCGGTTTAACTGCCAAAATAGTAAGGCTCTGGTTCACACATAAGAGGGTGTCCATTCCCGTCCTGTCAGTTTTCGATAGTTGGCATCAGTTTTGTATGTGTTTCTGTGGCTGTGTTCACACATAAAAGTTGTAAATTTCCAGTCCGGTAAAACTGATAGAAAATTGATGCAAAACGGACAGGACTGGAAATGTACAGATTTATGTGTGAACCAAGCAAAATACGAGCCAGTCTCCCTATTCGCTTGCATACTATTTTGTCAGTTAGACTTAGCAACTCCCATTCTGAAAATGCTTTTTGCTTTTGAAAGCAAAGAAAACCAGGAGAATCCCCCATGAGGAGATGTAATAGTCTAAAACCTGTCAGATTTTAACTGCATACTTTTCTCACTGGAGTGGCCCATTAATGATGAATGTTATTACTGTATCTGTTCTTTACTTTGATTTGGTAGTGCTTTTCCATTGGACCTCCTAGTTCTCCGGAGTCCTCCCGGGTTCTCTTCCACTGAATCCATGGTAACTTAGGGCTCTTTTCCTCTGACCACAATTCAATCAGTATTATCGTAAGAGAACAGAGGCGCCAGCAGGTAAAGGTAAAAGGTAATAACATTTTTTTAATTTGCTGGGAGGCAGTGGTGGACTTACCTCTGGAAAGCAGATTCAAAATACTGTCTGAATTAAACAAATACATTTATTATTGATACCCCAAAAGATGCAACGCGTTTCGCAGGCACAGCCCTCTTCATCAGGCAATAAGATAGGGGACAAACAGTAGCTCGTCAGTAGCACGAATCGCGCCACTTCTTCTATGATCCTCATGCCAAATATCTTCTTTCTCCTCCAGTCCCTTCCATTGCATTGGTAACAGCGACCCCTTGTGGTGACATACAAGCATTTCACCACAGGGGGCACTTACCAATGCAACGGAACGGAGGGAAGGAGGAAGAATTGATTCAGTGGACCCGCCTACCCCTAAAACCAGGGCTGTAACCTATTACACATTTTGCAGTAACTCACTGCATGCAGTGCATTACAATACCGCACGCTGTTATACCGCAACACACCTGCTGCACTGTGAACGCAAGCCGCCAAGTGGCAAGCCCATTACAATATAAAAAGGGTGAACAGGTGTCCAGAATGGATAAAATTTCATGAAAAAGCAAATAAAATATGCTATTACTCAGTTACTGTATGTTACCTAAATGTACGGCCAGCCTTGTTCCTGCTGAAGTATAGCAGATCGCATTATTCCTGCACACAGAGGGCGTTGAGGACACGACTGTCACATGACCCCAATGTTATCCCCGCACTCTCGTCACCTCTCTTTCTCGATCTCCCAGCCTGGCAGACGCAGCTAATTGCATCGGGCAGACATCTGCCACAGACTGGTGACGGCAATACCAGCTCATTACAAGCGACAACAAGTCTCCGCAGCCGCCCACCAGTTTACTTCGCAGATTCTGGGCAGGCGGCAGAACATCCAGGCGTCCTCCAGCTGGAACCGGTAACACGCCGGCAACAGATCAAATCTGCTGTTATTTATTCTGTTTTCTGTGCGTCCGTCTGTCACGGATCCTGATCATCTGACCCGAAGCGCAGCGGCGCCGCTCCCGGACACGGAGAACTGCGGAGTGTGACTGACGGGGGCTGTCCCTGTGGGAGCGCTGATGGGGGAGAAGCTGCCATATTAGCTGGTCTACATGAAGGGAATGTCACACATTATTTGACTTTGGCATTGAGAAGTCTGCGCCAGTTATTGTCACTATAGATGAGCTGTAACTTTGTGGTTTTGTACCAGGGCCGGGCAGAGGCGAGAGAGGCTCCAGCCTCAGGGTGCAGTGTAGGAGGGGGGGGGGCGCAGGGCGGAGGCAGAGGCCAGAGAGGCTCCAGCCTCAGGGCACAGTGTAGGAGGGGGTGCAGAGTGGGGCAGAAGCGAGAGAGGCTCCAGCCTCAGGGCGCAGTGTAGGAGGGGGCGCAAGGCGGGGCCGAGGCAAGGGAGGCTCCAGCCTCAGGGCACAGTGTAGGAGGGGGCGCAGGGCGGGGCAGAGGCGAGAGAGGCTCCAGCCTCAGGGCGCAGTGTAGGAGGGGGCACAGGGTGGGGCAGAGGCGAGATGGGCTCCAACCTCGGGCGCAGTGTAGGAGGTGCACACACAAGGCTGGGCTGAGGCAGAGGTGAGAGAGGCTCCAGCCTCAGGACGAAGTGTAGGAGGGTCGCAGGGTGAGGCAGAGGCGAGAGAGGCTCCAGCCTCAGGGCGCAGTGTAGCAGGGGCGCACAACTCACTCAGCTATCACTCCCCTATTGTGTTTGAAGCAGAGAGAAATTAGAAAAGGGGACACATGGCAGTGACTGCAAGCCAGATAACTAGAGATGAAAATGTTGGGGGCCCTGGGGTGCCTCTTAGGGCCCGTTCACACTGCACGCGTTTCCAGCCGCGTTTTGGAAACGCGTGCAGGTGGCCAAAACGCACGACATCAGACATTGCATAGAGTGCAATGTCTGATGTTCACACTGCATGCGTTCCGGACCTGTGCGGTCCGGGAACGCATGCTGCACGCAGATTTTGCAAAAACGCGTGGCTGTCCCATTCACTTTTCAGTGATGGGATCAGCCACGCAACGCACACAAACGCGGATGGCCATGCGTTCGTACGCGTTGCGGTCCGCACGCGTTCCGCACGCATAGCCATCCGCATTTCTGATCTGAACGGGCCCTTAGTCTAATAGCAATCAGTGAGTGACGGCTGGGGTGGGAGGGATGGAGGGGTGCACTTTGGCGTCTCAGCCTTGGGTGCTGGAGGACCTTGTCCCGGCTCTGAGGACAACGCAGTGTCAGTGGTGCAAGCAGGGAATGGGGAACAGTCTGTTAATGATTATTATTATTATCATTCAAAGCATTTATAGAAGTGATCATAACAAGCACAGGACCAATAAAGAGCTAATATTGCGGTTGAGGAAGGGCCCCTCTGGCCCAAGGGCCCCAGTGCGGTCGAGATCGCTGCAACCCCTATTGCTACGCCACTGCTGAGGGTCATACTGAAAAGTGTTAGGAACTGGATGAGGGTGTCGGGGACCCCAGGCCAGCAGCTGAGCACGGAGCTGCGGCGTGGGACATGTCGGCTGCAAAGGGCAAGTAGATGGGTTTTTGGACCCCCTAAAGAAAGCTGACTAGTGTACTGATTTGAGACAAGCTTATGCGCTTTGGGTCCTCAAGAAAAAAATGGCTTTACAAATATTTCTTTGTTGTTGTTGTACAGAGGACAGGTCCTCTTGACAACTCATCAGATATCCCTATTAACCTCCAACATGTTTTTGTATTTGCTGGTGAGTCACAGATCACCTCTCTGGGGTCACAACAAGCACCCTCCAGGGGGGTTGGGAGGGGGGGGATCAGAGGAAAGACTCTAAACACTGAACCACATTTTCCTACACACGTCAGGATGATTTCTTGGAAGTGTAAAATAGCCTGTTAGGAACGGTTTGATAAGGGCAGGCGGCGGGGGAATTACCCATCTGCGCGCTCAGGTTTCCTCTCCAGCAGAGTGCAGCGTGGAGGCGGCTTAATTGCTGACAAGACCCTCCAGAGCAGCAGAGAAGATTCCGGAAACGTCAATATTAGCGCTGGGTAAACTTTTCACTCGCCGATTGTGTAAGACGGAGAACTTTCAGAAGTCTGCGCGTCGATTGTTAAATTGCAACCGTGCCGGGAACCGGAGCCGGCGTATAAAGGCCAGTTAATCAAACGCAAACCTGAGCGCCAGATGACTGACAGTACTGAACAGGAGAGGCGTCAGAGGAGGGGGATAGCCAACTAGGCCTGCAGTGGTGATTACATTTATACAGCAAATAAAGGATCATGGCGGTTTTTGTTGAAGCGGGATTGTCATCCATAAAATCAAATTCCATTTATCCACTGCTCTGTATTTATTATGTAGTCTACATGCTATGTAGAGATGGGCCAAGCCTCCGATTTTAGATTCGCGAACCCAGTTCGCCAACCTACCACGAAAGTTCAGTTCGTGCAAACTTTTGCACACCGCAATAGACTTCAATGGAGAGGCGAACTTTGAAACTTACAAAAAATTATCCTGGCCACAAAAGTTATGGAAAAGATGTTTCAAGGGGTCTAATACTTGGAGGGAGACATATTTAAATGGAATACACATCAAAAGTTCTGGAAAAAAATCTGTATTTGACACAAAGCAGTGTTTTAAGGTCAGAAATCTCATTGAATGTTCAATTGCAGGCCTACACTACTTTACAACATCCGGAGGGAGAAGGAGGGTCTTGTCTTCCAGGGAATTGTAGGATTTCAAAAGCCAGCTTACATACCTTGGCCGGGAATTGAACCCAGGTCTAGTGCTTGGTAGGCTGCTCTCCTCACCACTATACCACCACCAACACTACATGTTAATCCAGCCTAGCATGTACCATTATGATATATCCAAAAGAAAAATGAGCTTGCTTAGGGATTTGTAGTATGTCAAAAGCCAACTCACATACATTGGCCAGGAATCGAACCCAGGCCTACCACGTGGTAGGCTGCTATCCACACCATTATAACACCAACACTACATGCAGAAACTTCTTGGAGCAGACTTACTTCCTCCCTCCAAAAGACACACATACATCCCCATAAAATCATTCAACAGCAACTGCGTGCACAGTCTTTTGGTACAGAGTCTCTGTGGCACAATTGGTTAGCGTGTTTGGTTAACTGAAAGGTTGGTGGTTCAAGCCCACCCAGGCATGGTCTTGCCTTTTGTGTTCAACAGTTGTCCGAAGAGAACCCCAGATAGCCATGTAGATTAATTTCTCTCTCTCTCTAGTAGAGATGGTCACCGCTTTCCGCGTAATTGTATTTTCCGCAATTTTGGGTGGAAATTGGTCATTCCGTTCCGTTTGGTCGGAACGGAATTGCTTTTTCAAACCGGCAGAATTCCGAAATTGCCTTTCAAATTCTGCCGGTATCCGTTGATGGTGAGAGAGAGAGAGAGAGAGAGAGAGAGAGAGAGAGAGAGAGAGAGAGAGAGAGAGAGAGAGAGAGAGAGAGAGAGAGAGAGAGAGAGAGAGAGAGAGAGAGAGAGAGAGAGAGAGAGAGCTGGGTATAGAGAGCTTGGGTATATCATAATGGTACATGCTAGGCTGGCTTCAGCATGTAGCATTGTAGTGTGTTGTGTTGGTGGTATAATGGTTAGGATAGCAGCCTACCACACGGTAGGCCTGGGTTCGAATCCTGGCCAATGTATGTGCGTTGGCTTTTGACATACTACAAATCCCTAAGCAAGCTCATTTTTCTCTTGGATATATCATAATGGTACATGCTAGGCTGGCTTCAGCATGTAGCATTGTAGTGTGTTGTGTTGGTTGTATGATGGTTAGGATAGCAGCCTACCACGCGGTGGGCCTGGGTTTGATCCCTGGCCAATGTATGTGAGTTGGCTTTTGACATCCTATTAATCTCTAAGCAAGCTCTTTTTTCTCTTGGATATATCATAATGGTACATGCTAGGCTGGCTTCAGCATGTCACATTGTAGTGTGTTGTGTTGGTGGTATAATGGTTAGGATAGCAGCCTACCACGTGGTGGGCCTGGGTTCGATTCCTGGCCAATGTATGTGAGTCGGCTTTTGACATACTACAAATCCCTAAGCAAGCTCATTTTTCTCTTAGATATATCATAATGGTACATGCTAGGCTGGATTAACATGTAGTGTTGGTGGTGGTATAGTGGTGAGGAGAGCTGCCTACCAAGCACTAGACCTGGGTTTGATTCCCGGCCAATGTATATAAGCTGGCTTTTGAAATCCTATAATTCCCTGGAAGACAAGACCCTCTTACTGAGGAGGAGGGAGAGAGCTGCTGTGGGGTGCAATATAAGGAATAACAATCAGCCTAGGAGCAAGCTAACAAGCCTAACTAAGCTCTCCCTAACAGAGTCTGTAGCAGCTGTCCCTTAACTAATTACTGTGGACAGACGAGCGAGTAAAACGGCTGGAGAACCTTGCCTTTTATAAGGGGGGGGGCTCCTGCAGTGAGTGTAGTCTGATTGGTGACAATGTGCCTGCTGACTGTGATGTAGAGGGTCAAAGTTTACCGTAATGGAGCATTATGGGGTGAATCGAACTTCGGTAAAAGTTCGCCTTCGCTGGCGAACGCGAACCACCCAAAGTTCACCTGGAGCCGTTCCCGGGCGAATCGTTCGGCCCATCTCTAATGCTGTGTGCATTGGCATATGGATGCAGCTAGCCATAAGTAGACTTACATTTTTGTACAACAGGCGATATTGGCAGCGCTTCCAAATACAGGCTGCATCTGAGTTGACCAGCTGCATAGATGTGCTGAGTCCACACACGGGCAGATTACACAACTTGCATTCAAAACAGATGCAGCAAAGGAGGACGTTGGCTTGCCTTACTAGATTCTTCCACGACGATGACGTGCCCTCTCGGAAGAGACCTAACCACTGGCTAACAGTTAAAACATGAACCTGAGGCTGATAGCCATAAATGGTCTACACATTTTCTAAAGATCAGGGAAAAGATTATCAGTGCTCAATCAGGCTGCAACTGAAATGAAACCAAAAAAGGCATGCCCTCCCCACCCCCTTCCGGTCTTAAATTACACACTTTGAATATAAATCAGATGCAAAACTATGCACTAAACCCTAATCTAAATATCTATGCTTGATCTTTGCTGTGCTCACATGTGTTAACAACGCAAGCAAGATTTAAGAGTGCAATTCTACAGAGCTCAGTGGGAAGGAGGGCTGGCTGCTCGGATACCCCCGATCACGGATTCAAATAAATCCGGCCACGGCAGTCCCAAAATCTGGATAAGCCGTCATTGTGATCAGGAATTGAAATTGACTGATGAAATTTACTCAGATTTTATCCGTGATTACGGGTTCGTGATCCGGATTTGACTTTAACGTTAATAGCAAAGCTCCCATACATGCCCCAATCCCCAGAATTGCATGGATTATAAAGGTGATCAGTGGCTACAAGTTAAAAAAAAATTACAAAAATACCTTATAGTTTTTGAGAAAATATAATTTAAAGTATTCGTGATTAAATCCTGCCAAAACCCGCCAACTTTAGTGGTTAATAGCAAAGCTCTCTTACAGTATATGCTATAAACACCAAATTTGCAGGACATGTTGAGTAGAACAGTAGGAACAAGGGGAAAAACAATCCAAAAAGACCTTATACAGTAGTTTTTGAGATAGTCAATTTTAAAGGTTTAAAGGAAATTTCAAAGGAAAAAAGTGTACATGTAAATGCGGTAAATACATCAACTGTCATTTACCCCATTTAAATGTATACTATTTTCCTTTGAACCTTTAAAATCGATTATCTCAAAAACTATAAGGTCTTTTTGGAAAAAACAAAATTCTCTTGTTCCCAATGTTCTACTTAAAGAGACTCTGAAGCGAGAATAAATCTCGCTTCAGAGCTCATAGTTAGCAGGGGCATGTGTGCCCCTGCTAAACTGCCGCTATCCCGCGGCTAAACGGGGGTCCCTTCACCCCCAAACCCTCCCCCGCAAAATCTACGACCAACTTGGTCATAGATTTTGCTCTTCCTGGAGGCAGGGCTAACGGCTGCAGCCCTGCCTCCAGTCACGTCTATCAGACGCGCATCGCCGCCTCTCCCCCGCCCCTCTCAGTGAAGGAAGACTGAGAGGGGCGGGGGAGAGGCGGAGGTACGCGTCCGATAGACGCGCGTGAGGCAGGGCTGCGGCGGTTAGCCCTGCCTCAATGCGGAAGAGATTCCGCTCGGCACGGAGGGGGATTTGGGGACATAGGCACATATGCCCCTGCTATCTATGAGGTCTGAAGCGAGATTTATTCTCGCTTCAGACTCTCTTTAATATATCCTGCAAATTTGGTATTTATTAGGGTTAATCGTAAGTGGGCAACTACGATTACGAAAAATGATGCGTATTTTTCTGTGATTACGCGTAGCTCAATTACGTATGTGTAGTTAGCTTTCACCCATGGATGTCGAATGTAACTATACGTTAAATTACGAAATTACGCGTAAGCCAAAATGTAGTTGAATGCCGACGTTTATGCCAGTATGCGGAAAATTGTCAGCAATGTTTACCGTTTCCATGCATACATTTCCCTTCCCAATGCATAATTTCGTACGCGTATATCAGCTAATATCACCAATGCGCCAGCCCAATGCGATAATTTCATCCGTACACGTAAAAATATTTGCGTTTAGTACATTCGTAGTTGACTTCGCAATATACATGTGTACTACGCGTAACAGCTGTAATTATGCATACCGGTACATTGTTACGCGTATTTCCGTAAGCGTAATTTACAAACTTTGCATTACAATTACGATACGTAATTAGGAATTACGATGCGTAATTACGTTTGGGCGTAGTTTCTGCTCATCCCTGGTATTTATTTCATGTAAGGGGGCTTTTCAGCTCATAATCACGGCTATTTTTTCCGTGATCACAGGCCGAATACGCAAAATAACATGATTGAATTCCGTGATTGATTTCCAATCACGGATTCGGATCACGATATTGGATAGTGAAAAAATGCTTGTGATCACGGATTGTATCCGAGTAACACTGCTAGCAATGCATACACCAGGCAGAGGAGAGAGGAGAAAAAAAAAAGAGTAAAGTCACATACACAAGCTCAACAAAAGTCTTTTAAATGCACGATTATCAAACAACTTTTGGACGTTGGACAACTTTTGTCAAGTAAAGTTGGACAACTTTTGTCAAGACAACAAGGCGTTATCACTGATAAGAGGTGACCAACGACTGATAAGACGCAGCTCAAGTCAATCCAACTGTCGTTCGGTGATCACATCACATTTTGAGCCCTATAGGGGGACAAACAACCACTGAAACCGACCACCACGGGACCCTACATACAGCATCTTGATCAACTGCCATGTTCCCCCAATCTCCAGCTATCCCTGGTTAACGCTTTGAGATGAACGCTGCCATTCATCTCAGTTCGATCCCGGCGTTAAATGACAAAGACAGATGCTGGCTTCCATCCATCTAAACCAACTCTTTTTTATTGTTTAAGGTTTACGTTCAGGGCCGGATTTAGTGCAAGGCCTCCTAGGCCATGGCCTAGGGCACCACAGAAGCAAGGGCACCAAAGCAGCAGTCTAACCGGGTGCAAGCTTGCAAATGCTGCAATGCAGGGAGGTCAGACGAATGCCTGACCGCAGTACTCTGCTGCTAGCAGCCTGTGCAGCGGCCACCTTGCTCTCTGTGCATGTTTGCATTGTGGCCAGTGGCTATGGACTTGGACAGCATTGGAGATGAAAAGGAAGAGGAAGCTTCTGCACTGGAGACGAGCGGAGAAATGAGTGACACGGATGGTTGCTGCAGTGTGAAGACGAGCTGGCTACCTATACTGAAAGGAACAGGGGTGGGAAAAGGAGGGATTAAGGGAGTCATCTGGCTACCTATACTGGAGGGAAAGGGGGAGGGGTCACTTCGCTACATATACTGGAGGGAAAGGGGGAGGAGTCACCTCGCTACTTATACTGAAGGGGGCGGCTGGAGACAGTGGCCTTGGGCAGTAAAGAGTACAATTCCGGCCCTGTTTATGTTAAAGAGAGCTAAAATCAGTAAGAATGCATTGCATTACTGACCAAAGCCTCATTTTTACATAGTTACATAGTTATTTTGGTTGAAAAAAGACATACGTCCATCGAGTTCAACCATAGAACAAAGTACAACTCCAGCCCGTCCCCCACATACCCCTGTTGATCCAGAGGAAGGCGAAAAAAACCCCACATTTTAAAATAGTTTAACCATAATTAAAGGAAATCATAGTTATCTTTCCGAATTCAAACGGCTGAACCCATAATACAATTGTGCTTTTTTTTTATCTTTGTCAATTTTTTTGTGTCTAAATTTGACACTCAAGAAAAAAAAAACATTTGAAGTTTTTTATCTAATTTACAGCACAGAAGCTCCCCCACAGAGGTAACGAGTACCTAACGAACGCTTACCCAGCATTCCTGTCAGCCCATCAATCAGGAGTCTCACCCTCGGCCTATGTTTAGCAAAGCCACCTGATTACACCAGGACATGTGACATCCTGCCTGTGTCACATGAGTCATGACATGCAGCCATTATCATACATATATTGGTTAGAGAGGGGGCAGTACTATTATTATCCCAGTTTACCTCGCAGCGGGAGGGTTGTGTGACTGATGGGTAATAAAGGGGTCTTCCACAGGCAAAGCCGAATTGTTATTATAATGCCCCGTGAAGCTGTCCCAATCGCAGCATAAATTTAATATCAATTCCTCCACCTGATCTGGGGTGACCTGGAAGATTTACAAGTACATTTAAAGAGGAACTGTAACCAAGGATTGAACGTCATCTTAATCAGTAGCTGATGCCCCCTTTCCCATTAGTAATCTTTACCTTTTCTGGAATAGATCATCAGGGGGGTCTGTATGGCTGATATTGTGGTAAAACCCCTCCCACAGTGTGATGTCATGACCATGGTCCTGACAGGTTAATGTGTAACCTCGTTGCATTGTGGGAAATAAAGGCTTTTTCAAACTGCCAAGCAAGCAGTGTCTCCCTCTGTGCATAGAACTCTCAGTAACGAACATTCTGTACAGATCACCTGTGACGTACCTAAAGGTGGCCACACACCATACAATTTTTAAAAAATCTGTTCAATTTAAGATTTGCAATCAATTTTTCTGACTGATTGTAACATTTCAAAAACATGACCAATGTACCACACACCTGTGTTCAATTTTTCCCCAATTATGATAAAAATGATTGGAAACTCTGAGAAAATTGCTAGTGTGTGTATATTAATAAATTGACAATCTAACACACACCATACAATCTTTAGAAAGATTGAAGAAAAATATCTGGCATTCCGGATCAATAAAAATCGAAGAAAGCGGGAAATCCGATCGGATTTTTCAGTCGAATGAAAAAAAAGCTTTCGATTTTTTCGGGAGAGCCGATTGTTTTTATCGAATTGCTGTAAAATCGGATCATTTCGTTGTATGGTGTGTAGTCACCTTTAGAAGTTGGAGACCAATGTGCTGAGGACAGAAACTCCTGCAACTTACTAGCTGAGTGCCCTGAAGTGAGGACAGGGCCCTACAGCTAATACTGGGCAGGAGCGCTAGGCTATCCCAGCCTGCATGGGGGACAAGGGGTTAAAGAGGCTCTGGAGGGGAAACCCCATGTCATTTATTTTTTAATTTCCCACACTCTGAACAAAAAAAAAAATTTAAAAAAATAGGTAAAGTTGCCAGGGATTTTTATACAGCCATATTGCGGCTGTACAGCGATCCCTGGCCAAAGCATTGCCAGCCACTTGCACTGGGTTTCCAGGGGGTCCATACGCACCCCCTGGAAACCTTGTCATGAAATTAATTGCTCTTTCTTTTGATACAGTATATGTAAATTAAATTTACACTAAGGTTTGCTACATTAACTGTCATTTACCACATTTTAGGCTGCTTACACACCAAGACGTTACAGGCGCACGTTAGTGCGCCTGTAACGCTCCCCCAACGCACAGCAATGTAACACAAGTGGGCTGTTCACACAGCCCACGTTGCGTTACATGTAACGCTGCACGTTCGGTGCAAAGTGCAGCATGCTACGGCGTTGGAGTGGCTATAGCCGCGTTAGACTGTTTGCACATGCGCAGTGGGGGGCGGAGAGGAGGCGGGGAGAGCCAGCTACAGTAGCCGCGCACATGGCTACTTAATATTCACTGCACTGGCGGTAGCTGATTGGCCGGCGGGACCACGTGATGCGGAGTGTCTCGCTCCGCATCACGTGGTCCCGCTGGCCAATCAGCGCCACTCTGGGAGACATTATAGGAATCGAGCCGCCGAACGCGGCTCACTCTACCGTCGGCTTTTGCAGCACCATACGTTGTGTTAGGTGCACGTTATGCGACCTTAACGTAGCACCTAACGCAGCGTCTTGGTGTGCAAGTAGCCTAAACCTATACTTTTTTCCTATGAAACTTCAAAATGGATTTTCTCAAAAACTTTAAGGTTTTTTTTCCCTCTTGTATACACTGTCCTCCTCCATATACCCTGAAAATCTGGTGTTTCTTCGTAAGGGGGCTCTGCTATTAACCGGTAAAGTCGGTGGCTGCTCACCTGCCATTAAAGCCTATGGGAAAAATTTGACCGGAATTCGACTGGAAAAAAACTCGAACAACCCTTGTTCACTGCAAAACTGTTCACCGGTGAACTCTGCAGCCCATCTCTACTTGGCTTTGCCACTGGCCCCGAGAGTTGTAGGTTCTGCACCCTTAGGGCTCTTTCACACTAGAGCCCGTTTTTGGCATTTCAACGCAAAGTCAAAACTTTGCGTTAACCAAGGTAAAATAAAAGTGCATAGACCTTCATTTTACCTTTCACACCCAACGCTGCGTTTCGATGCATTGCGGTGCCGAAACTCAACCGGGAGCTTTTTAACTTCGGGAATTGGCATTTTCCCATCAGGTTAATTACTACCGCCGCTACTCAGCGTCGCATCCTTTTCAACGCATGTAGGAAACGGCTCCTGCACGTGTTGTCTAATGTGAAAGAGCTCTTAGTAGATACATGTTTGTGTTTCACCCACAAACCAACCTGGTAACATTCTGGAAGGCCAATTGGCTTCCACCTCTAAAGAGCAAGACAGAAATTAGAATTTGGAGCCCCTCTGAAGGGCAAGTGAGATGTGAAGTTAGCTCAGTGCAGAACATGCGTCCCACACCATGCTGTGCAAATGGATGAAAATAAATAAGCTCAGCAGGGGATGCTGTGCAACTGAGATCGCTGGCAGCGAAATTCCCTGGCCACCGACCAGCAGCCCTCCAACCAGCCAGGAGATGCAAAAGCACCGCGTACAAGTGGGAAACCATCGCACGACCCGCCCTACATAAACACGCCACGTTCATTAGAACTGGGCTTCCATTCTTTAGGCCTCGTTCAGATCATTTAGCGCAGATGGCCGTGTGATCGGAACGCAATGCGTACGATCGCACGCCATCTGCGCTACTATGCGCTGCGCTGCAGATCCCATTCACTACAGTGAATGGATCTGCGCTGTGAATCCTGAAAAATGCAGCCGCAGTGCGATAGCACATCACACTGCTGCGCAGTGCATACGATGGGAACAGTAGAAGGGCTGTCTATGCCTTTCTACCGATTTTGCGCGTTGCACACTAAACGCACTGCCAAAATGCGCACGACATCGCGTATAGTCTGAACGAGGCCTTATCATTTCTCTCCTTCTACATGTTACATAAAATGAAAGTAGTTATTGTTTAGATAGAAAATCATCTCTTAGGTAGAGACATAAACTTTGATTGAGGCCTTTTTCCCACCAGGACGTTGCGTTTTATGGGACGTTATAGGTCGCATAACGTGCCCCTAACGCAACGCCTAGTGGTGTTGGAGGAGAACGCTACCTAGAGCTGCGTTATGCAGCTCTTGATGCGCCTTTTGTGTCCTATGCGCTGCGGAGACCACGTGATCGGAGCTCTCCACATCACGTGGTCCCGCCAGCCAATCAGCGGCCGCTCCAGGAAGTAAACACTGCAGTGCAGTGAATATTAAGTAGCCATGTGGTGGCTGGCTACAACTCTCCCCGCCTCCTCTAAGGCCCAAAAATAAAAAAAAAACAACATCACTGAGCATGTGCAAACAGTCTAACGCAGCTAAAGCCCAGTATAATGCACAGCATGCTGCACTTTCCCAGAAAGTGCAGCGTTACAATGTAACGCAACGTGGGCACTGTGAACAGCCCATTGATTAATCATTGCTGTGCGGTGGGCTGCGTTACAGGCTGCTCTAACATGCACCTGTAACGTCCCACTGTGAAAGCAGCCTAAAGACAAATAAAATATAAAGAGTTGGCTTACCTCACAGGCTGACACTGGGGGCCTCACTCAATTCACTTTTTCTCCTAGGTTATATTTTCAAACCTTATTAATAAAATGCCTTTTAAAGCGGACCTGAACTCAGAACTTCCTCTCTGCGATAAAAGATAAGCAACAGAATAAAAACCTTTAAATGAAAACATTTCTTTGTTACAGCTGATACAAATCCTGCAATAAATCTGCAGTGTGTCTACTTCCTGCTTTCATGGAAGCAGACATTTTGTTAACATCCTGTGTTTACTAGCTGACGTAGCTGAGAAATAAAGTTACAGTTGCGATTAGTCACAGATGAGGGGGAATTAGAGAGGCTAAACTCTCTAAATACATACAGGGTGCATTTCTCTATGTTTCCTTCTGCCCTGTGCAAGAGTTCAGGTCCACTTTAAAAGGATCAAAACAAGAAGTATGCAGTGCCGGCACTACAAGGATCACAGTCTCTGTATTAGCAGAGGGGGAGTATAAGTGATGAGAGAGGTTTGGGTCACACACTTTTTCACCTCAGTTCAAATTCCTGCGTGCTTATGATTTGAAAAGCAATAGATGCATAACATGGATCATTGAAGTCAGAACAACGTGCAATCAGACACTGCAGTAACATCAGGGGCGTAACTAGAAATCACTGGGCCCCCCTGCGAATATTTGGATGCCCCCCCCCTGCCACCCCCACCCCCATAGGTGCCAAATAATCGTAATGGGGCAGCGTTTCACTGTAAATTAATTGTGAAGTGGGCAGCATTTCACCAGACAATCGTAATGTGGGCCAGAAAATCATAATGTGGGCAGAGTTCACCAGAAAATTGTAACGTGGGCAGCAGTCACCAGAAAATTGTAACGTGGGCAGCACTCACCAGAAAATTGTAACGTGGGCAGCACTCACCAGAAAATTGTAGTGTGGGCAGCAGTCACCAAAAAATTGTAATGTGGGCAGCAGTCACCAGAAAATTGTAACGTGGGCAGCAGTCACCAGAAAATTGTAATGTGGGCAGCACTCACCAGAAAATTGTAACGTGGGCAGCAGTCACCAGAAAATTGTAACGTGGGCAGCACTCACCAGAAAATTGTAACGTGGGCAGCAGTCACCAGAAAATTGTAACGTGGACAGCATTCACCAGACAATCGTAATGTGGGCAGCGTTCACCAGAATATCGTAATGTGGGCCAGAAAATCGTAATGTGGGCAGAATTCACCAGAAAATCGTAATGTGGGCCAGAAAAGCGTAATATGGGCAGAGTTCACCAGAAAATCGTAATGTGGGCAGCGTTCACCAGAAAATCGTAATGTGGACAGCGTTCACCAGAAAATCGTAACGTGGACAGCATTCACCAGACAATCTTAACGTGGGCAGTGTTCACCAGAAAATCGTAATGTGGGCCAGAAAATCGTAATGTGGGCAGAGTTCACCAGAAAATCGTAATGTGGGCAGCAATCACCAGAAAATCGTAACGTGAGCAGCAGTCACCAGAAAATTGTAACGTGGACAGCATTCACCAGACAATCGTAATGTGGGCAGAGTTCACCAGAATATTGTAATGTGGGCCAGAAAATCGTAATGTGGGCAGTTCACCAGAAAATCGTAATGTGGGCAGCGTTCAGCAGAAAATCGTAACGTGGACAGCATTCACCAGACAATCGTAACGTGGCCAGTGTTCATGAGAAAATCGTAATGTGGGCCAGAAAATCGTAATGTGGGCATAGTTCACCAGAAAATCGCAATGTGGGCAGCAGTCACCAGAAAATCGCAATGTGGGCAGCAGTCACCAGAAAATCGCAATGTGGGCAGCAGTCACCAGAAAATCCTAATGTGGGCAGCAGTCACCAGAAAATCGCAATGTGGGCAGCAGACACCAGAAAATCGCAATGTGGGCAGCAGTCACCAGAAAATCCTAATGTGGGCAGTAGGCACTAGAAAATCCTAATGTGGGCAGCAGTCACCAGAATATCGTAATGTGGGCAGCAGTTACCAGAAGAAAAAAAAATGCCCCTGTAAAAAGAAAAACAATTCACTTACCTGTCAGGAGTCTCTCCTGGCCTCTGGTGCGCAGCTCCCCGATGATCCTCCTGTGCACTGCAGCACATCTCCCGCGCTGACAGGCAGAGTGCAGGGCTACGGCAAGATGGCTGCCGAAGCCCTGTACTGGAGACACAAATAGTCTCCAGTGCAGGGCTTCTTCGGCAGCCATCTTACCGTAGCCCTGCTCTGTAGTGATAGGAATTCCGTCTCTTCTTGGAGAATCGGCTCTTCTGAATCGGCTCCTATTAAAGAGCCGGCTCTTACGGCTCTGAATCGGCTCTTCATTAAAATTCACTAGACACCACTCAGAATCGGGGTAAAAGCCCCGCCCCATCTCCATGACAACTCCAGACTGCTTCTCTGACTGGGCAATCCCTCCTGCTACTGCTCTGCTCTGCCCCATACACTCCTACAAGCTGCAAGAGGAGGACTACATCTCCCAGCATGCCTCAGCGCTCTTTATTACACAGCAAATCAGAGCTGTGTAGGGCGGATGAGGCATCGGCTCTTTCAAAACTGAGAACCGGCTCTTGTCGTTTGCAGCAAAGAGCCGGCTCTTAGAGCCGGCTCGTTCGCGAACGACCCATCACTACTGCTCTGCCTGCCGGAGGAATATGCAGGGCAGGCTGCTGGAGCGGGGCTGCGTGGAATGAACTGGCGCAGCGTCTATTAGACGCTGCGGCCAGTTGAGCACCTTGTGTGGGGTCCAGAATCGGGGGAGCAATAGCGCTCCCCCGCGCACAGTGAGCGGGCCCCAGAGCGGCCCCGGGCCCCCCTGCGGCTGATGGGGTCGCATCCCCGGTAGGTACGCCGGTGAGTAACATCAAATGTATTCAAAATCCAGATGATTAATAAGGCATAGCATAGTGGTTGCTGTGTTCAATGGTAGTTGCATAAGCCACAGATAAAGTACAAGTGCAGCAGTGACATACATTGGCAGTTGATAAAGTAGGTGTCCTACCATTTCTGAGGCGGGTGCAGGGCAAAAACGGGCAGCCTCCCGGCCGTTTCGTTTACATCGGCCCAATCCTGATGTCATTTCCTCCCTAAAGGCCTCGTTCACATCAGGGCCGTTTTCACAGCGCACTGCCCTGTGCGTTCAGCAAGGTATTGATTTTCCCTTGTAATTAAATGTGCCTCGTTCACATCTATGCGCTGCGCTGAGCAGTGTTACAGAAACGTAGTGTTGCATGCATTTCTGTGCGTTGAGCTGTAAAGCGCACATCAATGCAAGTGAATGGGTTTTTAAGGGCATAGAAGCCCAAGTGCATAGAAGCGCATGTGTTTTTTACCCCTATTTGGGAAAAAAATACATTTACATAGAAAAACAAAGCTTTATTGACAACTGCTACTGCTACATTAAGCAAAACGTGCCTTAAAGAAGCACAGCCAAAACACAGAAACTCGCACTAAAGCACGCACAAGCGCATGCGTTTTTTACCACACGCTTTCACACGTTTCACAGCACAGCAGATGTGAACGAGGCCTTACTCTCCTCTGGCTGATTGTGTAAGCATTGCCCGCCCTCCTACCAGTCTTCAGGCACTCCCACCCAGCTCTGCAATAGAAAGTGCATTGTCTCAGCATGAGAAATATTGGCCAATCAGAGAGGAACAGAGGTGTGGGAGGGGAAAACGGGAGGGAAAGAGGCTTCAGCCAATCAGGCTGCCTTAGGTAAGTCTGCGAGGAAAGTAAAGAAGCAAAAAAGGACAACCCAGCATGCCCTGCAACATCCTTTTTGCAGCAATGTACCAAATAAGAGCCAGGCAAACTGGGGAATGATCATTTATCAACAAGAAAAGTAATGGTGATTGTAACTTTTGGATTGCCTGATTAGCATCCTTATTAATTGTTTACTAGATAAAAATAAAGAATTGATTTTTTATTTTATGCCCGACAGTTACACTTTAAGTAAATGGGATGAGCACCTGCATTTAACAAGAACCCCGCTCCCCATTTATCACTATAGGGTTTGGTATACAGAGAGATAAAGCGAAACGCACAGCGGCTGCCTGACTCTCCAGATAAGAGAATATTGTCCTTACAGGGAAGTCATCTTAGTTATTCCACTTCCAGCTAAACAAGTGTTATTGGGCAGATTGCCTCTCTCCCTGTTCTTTGTAATTAAATGCACAGCTGCTCCTGCATAAGCCACAATTGCCTGAATATCCGTATCCATAAATGCTCCAGGACTATATTTATGTCCCTAGAAGATCGCTGTGTATTCCTCTTCCCACAACTCTCTTCTGCAGAGTTCTGGGAAATTAGGAGTAACTCCGCACTTCTCCTCAGAGTGCGTGTAATGTGTACAGCATTGGATGGAAAGCCTCATCTCCGGGGAGAGATGTTGCCTAGTCAGAGCATGTTCTTATCTGCATAGCTTCTTCATTAGCTGATGGAATATTCCTTATTGGACAGGAGCTCCTTCAACAGCCATGTTTTTGCAACACAGGCTTCAGACTGTTAAAGCGGACCTGAACTCAGAATTTCCTCTCTGCTCTAGAAGATAAGCAACAGCATAATTACCTTTAAAGAAAACCATTTCTTTGTTACAGCCAATACAAACCCTGCCATAAATCTGCTGTGTGGCTACTTCCTGCTTTCATGGAAGCAGACATAAGGTTAACATCCTGATTTTACACAATAGCTGCTCTGCTGTGGCAGAGGAGATTCCTGAGCTGACACAGCTGAGAGATCAAATTACACTTAGTTTAAACCGGAAGTAGCGTGGGGCAGTTAGAGATGGAGGTATGTGTTGCTGCCCGCCGCTGCTGCCATTGTGATTGATGCAGGATGAGGAGGGGGAGCGCTGAGAAGAGA
The DNA here is from genome assembly GCF_040937935.1 of Hyperolius riggenbachi. Taxonomy (NCBI): domain Eukaryota; kingdom Metazoa; phylum Chordata; class Amphibia; order Anura; family Hyperoliidae; genus Hyperolius; species Hyperolius riggenbachi. The sequence continues at coordinate 555,931,622 of NC_090647.1, forward strand.
GTTCAAGGTGAGGGAGGGGGGGGGTGGAGTGTCCCCCCTCTCCGCCGATGTCCAATGCTCTCCCCTTATGCTGCAACCCCTCCTGACCCCCAAATCGGCCCTGAGCGAGCACCCGAAGAGGGGGGCATCCAAATTTTTGCGGGGGGGCCCAGTGATTTCTAGTTACACCCGTGCAAGCACGCCTGAACACCAGCCTAATTATATTTTAGGTTGAACACAGTGGCGTAGCTAAGGAGCTATGGGCCCCAGTGTGAGTTTTACATTGGGACCCTCAAGCACTCTATACATTGAAAAAACCTGCCAATGGCAACTACAGTGTCAGAGGTGTAAGAAGGGGATGGGGAGCAGCTTGTTAATAATTACCACTATTCATAGCATCTATAGAAGTGATAATTACCAGCACAGAATCAATAAAGAACTAATACTGCGGTTGAGGGAGGGCCCCTTTGGCCCAAGGGCCCCGGTGCGGTCGCAACCTCTGCATTCCCTATTGCTACGCCATTGATGTACACCAGAGGTGGGACAAGGTCCTCCAGCACACAAGGCTGAGACACCAAAATGCGCCCCTCCATCCCTCCCACCCCAGCCGTCACACACTGATTGCTATTAGACTAAGAGGCGCCACAGGGCCCACAACCTCCCCAACACCTTAATATCTAGTTATCTGGCTTGCAGTCACTGCTATGTATCCCCTTTTCTTATTTCTTTCTGCCTAAAACACAATTAGGAATGACAGCTGAATGAATTGTGCGCCCCCTCCTACACTGCGCCCTGAGGCTGGAGCCTCTCCAGCCTATGCCTCGGCCCGGCCCTGTTGTACACTACCTAATTACATTTCAGAGACACTTCCTAATCATATTTTGGGATCACACTTCTTGGCCATATTTTGGTGGTATACTACCTAACTAGGGATTTTGGGGCACACCATCAAATTATATTTGGGGTGCACACTGTCTAACTATGGTGCAGATCATGCCATGGTCTCTCAGGACTGCCGGGCCCCATAACCCTCCCCCCTTCCCTTGTCATATTCATTATTTCGTTTTTTACACCTTTGCCTCCAATTTTTTCCTCATTCTCTTACTCTTTGCCTTCCCCATTTTTCTTACTCTCCCTCTCTCTATATATGCAAAGGGATAAAAACTGGGAACACTAAGAGCCCCAATAGTGTAAGGGCCTGTACACACTGAAAAACGCAAGCAAAATCGCAAGCGCAGCAGTGTGTACAGGCCCTAATACTTACTGGATAAGGTGGCAATAAATTCGTACTAGCCGACCCGCGGCGTACCATACGCCGCATAAGAGGGTAGAGGGCAGGAAGGGGGTATTGGGCACAGCGGCAGGGAGGGGGGTTGGACCCCCCCTCAACTGGGTCCCCCATGTGTGCTCTACCTCCAGCCTAAGCTCAGCAGGAACCCCCCCCCCCCCTCACCTGGGTCCCCCATGTGCACTCCCCCTCCTGCTTAAGCACTGTAGCAGCCGCCACTATTAGTAAGAGGCAGTGGGCGGGGATGACTCACCTCTTCCGTGTTCCATCGTGCGTTCCAATGTCGTCACTTCCTGCAATGCCGCACACTGTATTGGTGTAATTTGCCTTTTTAAAACAGAAGGAAATCTGCAATAATTCAGCTTTAAATGAACATTGGTGGTTACCCACAGTGCACTGCTACTAAATATGCAAATTACCCCTTTTCCCCCTTGGTAAGCCAAGCAAGCATCCAGAGCCGCTGGTGTATAGCAAGCATATAGCTTTAAATTTTACACAGTCATATCAAACCCACATGTAGACAGCTTGTTTCAGACTTTTGGTCCTCATCAGTACATGGCAGGGATTGATACAGCTGTATGTGATAGGGCTTGGACCAGTACAACAGAGTAACCAAGCAGCTCAGGGTGACCCAAACCACTCGGAATGTATAGGGGGATAAAAGGGACCAAAAAGACCTCCTACTAAAAAAAAAGCAAAGCTTGATGTAATTTGCCTTCCTAAAACAGAAGGAAATGTGCAATAATTCAGCTATAAGTGAACATTTGTGGTTACCCACAATGCACTGCTACTAAATATGCAAATAATTCCTTTTCACCCTTGATAAGTCAAGCAAGCCTATAGCTTTAAGTTTTACACAGTCATATCAAACCCACATGTGACAGCCTGTTTCAGACTTTTGGTCCTCATCAGTACATTGCTTGGTAAGCAAAGCAAGCATCCAGAGCCACTGGTGTATAGCAAGCATATAGTTTTAAATTTTACACAGTCATATCAAACCCACATGTAGACAGCCTGTTTCAGACTTTTGTTCCTCATCAGTACATGGCAGGGATTGATACGGCTGAATGAGATAGGGCTTGGACCAGTACAACAGAGTAACCAAGCAGCTCAGGGTGACCCAAACTACTAAGAATGTATAGGATGATAAAAGAGACCAAAAAGCCCTCCTACTAAAAAAAGCAAAGCTTGGTGTAATTTTCCTTCTTAACCACCTGAGCGGTCTGGACGAGCTGAGCTCGTCCAACACCGCCGGAGGTCGCCGCTCAGGCCCTGCTGGGCCGATTTTAATCAAATAAAAAGCAGCACACGCAGCCGGCACTTTGCCAGCCGCGTGTGCTGCCTGATCGCCGCCGCTCTGCGGCGATTCGCCGCGAGCAGCGGCGAAAGAGGGTCCCCCCAGCCGCCTGAGCCCAGCGTAGCCGGAACAAAAAGTTCCGGCCAGCGCTAAGGGCTGGATCGGAGGCGGCTGACGTCAGGACGTCGGCTGACGTCGATGACGTCACTCCGCTCGTCGCTATGGCGACGATATAAGCAAAACAAGGAAGGCCGCTTATTGCGGCCTTCCTTGTTTATTCTGGGCGCCGGAGTCGATCGGAAGATCGCCTCCGGAGCGCCCTCTAGTGGGCTTTCATGCAGCCAACTTTCAGTTGGCTGCATGAAATAGTTTTTTTTTTATTCAAAAAAAACCCTCCCGCAGCCACCCTGGCGATATAATCAGAACGCCAGGGTGGTTAACAGAAGCAAATCTGCAATAATTCAGCTATAAGTGAACATTTGTGGTTACCCACAATGCACTGCTACTGAATATGCAAATTATCCCTCTTTGCCCGTGGTTTGATATGACACTACTTCTTGCTTGGACCAGCCCCTTCTTCTTGCTCGGACCAGCCCCTTCTTCTTGCTTGGACCAGCCCCTTCTTCTTGCTTGGACCGGCCCTGGGGGCAGGGCGCTACTTCTTCTTTGAAGGTTGAGACACTTACTCTATTATATAATTACTACTATTCCCCCTCCAGGCCGCCATGGATAGTGGGGGAATGATATAATTCGGTTTCCAGCGATTGCTGGAGGTCGAATTATTGTGTTTTTTAAGCAACTTCGGCTCCGTCTTCTGACGGCGCCGACGTTACTCACTGAGCGCCGCTATAGACTGATTCCAATTACAGTCTATGGCGGCACTCGCTGCGCCCAAATCTAGCAGTGCTGAAAAGCACTGCTCCACGACCGCTTTGCAGTATTGGTTTTTTGACCCTGCATAGTTTGACATGCGAAAGCAAATGCATATTTGCATGAGCATTGCCTCATGAATAGTCAATTAGGCCAGATTTGCAAAGCCAGACTTGCTAGGGTTAAGCCTCCTTTCCACAGACTGTTGATAGGCAGTGAAATGCCTCTCAAACTCTCTCAACTGCTCACTGCTGCCTAGTAACTGCTCACTGCTGCCTAGTAACTGCTCACTGCTGCCTGGTAACTGCTCACTGCTGCCTGGTAACTGCTCACTGCTGCCTAGTAACTGCTTGTTGCTGCCTGATAACTGCTTGTTGCTGCCTGATAACTGCTTGTTGCTGCCTGATAACTTCTTACCTGTGTCTGGTAACTGCTTGCTGAGCACACAGCTCAACAGTCCGTGGAAAGGAGGCCTCAAACTTGGTCTTTGAGCACGCATAAATTTTCTCATGCAAAGTACTTCTTCTTCTTGCTGGACGGTTGAGGCACTTACTGAATTATATATATAGATTGCTAGATACTCACAAGTCAGGGTCACCAGCAGGCAACCACTGTAAAGGCAGGTGGGGAGATTGCGTACGTACAAAAAGGGCGCCTGGACAAAAAGGGCGCGGGGTGTAAACTCTAAATAATAATTAATCATTAATAGGGTTTATAAATGTAGTGTGCTATATTTCGTTTACAAATAATGTTTAACAAAATAATAAATCATTAAATAATGTTTATGAAATCGGAAATTGTGAAAACGTTAATCTTCCCTGTTTCAAAAGTTAAACTTATAATTACGTTTATAAAAAAACCAATAATATATGTTTAATTGTTATAATTGTATATTATTGTGAATAACAGTCATTTATGGTTTGTTCTTATAATAAAATCTGAAAATATTGTTTATAAAGATGATATAAATATAACTACGTTCGTAATAAGTGTTGTAATACATTAGTAATTATTACTAAAATTTTACTAAAACTATACCTAAGCCTACTCTTACACAGAACCCTACCTGTACCTATCCCTAACCCCTAGACTCCCCTGTTGGTGCCTAAACCTAAGACCCCCCTGTTGGTGCCTAAACCTAAGACCCCCCCTGTTGGTGCCTAAGTAACCCTCCCTGTACCTACCCCTAACCCCTAGACCCCCCTGTTGGTGCCTAAACCTAAGACCCCCCTGTTGGTGCCTAAACCTAAGACCCCCCTGTTGGTGCCTAAACCTAAGACCCCCCTGTTGGTGCCTAAACCTAAGACCCCCCTGTTGGTGCCTAAACCTAAGACCCCCCTGTTGGTGCCTAAACCTAAGACCCCCCTGTTGGTGCCTAAACCTAAGACCCCCCTGTTGGTGCCTAAACCTAAGACCCCCCTGTTGGTGCCTAAGTAACCCTCCCTGTACCTACCCCTAACCCCTAGACCCCCCTCTTGGTGCCTAAACCTAAGACCCCCCTGTTAATGCCTAAACCTAAGACCCCCCTGTTAATGCCTAAACCTAAGACCCCCCTGTTGGTGCCTAAACCTAAGACCCCCCTGTTAATGCCTAAACCTAAGACCCCCCTGTTGGTGCCTAAACCTAAGACCCCCCTGTTAATGCCTAAACCTAAGACCCCCCTGTTGGTGCCTAAACCTAAGACCCCCCTGTTGGTGCCTAAACCTAAGACCCCCCTTTATTATGTGGATAATTATGTTTTACTAATTGTGGATTAAAAAAATATTTTGCAATTTACGTTACGTACTGATCGCTTTATTTTGTGAATAATAATGTTTTACAAACAGTAAGGGATAAAACTTTAAATAATGTTTTAATTATTTAAATAAGATAAATATGTTTAGTATTTTCATAAACGTTATTCGGCACGGGTGCATTTTATAAACGTAAATCACCACAAGTTCAGTTATAAATCATTAAACAGCTCCGGGCGCCGTTTGTAAACTTTATTTAGCTCCTGGCGCCGTTTATAAACTTTATTTAGCTCCGGCGCCCTTTTTTCCTACCCGGCGCCCATTAAACGCTATTTATTATGGGAGTGAATGGCGGCGCCCTTTTTGTCCACTAGCGGCATGCGCCCTTTTTTCCCAGCTCCGGGGAGATTGTCCTGACCGCACTCAGGATTAAGAAGTCGCTCTCTGTAGACAGGAAAAAAGGGTAGCAACCCTCCACCAAGGGTGGACTCGAAACTGTATACACAGGGCCGGCCCTAGACTTTTTGCCGCCGCCGCCGAACTGGATGGGCAGCGGGCAGGGCGTGGGTATTGGGCCTAGCGGCGGGGAGGGGGGTCGGACCCCCCCCTCCCTCACCTGGGTCCCCGTCCTCCGCTCCCCTCCAGCCTTAAATACATCAGAACTAGCGCAACTCGTAAGAGGCAGTGGGCGGGGAGGACTCACCTATTCCTCGCTCGATCCAGCGTGCGCTCCACTGACGTCCCTTCCTGCAGCGCCGTCCATTTACAATACAGTGGGCGGCGTGCAGGAAGTGACGTCAGTGGAGCGCACGTTGGATCGCAGCGAGGAAGAGGTGAGTCCTCCCCGCCCACTGCCTCTTACGAGTTGCGCTAGTTCTGATGTATTTAAGGCTGGAGGGGAGCGGAGGACGGGGACCCAGGCGTGGGAGGGGGGGGTCCGACCCCCCTCCCCGCCGCTAGGCCCAATACCCCCGCCCTGCCCGCTACCCCTCCAGCTGGGCGGCCGGCTCCCCGCACCCTCCGACGGGTGGATGCCGCCCCTAGAAATTTGCCGCCTGAGGCAAAAGTTTCACCCCGCCTCATGAGCGGGCCGGCCCTGTGTATACAATGAACAGAGGCGCCAAAAGTATAAAATTAGATTAAATGAGCTTTAAAACCAACTCAAATGGCAAAAATGAAGGAGGAAGTGGTGGTCTTACCTCCCTCAAGCAGACACGACAACGACTGCGATTCAGACAGTCAAACACATTTATTAGAAACTCCCTAAAAAAATTTTGCAACGCGTTTCGCAGGCTCAATCCCGCTTCATCAGGCAATACAGGGAGGAGTATTAAGCGATCTGCACAAGGATTCAAGTTAAGCACCACAGAGGTGCTTAACTTGTTGTCTGTTTTCTCTGTATCCGCCTGATTTTAAGGCTCTTCCTGTAATGTCATCCCAGCACAGACGCACCATAAGGTCTTCAATACGGAGAAATGGCACACTGGAGAAGTATTCTGACACAGCAATGAAGATAGTCCCATCATTGTTTGTCAAACAACAAACAAAATCGATTCCATCCCAACAAATTGCTGCCCGGGTTGTTTTGAAACACATAGGGAGGGCGCACTTCTTGCACTCTGTCTAGATCAGCACTTCAGACTGCCACACCTCTGACAGGTTCACTTAAAGTCCGAACAAAGAACAAAACTTTTGCATTACCGTCTGAGGATCACGTAAGGACAATGGACTCACCAAGTGAAGGCATCTCAAGCCATGGAAATACTGTCAGCAACATTCTGCAATCAAGTGAAATGCATTGAGAGGTTGGATGTTTTTTATTTTACGTCTCTTAGAAGCGTACGTATTAGTACGCCGCCAGACAGCTGGGCTGCCACTCCAATCTGCGATGGCGTTAAATACTCTTCCCCCTCCGATCATCACAACTCGGCGGGACGATATAATACGGGGTCCAGGGATGGCTGGAACCCTGAATTACCCTTACACAGCCCGCCCAACCTTACGACCGCCTAACGCCGAAAGGCCTCAAGTCCTGGAGGCGGAGATTAGCAGGGAACAATTGTGTGCATGTGCGATTGTTCCCGATCGTGGCTAGCTGGCTGTTAGAAAACAAAGGTCTCTTGAACTGTCCTGAAAATCTTAAAATTTAAAACACATACAAATAAGAAGTACATTTCTCCAAGAGTAAAATTAATCATAAATTACTTTTCTCCTATGTTGCTGTCACTTACAGTAACACAGCACCGACAGGTTTTGGGCTAGTCCACCTCTTCATGGGGGATTCTCAGCATGGCCTTTATTCTTTATAAAGACATTCCCTGAAAATGATTAATACAAAGATGCTGGCCAGCCTCCCTGCTCGCTGCACTCTATTTTGGCAGTTGGATGGAGCAACTGCCATTCATTAAGTGCTTTTAAAAATAAAGAAAACCCTGAGAACCCCCCTATTTGAAGATGGGCTAGTCCAAAACCTGTCGGTAATGTCAGATTTCTACTACTTACTGTAAGTGACAGCAACATAGGAGAAAAGTAATTTATGGCTCATTTTACTCTGGGAAAAATGTATTTCCTATTTGTATGTGTTTTAAATTTTAAGATTTTTACAACAGTTCCTCTTCAGTCTTCAGCACTGTTTATTGTAAAGCTATAATGGATGTAAATGGAGAAATAGTGTGTTTTTTTCCCCTTATTATCCCTTTAAAGTGCATAGAAAATAAGGTAATTATTACTAAACAAAATTATCACACACTAAAAGCCTAATTTGTCCTAAAGAAATATACAGTGGGATGCGAAAGTTTGGGCAACCTTGTTAACCTCCTGAGCGATAATCCCGAGCTGAGCTCGGGGTATGTCGCGCAGGAGGATTTCTCAGGCCCCGCTGGGCCGATTTGCATAATTTTTTTTTTGTTACACGCAGCTAGCACTTTGCTAGCTGCGTGTAACTTCCGATCGCCGCCGCTAGCCGCCGATCCGCCGCTACCCGCCGTTCCGCGCAGCCCCCCCCCCTCCCCAACCCCTTGCGCAGCCTGGCCAATCAGTGCCAGGCAGCGCTGAGGGGTGGATCGGAACTCCCTATGACGTCACGACGTCCATGACGTTGGTGACGTCATCCCGCCCCGTCGCCATGGCGACCAGGGAAGCCCAGCAGGAAATCCCGTTCTGAACGGGATTTCCTGCTCACTCTGATCGCCGAAGGCGATCGGAGTGGGTGGGGGGATGCCGCTGCGCTGCGGCTATCATGTAGCGAGCCCTGGGCTCGCTACATGATTTAAAAAATAAAAAAAATTAAAAAATAGTGCTGCGCCACCTCTTGGGCGATATAATTGTATCGCCCAGAGGGTTAATAAGCATGATTTTCCTGTATAAATCGTTGGTTGTTACGATAAAATATGTCAGTTAAATATATCATATAGGAGACACAAACAGTGATATTGGAGAAGTGAAATGAAGTGTATTAGATTTACAGAAAGTGTGCAATAATTGTTTGAGCAAAATTAGGCAGGTGCATACATTTGGGCACCACAAAAAAGAAATTAAATCAATATTTAGTAGATCGTCCTTTGGAGAAATTACAGCCTCTAAACACTTCCTGTAGGTTCCAAAGAGAGTCTGGATTCTGGTTGAAGGTATTTTGGACCACTCCTCTTTACAAAACATCTCTAGTTCATTCAGGTTTGATGGCTTCCGAGTATGGACAGCTCTCGGAATGCTGTGTTCTTTTTTCTCCATGCATAACGCCCCTTGTTATGCGTTCCAATCCAGCGTCACGTGACTATACACTTCCTCCTTCAACCCGGAAGGAGGAAGTGTTTGTAATCACGTGACTGCCGGATTGGAAAGCAGCGTGGGAGGCTCCGAGGGACGAGCGAAGCAGACGGCTGATGGGTAAGATTAACCCCCCCTCGCCCACCCGCACAGGTGCTGCAATTAGCAGGATGAAATTGTAGAATATGTACAACAGTTAATGGACGCCCTTGCCTCCTGGCCAGCTGGCATGCCACCCAATGACTACCGTATATACTCGCATACAAGCCGAATTTTTGACCCCAAAAAAGTGCCCCAAAGGTGGGGGACTCGGCTTGTATGCGAGTCAACTTGTGTAGTATGTGTGTGCTCATGCCTCCCGATGGGTCTGTGCCCCCCCTCCTTTGCAACATCGTAAGTAGGGCGATAGGATGACTGCTGACCTTCTTGCTGCCTGGTTATGCTGGCTTCAGTGGAGGAGAAAGCAGCGACACCATGTGCATTAGTCCACTCAGTGCCAGGGATCCGCTTGTCTCTTTTTGTACATCGGCTCGGTTCCGGGTAACCCCTTGCCTCTCTGTGCGCACTTAGTCCAATCAGTTCTGGGGATCCCCTCGCCTCTCTAACCACAAGGCTTTGTACGCGTCACCTGTCGGGAATCCCCTTGCCTCTTTGTACACATCCTTGTGTCTCAAATCTAAGACGACATCTAGTGGCGCCTTAAAACATAGTGAGCGGGACGGACCGGCAACTGGATCCTGACACATGACGCAGACACAGCCGTGCGGAGACAGCGGCGAGGGGATCCCCGGCAAATGACGCGGACACAGCCATGCAGAGAAAGTGGCGAGGGGATCCCCGTCACATGAAGCCAACACAACAATGCGGACAGAGCGGCAAGGGGATCCCCGGCAAATGATGGGGACACAGCCATGCAGAGAGAGCGGCAAGGGGATACCACGCACATGACGTGGACACAGCCATGCGGACAGAGCGGCAAAGGGATCCCAGACACAGAGTGTACAAATGATGCAGACAGAGGCAAGAGGATCCCAGGTGCTGCTGAGCTGACAAATGATGCGGATGGAGAAGTAAATTGCATATGATGCCGCTGCTCTCTTCTTCACCTAAGCCACCATAACCAGGCAGCAAGCAGGTCGCCAGTCATCCTATTACCCTACTCACGATTTAGCATTAACACATGTTGCTATAGGGAGGCTTGTTTCCCCATAGAGAGGGGAGCTGCCTAATACTGGGGGAACATCTGGCATTTATACTGTGAAGGGGGGGGCTACACGGGGGGAGGGGCTTATATGCGGGTCAATCACTTTTTCCTGGTTTCTGAGGGAACCGTTGGGGGTCGGCTTATATGCGAGTATATACGGTAATCCAACGTTCCTGGCTTGAGGAAGACCAGGAAGACCCCCCACTCCGCCCATAAAATTACAAACCCCTGCAGTCAGCTTTCCCAGCCTCCCATGCCCAGGGATGGGCTCTGATGAAGGAACGGCAATGGGTTGTATATTTTATTCATGTCTCAACCATCTTTAAAAGATGCTGTTAATATTTAATTTCCCCATCTATAAAATAATATGAGAGATGCATCCTAATCGTTAATCAACACCTTATTGAGACTTCAGCTTTCACTTACAGGCTGATGGCCGAGAACTATGTATAGCCATACATTATTAATTACAGCTTCACACATGTAGACCGGCTGTTTTTGATGTCAGTCGAACCGCGGCATCATTTGCACCAGGCTAGTGTCTTAAAGGACAACTGAAATGAAAGGTACAAGGAGGCTGACATAAGCTATCTATCTATCTATCTATCTATCTATCATCTATCAGTTTATCTAAAGGGGCCTATACACTGGTCGATTTCAGCCATTGATCGATCGATTCCATGGAATCTATCCATTAATTGGAAATCGATTCTATCAAATCTATCGATTGATCTGCGGCTGATTTCAGAATTTGATCTATCTGACAGGATGGAAAATCTGGGTCGATCTGCTGCTGGCCCTTAGAGTTGCATTGGATCTTATGGTCCAATAATGCATTTACATCGATTTCCAATAGATGTAATTCTGAAATCTATTGGAAATCTGTCCCTAGTGTGTGGCACACATCAGATAGATTCCTGTCAGATTGGACTTGACAGGCATCTGACAGAAATCTGATGGTCGAATCTGCTGCAAATCTATAAATGTATGGCCACCTTAATCAATCTGCCTCTAAATTTACTGCAGTTTTTGCTCTCGAAATGTCCCCAGCATTATCATGAAGTTCTGTAGATGTCCCCCCCACCTTGGTTAGGAATGTTGCGCTGTCAAGGCGGGGACACTTAGCAGCAGAGGCCTCACCAGTACTGCTCTCATCAGGCTGAAGGGCTGTAAAGAGATGTTTATCCAGGGAAAGCTGTGAGCCAGACAGAGATAAATGGGATGCCCATGTCTCCCCAGAGGAACCTCCCATTACAACAAGGCATGCGATGACCCGTGCAATGACCCTCAATTATCTGATGAGCCAAATGGCTTTTATCATGCTGTAAATGTGATTAAGCTCCAGTCTTCCTGAGACGGAGGGGCACGGAGGTGCCAGGCCGTGGCACTGACTGATATCCGGGCTTCTCTCTTCTGCCACCGAACAGAAACGGAAGAAATTGAATTAAAGATAAAAACAAATGGACCATATGTCAAAAAAAGCCACAGCTTTCTTTAACCACTTGAGAACCGCGGTGTTAAACCACCTAAAGACCAGGCCACTGCGCTGTAGCTTTAAGGGCTCGCTGCAGGGCCGCACAACTCAGCATACAAGTGATTTCCCCCCTCCCCTTTTCTCCCCACCAACAGAGCTTTCTGTTGGTGGGGTCTGATCGCTCCCCAGCTGTTTTTTTTTTTTCCCAGGTCCCTCCCTCCACCTGCCTATCACAGCGATCAGCGGTAATAAGCTTCAGCCTATCACCGCCGATCACTTCTATGTCCCCCAGAGGGACAGCTGTCTCACACGGCTGTCCCCAGTACAGCGCTGCCATAGATCGCATCGCTGTACAGCCTAATTAGACGGGGTCTAATTCGCCGTCTAACAGTCTCCGAGCGTCGATCGCCGCTGGGAAACTGAAGGTGGAGCAGAGCTCCGCCTTCCAAACGGAGATGCACGCGCATCGTCGCCGGCGATCTCCAGCTAGCCCCATAGAAGACCGTTCACGGCAATCGGCGTGGAGCGGTCCTAGGGCTACCGCCGCGTTCACACCAATTGGCGTGGAGCGGTCGGCAAGGTGTTAAAGTGAATCTGTAAGAAAAAAAAGCCTTGGGAGGGGGAAGCCTCCGGGATCCAGCGCTGGCAGCCCCTGAAAAATCTGGCACAGTAGCGCCTGCAATATTTACCTGCCTGCTCCAGCATAGGTGCAGTAGCGGCTTTCCGATGGGGTCTGGTGGAAATTGCTGAGCCCGATCGGGTCCACTCTACTCCTCAGTCCTACATACAGTATATGGGAAGTTTTTCTGATGCTGAAACCAGGACAATTGATGTAAAAGGGAGGTATCCTGAATAATTTACTGCATTCTACTGTATGTCACTACAGGGCCTCTTTAAAGTGGACTCGCCAAACCAAAAAAACTAAAAACCAGAAGCATGTGAGCAGCCTTTCTGTCCCTAAGTTCTGCTCCCCAGGCCTCTTCCATGCAAGGGGACCCCTCTCTATGGTAAATACACTGTGCTTGTATATCAAGTCAAAACTTTTGCTTGTCTTGTAAAGCACTTGCAAACCAAGTTACTAGCGGTTCAAGGTTTTACTGTGTTAGCAGCAGCTGCCTAGTTAGCATCTGATTTGTCACATGGCCTTCTGTGCACTTTAAATAGGAACTGTAGGTAAAATAACATAATTAATAAAGTTGCTTATTTTTTTTTTATTTTTTTTTTACAATATTATTAAAATTTATAGATTTCAGTATTTAGTCAGTGTTTGCCCATTGTAAAATCTTTCCTCTCCCTGATTTACTTTCTGACATTTATCACTGGTGGTGACATGTTTAGTCCTGCCAGGTGATCTGTACAGAATGTTCGTTACTGAGAGTTCTATGCACAGAGGGAGATGCTGCTTGCTTGTCAGTTGGAAAAATCCATTATTTCCCACAATGCAACGAGGGTCACAGACAGGAAACTGTCAGGACCATGGTCATCACATCACACTGTGGGAGGGGTTTCACCACAATATCAGCCATACAGCGCCCCCTGATGATCTACTTGAGAAAAGGAAAATTTCTCTCCTGTGTCCTGTTTGTCCACTGCGATCAATGGAATTCTTCTCCTCCATTTTGAAAATAGCCATTACCTGATAACAGCTTCCTGGCCAGGGCACTGTTAAACTGTAATATCACCCACTTGAGCCATAGGGAAACATGGACATTACCTTGCTCATCAGTTGTCCTCAGTTATAACTCATATTTAACTGACAGCAACTGATATATTTCAGTTCTGACAAAATATTGTCAGAACTGAAAGGGATCATTGTCAGAAGAAAATGGTGAGCTTCTGAGAGGAACTGGCGGTGAGGTAAGTATGTTGATATAGATGCAGGTACATCATGTGTGTATTTTAAATAATTTTACTCAGTTCAGTTTCCCTTTAAACCTGACTGGTAGAATACTATACTTGCTGTTTGCAATGTGCTGGACCCCACAGCTACTAAACGCAGCTGTCACTAGCTAAGGGAAATGTTGAGCTTCAGCACTGTGGACAGCGCTACAGCCTGAAAATGCAACAGCAGCTTCCTGGAATCAGAAAATTACCTCATTACAAGCAGAAATGGGACTTCCTGGACAAGTCTGAGTGTGAGAGAATGCTAAAAGAAACAAATCTGAACCGTAAGCCAGTAAAAATATACCTGTTCCCCCAGAATGCTCTGGGGAGGGGAGAATTCCACATAGCTAAACAGCCTAGGCAGGGTAGGGTTACATACTGATATAGAATAGATAGATATAGGAAGTGTTTCTGAAACCAGGAGAATTACCATACAAGTATGTATCCTAAATAATTTACTGTATTCTACTAGTACTATAAGTCACTACAGGGCCTCTTTAACACACCCTTCCCTCCATTTTAAATGCGGAAACCTAATTGCAGTAACATCTTCCTCTGTATCCTGACAGGGTGAAAGCCTCCATTTTTTAATATTGTTTTGAATAATCAGCCAATTTTTCACGCAATAATGTGCTCTATTAAGCCATTAGCCGGGACCCCCCGCCGGCTACACAAGAATGTAATTGCCCAGTTGTAGCTTCCCAGCCTAATCATATTGCGGATATAAATTGCTTCTGTGCCAGCTCCAAACAGCCACTTCCTGGTTCACAGCATAACCATAAAATCACTTATTGGCCTTTACAACAGTAAAACAATGGGATGCCTACCTGATTACTCCCCCTCCTTGCTTCTGTTCCTTCTGCAAACTGCTAGAAAATGCACAATTATCGCACACATCCCCAGAGAGGAATTCCTTCTCACAGCTTTTAAAGGCCAACGCCACATCCAAATATATTTATTATAATAGATCTGGTAGCATGATCAGTCTTACTTTTTTCTTTGTTTTGTGTGTGTGTTAAAAGAGGCGTCCGCACCTAAAACAAATAAAATAAAATCTTGTTGTAGTAATTTGGTTATGCATGCCTCCCAACTTTTTGAGATAAGAAAGAGGGACACTTAAGCCACACCCCTAATCACTCCCCCTCCCAAACTTTTTGAGATAAGAAAGAGGCACGCTTAAGCCACACCCCTGCCATACCCCTATCACCTCCAGCTCCCACCCCACACACACACACGCACCTCCACGGCAAATCCCTAGTCACGCATACCATACAGATTTCATAAGATAAATATGTTGTTTTATAATTCAAACTATTCTGGTTCATTTCTCTTTATACCTGGATCAATTTAATCAATGTGATCGGATTGGTTAGATCTTCTCCCAGCAGTGGCCCCCAAACGATCGTCCAGGGGATTGTATCGTAAATGGCCACCTTTAGAAAGGCGATCGCAAATACGATGTGATCGCATTTCTCTGTATTTTCCGCTACCGCAATTTCATTGGCTGTACGGTGCATTTGCATTTGCAATTTACCCAGGAGAAAAAAAATGAATGGTAAAATATTTGAATTCTCACCTGACCTGCCAGCATGACTCCTTGCTCCATCTGCCATTACCCCCGTGTCAGTTGTTCCCTGGAGCGCCCCCACATGGTGCATGCACCACATAGGACATGTGTGTCATCACACACGCGCCTGATGCCACACTGGGAAGATGTCTTACTTTGTCTGCTTATGCCTTGATAAAGGGGACCTGATTAGCCCCGAAACGATCGTTGGCTGAGACGATTTGGTGTGTATTACACTGTATGTGTGCATTGGAACACTAAAAGCACGTTGTTCCTTGAAGACTGTGTGCGGATCCCTCTTTTGACTGCTGGTACGGGTTCCAGCAACTGATCGACCACGTCAAACCGAGATTTTCCAGCATGCGCAATTGATACATTTGATCGATTTCGACCCAAAATTGATCGAATTGTCATTCGGCCATGCTTTCTGCTGTGCTGATTTTCCTCAGATTCTATAAAATTATCAAATCGGATGGTTGATCAGGCCGCAAAATCCGTCTTTTAGACTGTCTCTGAGTCCTTTTTAGGCCTCTTGCACACTACATGCGATTCCGATTTTTTTATCTGATCCGATTTTTGATTCCGGTTAAAAAACGTACTGCATGCTGCTACATTTTTTTAATCGCCATAAAAAATCGGATGTGTAAAAAAATCGGAATCCCATGTAGTGTGCGAGAGGCCTTAGCTGAACCCTTCTCACCAGAAGTCAGAAATGATACTGTATACCTCATCATAAGAGCTTTTAAGGTAAATATGCATCTCTTATTTGTTTATAACATTGTCCAGCGGAGCTATCAGATGGCAGCTGCCACGCCCAATCGCCTTGACAACAGAATATCTTCATCTCTGGATCCTCTTGCCCAAGGCTCCTCAGATGCATTATATATTGTGGTTACATCTTCAGCCGAGGAGATCAATCATTCTCTTCAGACACAAATGTGTTTAAAAAGGGCTTTAAACGTATCTGTTCAGCAAATCGGCAGATAGCGCACCACGTGCGTCTCCCACTGTGAGGAGTCAGCAATCTGGAAACTGGGTAAAGTACGCCCTCTACTGGGCACATCGTCCATTAACTCTTTGTAGCCTACAGCAGTCGCTCACCCAAGCAGTTGAAAAGGCACAGGCATAGCTCTGAACTGTCCCTCTTTTGGAGGGACAGTCTCTCTTTGGGAGCCCTGTCCCTCTTTCCTCCTCATTTGTCCCTCTTTCAGGACTGATTTACAGATCTGTGTAAATATATGTATTTTTCTACGTAAAATTGTGTTTGACTCTAAATCGTATTCCCACGCTTTAAAGAAAACCAGTAACTAACAAAAGTTCCACTGGGGGGTACTCCCCTCTGTGGGGGGAAGCCTCCGGATCCTAACAAGGCTTCCCCATCCTCCTGTGTCCCACGGCGGTCTCGCACTGGCCCTCCGAACGGCGGGGTGTAAATATTTGCCTTCCCGGCTCCAGCGCAGGCGCAGTATCGGCTTCTCTTAAGAGATAGGTGGAAATAGCCGATCGCTGTCTGACCGCTCTCCTGCGCCTGCGTAGTAGAGCGGACCTGACGGAGAATGGCTATTTCCGCCCATCTCCGTGCTGAGAGCCGCAACAGCGCCACCCGCTGGAGCCAGGGAAGGTAAATAAATGTAACTTCTCAGGCTTGTGGAGCCTGCATTGCCGGAGACTTCGGGGGAGCCAGCACTGGACTGCCTGCAGCTACAGCAAAGGGGGAAGTCTCATTGGGACCCTGAGGCTTCCCCCTACCGAGGTGAGTACCCCCCAGGGGAACTTTTTTTTTGTTACAGGTTCACTTTAAATTGATGTATTTCTTATTTTCAAATGTTAATATGAAGGAAAATGAGCTAGGATAGGAAGGACCAGGGTGGTTTTAAAGGGAACATGAGACGGGGGATATATAAAAATATACTTACCTGGGGCTTCCTCCAGCCCCCTCCAGGCTGATTGCTCCCTCGCTGTGCTTCTGCGCTGCCTGATCCTCTGCAATTCGGCCCGGAAAGTCCTTTAGTCTGGGACATACTGTGCATGCGCCAGGAGCATTCTGTGTATGCATGACTAGGGAAGTATCGGGGGCATGATTAGGGGTGTGGCTTGAGTGTCCCTCTTTCTCAGCTCGAAAAGTTGGGATGTACGCGCAAGTCACACCTTGTTTAAAATAGCTCCTGCTATCATGGCGAGTGCCGGGCTGCCTGCAATGGGGATCATAGATACAAATATTTGAAGCCACAGTCTGCATAGCGGCTGGCTCTGGCGCCTGCTATGATAATGGCCGCAGGCGTTAAGGGGGAGGGGTGTGTTAGGGTTAGGTGCAAGGAGTTAAACTTAGTTGCTCAGAGGTGGGGGATTAATATTAGGCACTAAGCAAGAGGGAATTTAATGGTTAGGCACCATTAGGGAGGAGGTTAAGGGTTAGGCAACACCAGGGGGGAGGTTAAGGGTTAAAGTGAACCAGAGACGAAGCACCCTCATGTATTTTACCATATATATCAGTGGGAATATTAGAGAAAACACCTACCTTGCTCTCTGTTTCATCTTTCACTGCTCAGCCTGCTTCTAATCAGCCCTGATAAAATCCCCGACCGAGCATTCAGTCTGGCTTTGCTCAGGAACCATTATAGCTGAGTCATTATAGCAGAGCCAGAAGGGGGCAGGCTTGGGCTTGAAAAGACATCAGAGAAGACAGACTCAGCTATAATGATTCCTGAGCAAAGCCAGACTGATTGCTAAGTCTGGGATTTTATCAGGGCTGGTTAGAAGCAGGCTGAGCAGTGAAGAATGAAACAGAGAGCATGGTAGGCGTTTTCTCTAATGTTCCCACTGATATATATGGTAAAATACATGAGGGTGCTTCATCTCTGGTTCACTTTAAGCACCACAAGGGGAGGGTTAAAGGTTAGAAATCACTGGGGGAGGGTATTAAGGGTTAGGCACCATCAGGGGAGTGGGTAAAGGGTTAGGAGCCACAGGGGGGGAAGGAAATGAAGGGTTAGGCACCACCAGGGGGGTGGTTAAAGGTTAGGCACCACAAGGGGGGGTTAGGAGTAGTGTTGGGCGAACAGTGTTCGCCACTGTTCGGGTTCTGCAGAACATCACCCTGTTCGGGTGATGTTCGGGTTCGGCCGAACACCTGATGGTGTTCGGCCAAACTGTTCGGCCATATGGCCGAACTAAGAGCGCATGGCCGAACGTTACCCGAACGTTCGGCTATCGCTGTGATTGGCCGAACGGGTCACGTGTAGTGTTGGGCGAACATCTAGATGTTCGGGTTCGGGCCGAACATGGCCGAACTCCGAACATAATGGAAGTCAATGGGGACCCGAACTTTCGTGCTTTGTAAAGCCTCCTTACATGCTACATACCCCAAATTTACAGGGTATGTGCACCTTGGGAGTGGGTACAAGAGGAAAAAAAAATTAGCAAAAAGAGCGTATAGTTTTTGAGAAAATCGATTTTAAAGTTTCAAAGGGAAAACTGTCTTTTAAATGCGGGAAATGTCTGTTTTCTTTGCACAGGTAACATGCTTTTTGTCGGCATGCAGTCATAAATGTAATACATATAAGAGGTTCCAGGAAAAGGGACCGGTAACGCTAACCCAGCAGCAGCACACGTGATGGAACAGGAGGAGGGTGGCGCACGAGGAGAAGGCCACGCTTTGAGACACAACAACCCAGGCCTTGCATGAGGACAAGAAGCGTGCGGATAGCAATTTGCATTTTGTCGCCATGCAGTCATAAATGTAATACAGATGAGAGGTTCAATAAACAGGGACCGGAAACGCTAACCCATCACAGATGTTCATTGTTCATGTTACTTGGTTGGGGTCCGGGAGTGTTGCGTAGTCGTTTCCAATCCAGGATTGATTCATTTTAATTTGAGTCAAACGGTCTGCATTTTCTGTGGAGAGGCGGATACGCCGCCGATCTGTGACGATGCCTCCGGCAGCACTGAAACAGCGTTCCGACATAACGCTGGCTGCCGGGCAAGCCAGCACCTCTATTGCGTACATTGCCAGTTTGCGCCAGGTGTCTAGCTTCGATACCCAATAGTTGAAGGGTGCAGATGGATTGTTCAACACAGCTATGCCATCTGATATGTAGTCCTTGACCATCTTCTCCAGGCGATCGGTGTTGGAGGTGGATCTGCACGCTTGCTGTTCTGTGTGCTGCTGCATGGGTGTCAGAAAATTTTCCCACTCCAAGGACACTGCCGATACCATTCCCTTTTGGGCACTAGCTGCGGCTTGTGTTGTTTGCTGCCCTCCTGGTCGTCCTGGGTTTGCGGAAGTCAGTCTGTCGGCGTACAACTGGCTAGAGGAGGGGGAGGATGTCAATCTCCTCTCTAAAGTCTCCACAAGGGCCTGCTGGTATTCTTCCATTTTGACCTGTCTGGCTCTTTCTTCAAGCAGTTTTTGAACATTGAGTTTGTACCGTGGATCCAGAAGGGTATAAACCCAGTAATTGGTGTTGTCCAGAATGCGCACAATGCGTGGGTCGCGTTCAATGCAGTCCTAGGCCGAAGAGGTCATAGCCTAGGGTCACAAAACCTGTTTATTTGGGGAATTTCAATGGTGGCGAGTCTGACGTACATAAATCGCAGCAATGGCCGTTAGCAACGTCTGAATCTCACGAAATGTCTCATGCAGGTAGAAGACATATTGTTAGACTTGGGCTCCAAAGATGGGTTCCCTACATCTCTGCAAACCAGAGTTACAGGGCTCCAAATTTGGTAAAATCCCCCATAGGCTTTCATTGGGCCTCCTATTTACAGTTCCAAAATCTCACATCTTTTCAAAGGGCAATTACTCAGCAGTGGCAAATTTTCTAGCATTGTAGGGACCCTTAGGGGGAACATGACTGGTGAGTTTCGGGCCCCTAGGCCAAAGAGGTCATAGCCTAGGGTCACAAAAACCTGTTTATTTGGGCTATTTCAATGGTAGTGATGGTGACGTACATAAATCGCAGCAATGGCCGTTAGCAAAGTCTGAATCTCACGAAATGTCTCATGCAGGTAGAAGACATATTGTTAGACTTGGATTCCAAAGATGGGGTCCCTATATCTCTGAAAACCAGAGTTACAGGGGTCCAAAATTGGTAAAATCCCCCATAGGATTTCATTGCCTCCCTATTTCACTTTCCAAAATCTCACATCTTTTCAAAGGGCAATGGCTCAGCAGTACCAAATTTTCTAGCAGTAGGGACCCTTAGGGGGAACATGACTGGTGAGTTTCGGGCCCCTAGGCCGAAGAGGTCATAGCCTAGGGTCACAAAAACCTGTTTATTTGGGCTATTTCAATGGTAGTGATGGTGACGTACATAAATCGCAGCAATGGCCGTTAGCAAAGTCTGAATCTCACGAAATGTCTCATGCAGACACCTAAGGGTCCCTACAATGCTAGAAAATTTGGTACTGCTGAGCCATTGCCCTTTGAAATGGTGTGAGATTTTGGAACGGTAAATAGGAGGCCCACTCACCAGTCATGTTCCCCCTAAGGGTCCCTACAATGCTAGAAAATTTGGTACTGCTGAACCATTGCTGCTATTTATGTACGTCACCATCACTACCATTGAAATAGCCCAAATAAACAGGTTTTTGTGACCCTAGGCTATGACCTCTTTGGCCTAGGGGCCCGAAACTCACCAGTCATGTTCCCCCTAAGGGTCCCTACAATGCTAGAAAATTTGCCACTGCTGAGTAATTGCCCTTTGAAAAGATGTGAGATTTTGGAACTGTAAATAGGAGGCCCAATGAAAGCCTATGGGGGATTTTACCAATTTTGGACCCCTGTAACTCTGGTTTGCAGAGATGTAGGGACCCCATCTTTGGAATCCAAGTCTAACAATATGTCTTCTACCTGCATGAGACATTTCGTGAGATTCAGACTTTGCTAACGACCATTGCTGCTATTTATGTACGTCACCATCACTACCATTGAAATAGCCCAAATAAACAGGTTTTTGTGACCCTAGGCTATGACCTCTTTGGCCTAGGGGCCCGAAACTCACCAGTCATGTTCCCCCTAAGGGTCCCTACAATGCTAGAAAATTTGCCACTGCTGAGTAATTGCCCTTTGAAAAGATGTGAGATTTTGGAACTGTAAATAGGAGGCCCAATGAAAGCCTATGGGGGATTTTACCAAATTTGGAGCCCTGTAACTCTGGTTTGCAGAGATGTAGGGAACCCATCTTTGGAGCCCAAGTCTAACAATATGTCTTCTACCTGCATGAGACATTTCGTGAGATTCAGACGTTGCTAACGGCCATTTCTGCGATTTATGTACGTCAGACTCGCCACCATTGAAATTGCCCAAATAAACAGGTTTTGTGACCCTAGGCTATGACCTCTTCGGCCTAGGACTGCATTGAACGCGACCCACGCATTGTGCGCATTCTGGACAACACCAATTACTGGGTTTATACCCTTCTGGATCCACGGTACAAACACAATGTTCCAAAACTGCTTGAAGAAAGAGCCAGACAGGTCAAAATGGAAGAATACCAGCAGGCCCTTGTGGAGACTTTAGAGAGGAGATTGACATCCTCCCCCTCCTCTAGCCAGTTGTACGCCGACAGACTGACTTCCGCAAACCCAGGACGACCAGGAGGGCAGCAAACAGCACAAGCCGCAGCTAGTGCCCAAAAGGGAATGGTATCGGCAGTGTCCTTGGAGTGGGAAAATTTTCTGACACCCATGCAGCAGCACACAGAACAGCAAGCGTGCAGATCCACCTCCAACACCGATCGCCTGGAGAAGATGGTCAAGGACTACATGTCAGATGGCGTAGCTGTGTTGAACAATCCATCTGCACCCTTCAACTATTGGGTATCGAAGCTAGACACCTGGCACAAACTGGCAATGTACGCAATAGAGGTGCTGGCTTGCCCGGCAGCCAGCGTTATGTCGGAACGCTGTTTCAGTGCTGCCGGAGGCATCGTCACAGATCGGCGGCGTATCCGCCTCTCCACAGAAAATGCAGACCTACTGACTCAAATTAAAATGAATCAATCCTGGATTGGAAACGACTACGCAACACTCCCGGACCCCAACCAAGTAACATGAACAATGAACATCTGTGATGGGTTAGCGTTTCCGGTCCCTGTTTATTGAACCTCTCATCTGTATTACATTTATGACTGCATGGCGACAAAATGCAAATTGCTATCCGCACGCTTCTTGTCCTCATGCAAGGCCTGGGTTGTTGTGTCTCAAAGCGTGGCCTTCTCCTCCTGCGCCACCCTCCTCCTGTTCCATCACGTGTGCTGCTGCTGGGTTAGCGTTACCGGTCCCTTTTCCTGGAACCTCTTATATGTATTACATTTAGGACTGCATGCCGACAAAAAGCATGTTACCTGTGCAAAGAAAACAGACATTTCCCGCATTTAAAAGACAGTTTTCCCTTTGAAACTTTAAAATCGATTTTCTCAAAAACTATAAGCTCTTTTTGCTAAAAAAAAAATTTCCTCTTGTATCCACTCCCAAGGTGCACATACCCTGTAAATTTGGGGTATGTAGCATGTAAGGAGGCTTTACAAAGCACAAAAGTTCGGGTCCCCATTGACTTCCATTATGTTCGGAGTTCGGGTCGAACACCCGAACATCGCGGCCATGTTCGGCCTGTTCGGCCCGAACCCGAACATCTAGATGTTCGCCCAACACTAGTTAGGAGGCACCACCAGGGGGGAGGTTAAGGGTTAGGCACCACAAGGGGGGCTTAGGAACCACAGGGGTGAGGGAATTAAGGGTTAGGCACCATCAGGGGGGAGGTAATGAGTTAGGCACCATGGGGGGTTATGAGTTAGGCAACAATCGGGGAGGGTGTTTAAGGGTTAGGCACCACCAGGGGGGATGTTAAGGGTTAAGTACCATCGGGGACAGTTAAGGGCTAGGCACCCCCTGGGAGAGGGTTTTGTATTAGAGTAAGGAGAGGTTAGGTCATATTAAATATTGGTAAATATTATTTATACTTTACTATATGGATGTAGTAGAATACCGTTTTGGGCTTCGGTAGATTTTGGGCGGTGGAAGGTTTTGGGCGGCAGTAGGGTTTGGGTTGTAGGTGGCAGTTGAAGAGAGCACGCGCTGGTGCATTGTTTAGTATATAGGATGATTTGTGATTCTTTTAAGAATGGTGGGTTTACTGGTTAAACTGAAGTCTTCAGGCCAACAGTAACACCGCAGGCACACACCATACAACAAAAGCAAAGACTTATAGTATGGGTGACAAATATTTAACAGGTTAAGTCATTTCTGTCTTGAGCAGAGCCGGTTCTCTCATGAAGCAAGGTGAAACATTTGCATCAGGAGCAGAGGTTACAGGGGCAGCATGTTTGTACTGTGTTTACACTAACAGCATGCAGTCAGAGCAGGAGGAGAAGCGAGAGGAGAGCGAGGTGAAGAGGTCATCATTGGGGAAAAGCAGCTTGTTGTGCTGTGTGAGGAGTCTGACAGTGAGTGAGGAGGGGGGAGGCAGGAGAGCATCATTGGGAAAAGCAGCTTGTTGTGCTGTGTGAGGAGTCTGACAGTGAGTGAGGAGGGGGAGGCAGGAGAGCAGCAGTGTTTCATTTGACTTGCACAGCAGAAGGGAAGAGGTGGCACTGCTGTCCTGACTGTGGAGGAATGGAGTTGCTGAGGGCGAACAGTTTGTCTCAGACTCACAGATAGCCAGTGTGCTATTGTGTTGAGCTGCAGCATGTCATGTGAGAGCATTAAATGAACCAGAGTAAATTGTCAGATGCTGTGCAATCATTTCAAATTGGTGTGTGTGTGTGTGTGTGGGCGGGGGGGGGGCATTCTCACAAATTTGCCTCAGGCAGCAACGAGTATAGGTCCGGCCCTGGTCTTGAGAAGCACTCAATATATACAGTGGGATGCAAAAGTTTGGGAAACCTTGTTAATCGTCATGATTTTCCTGTATAAATCGTTGGTGGTTACGATAAAAAATGTCAGTTAAATATATGATATAGGAGACACACACAGTGATATGTGAGAAGTGAAATTAAGTTTATTGGATTTACATAAAGTGTGCAATAATTGTTTAAATAAAATTAGGCAGGTGCATAAATGTGGGCACTGTTGTCATTTTTTTGATTCCGAAAACATTTAGAACGAATTATTGAAACTCAAATTGGCTTGGTAAGCTCAGTGACCCCTGACCTATATACACAGGTGAATCCCCAATTATGAGAAAGAGTATTTAAGGGGGTCAATTGTAAGTTTCCCTTCTCTTTTAATACTCTCTGAAGAGTAGCAAGATGGGGGTCTCAAAACAACTCTCAAATTAACTTGAAGACAAAGATTTTTCCCCATCATGGTTTAGGGGAAGGATAGAGAAAGCTGTCTCAGAGATTTCAGCTGTCTGTTTGACGTTATGAACATACTGAGGATGGAAGACCACAGGCTCAGTTCAAGTTAAAGCTCGAAGTGGAAGACCAAGCAAAATCTCGGATAAACAGAAGCAATGAATGGTGAGAACAAGAGTCACCCCACAGAGCAGCACCAAAGGCCTACAACATCATCTTGCTGCAGATGGAGTCACTATGCATCGAGTGATGCCCACAGCCGAAATAGAGTCGCTTGAGGTATGCTAAAGCACATTTGGACAAGGCAGCATTTTGGAATAAGGTGCTGTGGACTGATGAAACTAAAATTGTGTTATTTGAGCATAACAAGGGGCATTATGCATGGAGGAAAAACAACACAGCATTCTAAGAAAAACGCCTGCTACTGTACCTACAGTAAAATATGGTGGTGGTTCCATCATGCTGTGAGACTGTGAGGCCTGTGCAGGGAATGGGAATCTTGTCAAAGTTGAGGGACGCATGGATTCCACTCAGTATCAGCAGATTCTGGAGACCAATGTCCAGGAATCAGTAACAAAGCTGAAGCTGCGCCGGGGCTGGATCTTTCAACAAGACAACAACCTAAAACCTGCTCAAAATCCACTAAGGCATTCATGCAGAGGAACAAGTACAACGTTCTGGAATGGCCATCTCACTGCCCAGACCTGAATATAATTCAAAATCTGTGGTGTGAGTTAAAGAGAGCTGTCCATGCTCAGAAGCCAACAAACTTGAATGAACTAGAGACAGGGGCGTAACTAGGCCCCACCGGGCCCCCCTGCAGATTTTCTGAGCGGGCCCCCCCCCCCCCCCCCCCCGGGGCCCGCTCGCGGCCGTTTTGTGGGTGCTGGAGGGGTGGCAGCATGAGGGGAAAGCCTTGCCCACAGTCGGCGGGGAGAGGGGTAGTTCCCCCCTCTCCCTCACCTCGGGGCTCTCCCCTCTGCGCTCCCCTCCAGCTCGTAAGTGTCTGTGGGGCTGTGGTGGGCAGCGAGCGGCGGGCAGATACATACCTGCTTCCATCGGAGACTTCTCCCTCTAGCGGCTGACGTATGCACTTGCCTAATTTTGTTTAAACAATTTTTACGAACTTTCTGTAAATCCAATAAACTTCATTTCACTTCTCAAATATCACTGTGTGTGTCTCCTATCTATATATATAAAATTGGATGTGTGTGTGTGTGTGTGTGTGTGCGTGCGTGCGTGCGTGCGTGAACAGTTTGTCTCAGACTCACAGATAGCCAGTGTGCTATTGTGTTGAGCTGCAGCATGTCATGTGAGAACATTAAATGAACCAGAGTAAATTGTCAGATGCTGTGCAATCATTTCAAATTGGTGTGTGTGTGTGTGTGTGGGGGGACATTCTCACAAATTTGCCTCAGGCAGCAACGAGTATAGGTCCGGCCCTGGTCTTGAGAAACACTCAATATATACAGTGGGATGCAAAAGTTTGGGAAACCTTGTTAATCTTGTTAATCATCATGATTTTCCTGTATAAATCGTTGGTTGTTACGATAAAAAATGTCAGTTAAATATATGATATAGGAGACACACAGTGATATTTGAGAAGTAAAGTAAGTGTGTGTGTGTGTGTGTGTGTGTGTGTGTGTGTGTGTGTGTGTGTGTGTGTGTGTGTGTGTGTGTGTGTGTGTGTGTGTGTGTGTGTGTGTGTGTGTGTGTGTGTGTGTGTGTGTGTGTGTGTGTGTGTGTGTGTGTGTGTGTGTGTGTGTGTGTGTGTGTGTGTGTGTGTGTGTGTGTGTGTGTGTGTGTGTGTGTGTGTGTGTGTGTGTGTGTGTGTGTGTGTGTGTGTGTGTGTGTGTCGCGATCACGCAAAAACGGCTTGACCGATTTGAACGAAACTTGGTACACAGATCCCTTAATACCTGGGATGATATGTTCTGGGGGTCTCGCGGCCCCCCTGCACATGTGGGCGGAGCTACAAACAGCTAATCAGATTCCACCCATTCAAGTCAATGGAAAAAATGTAAAAGGCTGCCATTCTCACAGTAATCAAACCAGAGTCCCCACACTTGGCACAGTTGGTCACTTGGTGACCGAGGTTACAAATCCAGGAAAAGTGGGTGGAGCATAAAACAGCAAATCAAATTTCAGCCGTTCATTTTACATGGGAAAATGTAAACTGCAGCCATTCTTAGACTGTTAATCACAGGGTTCTCAAACTTAGCACACTTGGTCACTGGGTGAATGCGATTAAGATTCAAGAAAATGGGTGGAGCCTACAACAGCCAATCAAAATTCACCTATTGATTTTCAAGGGGAATATTTAAACTGCTGCTATTCTTACATTTTTAATGGCAGAGGCTTCAAACCTGCTACAGTCAGTGGGTGACTGGGGTCCAAATTCACTAAAGGGGCGGGGCCACATACAGCCAATCAGATTTCCTTGGTGGATAAACTGCTTAAAATCACACATTTTTGATGCCAGGAACCTGAAAACTCACACACTTGGTCACTGGGTGACTGTGTGTCAAGGTTACACAAAGTGGGCGGAGCTAATAACAAATTTCACTGGAAATTATAAACTGCAGCCATTCTTACACCGTTAATAGCAGGGTTCTCAAACTTTGCACAGTTGGTCATTGGGTGACAGATTAGGATTTTGGAAGGTGGGTGGAGCCTACAACAGCCAATAAAAATTCACCTTTTGATTTTCAAAGGGAATGTTTCATCTGCTACCATTCTCTTATACTGGTAATAGCAGATGCCTCAAACCTGGTACAGTTGGTCACTGGGTGACTAGGGTCAAAATTCAGGAAGGGGGCGGAGCCACAAACAGCCAGATTTGTTTATTTTTAAATGGGAATATACAAAGTATTGATACTAAGGACCCCCAAAGCTGATAAACTTGATGATTGAGTGACTTTATGTCAAGGTTAGAAAAAGTGGGCGGTGCCAACAACTTCATTTTTTACATTGCAGGGTTCCCAAACTTTACACAATTGGCCACTGGGTGACTGGGATGAATATTCAGAAATGTGGGTGGAGCCTACAACAGCCAATCAAAATGTACCTATTGATTTTCAAGGGGAATATTCACATTGCTACCATTCTTACACTGTTAGTGGCAGAGGCCTCAAACCTGATACAGTCAGTCATTGGGTGACTGGGGTCCAAATTCACTAAAGGGGTGGAGCCACAAACAGCCAATCAGATTTGTTAGATTAATTTCAGCCATTCTGTTATTGGCAGGGTTCTCAAACGTGACACAGTTGGCCACTGGGTGACTGGGACTAATATTCAGAAAAGTGGGTGGAGCCTACAGCAGCCAATCAAAATTCACCTTTTGATTTTCAAGGGGAATATTTACATTGCTGCCATTCATGCACTCTTAATGGCAGAGGCCTAACATCTGCTACAGTCACTGGGAGACTGTGGTTTAAATTCTGAAGGTAGCGGGCCAAAAACAGCCAATCAGATTTGTTTAACCACTTGCCGACCGCCTACTTCATATTGGCGGCGGCAAAGTGGCAGCCCCAGGACCACGTAACGCAGAATGGCGTCAGGTCCTGGGGCACTCTTTGGCCGGGGATCGCGCGCTGGGATGCGCGCGCAATAGGCTCCGCCCACCCGCGACGTCAACCCGCCGGCCAATCGGAAGCGCCGGCGGGTTGTTAACCAGACGATCCCCGGATAGGAAGCGTATAATACGCTGTGTAATGTTTACAAAGTGTATTATACAGGCTGCCTCCTGCCCTGGTGGTCCCAGTGTCCGAGGGACCACCAGGGCAGGCTGCAGCCACCCTAGTCTGCACCCAAACACACTGATCTGCCCCCCCCTGCCCCCTGATCGCCCACAGTACCCCTCAGACCCCCCCTGCCCACCCCCCAGACCACCATTTGCACACAATCACCCCCCTAATCACCCATCAATCACTCCCTGTCAACGCTATTTTTTTTTTAGTCCCTAAACTGCCCCCTGCTCCCTCCTGATCACCCCCCACCCCTCAGATTCTCCCCAGACCCCCCCAGACCCTCCCCCCCCTGTGTACTGTATGCATCTATCCCCCCTGATCACCTGTCAATCACCCGTCAATCACCCGTCAATCACCCCCTGTCACTGCCACCCATCAATCAGCCCCTAACCTGCCCCTTGCGGGCAATCTGATCACCCACCCACACCAATAGATCGCCCGCTGATCCGACATCAGATCACCTCCCAAATCCATTGTTTACATCTATTCTCTCCTCTAAACACCCACTAATTACCCATCAATCACCCATCAATCACCCCCTATCACCACCTGTCACTGTTACCCATCAGATTAGACCCTTGCGGGCACCCAATCGCCCGCCCACACGCTCAGATTGCCCTCAAACCCCCCCTTATCGATTCGCCAGTGCATTATTTACATCCGTTCTTCCCTGTAATAACCCACTGATCACCTGTCAATCACCCCCTGTCACTGCCACCCATCAATCACCCCCTGTCACTGCCACCCATCAATCAGCCCCTAACCTGCCCCTTGGGGGCAATCTGATCACCCACCCACACCAATAGATCGCCCGCAGATCCGACATCAGATCACCTCCCAAGCGCAGTGTTTACATCTATTCTCTCCTCTAAACACCCACTAATTACCCATCAATCACCCCCTATCACCACCTGTCACTGTTACCCATCAGATTAGACCCTAATCTGCCCCTTGCGGGCACCCAATCACCCGCCCACACGCTCAGATTGCCCTCAGACCCCCCCTTATCAATTCGCCAGTGCAATATTTACATCTGTTATTCCCTGTAATAACCCACTGATCACCTGTCAATCACCCATCAATCACCCCCTGTCACTGCCACCCATCAATCACCCCCTGTCACTGCCACCCATCAATCAGCCCCTAACCTGCCCCTTGCGGGCAATCTGATCACCCACCCACACCAATAGATCGCCCGCAGATCCGACATCAGATCACCTCCCAAGTGCAGTGTTTACATCTCTTCTCTCCTCTAAACACCCACTAATTACCCATCAATCACCACCTATCACCACCTGTCACTGTTACCCATCAGATTAGACCCTAATCTGCCCCTTGCGGGCACCCAATCACCCGCCCACACCTCAGAACGCCCTCAGACCCCAGCCCTGATCACCTCGCTAGTGCATTGCTTGCATCTATTTCCCCCCTCTAATCACACCTTGAGACACCCATAAATCACCTCCTGTCACCCCCTAGCACACCTACCCATCAGATCAGGCCCTAATTTGCCCCGTGTGGGTAGTGTTGGGCGAACAGTGTTCGCCACTGTTCGGGTTCTGCAGAACATCACCCTGTTCGGGTGATGTTCGGGTTCGGCCGAACACCTGATGGTGTTCGGCCAAACTGTTCGGCCATATGGCCGAACTAAGAGCGCATGGCCGAACGTTACCCGAACGTTCGGCTAGCGCTGTGATTGGCCGAACGGGTCACGTGTAGTGTTGGGCGAACATCTAGATGCTCGGGTTCGGGCCGAACATGGCCGAACTCCGAACATAATGGAAGTCAATGGGGACCCGAACTTTCGTGCTTTGTAAAGCCTCCTTACATGCTACATACCCCAAATTTACAGGGTATGTGCACCTTGGGAGTGGGTACAAGAGGGAAAAAAAATTTAGCAAAAAGAGCTTATAGTTTTTGAGAAAATCGATTTTAAAGTTTCAAAGGGAAAACTGTCTTTTAAATGCGGGAAATGTCTGTTTTCTTTGCACAGGTAACATGCTTTTTGTCGGCATGCAGTCATAAATGTAATACATATAAGAGGTTCCAGGAAAAGGGACCGGTAACGCTAACCCAGCAGCAGCACACGTGATGGAACAAGAGGAGGGTGGCGCAGGAGGAGAAGGCCACGCTTTGAGACACAACAACCCAGGCCTTGCATGAGGACAAGAAGCGTGCGGATAGCAATTTGCATTTTGTCGCCATGCATGTCATAAATGTAATACAGATGAGAGGTTCAATAAACAGGGACCGGAAACGCTAACCCATCACAGATGTTCATTGTTCATGTTACTTGGTTGGGGTCCGGGAGTGTTGCGTAGTCGTTTCCAATCCAGGATTGATTCATTTTAATTTGAGTCAGACGGTCTGCATTTTCTGTGGAGAGGCGGATACGCCGCCGATCTGTGACGATGCCTCCGGCAGCACTGAAACAGCGTTCCGACATAACGCTGGCTGCCGGGCAAGCCAGCACCTCTATTGCGTACATTGCCAGTTTGTGCCAGATGTCTAGCTTCGATACCCAATAGTTGAAGGGTGCAGATGGATTGTTCAACACAGCTACGCCATCTGACATGTAGTCCTTGACCATCTTCTCCAGGCGATCGGTGTTGGAGGTGGATCTGCACGCTTGCTGTTCTGTGTGCTGCTGCATGGGTGTCAGAAAATTTTCCCACTCCAAGGACACTGCCGATACCATTCCCTTTTGGGCACTAGCTGCGGCTTGTGTTGTTTGCTGCCCTCCTGGTCGTCCTGGGTTTGCGGAAGTCAGTCTGTCGGCGTACAACTGGCTAGAGGAGGGGGAGGATGTCAATCTCCTCTCTAAAGTCTCCACAAGGGCCTGCTGGTATTCTTCCATTTTGACCTGTCTGGCTCTTTCTTCAAGCAGTTTTGGAACATTGTGTTTGTACCGTGGATCCAGAAGGGTATAAACCCAGTAATTGGTGTTGTCCAGAATGCGCACAATGCGTGGGTCGCGTTCAATGCAGTCCTAGGCCGAAGAGGTCATAGCCTAGGGTCACAAAACCTGTTTATTGGGCAATTTCAATGGTGGCGAGTCTGACGTACATAAATCGCAGCAATGGCCGTTAGCAACGTCTGAATCTCACGAAATGTCTCATGCAGGTAGAAGACATATTGTTAGACTTGGGCTCCAAAGATGGGTTCCCTACATCTCTGCAAACCAGAGTTACAGGGCTCCAAATTTGGTAAAATCCCCCATAGGCTTTCATTGGGCCTCCTATTTACAGTTCCAAAATCTCACATCTTTTCAAAGGGCAATTACTCAGCAGTGGCAAATTTTCTAGCATTGTAGGGACCCTTAGGGGGAACATGACTGGTGAGTTTCGGGCCCCTAGACCAAAGAGGTCATAGCCTAGGGTCACAAAAACCTGTTTATTGGGGCTATTTCAATGGTAGTGATGGTGACGTACATAAATCGCAGCAATGGCCGTTAGCAAAGTCTGAATCTCACGAAATGTCTCATGCAGGTAGAAGACATATTGTTAGACTTGGATTCCAAAGATGGGGTCCCTACATCTCTGCAAACCAGAGTTACAGGGGTCCAAAATTGGTAAAATCCCCCATAGGATTTCATTGGCTCCCTATTTCACTTTCCAAAATCTCACATCTTTTCAAAGGGCAATGGCTCAGCAGTACCAAATTTTCTAGCATTGTAGGGACCCTTAGGGGGAACATGACTGGTGAGTTTCGGGCCCCTAGGCCGAAGAGGTCATAGCCTAGGGTCACAAAAACCTGTTTATTGGGGCTATTTCAATGGTAGTGATGGTGACGTACATAAATCGCAGCAATGGCCGTTAGCAAAGTCTGAATCTCACGAAATGTCTCATGCAGGTAGAAGACATATTGTTAGACTTGGATTCCAAAGATGGGGTCCCTACATCTCTGCAAACCAGAGTTACAGGGGTCCAAAATTGGTAAAATCCCCCATAGGATTTCATTGGCTCCCTATTTCACTTTCCAAAATCTCACATCTTTTCAAAGGGCAATGGCTCAGCAGTACCAAATTTTCTAGCATTGTAGGGACCCTTAGGGGGATCATGACTGGTGAGTTTTGCCACTGCTGAGCCATTGCCCTTTGAAATGGTGTGAGATTTTGGAACGGTAAATAGGAGGCCCAATGAAAGCCTTTTGGGGATTTTACCAATTTTGGACCCCTGTAACTCTGGTTTGCAGAGATGTAGGGACCCCATCTTTGGAATCTAAGTCTAACAATATGTCTTCTACCTGCATGAGACATTTCGTGAGATTCAGACGTTGCTAACGGCCATGGCTGAGATTTATGTACGCCACCATCACTACCATTGAAATAGCCCCAATAAACAGGTTTTTGTGACCCTAGGCTATGACCTCTTCGGCCTAGGGGCCCGAAACTCACCAGTCATGTTCCCCCTAAGGGTCCCTACAATGCTAGAAAATTTGGTACTGCTGAGCCATTGCCCTTTGAAAAGATGTGAGATTTTGGAAAGTGAAATAGGGAGCCAATGAAATCCTATGGGGGATTTTACCAATTTTGGACGCCTGTAACTCTGGTTTGCAGAGATGTAGGGACCCCATCTTTGGAATCCAAGTCTAACAATATGTCTTCTACCTGCATGAGACATTTCGTGAGATTCAGACTTTGCTAACGGACATTGCTGCGATTTATGTACGTCACCATCACTACCATTGAAATAGCCCCAATAAACAGGTTTTTGTGATCCTAGGCTATGACCTCTTCGGCCTAGGGGCCCGAAACTCACCAGTCATGTTCCCCCTAAGGGTCCCTACAATGCTAGAAAATTTGGTACTGCTGAGCCATTGCCCTTTGAAAAGATGTGAGATTTTGGAAAGTGAAATAGGGAGCCAATGAAATCCTATGGGGGATTTTACCAATTTTGGACCCCTGTAACTCTGGTTTGCAGAGATGTAGGGACCCCATCCTTGGAATCCAAGTCTAACAATATGTCTTCTACCTGCATGAGACATTTCGTGAGATTCAGACTTTGCTAACGGCCATTGCTGCGATTTATGTACGTCACCATCACTACCATTGAAATAGCCCCAATAAACAGGTTTTTGTGACCCTAGGCTATGACCTCTTCGGCCTAGGGGCCCGAAACTCACCAGTCATGTTCCCCCTAAGGGTCCCTACAATGCTAGAAAATTTGGTACTGCTGAGCCATTGCCCTTTGAAAAGATGTGAGATTTTGGAAAGTGAAATAGGGAGCCAATGAAATCCTATGGGGGATTTTACCAATTTTGGACCCCTGTAACTCTGGTTTGCAGAGATGTAGGGACCCCATCTTTGGAATCCAAGTCTAACAATATGTCTTCTACCTGCATGAGACATTTCGTGAGATTCAGACTTTGCTAACGGCCATTGCTGCGATTTATGTACGTCACCATCACTACCATTGAAATAGCCCCAATAAACAGGTTTTTGTGACCCTAGGCTATGACCTCTTTGGCCTAGGGGCCCGAAACTCACCAGTCATGTTCCCCCTAAGGGTCCCTACAATGCTAGAAAATTTGGTACTGCTGAGCCATTGCCCTTTGAAAAGATGTGAGATTTTGGAAAGTGAAATAGGGAGCCAATGAAATCCTATGGGGGATTTTACCAATTTTGGACCCCTGTAACTCTGGTTTGCAGAGATGTAGGGACCCCATCTTTGGAATCCAAGTCTAACAATATGTCTTCTACCTGCATGAGACATTTCGTGAGATTCAGACTTTGCTAACGGCCATTGCTGCGATTTATGTACGTCACCATCACTACCATTGAAATAGCCCCAATAAACAGGTTTTTGTGACCCTAGGCTATGACCTCTTTGGCCTAGGGGCCCGAAACTCACCAGTCATGTTCCCCCTAAGGGTCCCTACAATGCTAGAAAATTTGGTACTGCTGAGCCATTGCCCTTTGAAAAGATGTGAGATTTTGGAAAGTGAAATAGGGAGCCAATGAAATCCTATGGGGGATTTTACCAATTTTGGACCCCTGTAACTCTGGTTTGCAGAGATGTAGGGACCCCATCTTTGGAATCCAAGTCTAACAATATGTCTTCTACCTGCATGAGACATTTCGTGAGATTCAGACTTTGCTAACGGCCATTGCTGCGATTTATGTACGTCACCATCACTACCATTGAAATAGCCCCAATAAACAGGTTTTTGTGACCCTAGGCTATGACCTCTTCGGCCTAGGGGCCCGAAACTCACCAGTCATGTTCCCCCTAAGGGTCCCTACAATGCTAGAAAATTTGGTACTGCTGAGCCATTGCCCTTTGAAAAGATGTGAGATTTTGTAAAGTGAAATAGGGAGCCAATGAAATCCTATGGGGGATTTTACCAATTTTGGACCCCTGTAACTCTGGTTTGCAGAGATGTAGGGACCCCATCTTTGGAATCCAAGTCTAACAATATGTCTTCTACCTGCATGAGACATTTCGTGAGATTCAGACTTTGCTAAGGGCCATTGCTGCGATTTATGTACGTCACCATCACTACCATTGAAATAGCCCCAATAAACAGGTTTTTGTGACCCTAGGCTATGACCTCTTTGGCCTAGGGGCCCGAAACTCACCAGTCATGTTCCCCCTAAGGGTCCCTACAATGCTAGAAAATTTGGTACTGCTGAGCCATTGCCCTTTGAAAAGATGTGAGATTTTGGAAAGTGAAATAGGGAGCCAATGAAATCCTATGGGGGATTTTACCAATTTTGGACCCCTGTAACTCTGGTTTGCAGAGATGTAGGGACCCCATCTTTGGAATCCAAGTCTAACAATATGTCTTCTACCTGCATGAGACATTTCGTGAGATTCAGACTTTGCTAACGGCCATTGCTGCGATTTATGTACGTCACCATCACTACCATTGAAATAGCCCCAATAAACAGGTTTTTGTGACCCTAGGCTATGACCTCTTCGGCCTAGGGGCCCGAAACTCACCAGTCATGTTCCCCCTAAGGGTCCCTACAATGCTAGAAAATTTGGTACTGCTGAGCCATTGCCCTTTGAAAAGATGTGAGATTTTGGAAAGTGAAATAGGGAGCCAATGAAATCCTATGGGGGATTTTACCAATTTTGGACCCCTGTAACTCTGGTTTGCAGAGATGTAGGGACCCCATCTTTGGAATCCAAGTCTAACAATATGTCTTCTACCTGCATGAGACATTTCGTGAGATTCAGACTTTGCTAAGGGCCATTGCTGCGATTTATGTACGTCACCATCACTACCATTGAAATAGCCCCAATAAACAGGTTTTTGTGACCCTAGGCTATGACCTCTTTGGCCTAGGGGCCCGAAACTCACCAGTCATGTTCCCCCTAAGGGTCCCTACAATGCTAGAAAATTTGGTACTGCTGAGCCATTGCCCTTTGAAAAGATGTGAGATTTTGGAAAGTGAAATAGGGAGCCAATGAAATCCTATGGGGGATTTTACCAATTTTGGACCCCTGTAACTCTGGTTTGCAGAGATGTAGGGACCCCATCTTTGGAATCCAAGTCTAACAATATGTCTTCTACCTGCATGAGACATTTCGTGAGATTCAGACTTTGCTAACGGCCATTGCTGCGATTTATGTACGTCACCATCACTACCATTGAAATAGCCCCAATAAACAGGTTTTTGTGACCCTAGGCTATGACCTCTTCGGCCTAGGGGCCCGAAACTCACCAGTCATGTTCACCCTAAGGGTCCCTACAATGCTAGAAAATTTGGTACTGCTGAGCCATTGCCCTTTGAAAAGATGTGAGATTTTGGAAAGTGAAATAGGGAGCCAATGAAATCCTATGGGGGATTTTACCAATTTTGGACCCCTGTAACTCTGGTTTGCAGAGATGTAGGGACCCCATCTTTGGAATCCAAGTCTAACAATATGTCTTCTACCTGCATGAGACATTTCGTGAGATTCAGACTTTGCTAACGGCCATTGCTGCGATTTATGTACGTCACCATCACTACCATTGAAATAGCCCCAATAAACAGGTTTTTGTGACCCTAGGCTATGACCTCTTCGGCCTAGGGGCCCGAAACTCACCAGTCATGTTCCCCCTAAGGGTCCCTACAATGCTAGAAAATTTGGTACTGCTGAGCCATTGCCCTTTGAAAAGATGTGAGATTTTGGAAAGTGAAATAGGGAGCCAATGAAATCCTATGGGGGATTTTACCAATTTTGGACCCCTGTAACTCTGGTTTGCAGAGATGTAGGGACCCCATCTTTGGAATCCAAGTCTAACAATATGTCTTCTACCTGCATGAGACATTTCGTGAGATTCAGACTTTGCTAAGGGCCATTGCTGCGATTTATGTACGTCACCATCACTACCATTGAAATAGCCCCAATAAACAGGTTTTTGTGACCCTAGGCTATGACCTCTTTGGCCTAGGGGCCCGAAACTCACCAGTCATGTTCCCCCTAAGGGTCCCTACAATGCTAGAAAATTTGCCACTGCTGAGTAATTGCCCTTTGAAAAGATGTGAGATTTTGGAACTGTAAATAGGAGGCCCAATGAAAGCCTATGGGGGATTTTACCAAATTTGGAGCCCTGTAACTCTGGTTTGCAGAGATGTAGGGAACCCATCTTTGGAGCCCAAGTCTAACAATATGTCTTCTACCTGCATGAGACATTTCATGAGATTTAGACGTTGCTAACGGCCATTGCTGCGATTTATGTACGTCAGACTCGCCACCATTGAAATTGCCCAATAAACAGGTTTTGTGACCCTAGGCTATGACCTCTTCGGCCTAGGACTGCATTGAACGCGACCCACGCATTGTGCGCATTCTGGACAACACCAATTACTGGGTTTATACCCTTCTGGATCCACGGTACAAACACAATGTTCCAAAACTGCTTGAAGAAAGAGCCAGACAGGTCAAAATGGAAGAATACCAGCAGGCCCTTGTGGAGACTTTAGAGAGGAGATTGACATCCTCCCCCTCCTCTAGCCAGTTGTACGCCGACAGACTGACTTCCGCAAACCCAGGACGACCAGGAGGGCAGCAAACAACACAAGCCGCAGCTAGTGCCCAAAAGGGAATGGTATCGGCAGTGTCCTTGGAGTGGGAAAATTTTCTGACACCCATGCAGCAGCACACAGAACAGCAAGCGTGCAGATCCACCTCCAACACCGATCGCCTGGAGAAGATGGTCAAGGACTACATGTCAGATGGCGTAGCTGTGTTGAACAATCCATCTGCACCCTTCAACTATTGGGTATCGAAGCTAGACACCTGGCACAAACTGGCAATGTACGCAATAGAGGTGCTGGCTTGCCCGGCAGCCAGCGTTATGTCGGAACGCTGTTTCAGTGCTGCCGGAGGCATCGTCACAGATCGGCGGCGTATCCGCCTCTCCACAGAAAATGCAGACCGTCTGACTCAAATTAAAATGAATCAATCCTGGATTGGAAACGACTACGCAACACTCCCGGACCCCAACAAAGTAACATGAACAATGAACATCTGTGATGGGTTAGCGTTTCCGGTCCCTGTTTATTGAACCTCTCATCTGTATTACATTTATGACTGCATGGCGACAAAATGCAAATTGCTATCCGCACGCTTCTTGTCCTCATGCAAGGCCTGGGTTGTTGTGTCTCAAAGCGTGGCCTTCTCCTCCTGCGCCACCCTCCTCTTGTTCCATCACGTGTGCTGCTGCTGGGTTAGCGTTACCGGTCCCTTTTCCTGGAACCTCTTATATGTATTACATTTATGACTGCATGCCGACAAAAAGCATGTTACCTGTGCAAAGAAAACAGACATTTCCCGCATTTAAAAGACAGTTTTCCCTTTGAAACTTTAAAATCGATTTTCTCAAAAACTATAAGCTCTTTTTGCTAAATTTTTTTTCCTCTTGTACCCACTCCCAAGGTGCACATACCCTGTAAATTTGGGGTATGTAGCATGTAAGGAGGCTTTACAAAGCACAAAAGTTCGGGTCCCCATTGACTTCCATTATGTTCGGAGTTCGGGTCGAACACCCGAACATCGCGGCCATGTTCGGCCTGTTCGGCCCGAACATCTAGATGTTCGCCCAACACTACGTGTGGGCTCCTGATCACTCGGCCAAACCCTCAGACCCCCTTCCGATCACCTCCCCAGTGCATTGATTGCATCTATTTTCCCCTCTAACCGCCCCCTGAGACACCCATCAATCACCTCCTGTCACCCCCCTAGCACTCCTATCCATCAGATCAGGCCCAATACATCCTGTCATCTAAGAGGCCACCCTGCTTATGACCGTTTCCACAAAATTTGCCCCCTCATAGACCACCTGTCATCAAAATTTGCAGATGCTTATACCCCTGAACAGTCATTTTGAGAAATTTGGTTTCCAGACTACTCACAGTTTTGGGCCCGTAAAATGCCAGGGCAGTATAGGAACCCCACAAGTGACCCCATTTTAGAAAGAAGACACCCCAAGGTATTCTGTTAGGTGTATGATGAGTTCATAGAAGATTTTATTTTTTGTCAAAAGTTAGCGGAAATTGGATTTTTATTGTTTTTTTCACAAAGTGTCATTTTTCACTAACTTGTGACAAAAAATAAAATCTTCTATGAACTCACCATACCCCTAACGGAATACCTTGGGGTGTCGTCTTTCTAAAATGGGGTCACTTGTGGGGTTCCTATACTGCCCTGGCATTTTAGGGGCCCTAAACCGTGGGGAGTAGTCTAGAAAACAAATGCCTCAAAATGACCTGTGAATAGGACGTTGGGCCCCTTAGCGCACCTAGGCTGCAAAAAAGTGTCACACATGTAGTATCGCCATACTCAGGAGAAGTAGTATAATGTGTTTTGTGGTGTATTTTTACACATACCCATGCTGGGTGGGAGAAATCTCTCTATAAATGGACAATTGTGTGTAAAAAAAATCAAAAATGTGTCATTTACAGAGATATTTCTCCCACCCAGCATGGTTATATGTAAAAATACACCACAAAACACATTATACTACTTCTTCTGAGTACGGCGATACCACATGTGTGACACTTTTTTGCAGCCTAACTGTGCTAAGGGGCCCAAAGTCCAATGAGTACCTTTAGGATTTCACAGGTCATTTTGAGACATTTGGGTTCAAGACTACTCCTCACGGTTTAGGGCCCCTAAAATGCCAGGGCAGTATTGGAACCCCACAAATGACCCCATTCTAGAAAGAAGACACCCCAAGGTATTCCGTTAGGAGTATGGTGAGTTCATAGAAGATTTTATTTTTTGTCACAAGTTAGCGGAAATTGATATGTATTGTTTTTTTTTCACAAAGTGTCATTTTCCGCTAACTTGTGACAAAAAAAAAAATCTTCTATGAACTCACCATACCCCTAACGGAATACCTTGGGGTGTCTTCTTTCTAAAATGGGGTCACTTGTGGGGTTCCTATACTGCCCTGGCATTTTAGGGGCCCTAGACCGTGAGGAGTAGTCTAGAATCCAAATGCCTCAAAATGACCTGTGAATAGGACGTTAGGCCCCTTAGTGCACCTAGGTTGCAAAAAAGTGTCACACATGTGGTATCGCCGTACTCAGAAGAAGTAGTATAATGGGTTTTGGAGTAAAAATGGGAGGAAGCGGAAAAAGTCTGGCACTATAGTTTAATAACTGAGAATAGAGCAGTGCAAAAACATGTCCATCAAAGCATAACAACACATTGCTGATAGCTGACAAATGGTGAAACAAGGGCAAAGTTGCATTGCTGGTGCTCAAAAACTGTACCTGGATGGTGGGGGGTAGCAGGTGTGGGCGCCAAAAGGGTGCACGGCCTAAAGTGTAAAGCCTAAAGATGCTCATTGGACTTTGGGCCCCTTAGCGCAGTTAGGCTGCAAAAAAGTGCCACACATGTGGTATTTCCGTACTCAGGAGAAGTAGTATAATGTGTTTTGGGGTGTATTTTTATACATACCCATGCTGGGTGGGAGAAATCTCTCTGTAAATGGACAATTGTGTGTAAAAAAAATCAAATAATTGTCATTTACAGAGATATTTCTCCCACCTAGCATCTGTATGTGTAAAAATACACCCCAAAACACATTATACTACTTCTCCTGAGTACGGCGGTACCACATGTGTGGCACTTTTTTGCACCCTAAGTGCGCTAAGGGGCCCAAAGTCCAATGAGTACCTTTAGGATTTCACAGGTCATTTTGCGACATTTGGTTTCAAGACTACTCCTCACGGTTTAGGGCCCCTAAAATGCCAGGGCAGTATAGGAACCCCACAAATGACCCCATTTTAGAAAGAAGACACCCCAAGGTATTCCGTTAGGAGTATGGTGAGTTCATAGAAGATTTTATTTTTGTCACAAAATAGCGGAAAATGACAGTTTGTGAAAAAAAAACAATTAAAATCAATTTCCGCTAACTTGTGACAAAAAAAAAAAAATCTTCTATGAACTCACCATACTCCTAATGGAATACCTTGGGGTGTCTTCTTTCTAAAATGGGGTAATTTGTGGGATTCCTATACTGTCCTGGCATTTTAGGGGCCCTAAACCGTGAGGAGCAGTCTTGAAACAAAATTTCTCAAAATGACCTGTGAAATCCTAAAGGTACTCATTGGACTTTGGGCCCCTTAGCGCAGTTAGGGTGCAAAAAAGTGCCACACATGTGGTATCGCCGTACTCAGGAGAAGTAGTATAATGTGTTTTGGGGTGTATTTTTCCACATACCCATGCTGAGTGGGAGAAATATCTCTATAAATTGACAATTGTGTGTAAAAAAAATAAAACAATTGTCATTTACGGAGATATTTCTCCCACCCAGCATGGGTATGTGTAAAAATACACCCCAAAACACATTATACTACTTCTCCTGAGTACGGAAATACCACATGTGTGGCACTTTTTTGCAGCCTAACTGCGCTAAGGGGCCCAAAGTCCAATGAGCATCTTTAGGCTTTACAGGGGTGCTTACAATTAGGCACCCCCCAAAATGCCAGGACAGTGAACACACCCCACAAATGACCCCATTTTGGAAAGTAGACACTTCAAGGTATTCAGAGAGGAGCATAGTGAGTCCGTGGCAGATTTCATTTTTTTTTGTCGCAAGTTAGAAGAAATGGAAACTTTTTTTTTTTTTTTTTTTTTGTTACAAAGTGTCATTTTCCGCTAACTTGTGACAAAAGATAAAATCTTCTATGAACTCACCATGCCTCTCACTGAATACTTTGGGATGTCTTCTTTCCAAAATGGGGTCATTTGGGGGGTATTTGTACTATCCTGGAATTTTAGCCCCTCATGAAACCTGACAGGTGCGCAGAAAAGTCAGAGATGCTTGAAAATGGGAAAATTCACTTTTGGCACCATAGTTTGTAAACGCTATAACTTTTACCCAATCCAATAAATATACACTGAATGGTTTTTTTTTTTATCAAAGACATGTAGCAGAATAACTTTCGCGCTCAAATGTATAGGAAATTTTACTTTATTTGAAAAATGTCAGCACAGAAAGTTAAAAAAGTCATTTTTTTTGACAAAATTCATGTCTTTTTTGATGAATATAATAAAAAGTAAAACTCGCAGCAGCAATCAAATAGCACCAAAAGAAAGCTGTATTAGTGACAAGAAAAGGAGGTAAAATTCATTTAGGTGGTAGGTTGTATGACTGAGCAATAAACCGTGAAAGCTGCAGTGGTCCGAATGGAAAAAAAGGCTCTGGTCCTTAAAGGGAACCAGAGAGGAAGCACCCTTGTGTATTTTACCATGTATATCAGTAAGAACATTAGAGAAAACACTTACCATGCTCTCTGTTTCGTCCTCACTGCTAAAAGTGTCTGTTAACAGCAGTCACAAGAATCCCAGACTGAGGAATTAAATCTGGCTTTGCTGGGAATGATTATTGCTGAGTCATTATAGCAAAGCCACAAGGGGGCAGGCTTGGGCTTGAAATAACACCACAGAAGACAGACTTAGCTATAATCTTTCTGTAGCAAAGCTAGACGGAGCAGCCTGACTTCTCAGTCGGGGATTCTTATCAGACGTGATAACAGTCAGATTACACAGAGAACAATGAAACAAAGGGCAGATTAGGTGTTTACTGTCATGTTCCCACTGATTTATAAGGTAAAATACAAGAGGGTGCTTCATCTCTGGTTCTCTTTAAGGGGTTTTATGACTGCAGTCCTTAAGTGGTTAATTTCAATGGTAAAATGCAACTTATTGATGCCAAACACCCCAAAGCTCATAAACTTGGTCATTAAGTGACTGTATGTCAAGATTAGAAATAGTGGGCGGAGCCAAAAACAACTAACTTTTTACATGGGAAAATGTAAACTGCAGCTTTTCTTACACTGTTAATGGCAAGGTTCTCAAACTTCACACAGTTGGTCACTGGGTGACTAGGATTAATATTTGGAAAAGTAGGTGAAGCCTACAAGAGCCAATCAAAATTCACCTATTGATTTTCAAGGGGAATATTGAAACTGCAGCCATTCTCACACTGTTAATGGCAGAGGCCTCAAACCTGCTACAGTCGGGCGTTAAGTGTTTGGGGTTCAAATTCAGTAAAGGGGCGGAGCCAAAAACAGCCAGATTTCTTTGCTGGATAAACTGCTTCCATTAGCACAATTTTGATGCCAGGAACCCAAAAGCTCACAAACTTGGTCATTGAGTAGTCACTGTGTGTCAAGGTTACAAAAAGTGGGTGGAGTTAAAAACAGATTTTTCTGGGAAATTGTAAACTGCAGCCCTTCTTCACTGTTAATGGCAGGGTTCTCAAACTTAGCATAGCTGGTTACTGGGTGACTGGGATTAATATTCAGAAAAGTGGGTGGAGCCTAAAAATGCCAATCAAAAATCACATGTCACTTTTCAAGGAGAATATTAAAATTGCTGCCATTCTTGCACTGTTAATGGCACAAGCCTCAAACCTGGTACAGTTGGTCATTGGGTCACTGAGGTTCAAATTCAGAAAAGGGACAGAACTACAAACAGTTAATCAGATTTGTTTCATTTCATGGGAAAATACAAATTATTGATGCCAAGGATCCCAAAACTCACAAACTTGGGCATTGAGTAGTGACTTTGTGTCCAGGTTACAAAAAGTGGGCGGAGCCAAAAACAAATTTCACTGGGAAAGTGTAAACTGTAGCCATTCTTACACTGTTTATTTCAGGGTTCCCAATCTTTGCCCTGATGGTCACTGAGTGACTGAGATTAATATTCAGGGAAGTGGGTGGAGCCTATAATAGCCAATCAAAATTCACCTGTTGATTTTCAAGTGGAATATTTAAATTGCTGCCATTTTTACACTGTTAATAGCAGATGCCTCAAACCTGCTACAGTTGGTCATTGGGTGACTGGGGTTCAAATGCTGGAGAGGGGTGGAGCCACAAACAGCCTATCTGATTTAATTTCTATGGGAATATACAAATTATTGATGCCAAGGACCCCAAAGCTCACAAACTTGGTCATTGAGTGTTTGTGTGTTAGGGTTAGAAAGTGGGCGGAGCCAACACCAGTCAAATACATACACAGGCAACGCCGGGTCATCAGTGGCTGGAGACAAATACAAATTTCACTGGGAAAATGTAAACTGCAGCAATTCTGTTAATGGCAGGGTTTTTAAACGTTGCACAGTTGGTCACTGCGTGACTGGGATTAATATTCAGAAAAGTGGGTGGAGCCTACAAAAGTGAATCAAACTTCACCTATTGCTTTTCAAGGGGAATATTTAATTGCTACGATTCTTGCACTCTTAATGGCACAGGCCTCAAACCTGGTACAGTTGGTTATTGGGTGACTGGGGTTCAAATTCAGAAAAGGGGGTGGAGCCACACACAGCCAATTAGATTTGTTTCATTTCAATGCAAATTATTGGTGCCAAACAATGCAAAGCTCACAAACTTGGTCAGTGAGTAATTGTGTGTTAGGGTTAGAAAAAGTAGGTGGAGC
Source organism: Hyperolius riggenbachi (assembly GCF_040937935.1). Classification (NCBI taxonomy): domain Eukaryota; kingdom Metazoa; phylum Chordata; class Amphibia; order Anura; family Hyperoliidae; genus Hyperolius; species Hyperolius riggenbachi. The sequence continues at coordinate 555,975,618 of NC_090647.1, forward strand.
CAACACCAGCCAAATACATTCCCGGGCAACGCCGGGCAATCAGCTAGTATGATATATTTAACTGACATTTTTTATCGTAACAACCAATGATTTATACAGGAAAATCATGACAATTAACAAGGTTGCCCAAACTTTCGCACCCCACTTTATATATTGACTGGAATTCCTATATATACTCCCGTTGGCGGGATTGCAGTTTAGCAAGATTGTCCCAGAAGAGCGAAAGAATCAACCTCGCACACAATGTTAATGATTGGGTTACCTTTTAAGCTACTGGTATCAGCTTTTCACTGTGCCTCCTCGTTTTAAGGACATCAATCAGTTTACATCAAGAAAGGATTCCGTGGGCACCGCCACCAGTTACTTAGAGCTTATATTCATTCCAGGAGCATATGCAGACTGATGACAAAAAACGATGTAAGGTATTAATACATCACCCTTCCGGGGCTGCAAACATTCACAGAGATGGTGTTCTTGTCTCAAGCGTAACAACATCCGCTTGGTGCGTTACTAGGCAACCTCCCGTAGATACGGAGCGTCCCACTGCGGACAGAGAGAAAAGTGTCCACAGTGCTGGGACGTTTTGTGGAGTTCAGACAATGGGTAACAAATGGAGGAGGGGGCGTAGACCGGACAGAAAAGAGAAGGAGCACAGGCTGCACTAAACTAAATTTATAGGAAAGTTGATTACCTCCCTAGAGGATAGTAACATATACAGTACATAAGCTTAAATACAGTCTATCTATCCATATATACTATGTGTTGGAGATTAAATGTGTGAAGAGAGACCCAGTGACAGAAGAAAAGTTTCCCAAAGGTAGAGACAAGAGAGTCCACATCAGTACTAATATTTTTCCAAAAATACACTAAAATCATTGCGATTATTGAAGCCCAAAGGTCCTAGGGCATCAGATCGACTGATTAGCAACAATTCTCTTTGTGAGAGCAAGTTATCTCTATTACCACCACGTCGTGGGGCTTTCACTAACTCGAGACCTACCATTTTTAAAACGTTAGCATTAGCATCATGCATCTCTCTTACATGATTAATCAATCTTAATGCACCTATTCCCTTTTTGATTGATCGGCGATGTTCCACCAATCTTTCACGAATTGGTCGAGTGGTTTTCCCTATATAGAAATAGGAGCAGGGACAGAAGATGCCGTAAACAACGAATTTCGTCCTACACGTAATGAAATCCTTAATTTGGTGCGAGTATCCACCTATTTGTACATGGTCAGTCCTGACCATGTATTTACAAGTGGGACAGTGTCCACATGGGAATGATCCCCTACAAGGTGATCTATTTAACCAGGTTGAAGTACGGTCAGGGACATATTCACTTTGTGTGATCATTGATCCGATAGTGGGTCCGCGTCTAAAGGAGATGAGGGGGCCCCCCAACACTTTTGGGGAGATACCCTCATCCCTCTCGAGCATTTGCCAATTGTGATCAATTATTTTTCTAATCCTATGGGACATTGGTGAAAAATCAAAAGTGAAAATGAACTTATCTGGTTCTGGTTTCACATCACTTTGCCTATCCAGAAGCGTCGATCTATCCATTAATCGCACTTTAATCGCACTTTATCAAGAGATTGATCCACCATTATAGGATCATAGCCTCTTTTTAGGAAACGCTGACGCATCTCCCGTGCTTGTATTTCAAAATCATCATTCATAGTGTTGTTCCGTTTTAGCCTTAGGAATTGACTATAGGGAATTGCGTTTTTAACATGGTGTGGATGATAACTATTATTATGCAAGACGGAACTCGTTGCTGTAGCTTTGCGAAACCCTTTTGTGATTAGTTTATTCCCCACCACCTCCAAAGATAGATCGAGAAAGGAAACCTTTTCACCTCCCCACTCTCCCGTAAACTGCATATTCATATCATTCTGCTGGAGGTATGTTAGAAATTCGTCAAACTTCTCCCCGGTGGATCTCCATATGACAAGCACATCATCCACATACCTGGATCATGCTCTCAGATAACACCTATAGGGATTTCTTTCCCCATAGATGTAAATGGTTTCCCACCTGGACAAAAATAGATTCGCGAATGTGGGCGCTACCGACGTCCCCATCACCGTTCCCGATATCTGTCTAAACCACTCCCCTCCGAACCGAAAAGCGTTGTTTTCAAGGACGAAATTTAAACAACGACACAAAAATTCACTTTCCAAAATATCATGATGTCCCGTCTCTATGAGGAGGTCGAATATCATACTGACACCCAATCGCTGCGGTATCCTGTTATACAGGCTTACCACGTCGATGGTTGCCAGTCGATCACCCTCGTACAAACTCATTTTCTCGACCTTTTGCAACACATGTGACGTATCTTTCAGATACGAAGGGATTTCAAGGAGGAGTGGTCTGAGAACATGGCCCAGGTATCTGGAAAGGGGCTCAGTTACTGATCCCCTCCTAGAGACGATGGGCCTGCCCGGGGGATCCACAAGGGACTTGTGTACCTTGGGGAGAAAATATATGACTGCCTTCTTTGGAAATTCAGGGAGTAAATCATCACCTAATTTACAACTAAGGTAACCTGCCTGCACCCCACTGCGCAAAAAAGAGCGAAGCTTGTTTTGTATAGATATAGTGGGATCTGATTTTAACTTTATATACGTTGTTGGGTCCTCAAGCTGTCGTCTTGCATGGTCTGGACTGACCATGTACAATTAGGTGGATACTCGCACCAAATTAAGGATTTCATTACGTGTAGGACGAAATTCGTTGTTTATGGCATCTTCTGTCCCTGCTCCTATTTCTATATAGGGAAAACCACTCGACCAATTCGTGAAAGATTGGTGGAACATCGCCGATCAATCAAAAAGGGAATAGATGCATTAAGATTGATTAATCATGTAAGAGAGATGCATGATGCTAATGCTAACGTTTTAAAAATGGTAGGTCTCGAGCTAGTGAAAGCCCCACGACGTTGTGGTAATAGAGATAACTTGCTCTCACAAAGAGAATTGTTGCTAATCAGTCTGATGCCCTAGGACCTTTGGGCTTCAATAATCGCAATGATTTTAGTGTATTTTTGGAAAAATATTAGTACTGATGTGGACTCTCTTGTCTCTACTAGTGTTGGGCGAACAGTGTTCGCCACTGTTCGGGTTCTGCAGAACATCACCCTGTTCGGGTGATATTCGAGTTCGGCCGAACACCTGATGGTGTTCGGCCAAACCGTTCGGCCACATGGCCGAACTAAGAGCGCATGGCCGAACGTTCCCCGAACGTTCGGCTAGCGCTGTGATTGGCCGAACGGGTCACGTGGTTCGGACCCGAACGCGCTCTGATTGGCCGAACTGTCACGTGGTTCGGGTAAATAAATACCCGAACCACGTCATATCTACGCCATTTGTCTGTGGGTTTAGCTTTGGGTAGGCAGGCAGGGTAGTTCGCGCTCCAGCCACGCTAGCCGGGGTCCCCCCAGTCATTGTGTCGCTGCTGGGAATAGTAGTACACCGCTCGCTCAGCCACACTATATAGCATTGTGTTTACTGCCACTCTGTGTACCTCGCTCAGCCACACTATATAGCATTCTGTTTACTCTATGTCTGCTGGGAATAGTAGTACACCGCTCGCTCAGCCACACTATATAGCATTCTGTTTACTGCCACTCTGTGTACCTCGCTCAGCCACACTATATAGCACTGTGTTTACTGCCACTCTGTGTCTGCTGGGAATAGTAGTACACCGCTCGCTCAGCCACACTATATAGCATTCTGTTTACTGCCACTCTGTGTACCTCGCTCAGCCACACTATATAGCATTGTGTTTACTGCCACTTTGTGTCTGCTGGGAATAGTAGTACACCGCTCGCTCAGCCACACTATATAGCATTCTGTTTACTGCCACTCTGTGTCTGCTGGGAATAGTAGTACACCGCTCGCTCAGCCACACTATATAGCATTGTGTTTACTGCCACTCTGTGTACCTCACTCAGCCACACTATATAGCATTCTGTTTACTGCCACTCTGTCTGCTGGGAATAGTAGTACACCGCTCGCTCAGCCACACTATATAGCATTCTGTTTACTGCCACTCTGTGTACCTCGCTCAGCCACACTATATAGCATTGTGTTTACTGCCACTCTGTGTCTGCTGGGAATAGTAGTACACCGCTCGCTCAGCCACACTATATAGCATTCTGTTTACTGCCACTCTGTGTACCTCGCTCAGCCACACTATATAGCATTCTGTTTACTGCCACTTTGTGTCTGCTGGGAATAGTAGTACATCGCTCGCTCAGCCACACTATATAGCATTGTGTTTACTGCCACTCTGTGTACACCGCTCACCCACCACTGTATAGCATTGTGTTTACTGCCACTCTGTGTCTGCTGGGAACAGTACTACACCGCTCGCTCAGCCACACTATATAGCATTGTGTTTACTGCCACTCTGTGTCTGCTGGGAATAGTAGTACACCGCTCGCTCAGCCACACTATATAGCATTGTGTTTACTGCCACTCTGTGTACCTCGCTCAGCCACACTATATAGAATTGTGTTTACTGCCACTCTGTGTCTGCTGGGAATAGTAGTACACCGCTCGCTCAGCCACACTATATAGCATTCTGTTTACTGCCACTCTGTGTACCTCGCTCAGCCACACTATATAGCATTCTGTTTACTGCCACTTTGTGTCTGCTGGGAATAGTAGTACACCGCTCGCTCAGCCACACTATATAGCATTGTGTTTACTGCCACTCTGTGTACCTCGCTCAGCCACACTATATAGCATTGTGTTTACTGCCACTCTGTGTCTGCTGGGAACAGTACTACACCGCTCGCTCAGCCACACTATATAGCATTCTGTTTACTGCCACTCTGTGTACCTCGCTCAGCCACACTATATAGCATTGTGTTTACTGCCACTCTGTGTCTGCTGGGAACAGTACTACACCGCTCGCTCAGCCACACTATATAGCATTCTGTTTACTGCCACTCTGTGTACCTCGCTCAGCCACACTATATAGCATTCTGTTTACTGCCACTTTGTGTCTGCTGGGAATAGTAGTACACCGCTCGCTCAGCCACACTATATAGCATTGTGTTTACTGCCACTCTGTGTACCTTGCTCAGCCACACTATATAGCATTGTGTTTACTGCCACTCTGTGTCTGCTGGGAATAGTAAGACGACATGGAGGATCGGGATGTGGAGTCCCCCACTTTCTCATACACACCAGAAGAAACTTCTAGGATCATGGCACAAGTATCCACAGAGGTTGCTTTCCTTAATAAAGCCGATGACAGGATGTTACGGAAACAGATTATCAAAGTAGCCAAAACCCACATCACCCTGGAGTTGCATGCCAAAACCTTGGCAGAATATCATCGCCAACAAAGAATTCCAAGAGGAATGAGGTCCAACGTGGCTCCAATTATGTTTCCAACCGACCAACCATTCTGCCACAAGTGGAGTCTGATATGGAATAAAGCTGCATTCGATTCCATGACCTTGACAATTCAAAAAATCCAGGAAGAATTGCCCAAACTTGAGACCCAACGCATTCACCTCAAGGAGAAGTTGAAAGCACTCATTGATTATGATGCCTATGAGCAATTTTCCACGGAATTATTTAACACACTGGAGGCACATCAAAACCAGATAGAAGCCATTAAGCGTGATAAATTCCATCGGGATGAAAATGATTATAAAACAGGTTATGTATACCAGTGGCAACGACCTACACAAAGACCTCGGGCACCTCGTAAACCCAGACAGGGAGGACGAGGAGGAGCCAGACCACACCCATATGGCAATCCACAAGAATCATCGGATTTACCCCTGACCTCATCTCAGGAGGGCCTCTCGGACCAAATGTCCAGTCAGGACGGAAACGGAGGGGGGGGCGGAGGCGAAGGAAACATCAGAGGTCGTCTACGGCCTCGCCAACCACGCCCCACGAACAGGAGAACATAGTGGTTAATCTATCTGCTGTCTCGTTGTCTAGTCATCAACTGTCAGCCCTCAATCGAGGACTTTCTTTCGCTCCAACACATGCACCAGATCCACTGGAAATAGATGTGGACTTACAGAGATTCTTCAGAACCATTAGACTGAAATATTTTTTTGCGACACCTCGTCCCTTTGATTTACCTACTAATGAGGACACTGGGGACCCATTAAGACTAAGAGACAGCGGTTTACGATTGAAGAGCAGGTTTCAACCACCGTCTTGCCAGATTATAGACATATACACCAAAAAAGTACAAGGGGAAATAGACTGCCTACTAAGAAAATCAAACTTGTTGGGTTTGAGATTTCGCAATAATATGTCATCACAAGAGAGATTAGCCATCAGACAACTGGCAGAGAACACAGCAATAACGATCAAGCCCGCCGACAAAGGCGGGGCGATTGTGATCATGGATACGACAACCTACCGCCAGGAAATACTGAGACAAATTTCTGATACATCAACCTATCAGTTGTTAGATAGGGATCCTCTATCTGAAATCCAAACTAAGATTGAACTGATGGTGTCTGCGGCCAGATCAGCAGACATTATAGACGACAAACTTGCCAAATATTTAATACAGGACTTCCCCATCACGCCTGTCCTTTACATATGCCCTAAAATACACAAAAGTCTAAGCAATCCCCCTGGCCGACCCATAGTGGCCGGCATAGACTCTGTATTTGCACCCATAGCAAAATATCTTGAAAAAATATTGAGCCCCTTTGTGGTAGCCTTAAAATCATATCTAAGGGATACCCAGATGTTCCTCAACATCCTTCGTAATATTCCCCCTTTGGAGGGTCCATGCCTGCTTGTCACTTTTGATGTGGAGAGCCTCTATACCTCCATCCCACATGATGGGGGTATGGAGGCAGTCCGATATGTGTTGGAAACCTCATCTGATTTTTCCCAGCAGCAGACTAATTTTGTTTGTAAATTGTTGGAAACTGTTCTAACCTTTAACTATTTTCGTTTTGAAAACAGGTTTTACTTACAGAGGAAGGGCACAGCGATGGGGTCGAATGTGGCCCCGCCCTACGCTAACATCTTCATGGGCGTATATGAGGACATGTATGTATACACTAATGATTTGTTTAAGACACATGCCAAACTTTGGTGCCGCTACATTGATGATGTTTTCTGCTTGTGGGCGGGGCCACACTCGACCTTAGAGGCCTTTGTTTCAGAATTGATGGGAAGATGTACTGACATACGTCTGACCATCCACTGGTCCGAACAGCATATTAATTTCTTAGACACATTAGTACATAGACAAGGTGACAGACTGTTGACAGACATCTATGTCAAACCCACTGATGTCAACTCACTCCTTCACTATGGGAGCTTTCACTCTGACACCACCAGGAGAGCCATACCCATGGGACAACTACGACGGGTACAAACTATAGTTGATGATGCGACAACCAGACAGCAGAGGATGACACAGATGACAGATAAATTCCTTCAGAGAGGATATCCAACTGACATTTTAAAAACAGCACATGACAGACTATCTAGAGGAGTGGAGGGACGTCGCGGACGGTATAGACACACAGACCGTATTCCTTTTGTCACTAGATACAATACGCAGAGTGAGGACATAGCCAAGATAATTAGGAGGCACTGGTACCTCCTGGCTGATAGTTTTCCTGAAATATCCCATTTTCAGCATCCCCCACTGGTGTCATACAAGAGAGCACCGAACTTGAGAGACCAATTGGTACATGCAGATATGGGTCATGCTGATATGGGTAGATCAGACACAGTAAGAAAAGGAACTTTCCCGTGCCTCAACTGTGTTCATTGTGGCTCTGTGACAAGGGGTGAATACATCAGTCACCCACATACTGGTAAAAAATTTAGGATCAATGGCTATTATACCTGTGATACGGCCTTTGTGATCTATGCCCTAAAATGCCCGTGTGGACTGTTATATGTGGGAGAGACCACACAGAAATTCAAAAAAAGACTGTCCTCACATAAACACGCAATAAGAGAAAAACTAGTGGACCAAGCCGTTCCCTACCACTTTGTGGCAGCTAACCATCATGTCAGCCAACTCAAATTCCAAATTATAGAGCAGGTACAGCCATTAAGGAGGGGTGGGGATAGGGAGAGGAGACTGCTATGGAGGGAGGCCCATTGGATCAAAAGGCTGGACACCATGGAACCCAGGGGACTCAACAGAGACCTGGACCTCATGCCTTTTATATGAGTGTCCCCACAGTCCATGCTGCCCAGCCTCTTTGTAATACCATAATATCCAACATGCACTAATATATAAATGCATGTCTTTTGGTTTTTTATACTTTTTTTCTATATATTTTTTTCTATGTGTTTTTTAGGGGTCCATGGGCTCCCCTTCCGTTAGTTCCTCTCCCACTCTCCTCCCCTCTATCCTGCTCCTGTCCTCCGATCCTATTCCTATGCAGCTCCCTCTGCCTGGGTTCACCTATTAAGATATGTTTGTGAACGTTTTTTGGTTTAACATCATAAGTTTGGTTTCTATGTATGTCCAACATTAATAGCTATGACATCCATACTGCGCTGATACACTGCGCAGTATTGTAGCAGCCTGTTGCTGAGCAACAGATCCACGCTTTCCTGCATGAGGTAGACACTCTGGCTTCCTGTTTACATCTGTGACGTATGAGCGGAAATTCTTCCGCTCTCGTCACCAGTTGCCGGGCAGAAGGGGAGTGGGCGGCGCACAGCCGCCCTCTCCCTCACGTAGTGCGGAGGTTTCCCCTCCGGTCCGCCGCAGGCGTGGCCGTGTGGGGACGGACTCCCGCACAGCAGCCCGGCATAGGATAGCCGTTTGCCTCATGCGGAGATAAGTTAGTGCGGGAGAGAGAGGAGGGACTCCATTTCAAACGACCCTATGAGGTAGGCAGCGGCATAGTTCTCTATCAGGTCCACTAGGTAAGACCTGATTCTACTGGTTGCTGTTTGTTTACACAAACCGGATTGGCTGCCAGACTCACATGTTGTCGTTATATAAGCTTGTTTATTCACTGTTTGACTTTGTCATGCACAGCTTAGCTTGAGAAAGAGGCTACGTTGCCTCGAAACGTCGCTTATCGGCTGTAAGCATGTTTTTTATCCATTAAAGAGCATAAATACAATTGATGGTGCCGGCTCCATTCCTTTTTGCTGGGAATAGTAGTACACCGCTCGCTCAGCCACACTATATAGCATTCTGTTTACTGCCACTCTGTGTCTGCTGGGAATAGTAGTACACCGCTCGCTCAGCCACACTATATAGCATTGTGTTTACTGCCACTCTGTGTACCTTGCTCAGCCACACTATATATCATTGTGTTTACTGCCACTCTGTGTCTGCTGGGAACAGTAGTACACCGCTCACCCGCCACTGTATAGCATTGTGCTCTGTGTCGCTGCTGGGAATAGTGGTACACCGCTCACCCACCACTGTATAGCATTGTGCTCTGTGTCGCTGCTGGGAATAGTGGTACACCGCTCACCCACCACTGTATAGCATTTCTGTACTGCCACTGTACTGCTGCCAGTCAGCGTGTACTTTAAGGATAAGTGAAATGAGGAAGAAGTCCGGTGAAAGAGGGAGGGGCAAGGGAAGAGGTGTTTCCCCTGACGGTTCACGTACAGGCCACAGGGGAGCACCCAAGAAAACCCACTCAATACCGCCCATGTTGTCCAGGACAACAACCCTCACAAATCCAAAAGAACAGGACCAGATAATTACTTGGATGACCTCTCAAGCGTCCAGCAGTGGGTTAAGCAGCACCAGCACATCACGCACGAGGTCCGAGTCCTCAGCCAGTTACAAGGAGCCAGTGGGCACAAAGCTGACACAACCGGCAGCGACACCACGCACACAACTGCCAGATAACCAGTCCGATGAATTACCTCAGGACACAATGGGGTATTCGCAGGAGCTATTCCCAGCCCAACAAACTTCCACCTTTCAAAGGTCAATGAAGGAACAGCCAGAAATGTTGTGCCCGGATTCACAACCATTAACTGTGGGAAATGCACCGCGCACTGAAATACAAGGCGAGTCCGAGGAGGACTCGGAAACCCAAATCCCAGAGCAAGTTGGGCAGGAGGGGTTGCAATTGCAGGAGGTCGGCCGACAAGATCTGGAAGACGACGTTGGAGTGAGCTGCGCAGAGGTTGTTCTGGGGAGCTCTACTCCACGGCGGCGGCCCCCCACAATGACATATGACGAGTTTCAGGAGATGGAAGAGGAGGGTATGGACAATGTGGACATAGACCCAGATTTTGTTTGTGAACGAGAACATCGCCGTCGTAGCAGCAGCACAGATGAGTCTGTTGAAGAACCCACTGCTGCACGAGTTCGCCTTGTGCCACAAGGTAGGCGGCGCGAAATTTCAGGCACCACAAGCGTGGAAGTTCAAGTGAGAGGCAAAAGAGGCGCAAACAGAAATCGCCAGCAAGGCAGGTGCTCCAAAGTCTGGGCTTTCTTTGAAGACTGCACTGAGGATGGTACTATGGCCATTTGCAAGGTGTGCAAGACCCGCCTGAGCAGGGGGAAAAGTATTAACAACCTCTCCACCACCAGCATGAGCCGCCACATGCTATCCAAACATCCCACTCTGTGGGCAAACGCGGCAGGACAGGGTACCAGCAACACTGCCTCCCTTGGGGTCACCAGACTCACCACCAGACCCGCCTCAGCAGCAGCAGTAGCCCAGCCATTGCGTGGTTCACAACATTCACAAACATCAGACGACGCTGACACTGTCACTTTCCGGAGTAGTGCTCTTGAGGTCTCCCAGTGTTCATCAAACACAACAACCAACAGCCCTTCAGTGTGCAGCCCTACGGTTCAGTTGTCTGTCTCGGAGATGTTTGAGCGCAAGAGGAAATTGCCAGCAAATGACCCCCGGGCCGTGGCAGTAACAGCCAGCATAGCCAAGCTTCTGGCCTGCGAAATGCTGCCATATCGAGTGGTGGAGACAAACAGCTTCAAGGGCATGATGTCAGTGGCCATCCCACATTACGTGGTTCCCAGCCGCTACCACTTTGCGCGCTCTGCAGTGCCTGAGTTGCATGAGCACGTGGTCAGCAAAATAACCCGAAGTTTGAAGAATGCCGTTGCCTGCAAGGTTCACCTCACCACTGACACCTGGACGAGTGCGTTCGGCCAGGGTCGATACATCTCCCTTACCGCGCACTGGGTGAACCTTGTGGAGCCTGGCAGCGATTCCTCACCTGCTACGGCGCGGGTGTTGCCCACGCCGCAAACAGCTGCACCGCCGTCCCTCCCACTGGATAACAACAGCAGCACCTACCTCTCTGACTCCTTCTCCTCCAACGCATCTCAAAGCTGTACCTCATCCGGAAACGCTAACCCAGCAGCAGTAGGATCGTGGAAGCAGTGCAGCACAGCTGTTGGCATGCGTCAGCAAGCATTGCTGAAGCTGATCTGCCTTGGGGATAAGCAGCACACAGGGGAGGAAATTTGGAGGGGAATAAAGGAACAGACGGATTTGTGGCTGGCACCGCTGGACCTGAAACCGGGCATGGTTGTGTGTGATAATGGGAGTAATCTCATTCGCGCTTTAAGGTTGGCTAAGCTGACACACATCCCTTGCCTGGCGCACGTGATGAACCTAGTAGTTCAGCGGTTCCTGAGGACATACCCAGGCGTGGCTGATCTTCTGTTGAAGGTGCGACGAGTGGCCAAACATTGTAGAAATTCCAGTACTGCTTCGGGGGCACTCGCCAAGATGCAGGAGCGCTTCAATCTCCCCCACCATCGCTTGCTGTGTGATGTCCCTACGCGCTGGAATTCTACGCTGCACATGCTAGCCCGCTTTTGCGAGCAGAAGAGTGCAGTGGTCCAGTACATGACGGCGCAGTACCGAGGCGCATCCGGACAGCTGCCAAGCTTCTGTGGATCCGATTGGGCCAACATGTTGGACCTCTGCCAAGTCCTCCAAAATTTTGAGCAATCCACGTTGCTTGTGAGCAGTGACAACTCTTCAGTCAGCATTACCATACCACTGCTGTGTTTACTGAAGAGGTCAATGTTGAAAATCAAGGAAACAGCTGTCATGATGCAACTGGGGGAATCTGAAGGAGAAAACGATCAGCGTGATGGTACCAACATCAGGCCATCCGCCTCAGGAAACGCTGGCCCCAGCAGCTATGACGAAGAAGAGGAGGAGGAACAGCTGGAGTTGGAGCAGGAATTTCATGCCACCACTGACGAGGGCCAGAGCGGTGCACGTTGGACTTCCACAATTCAGCGCGAATGGTCAGCAGAAGCAGACCAGGAGGAAGGTGACGACTATGATGCATCACAACAACTATCACAACGCTCACAAGAGGATGATGAGGATTCTGGTAGGACTCTGGCACACATGGCTCAATTCATGCTAGACTGCATTGAACGCGACCCACGCATTGTGCGCATTCTGGACAACACCAATTACTGGGTTTATACCCTTCTGGATCCACGGTACAAACACAATGTTCCAAAACTGCTTGAAGAAAGAGTCAGACAGGTCAAAATGGAAGAATACCAGCAGGCCCTTGTGTAGACTTTAGAGAGGAGATTGATATCCTCCCCCTCCTCTAGCCAGTTGTACGCCAACAGACTGACTTCCGCAAACCCAGGACGACCAGGAGGGCAGCAAACAACACAAGCCGCAGCTAGTGCCCAAAAGGGAATGGTATCGGCAGTGTCCTTGGAGTGGGAAAATTTTATGACACCCATGCAGCAGCAGCCCACAGAACAGCAAGCGTGCAGATCCACCTCCAACACCGATCGCCTGGAGAAGATGGTCAAGGACTACATGTCAGATGGCGTAGCTGTGTTGAACAATCCATCTGCACCCTTCAACTATTGGGTATCGAAGCTAGACACCTGGCACGAACTGGCAATGTACGCAATAGAGGTGCTGGCTTGCCCGGCAGCCAGCGTTATGTCGGAACGCTGTTTCAGTGCTGCCGGAGGCATCGTCACAGATCGGCGTATCCGCCTCTCCACAGAAACTGCAGACCGTCTGACTCAAATTAAAATGAATCAATCCTGGATTGGAAACGACTATGCAACACTCCTGGACCCCAACCAAGTAACATGAACAATGACCATCTGTGATGGGTTAGCGTTGCCGGTCCCTGTTTATGGAACCTCTTATCTTTATTACATTTATGACTGCATGGCGGCAAAAAGCATTGCTATATCCGCACGCTTTTTGTCCTCATGCAAGGCCTGGGATGTTGTGTCTCAAGAAGCATGGCCTTCTCCTCCTGCGCCTCCTCCTGTTCCATCACGTGTGCTGCTGCTGGGTTAGCGTTTCCAGTCCCTGTTTATTGAACCTCTCATTTTTATTACATTTATGACTGCATGGCGGCAAAAAGCATTGCTATATCCGCACGCTTTTTGTCCTCATGCAAGGCCTGGGTTGCGTCTCAAAAAGCGTGGCCTTCTCCTCCTGCGCCTCCTCCTGTTCCATCACGTGTGCTGCTGCTGCTGCTGCTGGGTTAGTGTTGCCGGTCCCTGTTTATTGAACCTCTCATCTTTATTACATTTATGACTGCATGGCGGCAAAAAGCATTGCTATAGCCGCACGCTATTTGTCCGCATGCAAGGCCTGGGATGTTGTGTCTCAAAAAGCGTGGCCTTCTCCTCCTGCGCCTCCTCCTGTTCCATCACGTGTGCTGCTGCTGGGTTAGCGTTTCCAGTCCCTGTTTATTGAACCTCTCATCTTTATTACATTTATGACTGCATGGCGGCAAAAAGCATTGCTATATCCGCACGCTATTTGTCCTCATGCAAGGCCTGGGATGTTGTGTCTCAAAAAGCGTGGCCTTCTACTCCTGCGCCTCCTCCTGTTCCATCACGTGTGCTGCTGCTGGGTTAGCGTTTCCAGTCCCTGTTTATTGAACCTCTCATCTTTATTACATTTATGACTGCATGGCGGCAAAAAGCATTGCTATATCCGCACGCTATTTGCCCTGATGCAAGGCCTGGGATGTTGTGTCTCAAAAAGCGTGGCCTTCTCCTCCTGCGCCTCCTCCTGTTCCATCACGTGTGCTGCTGCTGGGTTAGCGTTTCCAGTCCCTGTTTATTGAACCTCTCATCTTTATTACATTTATGACTGCATGGCGGCAAAAAGCATTGCTATATCCGCACGCTATTTGTCCTCATGCAAGGCCTGGGATGTTGTGTCTCAAAAAGCGTGGCCTTCTCCTCCTGCGCCTCCTCCTGTTCCATCACGTGTGCTGCTGCTGGGTTAGCGTTTCCAGTCCCTGTTTATTGAACCTCTCATCTTTATTACATTTATACCTGCATGGCGGCAAAAAGCATTGCTATATCCGCACGCTATTTGTCCTCGTGCAAGGCCTGGGTTGTTGTGTCTCAAAGCGTGGCCTTCTCCTCCTGCGCCTCCTCCTGTTCCATCATGTCTGCTGCTGCTGGGTTATCGTTGCCGGTCCCTGTTTATGGAACCTCTCATCTTTATTACATTTATGACTGCATGGCGGTAAAAAGCATGCTATCCGCACGCTTCTTGTCCTCATGCAAGGCCTGGGTTGTTGTGTCTCAAAGCGTGGCATTCTCCTCCTGCGCCTCCTCCTGTTCCATCACGTGTGCTGCTGCTGCTGCTGGGTTAGCGTTGCCGGTCCCTGTTTATGGAACCTCTCCTCTTTATTTCATTTATGACTGCATGGCGGTAAAAAGCATGCTATCCACACGCTTCTTGTCCTCCTGCAAGGCCTGGGTTGTTGTGTCTCAAAGCGTGGCCTTCTCCTCCTGCGCCTCCTCCTGTTACATCACGTCTGCTGCTGCTGGTGCTGGGTTAGCGTTACCGGTCCCTTTTCCTGGAACCTCTTATCTGTATTACATTTATGACTGCATGGCGACAAAAAGCATGTTACCTGTGCAAAGAAAACAGACATTTTCCACATTTAAAAGACAGTTTTTCCTTTGAAACTTTACAATCAATTTTCTCAAAAACTATAAGCTCTTTTTCAAATATTTTTTTTCCTCTTGTACCCACTCCCAAGGTGCACATACCCTGCAAATTTGGGGTATGTAGCATGTAAGGACGCTTTACAAAGCACGAAAGTTCGGGTCCCCATTGACTTCCATTATGTTCGGAGTTTGGCGCGAACACCTGAACATCGCGGCGATGTTCGGCGAACGTTCGCGAACCCGAACATCTAGGTGTTCGCCCAACACTAGTCTCTACCTTTGGGAAACTTTTCTTCTGTCACTGGGTCTCTCTTCACACATTTAATCTCCAACACATAGTATATATGGATAGATAGACTGTATTTAAGCTTATGTACTGTATATGTTACTATCCTCTAGGGAGGTAATCAACTTTCCTATATATTTAGTTTAGTGCAGCCTGTGCTCCTTCTCTTTTCTGTCCGGTCTACGCCCCCTCCTCCATTTGTTACTCGGTGTCTAAACTCCACAAAACGTCCCAGCACTGTGGACACTTTTCTCTCTGTCCGCAGTGGGACGCTCCGTATCTACGGGAGGTTGCCTAGTAACGCACCAAGCGGATGTTGTTACGCTTGAGACAAGAACACCGCGTACGTACAAAAAGGGCGCCTGGACAAAAAGGGCGCGGGGTGTAAACGCTAATTAACAATTAATCTTTAATAATGTTTATAAAAATAGTGTGCTATATTTCGTTTACAAATAATGTTTAACAAATTTATAAATCATTAAATAATGTTTATGAAATCGGCAATTGTGAAAACTTTAATCTTCCCTGTTTCAAAAGTGAAACTTATAATTACGTTTATTAAAATAACGATAATATATGATTAATTGTTATAATTGTATATTATTGTGAATAACCTTCATTTATGGTTTGTTCTTATAATAAAATCTGAAAATATTCTTTATAACGATGATATAAATATAACTACGTTCGTAATAAGTGTTGTAAAACATTAGTAAATATTACTAAAATTGTAGTAAAACTATACCTAAGCCTACTCTCACACAGAGCCCTCCCTGTACCTATCCCTAATCCCTAGACTCCCCTGGTGGTGCCTAAACCTAAGACCCCCCTGTTGGTGCCTAAACCTAAGACCCCCCTGGTGGTGCCTAAACCTAAGACCCCCCTGGTGATGCCTAACCCTAACCACCCCCCTTAGTCATCGCTTTATTATGTGGATAATAATGTTTTACAAATTGTGACTCCAAAAAATATATTCCAATTTACATTACGTACTGATCGCTTTATTTTGTGAATAATATTTTAAAAACAGTAAGGGATAAAACTTTAAATAAAAAAAAATTGCAATTTACATTACGTACTGATCGCTTTATTTTGTGAATAATGTTTTAAAAACAGTAAGGGATAAAACTTTAAATAATGTTTTAATTATTTAAATAAGATAAATGTGTTTAGTATTTTCATAAACGTTATTCGGCACGGGTGCATTTTATAAACGTAAATCACCACAAGCTCAGTTATAAATCATTAAACATCTCCGGGCGCCGTTTGTAAACTTTATTTAGCTCCGGCGCCCTTTTTTCCTGCTCGGCGCCCATTAAACGTTATTTATTATGGGAGTGAATGGCGGCGCCCTTTTTGTCCACTAGCTGCCTGCGCCCTTTTTTCCCAGCTCCAAGAACACCATCTCTGTGAATGTTTGCAGCCCCGGAAGGGTGATGTATTAATACCTTACATCGTTTTTTGTCATCAGTCTGCATATGCTCCTGGAATAAATATAAGCTCTAAGTAACTGGTGTCCACGGAATCCTTTCTTGATGTAAACTAGCAGTTTAGCAAGATGGTTGCATTACATTACTCAATACCGTGAAATTAAAATTTGTCTGTGCAGTTTAGCCTCTGATGTTTTGACTGCAGAGCCCTCTGGTGGCCAAAGACCAGAGCACAAAACACGGCACAATCATACAGTATCAGAAATATTCTAACTTCGCTCTATCAGTAATAATACAATATTAACAAAGTAAAACAATTTCATAATTGTTTCATAGTTTTAAGTGAATTACCAACATCCACAGAAACCACAGATCCAAACATTCTTGAAGTCCTAATGGTACTATTTAAAGAAGTAGCATATCATTTACTGTATTTTTCCATCTTTGCTGATGAACATATGTAATACTGGCTGGACAACAAGTACCTATCCCTAACTCCCCAGCAGTCGAGACCACGCCCTCTTCAGTGGCCATCCCTGTGGGAAGGGTAAGTGGAAATCCAAGGCACACCTCGCCATCCCTGTGGGGAGGGTAAGTGACAATTTAAGACACACCCCTTCCATAGGCAAGCGCAGGGGGGGATTACAGCTGCCCAGAATCCCCCCTCAGACCAGTGCTAGTACAGTGTCTGGGGAAAGGCACAAGTTAAGACCCCAGAATATCTGCAGGTATCCTGCAGCTCACAGCACTGCCCCCTTTCTTTCCTTGCTACAGTTGACTTTGGAAGTAGCCGCAGTGTGTGTACAGAGCATGGATCAGCAGGGTGTGCACAGAGCATGGAGCAGCAGCGTGTGTACAGAGCATGGAGCAGCAGCATGTGTACAGAGCATGGAGTACCAGCGTGTGTACAGAGCATAGAGCAGCAGTGTGTGTACAGAGCATGGAGTAGCAGCGTGTGTACAGAGCATAGAGCAGCAGTGTGTGTACAGAGCATGGAGTAGCAGCGTGTGTACAGAGCATGGAGCAGCAGTGTGTGTACAGAGCATGGAGCAGCAGCGTGTCTACAGAGCATGGAGCAGCAGTGTGTGTACAGAGCATGGAGCAGCAGCGTGTGCACAGAGCATGGAGCAGCAGCGTGTGCACAGAGCATGGAGCAGCAGCGTGTGCACAGAGCATGGAGCAGCAGCGTGTGTACAGAGCATGGAGCAGCAATGTATGTACAGAGCATGGAGCAGCAGGGTGTGTACAGAGCATGGAACAGCAGAGTGTGTACAGAGCATGGAGCAGCAGCGTGTGTACAGAGCATGGAGCAGCAGCGTGTGTACAGAGCATGGAGCAGCAATGTATGTACAGAGCATGGAGCAGCAGGGTGTGTACAGAGCATGGAACAGCAGAGTGTGTACAGAGCATGGAGCAGCAGCGTGTGTACAGAGCATGGAGCAGCAGCGTGTGTACAGAGCATGGAGCAGCAATGTATGTACAGAGCATGGAGCAGCAGGGTGTGTACAGAGCATGGAACAGCAGAGTGTGTACAGAGCATGGAGCAGCAGCGTGTGTACAGAGCATGGAGCAGCAGCGTGTGTACAGAGCATGGAGCAGCAATGTATGTACAGAGCATGGAGCAGCAGGGTGTGTACAGAGCATGGAACAGCAGAGTGTGTACAGAGCATGGAGCAGCAGCGTGTGTACAGAGCATGGAGCAGCAGCGTGTGTACAGAGCATGGAGCAGCAGTGTGTGCACAGAGCATGGAGCAGCTCAGGGGAACTTAACAGAGTCAGGTATAAGCACAGCCCTGTGCATTGCTGTGTTAATGCTTCACTTTCTCTTCATTACCAATGTTGGCTGTCCTCATTATTATCTGTATCCAAACTGCTCCTGATCGATCCTGTTGTCGATCTGGAGTAGATCTGACATTAAGGAAATAATTAGACAGATCCTGTCAGTTGGACGAGAAATTGCATTATGTGTACCCAGCATGATGTCCTACCATAATATCATACTGTATTGTGCGTGGCTGAGAGAGACCTTTTAGGAACCCCCCCCCCCCCCTTGAAAATCCTGGGTTTGCCCCTCCTTCCCAAAGTTAACAATGTGGTATCCTGTCGTGTGCCTGAGATATAGCTACCCACATCCACAGCAGGAAAGGGAGGTGGAGGAGGAGATTAGAAGATGTGATCCACAGACAAGAACAAATGCATTTGGTTTTTATTTATACCTCTACTGCTAAGGGCAGAGCAGGATAATGCACTAGGCAATCTAGAAAAGTGCTTGGGGTCCAGCGGGCAGCAAGAGGCCCACCTGCCACCTTCTTTGAGCTCTCTCCACTTCAGCTTACCAAAAAGATCACAAGAGGGCCCAAAATCTACTACCTTGCCTAAGGCCCCATTACATCTTAATCCATCTCTGGCTAAAGGGGTGCTGCTGGGGGAATGGTTCAGCTAATTCTTGGAATTCCACTTTTCAAGTGGATCTCTCTCCAAACGTTTAACCACCCTGGCGTTCTATTACCTGCGCCAGGGTGGCAACGCAGCAGTTTTTTTTTGATTTTTTTTATAAATCATGTAGCTAGCCTAGCGCTAGCTACATGATGCCCCCCTCCCTGCAGCGTCCGCCCGTACCTTGCGATCGCCGCCGGCGCGTATGCGCGTAAGGAAATTCCGTTCTGAACGGGATTTCCTTTAGGGCTTCCCCGTCGCCATGACGACGATCGCGATGACATTATCGACGTCGTGACGTCAGACGGAGTTCCGATCCACCCCTCAGCGCTGCCTGGCATTGATTGGCCAGGCTGCGCAGGGGTCTCGGGTGGGGGGGGTGCCGTGTTATGCAGCAGGTAGCGGCGCATTAGCGGCGAGCGGCAGCGATCGTCCCTAACACGCATCAAGCAAAGTGCTTGCTGCTTGTTTTAAAAAAAAATTATGAAAATCGGCCCAGCGGGGCCTGAGCGGCGCCCTCCGGCGGTCATAGACGAGCTGAGCTCGTACATACTGCCAAGGAATTAATTTGTCTTTGGACGGGGAGAGAGGAAAGCAAAAACTTCAGCCCAGTTTCCACGTATGGGTTGTATGAGAGTCAGAAGATACAGGCACTCTCACACAGGGGCATAACTACAATTCATGGGGCCCCCTAGAAAAACTTTGATGGGCCCCCCCAAAGTTCCCATCCCTTTCCTTGCCTCCCTTTGGTTCCCACCTTACAAGGGTCATAAAACCAGTGTGTCCATCATGATCTTCACAGTTCACACCCATAACAAGTGTAGCCACAAAAACACCGGATCTGAAGGATGGACCCCTGTATCGGAGGAAAGGAAGGTTAGTAGTTGGGGCCCCTCACAACTCTTGGCCCCCCTGTTACGCCACTGCTCTCATACACAAGTTGATGTCACAATTGCCAGCCAGCTGCCACTGCCAGAGAATCTATTTTCTACAAATGGTACAAAGCAAAATCCAGTAATTCCTCAGTGCTTCACTAGTGTTGTATCCAACCAGAATTCCGGACTGCCTACTCTACAAACCGACCAATTTCGGCCTTCCTCCACTGTCAGAAGGCGAAACCAGTCGGGTTGAAGAGTGCGCAAGTTTCCAATTACTTGTAATAGCCCTCTGGAGGTGCATTGGTTTGGCGGATGCCTTTGAGTTCTTGTGCATTGAATGGCTACAGACAGTCAGAGATTCTGGTTGGATACAATACTAGTGACCACTTAGGAATAACTGGATTGCGTTTCAGATGTCCACGTATGCCAGCGTCTAAGTTAGAGAGATTTCCCTTCGCTTTCCGTGGGGTCCCGCTGAGAAATGGAAGTGAAGGAAATAAAAACACAGTTTTGAGTTCTTTAGCAGAGGCTTTTTATTGCTGTCTCCAACTTAATGCTGGGTACACACCATGCATTTTCCCGCTCGATCCGCGGGGCGATCGGGATCGATTCGATTATTTCCGACGTGCTTGATTCGGGTTTCGATCGTTCCTGCTGTCGATTTGCATGTCAAGTATGCAAAATCGACGGCAGGAACGATCGAAACCCGAATCGAGCACGCCAGAAATAATCAAATCGATCCCGATCGACCCGCAGATCGAGCGGGAAACGCATGTGTGTACCCAACATTAGACAGTAATTTGCTGTAACAGCGACAATCCAAGAAAACAGAATAAAGTGATTGAGAGTCAGGTCTCACTTCTGTGATATTCAATTGTTTTGTTACTTGGCAAAGCAGCTCTGTGTTCTTCTGGATTTTCAGTGTTAGTCTTCTTATTTAGTGAAGTAAAAACAACCAAAGTAGCTGCTATCGGGTCTGGAAGCAAACAGAGCCCATAGTTCAATATTTCCACGGCATGTAAACTGTCCCCATGCAGCAGGGGTGCAGAGCAGTTTCTAGGCTAAATTGCTGAAAAGTGGACAGAAGCGGACACAACTGCGTTAGTGGGCTCAGGCACTGACAGCCTGCAAATACCGCGATAGGACATCAGGTGGCGTAACACGGTGGTGACGTGATGATGACTTGATGTCTGACGCAGGGAGCCCAGGAGGAGTCAAGTAAGGTGATCACGCTGGTAATCTTCTTCCATTTGGTTGCACCATGCGTCACCACAAGCTCCCTAGCGGGTATTTCCTTCTGCCTGCGCCCCCCCCCTTCTTCTAATTGTTGGGCTGCGCCCAGGGCGGTCGCCCTGCCCGCACTGCCCAAGAAACTGCCCTGCAGGGGTGTTTCTAGCCTTTTTGTTACTCCAGACAAGAAGTTCTGCATTAAACCCCCAAGAAACACACACACACACACACACACACACACACACACACACACACACACACACACACACAAGAATATAAACCATGTGTCATATATGCATAATGCAAGTAATCCCTAAGATATAAACAACCCGCCAATCTTGTCGCATTTCATTGCACACCCCCTTCCTGCACTACCCCAGCTTAGTGTGTAGATGCAGAGTATAGTGCAGCAGAAGCTGTGCTCTCACCTCTCCGCTGGAGCAGTCCAGTGCTGTGCTTCCTCCTGTCTGCTCTCCACTCACCCTAGTGCCCAGCATCTCCTACCACATATAACACGATTACACGCTACATGAGAAGCACCAGCACTGGAGGGAGCAGAAAACAGACAGGATGGTCGCACAGGCACAGCACTGGACTCCAGAGGGGAGGTTAGAGCACAGCTTCTGCTGCGCTATACTCTGCCTTTACACGCTGGACTGGGGAGTGCTGGAGGGGGACAGGAACAGATAGTGGGATAAGGGGACAGAGGGACGCACAAAGGAGGAAAGAAGGATGCACAAAGGGGGACAGAAGGAGGCACAAAGGGGGACAGAAGGAGGCACAGTGAAAGAGAGGGAGGCACAAAGGGGCGCACACAGAGCTGGATCATCCACACAGTAACTAGGCAGGTGTCTAGGGCCTGGAGAAGGTCTAGGGGCGAGGTTTATGCTAACCCCCAACAAATCTTGCCAAAAAAGCTAGGTGGCCATCAAGGGTGGGCCGAAAGCGGTTGCTTGCCTAGGGCACCATTTCACTTGAATCCATCTCTGGACACACTGGGGGGCAAAGGTGGTACAAGGAGACAGAAAGAGGCACAGGGTGGTAGAGTGACACACAGGGGGACAGAGGGACACACAGGGGGGCAGAGGTGGGGCACAGGGGGACTGAAGGGGGCACAAGGAGACTGGAGAAGGCTCAAGGAGAAAGAAAGAGGCACAAACACCCCCAGCTTTTTTCTGGCGGCATGGCCTATTTTGGGGCAGGGCTTAATCAGGGGCTTGGTGCCCTCCAGGACTATTGGCACTCCAAGCAGTGGCCAGGAATGTCTATGCCTTAAAACACCCCTGCCCCGCAGGGAGCTAAAGACCGGTATTACAATCATGGTACTATAAAATTTTTTTAATTTGACCGTAGTCATAAGAGTAAAACAACGAGGAAAAAACATAAGTAAACAAGAAAGAAATGAAAAAAGGAGAAAAGGGAAAAAAGAAAACACCACAGTTATCTCTTATAAGACTACAGTATCTCAAAGAGCATTACACCAACACTATAAGAGAACAATCCCAGGGTCTCCGCCAATATATAGCCTGCAGTGGGACACGAAGGGAAGGGTGTAACTAAGGTAATTGCCAAAGCAACCGTTTTAGAAAAATAGTAAATAACGTAACCCAGTATTATTTGCATAATCCACCCAAGTAGTCCCAGTCTTGGTAAACTGAGGCAACCTATCTCTGTTTATGGCAATCATTCTTTCGTGAATCATAATTCTATGTACCTGAGAAATTACATGATCTATATATCGAGTCTATCTATCTCAGTGTGAAGCCAAGTAAGACTTAGTACAATTAACAATATGTTGGACCATCTTATGTAGTGATGAGCGGACTGACCTAATTACGGTTACGCAAAATTTTGCGTAATTCACAAAATTGCAATTATGGTCGTAATTGAAAATTCGTAATTTTGCAAAATTACACGAAATTTCACGTTGATGCGGAATTTCTTAATTACTATCGTTTTCATAACGGAAACTAAATGGAATTTTGCGTTTAACGTGGAAATGTGGCCGTTCTCGAAATTGTGTTCCAGTCCAGAGCATCCTGATACTGTACATTTAAAGTGACAGCACGTGCAGGGACCTTTGCATTATCAGATATTGCAAGGCCCAAAACCAAGTATCTCAGCATGCATGACCACTAAGTGCACCTTTACAAAGAGCACCTGTCTTAGAAGTGGCTGCAGGTAGCGCCTCCTGATACATTTAAAGAGACAGCCCGTGCAGGGGCCTTTGCATTATCAGATATTGCAAGGCCAAAAATCAAGTGTCTCAGCATGTTTGACCGCTAAGTACACCTTGGCAAAGAGCACCTGTCTTAGAAGTGGCTTCAGGTAGAGCCTCCTGATACATTACACGAAATTTCACGTTTATGCGGAATTTCGTAATTACGATTGGTTCTCATAATTACTATCGCTTTCATAACGGAAACGAAACGGAATTTTGCGTTTAACGTGGAAATGTGGCCATTCTCGAAATTGTGTTCCAGTCCAGAGCATCCTGATACTGTACATTTAAAGTGACAGCACGTGCAGGGACCTTTGCATTATCAGATATTGCAAGGCCCAAAACCAAGTATCTCAGCATGCATGACCACTAAGTGCACCTTTACAAAGAGCACCTGTCTTAGAAGTGGCTGCAGGTAGCGCCTCCTGATACATTTAAAGAGACAGCCCGTGCAGGGGCCTTTGCATTATCAGATATTGCAAGGCCCAAAATCAAGTGTCTCAGCATGTTTGACCGCTAAGTACACCTTGGCAAAGAGCACCTGTCTTAGAAGTGGCTTCAGGTAGAGCCTCCTGATACATTTAAAGTAACAGCACGTGCAGGGGCCTTTGCATTGTCAGTAATTGCAATCAATAAGTAACTTTCCTGAGTTTAGTCATTACCTAAATCTGCATAATTACTATTAAAAACGAAATTACATCCATTTTCGTAATTAAAATAACTATTTCTATAGAAAACACGAAATTACACGTTAAATACGAATTTGCGCCAGAATGCGAAATTACGTGACGGAAATTTCACTTACGGAATTCAGAATTACTGTTTGTATGGCAATTACGAAATTACTAATCCGCAAAGTAGTGGCAAAATTTGTGTCCGTAATTACGGAAACACAAAATCATGAAAATTTCAGCTCAACACTAATCTTATGAGAAGGGTGCTTCATAGAACTTGGGTCTGTTGCCTAATAGGAAAGCTAGCGGGTCTTTAGTAATGGAGACTTGGAGAGCTGAGGATATTAGGTCATGAACTTGGGACCAAAGGGCAGATACCACTGGGCAAGTCCACCACATTTGAAAGAAAGTACAACGGGACCCCCAGCCTCTAAAAAAAAAAATCGGATGATAGGGTGCACATGTTGGAAACACAAACTGGAGTAAGGTAAACGTATGCCCTATAAAGCAGCTTAATATTGGTCTCCAAGATAGAGTAATATAGACTCCCTTTCATTCAAGTCTCATAGTAGTGCATCCATCTAGCAGGTCAACTGGAAGCCCAGTTCACCCTGCCATTTATCCAGGATAGGGTCTACAGAAAGCAAATAATTTGTACAAGCAAGAAATTATACCACCCTCAAAAGGGCGATCTAAACACCACCGCTCAAAGTAAGTGAAAGTGGCATCAGAGGGCAATGGGCCCAATCAGGGCCGGGCCGAGGCATAGGCTGGAGAGGCTCCAGCCTCAGGGCGCAGTGTAGGAGGGGGCACACAATTCATTCAGCTGTCATTCCTAATTGTGTTTGAAGCAGAAAGAAATAAGAAAAGGGGATACATAGCAGTGACTGCAAGCCAGATAACTAGAGATTAAGGGGTTGGGGAGGTTGTGAGCCCTGTGGCTCTCTTAGTCTAATAGCAATCAGTGTTTGACAGCTGGGGTGGGAAGGATGGAGGGGCGCACTTTGGTGTCTCAGCCTTGGGTGCTGGAGGACCTTGTCCCAGCTCTGGGCCCAATTAGCTCCAATAGTGGAAAACTTGTTGAAGGTGAAGGAATTGGTGGGGACGACGGTAAAGGGTTTCCACAAGGGTAGAGGGAGAAATAAGTTTGCCTTCACATAAAAAGTCAGCAATATTTTTGTAATTAAGGCTAGACAACTAAACCAGTTCATCTGTCAGCCCCAGGAAGAAAGACCCAGTAGAGGTACTCCCAGATGTCAAAAACCATGTATTGTTCAAGTATTGGGGCACCAATCTTTTTAACATAGCCTTACATGGGAATAAGGGGTTAACAAGAGCCGGATGCTTCTGTGAAAGCCAGATTATCTTGACTAGCCCTGCTGAATGCTGCCCAGAAATTAACACTACTGCACCTTTTGAAATGGAACACCTTTGCCAGCACTGCCAAATTCCAAATATCAGCAATCAGGATCCTCAGCAGCGTCAGTTATCAATGCAGGTTTCTTTCATGAAGAACTGGGTCATCACTGCTGAACCCTCGCCCCTCCCAACCATGTCTTCTTAGGGATGACAGATGATTGGCAAGTGAAACTGGTGGTGCCGTAGTATGGCAGCCTCGGCTCTTGGACATTATGCCCACCCTTTCTTTCAGAACCTGTATGAGCCAAAACCAATACCGGGTACAGCGTCATTTGTACTTGGCGAAATAAATTATTCTGATTAGAAACTCACCTATGGAGAGGGAAGGATCTGGACCCCATATGACCTTCACAGTCCTCTCTCCATGCCCTCATTCCACAGCCAGCCATGTTGAAGTTTTCGACCAGCTTGGTTTAATACGTCTTCAATACTTCTCAGAAAGGCTTCAGAAGTTTTCTCATCCCGACTACTTTTGAAGACAAGCGCATCCATACTGGGCAGGTGTGAGACCGTACTTGCAGACGTCTTTTGGAGCACTCGGAGGTGTGAGTACTTCCGAAGGCTGCCCAAGGAGGGCTGAAGACACAGTTGGGCACATATTTTGAACAGGCGGCATCGACGGAACTAGGGGGTGAAGAGAGGACCAGGCAGGCTCTATGAGATCCAGAACCTTCCTTCTTTTTAGGCGAGTATTTAACTTGTTTTTCTTCTTTTTCTTCAGATTTGCTTTAATGAAGAAAATAATAATAGAAGTATTACCAGGAATACATAGCAGTTACAAAGTGGTGATCCCCCCTAATAATAGACAAACCTCCTGTAACAGAAAGCACCTCCAGACAGCTCCCCATGGCAGACCCCCAGTAACCAACAGCACCTCCAGACAGCTCCCCATGGCAGACCCCCAGTAACCAACAGCACCTCCAGACAGAACCCAAGTAATAGACAGCCAACTATGACAGACCCCCAGTTACCGGGAGCTCCTCTAGACAGGCCCCCAGTAATAGAAAGCCAACTATGACAGACCCCCAGTTACCGACAGCACCTCCAGACAGACCCCCAATAATAGAGAGAATGGCCACAACAGACCCCTCACACATGACATGACACACCTCAGAATTAGACGTTGCCCCATGACTATCATCCCAAACAAGAAGCACTTTATGACAGACCCCAGAAACAGACAACACATCATGATAGCTAACTCCTCCCTCCCCACTTCCCCTCCCGTCCCACACCCGCCCAGTCAGTGGCTGTGAAAGGTACACCTCACCTTCAATCAGTGGCATATGTTGGGAAGGAGTGGCATGTCCAGAAGTAATCGCTGCACTGTTTCAGCATTGAGGCCACTATTATGACTTGCCAGTCCTGCCTCCATCGGAGCCAAGAAAAAGTCCCAACATGATGTCATTTCTGGAACTTCTGGTAGTCCTGATGAGCACCAAAAGAGATTTCTTGACCTAGCACCCCCTTGGGCAGCCTTTCTCAACCTTTGTACCCTGGAGGAACCCTACAAATAACTTTTGGATCTCAAGGAACCCCTGCAAACATTTTTTTTTCGGGAACCCCTACATTTATTTTGCAGGAGGCGTGGTCTTTAAAAGTAGGTGTGGCTGTTTATTTCACTACCCCTATTACACTTCCCCCTCTTGTTATACTGTGATGTCTCCTTATTCTAGTGCTTTTGATTAATCTGCTCATTGTTATTCTGACCCCCAATTTAGTGTTTATTTATACAGAACCCCCTATTATAATGTGCTCTATTATAC